>NC_041730.1:140320277-140965404 GCF_004115215.2 Ornithorhynchus anatinus
TTGACAGACTGACTGACAGTGATAAGGTACCTCCAGGAGCTCATGGTCTAAACTAGCCTGGTTATCAGCTGTGTGACTCTGGGCAAGTCACTTAACTTCTCTGTGCCTCAGTTCCCTCATCTGTAAAACGGGATTAAGGCGGTGAGCCCCATGTGGGACAACCTGATTACCTCTTTCTACCTCAGTGCTTAGAACAGTGCTTGGCACATAGTAAGCACTTAACAAATGCCATCATCATTATTATTATTGTTATATCTAGACTGTATACTCGTTGTGGGCAGGGAATGTGTCTGTTTATTGTTAGTCTGTACTCTCCCGAGCACTCAGTACAGCGCTTTCCACACAGTAAGCACTCAATAAATATGACTGAATGAATACAGACTAATCTCAGAATATACTCTGGAAAAAAAGAATCTGGGGGACGAAGAAGTCTAAAGCATCCTAGGAATCTACAGGGGGCTCTGTCAGGAATTCCCTGAGCGGGAACACCGGAACCGGAAAAACCCGGAAGTCGGCTTCAAACAGATGTCAAAAGACAAGGCGCCAATCCCAAGCCTCTCTGGGTTCTGAGCTCAGCACATGGATGTCCATGAGAAATGGAAAAACATCATCGCCACGGGGGCTTTTCTGCTCACCAACACGTTGACGGTGCAGCTCATCTGATTTTCTTTGTTCTCGTCGTGCATGATTGTTCTATAATCCAAGAGCCTCTCCATCAGCCGGACAACCAGTTTCACGAACGTCTCCCCGGTTTTGGCGAGGTATTTGTGCTTCCTGCAGTGTTCCAGAAGGCTGGAAAGCAAAATCACACACGTACACATGCCTGGATGATCACATGTTGGGGGAGGTGGAGGGGGAGGGCAAATGGGACAGGGGCGAAGGGTTCAAGATGGCATGCCGTTGACACGTGTTGAGTCTTTCTGGGCTACCAAGTTCATCGGCGTGTCTCCCGTCTACAGGATGACGTGATTCCCCCCGCGAAGCAACACTTACATTTTATCAAATAACACTTTGTACTGCTCGTCCCCTCTGCCGCCTTCCACCTCGTGATCCAGCTTGGTGATGATCTCATTCTCGAACTATAATTAAATGGAGGAGAGGGTCACCAGTCAGTCGGGCTAACGCCCTTCTACCTACACCCCGGCCCCTCTCGCCCGGCTCCCAGAACGGTATTCGAGCCTGGAAGCGGGCACAGCGTGGCTCAGTGGAAAGAGCCCGGGCTTGGGAGTCAGAGGTCATGAGTTCGAATCCCAGCTCTGCCACTTGTCAGCTGGGTGACTGTGGGCAAGTCACTTCACTTCTCTGTGCCTCAGTTACCTCATCTGTAAAATGGGGATGAAGACTGGGAGCCCCACGTGGGACAACCTGATTCCCCTGTGTCTACCCCAGCGCTTAGAACAGTGCTCTGCACATAGTAAGCGCTTAACAAATACCAACATTATTATTATTATTATTGCCTCACGTGGGACAACCTGATGACCCTGTATCTACCCCAGCGCTTAGAACAGTGCTCTGCACGTAGTAAGCGCTTAACAAATATCAACATTATTATCCTGCCTGCAGCTACCTCCCCCTTCCCATCTGCCAGACCACATCTCTACCCACTTCCAAAGTCTTCTTAAATGCCCCTCCTTCAGGAAGCTTTCCCTGTTTCACTTTCTTCCCTCCAGGCCACACGCTCCCAACTACCATCTAACTAGCACTGTTCAACTCACAAACGCTCACGGCGCTTTTATCCATATCAATTTCTTAATAATGTTGGTATTTGTTAAGCGCTTACTATGTGCAGAGCACTGTTCTAAGCGCTGGGGGAGATACAGGGTCATCCGGTTGTCCCACGTGAGGCTCACAGTTAATCCCCATTTTACAGATGAGGGAACTGAGGCACAGAGAAGTTAAGCGACTTGCCCAAAGTCACACAGCTGACAAGTGACAGAGCTGGGAGTCGAACCCATGACCTCTGACTCCGAAGCCCAGGCTCTTTCCACTGAGCCACGCTGCTTCCCCATTTCTTCCCCTATCCATATTTCCCTCTCTGTAATTAATTTTGTGTCTGTCTCCCCTGCTAGGCTGTCAGCTCCTTGGGGACAGGGAACATGTCTACTCACTCCCGTGAACTCTCCCAAGTGCTCACTCCAGTGCTCTACACAGACTGTAAGCTCCTTGAAGGCAGTCTCTAACTCTATTATAAGCACTTAGTACACACAGTAAGCGCTCAATAAATGCAACTGAATGATTGAATGAACAGTATGCTCCACCAAGCACTTAGTACAGAGCTCTCTTCACACAAGAGGTGCTCAGTAAAAACCACAGATAGACTGATTGATGTATTACAGCCTAGTGTGTGCACAGCACTGCACTGATCGCTTGGGAGAGTGAAATAGTTAGTAGTCCCCATCCCCACCCTCAACTCTCCGGGCGGCCACGGACGAGCACGCATTGGTGAGGGTGTCCGGGGCTCCTAGCAGAGAGGGAATCTCTGATGGCAGCTGCAACTAAGGAGGATGGCTAGCTCACGGGGATGAAGGTATTAGGCGTTTCTGGTGTTTAAACTGTAATAATAATGATGTTGGTATTTGTTAAGCGCTTACTATGTGCAGAGCACTGTTCTAAGCGCTGGGGTAGATACAGGGTAATCAGGCTGTCCCACATGAGGCTCACAGTCTTCATCCCCATTTTACAGATGAGGTAACTGAGGCCCAGAGAAGTTAAGTGACCTGCCCACAGTCACACAGCTGACAAGTGGCAGAGCCGGGATTCAAACCCATGACCTCTGACTCCTAAGCCCGTGCTCTTTCCACTAAGCCACACAACTGTACTCTCCCAGGGGCTCAGTACAGTACAGAGAGGGAGCATGGCCCCGTGGATAGTGCCTGGGCCTTGGAGTCACAGGTCTTGGGTTCTAATCCCACCTCCACCACTTGCCTGTTGTGTGACCTTGGGCAAGTCACTTAGCTTCTCTGTGCCTCAGTTACCTCATCTGTAAAATGGGAATTGAGACTGTGAGCCCACATGGGACAACGTGATCACCTCGTATCTGCCCCAGCGCTTAGAACAGTGCTTGGCAAATAGTAAGCGCTTAACAGATGCCATAATAATTATATAGAGAGAGAAAGAGAAAGAAAGTATGAAAAAGAGAGAAAGACAAAAGGAGAAACAGAGAAAGAGAGAGAGAGAAAACCACCAAGCTGGGGTGGAATCCAACCTGGCGAAGGTCAGAGGAGCTCTTGATCTGGGTGACTCCAGGCTCCAGGCAGCCACGAACAACAATAATTACAATAACTGCAGTATTTATGAAGTGCTTACTCTGTGCCAAGCACTGTTCTAAGCACCAGGGTAGATACAAGGTAATCAGGTTGGACACAGTCACTGTCCCATATGGGGTTCACAGTCTCAGTCCCCATTTTACAGATGAGGTAACTGAGGCCCAGAGAAGTGAAGTGACTGGTCCAAGGTCTCACAGCTGACAAGCGGTGGAGTCGGGATTAGAATCCAAGACCTTCTGAGTCCCAGGCCGGGCTCTACCCCCATGCTATGTTGCTTCTCGACAAAACTACTCCCCTGAGTCTCCCGGGTGACAGTCCCGTTCTTGGACGTCCCCTGCCCGCCCACTCTCCCACCCTTGCGAGCCCACTCCACTGTCCAGGTGTGGGGTCTTACCATCTGGAAGCTCCTGGTGGAATGAAATTCGCACTGCATCATGTCGAAGAAGATGGGGAGCGTTGCCTTGCGCAGTTCCGTCTCTGGAATTAAGGTCATTTCCAACATGGGCCCCACCATTTCTGGGATGAACTTGATCTTGTGTTGACCTTTGGGACAGACAGGTTCAAGAATAATAATAATGTTGGCATTTGTTAAGCGCTTACTATGTGCCGAGAACTGTTCTAAGCGCTGGGGTAGATACAGGGTAATCAGGTGTTGTCCCACGTGAGGCTCACAGTCTTAATCCCTATTTCACAGATGAGATAACTGAGGCACAGAGAAGTTAAGTGACTTGCCCAAAGTCACACAGCTGACAAGTGGCAGAGGCGGGATTCAAACCCATGACCTCTGACTCCCCAGACCGGGCTCTTTCCACTGAGCTACGCATAAGTGCCGGGCACTGTACTAAGTGCTGGGGTGGATATAGAGAAGCAGCGTGGCTTAGTGGAAAGAGCCCGGGCTTAGGAGTCAGAGGACGAGGGTTCTAAATCCGGCTCTGCCACTTGTCAGCTGTGTGACTTTGGGCAAGTCACTTAGCTTCTTTGTGCCTCAGATACCTCATCTGTAAAATGGGGATCAAGACTGTGAGCCCCAAGTGGGACAACCAAATAACCCTGTATCTATCCCAGCGCTTAGAACAGTGCTTGGCACATAGTAAGCGCTTAACAAATACCAACATTATTATTATTATTATAAGCAAATCCAGTTGGATACAGTCCATGTCCAACACAGGATTCATATTCTTCATCCCCATTTTACAGATAAGGTAAGTGAGGCACAAAGAAGTGAAGTGGCTTGTCCAAGGTCACACAGCAGAGAAGTGGCAGGGCCGGGATTAATAATAATGTTGGTATTTGTTAAGCGCTTACTATGTGCCGAGCACTGTTCTAAGCGCTGGGGTAGACACAGGGGAATCAGGATGTCCCACGTGGGGCTCACAGTCTTAATCCCCATTTTACAGATGAGGTAACTGAGGCACAGAGAAGTTAAGTGACTTGCCCACAGTCACAATTAAAACCCAGGTTCTCTGATTTCCTGAGCCGTGTTCTATCCACTAGGCCATAATGCTCCCAGGACCTTAGTACAATGTTCTGCACACAGTAAGCACTCCATAAATACCAATGATTGATTGATCTATCGACTGGATGCCAAGCGGAGAAAGGAAAAAGTTCACGGGATGAAAGCAGCATGGCCTAATGGAAAGAGCACGGGCCTGGAAGTCAGAGGACCTGGGTTCTAATCCCGGCTCTGCCATTTATCTGCTGTGTGACCTTGGGCAAGCCATTTAACTCCTCTGTGCTTCAGTTGCCTCATCTGTAAAATGGGGATGAAGACTTTGAGCCCCACATGGGACAAGGACTGTGTTCAACCTGATTAGCTTGTATCTACCCCAGAGCTTAGTAGAGTGCCTGGCATTTAGTAAGTACTTAACAAATACCATGAAAAGAAAAAAAGATGAAATGGTCTCATTTTGGGGTGCTATTTCCTCCTTGGACCCCTGATTGAACAGTACAGATTAGCTGGTGTCTAAAATACCACACTCTCCTTCAGACATCCAATTTAAAATATAATCAATTACCAGTATTTATTGAGTCCCTACTGTGTGCAGAGCACTGTACTGAGCACTCGGGATAGTACGATAGAATCGGTAGACATGATCGCTGCCCTCAAAAAGCTTACACTCTACTGTATAAAGAGCACTATCCTAAATGCTTGGGAGCATTCAATAGAGTTAGTAAAAATGATAATAATGAGGAGGACGATGATAATAATAACAATAATGATAATAATAATTGTGGCATTTGTTAAACGTTTATACCAAGCACTGTACTAAGTGCTGGGGTAGATATAAGATAATCAGGTCCAGAAAGAACTCACAGTAAAAGAAAGAGTAGGTACTGAATCCCCATTTTGCTTATGAGGGAACTGAGGCTCAGAGAAGTAAAGTGACTTGCCCAAGATCACACAGCAGACACATGGCGGAGCCAGAATTAGAACCCAGGTCCTCTGACTCCCAGGACTGAACTCTTTCCATTAGGCCACGCTGGTCCCATAGTGAGGTATTGTTCTCTCCTAAGCATCTACTACAGTGATGGGCACACACAAAGTGCTCAATAAATGTCACTGACTTGATCTGGGAGAAGAAAAATAAAGTGAGGAAGACCTCCAGGAATAGAAGGAGGGATATCAGAAGAGTTCTGTTTGTCGGTTGAAAGTGTGTGATCCACCAGACATGAAGGGGGAGGGAAGTCTAGGCAGGAGTGAGGGCAGGCACAAGGAATCTGCGGTGGGACAGATGGGAAGAGGCTCCGAGAGCAGGTTGACTTGAGAGGAAGAAAGCATGTAAGCATTGAGGCAGGAAGAAAAGAGAGTGGATAAGAAAGAGAGAGGGGGAGAGGGACAGGGAGAGAAGAGGGGGGCAGAGAGGGGGAAGAGGGAGAGGGAAGGAGAAAGAAGAGGGAGAGGGAGAGAAAGGAAGAGAGAGGGAAGGAGAGGGAAAAGGGACAGGGAGAGAGAAAAGGAGAGGGAAAGGGAGATAGAGGGAAAGAGATAGAAGAGGGACAGGGAGATAGATGGGGCAAAGAGGATGGAAGAAAGGGGCAGAGAGAGAGGAAGATGGAGGAGAGAGAAAGAAGGAGGGGGGGGAAAGAAGAGGGACAGGGAGAGAGGAAAGAAGGAGGGGGGGAAAGAAGAGGGACAGGGAGAGAGGAAGATGGAGGAGAGAGAAAGAAGGGGAAAAAGAGAAGAGGGACAAGGAGAGAGAGAGGGAGAGGGAGGGAGATAGAGGAAGAGGAGAGAGAAAGAGGGAAAGGAAGAGAAGAGAGAAGAGGGACAGGGAGAGACAGAAGAAGGAGACAGGGACAGAAGAGAAATAAGGACAGGGACGGGGGATTAAAATGAAGGAGAGAAGTAGGGAGAGAGGAACAGGGAGATAGGAAGAGGGAGTGAGAAAGGGAAAGAGAGGAAGAGGAAGAAGAGCTCAGCTTGAGGACAGTGATCAATATTTTCTGTTTGGTGTGGGGAGAAATCGGCAGACACGGGAGATTTTTGATGAGGGGAAGTAGCATGGGATAACGGAAAGAGCATGGGCCTGGGAGTTCTAATCAATCGATAGTATTTATTGAGCACTTACTGTGTGAAGAGCACTGTATTAAGCACTTGGAAGAATCCAATACAATAGCACTGATAGACAAGATTCCTGCTCACAACGAGCTTACAGTCTAGAGGGGGAGACGGACACTAATCTAAATAAACAAACTAAAATATGTAATGTATAGATATGTACATGTGCCGTGATGTTGAGGATGGGGCGGATAACATATGCCCAAAGGTCACAGACCCAGGTGCAAATCCCGGCTCTGCCAATTGCCTGCTGTGCGACCTTGAGCAAGTCACTTCACATCTCTGGGTCTCAGTTCCCTCATTTTTAAAATGTGAATTAAATCCTCCTCCCTCCAATTTAGACTGTGAGCCCCATGAGAGACAGGGACGGTGTCTGACCTGATAAACTTGTATCTACCTCAGAGCTTAAAACAGTGACACATAGTAATCGCTTAATAAATACCATTAGAAGAAAAGGGAGATATGAGTGGAGAATAATGCTTTTAGAAAAATGATCTAGACAGCAGAGTCACGTATGGACTGGAGAGGGGAGAGGTTGGAGGTAGGGAGGTCAGGAGGGGGATGAGATAGTCTAGGATAATAATAATGATGATATTTGTTAAGCACTTACTATATGCAAGGCACTGTTCAAAGCACTGGGGTAGACAAAAGATAATCAGGTTGGACATAGTCACTGTCCCACACAGGGCTCACAGTCTAAATTCCCATTTTACAGATGAGGGAAGCATTTAGAGAAGCAGCGTGGCTCAGTGGAAAGAGCACAGCCTTGGGAGTCAGAGGTCATGGGTTCTAATGCCACCTCCGCCGCTTGTCAGCTGTGTGACTTTGGGCGAATCACTTACCTTCTCTGGGCCTCAGTTACCTCATCTGTAAAATGGAGATGAAGACTGTAAGCCCCATATGGGACAACCTGATTACTTCGTATCCACCCCAGTGCTTAGAACAGTGCTCTGCACATAGTAAGCGCTTAACAAATACCAACATTATTATTATTATTATTAGAACAGTGCTCGGCACATAGTAAGCACTTAATAAATACCATAATTAATTATTATGACGGAACTGAGGTTCAGGGAAGTTACGTGACTTTGTCCAAGGTCACACAGCAGACAAGTGGCGGAGCCAGAATTAGAACCTCTGACTGTAAACTCGTTGTGGGCAGATATGTCTGTTTACTGTTATATTGTACTCTCCTAAACTATTAGGACAATGCTCTGCACACAGCAAGTGCTCAATAAATGCGACTGAATGAATGGATAAAACAAATGGTATTTGTTAAGTGTTTACTATGTGCCAGGCACTGTACTAAGCATTGGAACGAATGAACCCCGGTCCTTCTGACTCTCAGGCTCGTGCTCTATCCACAGTCCACGCTGACAATTGTTTGGACTAGTGGGGCGGCAGTTTGGATATAGTGGAAGGGGACGCTTCTGGGAATCTTGTGAAGGAAAAACTGTCAGGGTTTGGTGACAGACTGAACTTGCGGGTTGAAAGAGAGAGAGGGGGCAAGGACGATGCAGGCATTGTGGTCTTCAGAGACAGGGATAAGGGTGTTGTGGTCTACTGGGTTAAGAAAATTAGGTGGAGGAGGAATACAGGACGGTTTGAAAATGACTAATGTACGGAAAGTCAAGGAGGTGAACCTAACAGATGGAGCCTGTTAAGTGAGACCTTTTTCCCTTCAATTTTAAAACTGGTAATTTTAGAACTCTAAAATTAGAACACGTTACTGGGTTCTACCCAGAAACACAACCGTGCCGCTCCAAGGGTTAAGCGTGATTGCGCTGATCCTCGGGCGATGTCAGCTTGCCCACCGTCTCCGGCACCCTGACCCACGCCTGGGGCCTTGAGCCTGCTGCTCGCTGCCCGTCCTCTGGGTCTGGGAATTTAGGCCTCTTCAGATACCCTTCCCACAGTTGGCATCTTCCCCCACCCCCTCGGCTCAGCCCGGTCCTCTTCCCCGAACCAGGGGTCCTAAAATTAATAATAATAATAATAGTATTTGTTAAACTCCAACTATGTTCCAGGCACTGTACTAAGCACTGGGTGGAACCAAGCAAACCGGGTTGGACACAGTCCCTGTCCTCTGTAGGGCTAACAGTCTCGATCCTCATTTTACAGATGAGGGAACTGAGGCCCAGAGAAGTGAAGTGACTTGCCCAAGGTCACACAGTCTGCGCCGCTTTTACGTGCTCCTTCTCCATAGCTCAGGGGTTAGAGCACTAGTCTTGTAAACCAGGGTCGCAAGTTCAAATCTCACTGGGGCCTGTATATCCTTGTCTTTTTGAGAAGCCGTGTGGCTTAGTGGAAAGAGCACGGGCTTGGGAATTGGAGGACGTGGACTCTAATCCCGGTTCTGCCACTTATCAGCTGTATGACTTTGGGCAAGTCACTTAACTTCTCTGGGCCTCAGTGATCCCATCTATAAAATGGGGATGAAGACTGTGAGCGCCATGTGGGACAACCTGATTACCTGTATCTACCCCAGTGCTTAGAACAGTGCCTCGCACATAATAGAGAAGCAGCGTGGCTCAGTGGAAAGAGCATGGTCTTTGGAGTCAGGGCTCATGAGTTCGTTACCCTATTTATTTTGTTAATGAATTGTACATCGCCTTGATTCTATTTATTTGCCATTGTTTTTACGAGATGTTCTTCCCCTTGACGCTGTTTAGTGCCATTGTTCTTGTCTGTCCGTCTCCCCCAATTAGACTGTAAGCCCGTCAAACGGCAGGGACTGTCTCTATCTGTTGCCGACTTGTTCATCCCAAGCGCTTAGTACAGTGCTCTGCACATAGTAAGCGCTCAATAAATACTATTGAATGAATGAATGAATGAATGAATCCCAGCTCGGCCACTTGTCGGCTGTGTGACTGTGGGCAAGTCACTTAACTTCTCTGTGCCTCAGTTCCCTCATCTGTAAAATGGAGATTAAGACTGTGAGCCCCATGTGGGACAACCTGATTCCCCTATGTCTACCCCAGCGCTTAGAACAGTGCTCAGCACATAGTAAGCGCTTAACAAATACCAACATTATTATAATAAGTGCTTAACAAATACCATCATTATTATTATTCCCACAGAACATATATATATATCTTTATATATATATATATATGTTTGTAACTGTAATTTGCTTATCTATCCATTTATTGATATTAATGTCTGTCTTCCCCTCTAGACTGTAAGCTCACTGTGGGCAGGAATGTGTCTGTTTGCTGTTATAGTGTACTCTTCCAAGCTCTTAGTACAGTAAGCGTTCCACAAATTACTGAATGAACTAATGAATGAATGAATGAACACAGCAGACAAGTGGTAGAGCCAGGATTAGAACCCATGACCTCCCAACTCCCAGGCTCGGGCTCTATGCTTCTCATGTTTCTCACCACATTCACGCACCCCGCTCCAATTCCCCACTTCTCTCCGAGCACCGAGCAGGAGCGCGGTAGGTAGGAGAGGAAAGCTATGGCAGTGTGGCTCAGTGGAAAGAGCATGGGAAGCCCCAGGTTCTAGTTCTGGCTCCTCCGCTTGGCTGTGTGACCTTTGGCAAGTCACTTGATTTCTCTGGGCCTCAGTTTAAAATACTTGTTCTCCTCCTCTCTTAAACTATGAGCCCCAGGTGGGCCAGGGACTTTGTCTGACCTGATTGTCTTGTATGTCAGGCAGAATACTTAGTACATAGCAATTACTTAATAAATACCACCAGTATTATTATTACTGGGATAGGAATGATGGGAAAACTTCACTGGAGCAGGCTCACCGGCAAGTTGAGAAGCAGGGTGGCCAAGTGGATAGAGCCCGGGCCTGGGAGTCAGAGGACCTGGGCTTTACTCCCAGCTCTGCCAATTGCTTGTTGTGTGAGCTTGGAAAGTCACTTCACTTCACTGTGCCTCCCTTACCTCATCTGTAAAATGGGGATTAAATCCACCTCCCTCCAACTTAGACTGTGAGCCCCATGTAGGACGGGAACTGTGTCCAACCTGATAAATTTGGATCTGCCCCAGTGGTTATAATACTACAGATACCATCATCATCATCATCAACAGTGCTTGACACATAGTAAGTCCTTCTGGAATATAACAAACGAACTCTATTCTATCATGCTCTCCCAAGTGTTCAGTACAGTGCTCTGCCCACAATAAATACGACTAGTTGATTAGCAAACACCATTTTTTAAAAAGTACCGAAATGCTGGTCGTGTCCACTCTTAGGCCTGAACAAATGTAGGTGGGGGCTTCTGAGCCCTACTGGATGGACATCTTTTGGATGCAGACTGAGAATAGGGAGCAGGGGGCTTACTTCTCCTATATTCTCCTCCCAAGTGCTCAGCACAGGGTTCTAGACTCAGTAGGTGCTCGGGGAACAGCGGGGATTGGTTGCCGGAGACTGAGACTTGATTCCGTACACCTACCTCCACCATTAGACTAGGAGCTCCATGGGGGCAGCAAGGGATAGCAAGGCAGGGCAGGCAGGGAGGGCAGGGTAGAGCGGGCAGGGAGGGTGAGGTGGGGCAGGGCAGGCAGGGAGAACCGGGAAGGGAGGACAGGGAAAGCAGGGAAGGCCGGGCAGGGCAAGGTAGGGCAGCGCAGGACAGGGCAGGCAGGGAGGGACAAGAAGGGGAAGGGAGGGCAGGGAGAACAGAGAGGGCAATGCAGGGAGGGCAGAAAGGAAAAGGCAGGGAGGGGCAGGCAGGGAGGGCATGGCAGGGAGGGCCAGGCAGGCAGGTAGGGCAGGGAAGGCCGGGCAGAGAAAGAAGGGAGGGCAGGGAAGGCCGGGCAGGGCAGGGAAGGCTGGGCAGGGTAGCGAGGTGCGGACAGGGAAGGTCGGGCAGGGCAGGGCAGAGTGGGCAGGGAGGACCAGACAGGCAGGGAAGGCAGGGAAGGCCTGGCAGGGCAGGGCAGGAGGGCAGGAGAGGGCTGGGAAGGAAAGGGGAGGGCAAGGAGCTGGATTCCCCCTATGACTCGGCCGGGCACTGAGCATTATGGAGCGCTTCACTGACTGCCCAATTCTAACTAATTTGTGCTCACGTCATTATCATCATCCAGGGTCTTTACTGAGCACCCCCTGAAAGCACCCCCTGTATTGAGCACTTGGGGGAATCCACAGAAGCCAGAACCATGAGCCCTGGCTCCAGGATCATACATTGAATTGGTTCAGCTAATCCTCTGATGGTATTTATTGAGCACTAAGTACTTGGGTTCAGAAACCAATCCCCCATTTATAACATCTGTCCCTCCAAGAAAATGAATCCAGATTTGTTATTTTTTTAACAGTATTCGGTTAAGCATTTACTATGTGCCAGGCACTGTACTAAGCTCTGGTGAAGATATAAACTAATCAGGTTGGACACAGTCCTTGTCCCACATGGGGCTCACAGTCTTAATTCCCATTTTACTGATAAGGAAACTGAAGAACAAAGAAGTGAAGTAACTTGCCCAAGGTCATAGAGCAGACAAGTGACGGAGCCAGAATTAAAACCCAGGTCCTCCTGACTCCCGGGCCCGAGATCTTGCCACTAGGCCACACTGCTCCTCAATTTTGCTCTAAGATACCATTTTCAGGAACCAGCTGTCTCTTCCTTTGGACTGTAAGCTTGTTGTGGGCAGGGAAATCGTACTCTCGTACTCTCCCAAGAGCTAAATACAGGGCTCTGCGTACAGTAAGCACTCAATAAATACCACTGATTGAACTCTACATTGGAGGAAGGTCTGTACACCTGCTCTTCATTCCTGCAGATTTCTCCAACAGTACAAAAACAACAAGGAGGGTCCAACTTGGTTTCAATTTTGGTTCTGGAGGGTTTTTTGGCGGACAATTTGAAAATCTGATCTTCAGTGCAAAGAGTCGAGATACGGTCAGAATTCGATTTGCATGTCGTTTCGCGGATTCACTCTCACTCTGGGGAAGAGCCATGTAATAATGTGTCTTATGCTTAAACGCTTCCCCTATTTAAGAGGAAGGTGAGAAATGGCTACAAAGTGATTTTTTTTTCAAGGTTATTGCCCTCAGGCTTCCAAGGGAAGTCACGTGGCCCAGTGGAAAGAGCGTGAGCTGGGAGTTAGAAGACGTGGTTTCTAATCTCCACCGCCGTCTGCTCTGTGACCTTGGGCAAGTCACTTCGCTTCCTGTTCCTCAGTTATAATAACAATAACGTTGGTATTTGTTAAGCGCTTACTATGTGCCAAGCACTGTTCTAAGCGCTGGGGGAGATAAAGGGTGATCGGGTTGTCCCACGTGAGGCTCAAAGTCTTAATCCCCATTTTACAGGTGAGGTCACTGAGGCACAGAGAAGTTAAGTGACTTGCCCACAGTCACACAGCTGACAAGTGGTAGAGCCGGGATTCGAACCCATGACCTCTGTCTCCCAAGCCCGGGCGCTTTCCACTGAACCATGAGTTAACTCATCCGTACACTGGGGCTTAAATCCTTCTCCCTCCAATTTAGTCTGTGAACACCATGTGGGACAAGGACTGTGTCCAATCTGATTTTCTTGTATCTACCCCAGTATTTTGTACAGTGTTTGACAGAAAGTGCTTAACAAATACCATAAAAAAGGAAGTTTTTTCCTGAAAGCTGCCTCGAGGGTCAGTGCCACTGTTCCCGAAAACACGCAGCAGGGATGTCGGATTCACCCAAGGATGACATCAGGAGCTTTAGTTTCCCTTTCTGTCTCTGGGAGATTTTGTGGTTTTGAATGAAAAGCGCTAGCGAGTGACTTTATTTGGATGTGAAAAATAGCAACGTAGTGAGACACATATATATATTTACATATATAGTACATATAATACTCTGCACACAGTAAGCACTCAATAAATACAATTGATGATGGCAATTTAGATATTTGTTAAGCTCTTACTATATTAATTCATTCACTCATTCATTCAATAGTATTTATTGAGCGCTTACTATATGGCATAGCACTGTACTAAACACTGGGTTAGATACCAGGTAATCAGGTTGGACACAGTCCTTGACCCACGTGGGGCTTACAGTCTTAATCCCCATTAGACAGATGAGGTAACTGAGGAACAGAGAAGTTAAGTGACTTGCCCAAAGTCACACAGCTGATAAGTGGCAGCAGAGCCGAGATTGGAACCCAGACCCAGGCTCCTTCCACTAGGCCACCCTGCTGGTTGCTTGATTTCTACCTGGGATGCAGGCGAAAGGATTTTGGCTGCCTCGAAATTGTTGACTGAGGGAGTCACAGGCTGCATTTATCCCATAGGCGGCATAAGCAGCGTGGCTTAGTGGAAAGAGCCTGGGCTTCGGAGTCAGAGGTCATGGGTTCGACTCCCGGCTCTGCCACTTGTCAGCTGTGTGACTGTGGGCGAGTCACTTCACTTCTCTGTGTCTCAGTGACCTCATCTGTAAAATGGGGGTTAACTGTGAGCCTCACGTGGGACAACCTGATTACCCCGTATCTCCCCCAGCACTTAGAACAGTGCTCGGCACATAGTAAGCGCTTAACAAATACCAACATTATTATTATAACGCTTAGCACACAGTAAGTGCTCCCTTTATCCCTGACTTGCTTCCTTCACTCATTCCCCCCCACCGCCCAGCTCCACAGCGCTTATGTACCTATCTGTCATTTATTTATTTCTGTTCACGTCTGTCTGACCCTATAGATTGTTTGGTCGCTGTGGGCAGGGAATGTGACTGTTTATTTTCTTATTATACTCTCCCAAGCGTTTAATACAGTGCTCTGCACGTATTAAGTGCTCAATAAACAGGATTGACTGACTGACTCAATAAATACTATTAAACACAAAGACCCACGCAGGGTTCAGGACAGAGGGGCCGGGCCGGGTCGGGCCTTCCTGGGGGAGCCGATCAGGTGGCACTACTCGCTTTCCCACAGCACATATTTCACCGCCACCCACTGTCGTCCAATGCCACGAGCTCGCTGGAATCAGCGCCCCTGAAAGGATCCCCTGCTGCCCGATACCCGGGTTGGGGGGCTGCCCGCACAGTGACCCAGGCATGGAAAACATCACTACAAATACATCGATCAACCAATCAATTAAGCAATCAATCGCATCTGATTGATTGATCGGAGAGGTGCCCGCCCATTTCCACGCCGGGCAGACGCAAAGCGGGCAGACCCAAGGATGGAGACCGGGGCCGGGAAGCCGGACCTGTGCTTGCCGGTTGACCTTAGACAAGTCATTTGCCCTCTCTGGTCCCTCAGCTTCCCCGTCGGTAAAACGGAGACGAGATGTGCGTTCTTCCTTCACGTAAGACGGTGAGCGCCGTGAGGGTCAGGGACCGACCATGTGCCATCCGGCTGTCCTTTTTGTAAGTCCCCCCCCGCTGCCCCCCATTATCGCCCCCATCCCCACCAGCCTCGCCCTCGACACTTCAGCGCGGCCCACGGCGGCGTGGCTACTCACCCAGGTTGTACCACATGTCCCGGATCTCAAAGCCGATCTGCCTCCGCATGTCGCCGTATCTGCAAACGCATCAGACACGGCAAGGTCAGGCGACTTTGAGGAGCGTTGGGCAGCGGGGGCTGTATCCTTTCTAGACGTCTCTGCTCACAGTAAGCGCTCAAAAGATAGGATTGACTGATTGAGGGAGATCACCGGAGCCACAAACACCTCCCTCATCCGAGTCCCCTGGGAAATGGAGCCGGAGGAGCGGAGTCCGCCCATGTCCCTTCATTCATTCATTCAATCGTATTTATTGAGCGCTTACTGTGTGCACAGCTCTGTACTAAGCGTTTAGGAGAGTCCAATAAAACAATAGAGAGACACATCCCATGCCAGCCCCAGGAAGGCGGGGACATGGGGCCGGGGACAAGAGAGGTTTTTCGTTTTTTTATGGTATTTGTTAAATGCAGCGTGGCTCAGCGGAAAGAGCCCGGGCTTGGAAGTCAGAGGTCAGGGGTTCGAATCCCAGATCTGTCACTTGTCAGCTGTGTGACTGTGGGCAAGCCACTTAACTTCTCTGAGTCTCAGTTCCCTCATCTGTAAAATGGGAATTAAAACTGTGAGCCTCACGTGGGACAATCTGATCACCCTGTATCTACCCCAGCGCTTAGAACAGTGCTCTGCACATAGTAAGCGCTTAACAAATACCAAAATTATTATTAAAAGCTTACTATGTGACAAGCACTGTTCTAAGTGATAATAATAATAATAATAATGTTGGTATTTGTTAAGCGCTTACTATGTGCAGAGCACTGTTCTAAGCGCTGGGGTAGACACAGGGGAATCAGGTTGTCCCCCATGGGGCTCACAGTCTTAATCCCCATTTTACAGATGAGGGAACTGAGGCCCAGAGAAGTTAAGTGACTTGCCCACAGTCACACAGCTGACAAGTGGCAGAGCCGGGATTCGAACTTATGATATCTGACCCCAAAGCCCGTGCTCTTTCCACTGAGCCATGCTGCTTCTCCCTGTGCTTCTAGATACAAGGTAATCAGGTTGGACATCATCCCTGTCCTACATGGGGCTCACAGTCTTAATTCCCATTTTACAGATGAGGGAACGGAGGCCCAGAGAAGTAAAGTGACTTGCCCAAGTTCCCACAGCAGACAAGAGGCGGAGCTGGGATTGTAACCCAGGCCCTTCTGACTCCCAGTCCTGGGCTCTATCCAGTAGGGTACTGCTTCTCATTTATTTATTGACTTATTTAATAATAATAATGGTATTTGTTAAGCACTTACTACGTGCAAAGCACTGTTCTAAGCGTTAGGGTAGACACAAGGCCATTAGGTTGTCCCACATGGGACTCACAGTCTTAATCTCCATTTTACAGATGAGGTAACTGAGGCACAAAGAAGTTAAGTGACTTGACTAAAGTCACAGAGCTAAGTGGCAGAGCCGGGATTAGAACACACGACCTCTGACTCCCAAACCTGGACTCTTGCCACTAAACTATTTATTCATATTAACGTCTGTCTCCCTCTCTAGACTGTAAACCCATTCTTCTTTTTCTTCTTCTTATAATAATAATAATGATGATGATGGCATTTGTTAAGCGCTTACTATGTGCCAAGCACTGTTTTAAGCACTGGGGTAGATACAAGGTAATCAGATTGCCCCACATGGGGCTCACAGCCTTAATCCCCATTTTACAGATGAAGTAACTGAGGCACAGAGAAGTTAAGAGGCTTGCCCAAGGTCACAAAGCAGACAAGTGAAAGAGCCAGGATTAGAACTCATGTCTTCTGACTCCCAGGCCTGTGCTCTTTCTACTAAGCCATGCTGTGTGTGCAAAGCACTGTACTAAGTGCTTGGGAGAGAACAATATAACACCAAACAGACACATTCCTGGCCACAACAAGTTCATAGTCTAGAGGGGAAGACAGATATTAATATAAATAAATAGATAATAAATAGATGGGCAGGGAACAATTTTGCTAATTCTCTTGTATTATACTCTCCCAAGTGGTTAGTACAGTGTTCTGCACATAGTAAGTGCTCGATAAATCCAACTGAATTGGACTCTCCCAAGTGCTTAGTACACTGCTCTGTAACAATAATGTTGGTATTTGTTAAGCGCTTACTATGTGCAGAGCACTGTTCTAAGCGCTGGGGTGGATACAGATTAATCAGGTTGTCCCCCATGAGGCTCACAGTCAATCCCCATTTTACAGATGAGGGAACTGAGGCCCAGAGAAGTGAAGTGACTTGCCCACAGTCACACAGCTGACAAGTGGCAGAGCTGGGATTCGAACCCATGACCTCTGACTCCCAAACCCGGGCTCTTTCCACTGAGCCACGCTGCTTAATAAATACAGTTGAAACGGACTGCCCCAAGCGCTTAGCAGAGAAGCAACCTGGCTCAGTGGAAAGAGCACAGGCTTAGGAGTCAGAGGTCATGGGTTCTAATCCCGGCTCCGCTACCTGTCATCTGTGTGACTTTGGGCAAGTCACAATTTCTCGGTGCCAAAGTTACCTCATCTGTAAAATGGGGATTAAGACTGTGAGCCTCACGGGGGACAACCTGATTACCCTGTAACTACCCCAGCACTTAGAACAGTGCTCGGCACATAGTAAGCGCTTAGCGTGGCTCAGTGGAAAGAGCCCGGGCTTGGGAGTCAGAAGTCATGGGTTCGAATCCCAGCTCCGCCACTTGTCAGCTGTGTGACTGTGGGCAAGTCACTTCACTTCTCAGGGCCTCAGTTCCCTCATCTGTAAAATGGGGATGAAGACTGTGAGCCTCATGTGGGACAATCTGATTACCCTGTGTCTACCCCAGCGCTGAGAACAGTGCTCTGCACATAGTAAGCGCTTAACAAATACCAACATTATTATTATTATTATTGTGCTCTGCACCTAGTAAGTGCTCAGTAAATACCACTGATTGATTGATTGATTGATTTTCCCACGGCTGGACGGGAGAGTGGCTCAGCTGCACAGGCTAGGGGCACAGGATGCTCTGCCCTCTCTACGGACCTGCAGGTGGATGAAGGAAATTTAGGGAAGTCCCGACCCCACCCCTCACCCCCGGGGTTTCCCAGTGCCCAGCAGCACATGTGGGTCTGCCCCAGGTCAGCTCTGCCTCGTTGACCTGAAGCTACAAAAAGTCCAGAGTAGGCCGGGCGCCAGCCACCAGCCCGACCGACGACCCGCCGCCTAGAAACCCGAAGGACCATTTTTCTCCCCGGAGGGACGGGAAGGGGAGGCGGGAGCTTCTCAAATAAACACCACGTCTCGTTTCCGGAGACGGATCGTTATTCGGTCGGGAGCAATTTCACATCATCGCTTATGAGAGAGAAAAAATGCCCACAGCCCGGTTCTATTAAAAATAATAACGTGCAAGATTATCAGCCTCTATTAGGATTTAGCAGGTGCCGTGTGGCGCCTGGGGGATTTCATCGAGTCTTCTGGTGCGTCTCCAGGAGGAGGACGAGCCCTGACTGAGATTTGGGCAGCGAGAGCCTGTCGGACAAGACACCATTCATTCATTCATTCGATAGTATTTATTGAGCACTTACTATGTGCAGAGCACTGTACTAAGCGCTTGGAATGTACAAATCGGTAACGGATAGAGACAGTCCCTGCCCTCTGACGGGCTTACGGTCTAATCGGGGGAGACGGACAGACAAGAACAATAGCAATAAATAGACACCACACACACGTACACATACTCTCTTTTTTTCTCTCTCTCTCTCTGGGCTCTGTCTGTCACGTTCCCACCATTCATTCATTCATTCAATAGTATTTATTAATAATAATAATAATAATGTTGGTATTTGTTAAGCGCTTATTATGTGCAGAGCACTGTACTAAGCACTGGGGTAGATACAGGGTAATCAGGTTGTCCCACATGAGGCTCACAGCTAATCCCCATTTTACAGAGGAGGGAACTGAAGCCCGGAGAAGTCAAGTGGCTTGCCCACAGTCACACAGCTGACAAGTGGCAGAGCCTGGATTCGAACTCATGACCTCCGACTCCCAAGCCCGGGCTCTTTCCACTGAGCCACACTGCTTCTCTACTGAGCGCTTACTATGTGCCGAGCACTGTACTAAGCGCTTGGAACGTACAATTCGGCAAGAGATAGAGACAATCCCTACCCAGTGACGGGCTTACAGTCTAATCCCGGGCTTACAGTCTAATCAGGGCCCCGAGCACCGCGAGCCATTAGACGGGCAGGGAGGCAGCACCCAGTGAAGTGTACGCAGACGCGTTGGTAGTGGGCACTGGCCGGGCCGACCCTGGGCCAGAGCACCCTGACCCAGAGGGCGACTGCCTTAGCGGCCACCCTGGTCTTCCCGTCCCCTTGAGATGGCCACTTTTCAGGATTCCCACCAGGCCCATCCATCTTCGAGAATGCCCCGGGTGGGTTCTTCATATTGATGCCTATCTACTTGCATTGATGTCTTTCTCCCCGCCTCTAGACTCTGAGCCCGTTATGGGCCGGGATTGTCTCTCTTTATTGCTGTATTGTACCTTCCAAGCGTTTAGTACAGTGCTCTGCACACAGTGGGCACTCAATAAATACGACTGTCTGAACGTATGAAACCTTCCCTCTGATGGCAGGCAGGCGGAGTCAGACTAGAACCCAGGGATCCTGACATTCAAGGCTTAGGATCTTTCTGCAAGACGCTTATTGACCCGGCTACCGAAAGCAAGCAATGATGATGGTATTTGTCAAGCCCTTACTATGTGCCGAGCACCGTTCTAAGCGCTGGGGCAGATACGAGGTGATCAGGTTGTCCCACGTGGGGCTCACAGTCTTCGTCCCCCTTTTACGGATGACGTAACAGAGGCACAGAGAAGTTAAGTGACGTGCCCAGAGTCACACAGCCGACGAGCGGCGGAGGCGGCATTAGAACCCATGACCTGACTCCCAAACCCGGGCTCTCTCCTCTAAGCGTCAGCTGCCGTAGAGTTTACACCGAAAGCTTCTTGAGAGCATGAATTCTGTCTACTATTGTATCGTGCTCTCCCAAGGACTTAGTACAGTGCACACAGTAGACTGCAAGCTCCTCGAGAGCAGGAAAAGTGTCTACTATTATAATCCTTTCTCCCAAGTGTCCCGTACAGTGCTCTACAACACAGTAGACTGTAAGCTCCTTGAGGACAGGGACGGTGTCTACTAACTACTGTACTTCTCCCAAGCGTTTAATACAGTGCTCTGCGCACAGTTGACTGTAAGCTCTGGGAGAGTAGGGATTATATCCCTTCTGTCCTTCTACAGCCCAGCCCGCACACTCCGCTCCTCTGCCGCTAACCTCCTCGCTGGGCCTCGTTCATTCATTCATTCAATAGCATTTATTGAGCGCTTACTATGTGCAGAGCACTGGACTAAGCGCTTGGAATGAACAAGTCGGCAACAGATAGAGACGGTCCCCGCCGTTTGACGGGCGCACGGTCTGATCGGGGGAGACGGACGGACGAGAACGATGGCGATAGACAGAGTCGAGGGGAAGAACGTCTCGTAAAAACTGTCCCGCCGTCGACCCCTGGCCCACGTCCTCCCGCCGTCCTTGAACGCCCTCCCTCCTCCCCTCCGCCAAACTAACTCTCTTCCCCTCTTCAAAGCCCTACTGAGAGCTCACCTCCTCCAAAAGGCCTTCCCAGACTGAGCCCTCTCTTTCCCTCCGCTCCTCCTCCCCTCCCCATTCCCCCTACTCCCTCCCTCTGCTCTAGGGAAGCAGCGTGGCTCAGTAGAAAGAGCCCGGGCTTCGGAGTCAGAGGTCATGGGTTCGACTCCCTCCTCTGCCACTTGTCAGCTGTGGGACTGTGGGCAAGTCACTTCACTTCTCTGTGCCTCAGTTACCTCATCTGTAAAATGGGGATTAACTGTGAGCCTCAAGTGGGACGACCTGATTCCCCTGTATCTACCCCAGCGCTTAGAACAGTGCTCTGCACATAGTAAGCGCTTAACAAATACCAACATTATTATTCCCTTCCCCTTCCCACAGCACTTGTGTATATTTGTATATATTATTACTCTATTTTATTATTGATGTGTATATATCTGTGATTCTATTTATCTTGATGATATTAACGCCTACTTGTTTTGTTTTGTTGTCTGTCTCCCGTTTTAGACTGTGAGCCCATCGCTGGGCAGGGACTGTCTCTATCTCTTGCCGAACTGCATATACCAAGTGCTTAGTACAGTGCTCTGCACACGGTAAGCGCTCAATAAATACGACTGAAGGAATGGATGAATGAATGAATCCCGTGGCTCAGTGGAAAGAGCCCAGACTTGGGAATCAGAGGTCACGGGTTCGAGTCCCGGCTCTGCCACTTGTCAGCTGTGTGACTGTAGGCAAGTCACTTCACTTCTCTGTGCCTCAGTTCCCTCATCTGTAAAATGGGGATTAACTGTGAGCCTCATGTGGGAGAGCACCTGATTACCCTGTATCTCCCCCAGCGCTTAGAACGGTGCTCTGCACATAGTAAGCGCTTAACAAATACCCACGTTATTATACTCTCCCAAAGCACTCGGTAGTGCTCTGCAGAAAGCAGGCTGTAAGCTCCAGAAAGGCTAACTCTCTACTAACTCCGGTACAGTGCTCTGCCCACAGCAGACTCTAAGATCCTTGAAGGTAGGGAGCAGGTTTATCCACTCTACTGCGTTCTCCGAAGTGCGCAGAGCACTGCTCTGCACCCTCTTCAAGGCCATATTGAAGGTCCATCTCCTCCAAGAAGCCTTCCCCGATTAAGCCCCTCCTTTCCTCTTCTCCCACTCCCTTCTGCGTTGCCCTGACTCGCTCCCTTTCTTCTTCCCCCCCAACATTCCCACGGCACTTATGTAACTTTATTCATTTATATTAATGTCTGTCTCTAGACTGTAAATTCTTTGTGGGAAGGTAATATGCCATTTTATCACTGCATCGTACGCTCCCAAGCACTTAGTTCATGCTCTGCACGTCGTAAGCGCTCAGTAAATACAATTGACTGACTGCACTTATGAGACAATCAACACTATTGACGGATACTAGTCCGTGCCTGATCGGATCATGTAATGATAACGACAATTAAGGTATTGTTAAGCGTTTACCTTGGGCCAAGCAGTGGACTAAGCACTGAAGAAGATATAAGACGAGAGTTGGACACAGTCCCTGTCCCACATGGGGCTCACAGTCAAAATGAATCAATCAATCGAACATATTTATTAAGTCGAAAGAGGGAGAACAGTATCAAATCCCCATTTTAATAATAATAATGATGTTGGTATTTGTTAAGCGCTTACTATGTGCCGAGCACTGTTCTAAGCGCTGGGGTAGACACAGGGGAATCAGGTGGTCCCACGTGGGGCTCACAGTCTTCATCCCCATTTTACAGATGAGGCAACCGAGATATGGAGAATTCAACGGTATTTATTTATTGAGCGCTTACTGTATGCAAAGCACCGTACTACGAGAAGTGAAGTGACCTGAGCAAGGTCACACAGCAGGTTAGTGGTGGCACTGAGATTAGAACATAGATCCTCTGCCAGCAGGTCTGTGCTCTCACCACTAAGTAGCGTGGCTCAGTGGAAACAGCCCGGGCTTGGGAGTCGGAGGTCACGGGTTCGAATCCCAGCTCTGCCACTTGTCAGCTGTGTGACTGTGGGCAAGTCACTTCACTTCTCTGTGCCTCAGTTACCTCATCTGTAAAATGGGGATTAAGACTGTGAGCCTCACGTAGGACAACCTGATTACCCTGTATCTCCCCAGCGCTTAGAACAGTGCTCTGCACATAGTAAGTGCTTAACAAATACTAACATTATTATCTTGTCCTCAAGTCCTCACATGCTTTGACATTTTTGGCCCTGGGTGGCTCCTCGGCACTACTCACTCTCAGCACCCCAAATTTTCCAGGGCCCTCCGGAAACTCCGGGTAGATGGGAGGGACCCCCCGGGGGGCTTCTCTAATAATAATAATAACAATGATGGTATTTGTTAAGCGCTTACTGTGTGCCAAGCACTGTTCTAAGCGCTAGGGTAGATACAAGGTAATCAGGTTGTCTCACATGGGGCTCATAAGCTTCATCCCCATTTTATAGATGAGGTCACTGAGGCCCGGAGAAGTGAAGTGACTTGCTCAAGGTCATTATTATTATTATTATTATTATTATGTGCCGCTGGAGAAGCAGCATGGTGAAGTGGATAGAACACGGGCCTGGGAGTCAGAGTTCATGGGTTCTAATCCCAGCTCCGCCACTTGTCTCCTGTGTAGCCATGGGCAAATCACTTCATTTCTCTGTGCCTCAGCTTCCTCATCTGTAAATTGGGGATTAAGACTGTGTGCCCCATGAGGGACAGGGACTGTGTCCAACCTGAATACCTTGTATCTACTCCATCGCTTAAAACAATGTTTGGAACATAAGTGCTTAACACATGCCATTATTATTATTATTATTGTTATTAGACAGCACCTCCAAGCCCTGTTGGTCAAGTCAGCGGCCATGCTGTCATTCGGTCATCTGAGATAGGAAGCTGAGTGACGGCTAATAGCTACGGTTCCCGGGATTTCCACGCTTGGGGCTTCAGTAAGAAGTGTCTCATCCCCTGCTATTTATTTCTTTTAATGTCTGTCTCCGCCTCTAGACTGTCAGCTCGTTGTGGGCAGGGATTGTGTCTGTTTATTGTTCTGTTGTACTTTCCCAAGCACTTAGTAGAGTGCTCTGCACACAGTAAGTGCTCAATAAATACGATTGACTGACTGACTGACTGACTGGTTGTCATCTCACGAGGCTGCCATGGAAGATCAGCCCAAGGAGAGAGGGTTGATCCAGGCCGGTCGGGAAAACGGAAGAGGCTGAGCTGCGGGGTGGCCAATTATCCGGTCCAGTGGAGAGGACATGGTGGCACCGTGGACTAGAGGATAGAACACAGTCCTAGGAAGCAGAGGACCTGGGTTCTAATCCTGGTTCCGCAACTGGCCTGCTCTTTCAGCTTGGGCAGGACTCTCTGAGCCTCAGTTTTCGCCTCTGTAAACTGGGGAGAAGATCTCTGTTTTGGCTCCTTAAATGAGGGTGAGCACCAGGTGAGACACCGAAATAGGCCCAAGCTATTTATCCATATCTACACTGGTGCTCAGCACAGCGTGGCTTAGTGGAAAAAGCCCAGGCTTAGGACTCAGAGGTCATGGGTTCTAATCTAGGCTCCGCCACTTGTCAGCTGTGTGATTTTGGGCGAGTCACTTAACTTTTCTGTGCCTCAGTGACCCCATCTGTAAAATGGGGATGAAGACTGTGAGCCCAACATGGGACAACCTGATGACCTTGTATCTACCCCAGCACTTAGAACAGTACTCGGCACATAGTAAGCGCTTAACAAGTAATAATAATAATAATAATAATGTTGGTATTTGTTAAGCGCTTACTATGTGCCGAGCACTGTTCTAAGCGCTAGGGTAGACACAGGGGAATCAGGTTGTCCCACGTGGGGCTCACAGTCTTCATCTCCATTTTACAGATGAGGTAACTGAGGCACCAAGAAGTTAAGTGACTTGCCCAAAGTCACACAGCAGACAAGTGGCCAAATCGGGATGAAAACGCATGACCTCTGACTCCCAAGCCCGGGCTCTTTCCACTGAGCCACGCTACTTCATAAGTACCATCATTATTATTATTACTACTAGAACCCAGGCCACCCAGTTTCCAGAGCTGCACCCTCTCCACTAGAACTACACAGAGGAGCAGCAAGGCCCAGTGGAAAGAGCCCAGGCCTGAGAGTCAAAGGACTTGGGTTCTAATTCCAGCTCTGCCCCTTACCTCCTCTGTGACCCAAGGCAACTTACACCACTTCTCTGTGCCTCAGTTGCCTCTTCTGCAAAATGGAGATTCAATACCTGTTCCCCCTTCTATTTATGTCTCTCCTCCCCTCTAGACTGTAAGCTCGTTGAGGACAGGGAATTAGTCTGTTTACTGTTCTATTGTACTCTCCGGGCTCTTAGTACAGTGCTCTGCACGCAGAAAGCGCTCAATAAGTACGACTGACTGACTGACTACTTAGACTGTGAGCCCCATCTGGTACCTGAATATCACCTATTTATCCCAGTGGTTAGCACAGTGTGTGGTGTAGTGGATAGAGCCCGGGCCTGGGAGTCAGAGGGTCATGGGTTCTAATCCCAGCTCCACCACTTGTCTGCTGTGAGACCTTGGGCAGATCACTTCACTTCTCTGTGCTTCAGTTCTATCATTTGTAAAATGGGGGTTAAGACTATGAGCCCTATGTGGGACAGGAACTGTGTCTACCGGACCATCTTGTATCTACCCCAGTGCTTAGAACAGTGCCTGGGACATAGTACGCACTTAACAAATACCATAATAATAATTATTATTATTATTACAGTGCTCGGGACATAGTTAACCCTTAACAAAGCTCAAAATTATTAAAAGTAAGATTCCCAACAGCTACTAATAATTATCTTCTAGACTGTAAGCTCCCTGTGGGAAACAAATGTACCTACCAAATCTGTTATACTCTCCCAAGTGCTCTGCACACAGTAAGCACTCAATAAATACTATAGATTGATTTATCCTAAGGACAAATTCATAAAATGATCAGATTTACCCCATGCCCCCATTTTTATGGTATCTATTAAGCGTTTACTCTGTGCCAAGTAGTGTACTGAGCACTGGGGTAGATATAACCTAATCAAGTTGTACACGGTCCCTGTCCCAAATGGGGCTCACAGTCTTATTCCCCATTTTACAGATGAGGGAAGTGAGGCCTAGAGAAGTGAAAATGACCTGCCCAAGGTCACACAGATTAGAACACAGGTCCCAGGCTCAGGCTCTATCCTCTAAGCTAAGCTGCTTCCTCTTCCCTCCAGCTTCTTTTCCAAGAAAACCCATCTGACACCAAAGCAACGGAGACAGAGGGAATCATTCTACGGCAAATCCTAGGAGTCCTATCAATCCCAAAATGGGGCATGGGTCCCCAGGGTCCATCCGAGGACAAAACCAGGCCTAAACCCTGGAGGGGTGATTGGTCCTTGCTGCCGTGCTAATGCGGGAGCGGACTGGAAATGCCCATCTTTGTCGAGAGCGATCCTGAAATAATCTCCAGCTGTCACTGGGACTCACGAACGTGTTTGCTTAAATCTCTGACTAATGGATCTCCTCCACGAAGGAGATTTGCTCGAGTAGAGACCTCCCAGGGCTTTGACACTCAGTGACAGAGTCATCCTTTAG
Source organism: Ornithorhynchus anatinus (assembly GCF_004115215.2). Taxonomy (NCBI): domain Eukaryota; kingdom Metazoa; phylum Chordata; class Mammalia; order Monotremata; family Ornithorhynchidae; genus Ornithorhynchus; species Ornithorhynchus anatinus. The sequence continues at coordinate 140,346,691 of NC_041730.1, forward strand.
GCCAATCAATAAATGCTAATTATTGAGCACTTACTGAGTGCAAAGCACTACACTAAGCACTTGGCAAAGTGTTAATCGTATTTACTGAGTGCTTACTGTGTGTAGCGCCCTGTACTAAGCACTTGGGAAAGTATCAATCATTCAATCATATTTATTGAGCGCTTACTGTGTGCGGAGGGAGGGTTGTATGAGAAGCAGCGTGGCTCAGTGGAAAGAGCACGGGCTTGGGAGTCAGAGGTCATGGGTTCGAATCCCGGCTCTGCCACTTGTCAGCTATGTGACTGTGGGCAAGTCACTTAACTTCTCTGTGCCTCAGTTACCTCATCTGGAAAATGGGGATTAAGACTGTGAGCCTCATGTGGGACAACCTGATTGCCCTGTATCTACTCCAGCGCTTAGAACAATGCTCTGCACATAGTAAGCGCTTAACAAATACCAACATTATTATTATTACTACGCAGTTGGGAGAGTATCAATTAATCAAGTGCATTTGTTAGGCATTTACAGCATGCAGAGCACTGTGCTAAGCACTTGGGAGAGTATAGTTCTATCAATGGTCTTTATTGAGCACTTACTGTGTGCAAAGCACTATACTAAGCACTTGGGAAAGTATCAATCAGTCAATGGTATTTATTGAGCGCTTACTGTGTGTGGAGCGCTTAATAAGTACTTGGGAGAGTATCAATTAATCAATTGCACTTATTAGGTGCTTAAAGTGTGCAGAGCACTATGCTAAGCACTTAGGAGAGTATAAGGTCAATCTATGGTATTTACTAAGCACTTACTGTGTGCAGAGCACTGTATTAAGCACTTGGGAGAGTATCAATCAATCGCAATCGCGCTTACTGTGTGCAGAGTACTGTATTAAGCATTTGGGAGAGTATAATACAACAAAATGCCCTTATCTCTCTTTGATTTTAACGGGACTTCAAAGAGCCAACAGGTCAGAAGCAGTGTGGCTCAGTGGAAAGAGCCCGGGCTTGGGAGTCAGAGGTCATGGGTTCGAATCCCAGCTCTGCCACTTGTCAGCTGTGTGACTGTGGGCAAGTCACTTCACTTCTCTGTGCCTCAGTTACCTCATCTGTAAAATGGGGATTGACTGTGAGCCTCATGTGGGAAAACTTGATTACCCTGTATCTCCCCCAGCGCTTAGAACAGTGCCTTGCACATAGTAAGCGCTTAACAAATACCAACATTATTATTGTTTCATCCCCGGCTGGAAATCTATACGGGGTCTCGTATAGCTCGGGACAACAGGGAAATCTACACGGGGGGTGTGGAAGAAAACTTCACCGACTCCGCACTGTGCTCCAAGGGTATGACAGAGACAACTTTATCACTAGGAACCACTTCTTCTGGGCCTAATAGGGAACGGTAGTTGATGGGTAGAGTGTCCTACCCTTGAAGCAGCATGGCAAGGTGGATAGAGCACTGGCCTGGGAGTCAGCAGGTCATGGGTTCTAATCCCGACTTCGCCGCTTGTCTGCTTCATGTCTTTGGGCTAGTCACTTCACTTCTCTGGGCCTCAGTGACCTCTTCTATAAAATTTTGGGGATTGAGACTCTGAGCCCCATGTGGGATAAGAGCCCGGGCTTGGGAGTCAGAGGTCATGGGTTCGACTCCCAGCTCTGCCCTTTGTCAGCTGTGTGACTGTGAGCAAGTCACTTAACTTCTCTGTGCCTCAGTGACCTCATCTGTAAAATGGGGATTAAGACCGTGAGCCTCACGTGGGACAACCTGATTACCCTGTATCTCCCCTAGCACTTAGAACAGTGCTCTGCACATAGTAAGCGATTAACAAATACCAATATTATTATTATTATTATTATTATAAGGATTGGTTGGGTCCACCCGGATTTGCCCCTTTCCATCTGAGCGACTAGTACATTGGCACATAGTAAGTGCTTAACAAATACCGTAATTATTATCGTTATTATTAGTCAAGGCCAGCTCAACTTCAAGCAATACAGAGCTGCTTTATATAATAATAAATGCAGTATTTGTTAAGTGCTTACTATGTACCAGTAATATGTGCCCTACTGAAAGCCCACTTCCTCCAGGAGGTCTTCCCAGACTAAGACCCCCCTTTTCCTCCTCCCCTCCCCATTGCCCCGACTTCCTCCCTCTGCTGTACCCCCTTCCCTGCCCCACAGCACTTGTGTATATATGTACATATTTATTATTCTATTTATTTTATTAATGTGTATAAATCTGTAATTCTATGCGTTTATATTGATGCTATTGATCCTGTTTACTTGTTTTGTTTTGCTTTGCTGTCTGTCTTCCCTCTTCTAGACTGTGAGCCTAGTGTGGGGTAAGGATTGTCCCTATTTGTTGCTGAATTGTACTTTCCAAGAGCTTCGTATGGTGCTCTGCACACAATAAGCGCTCAATAAATATGATTGAATGAATGATTGAATAAATGAATGCCAGGGACTGTACTATGTGCTTGGATGGATACAAGCCAATCAGATTGTACACAGTCCCTGTACCACATGGGGCTCAAAGTCTTAGTCTGTATTTTACAGATGAGGAAACCGAGGTCCAGAGAAGTGAAATGACTTGCCCAAAGTCACACAGCAGACAAGTGGAGGTGATAGGATTAGAACCCAGGTACTTCTGACTCCCAGACCTGTGTTCTATCCACTAGGCCACTCAGTTGGTACAGCATCGATGCTTCACGCGTGATCCAAGACGACAATACATTGCATACACCTTAATACAAACAACAGTAAATTCTACTTGAGGTAATTATTAGGCCCTGCCCAGTTCTAGCCATTATAAGGATCCTGTGGGCAAACATTATTGATAAGCAGGTTAGAAATCCTGACCTAGCTTCTTCCTGGCACAAGACCTTGACAAACCCAACTTCCTGATAAGACTGACGAAATGAAACAAAAGAGAAAGCAGAATACGTGATGTACCCAGTTTGAGTAAATGGAGGCTTGGCCGAACAAAATGGAGTCCAGGCCTAAAGGCCTATCACCTTCAATCTCTTGGGATTCTACCATGCCCATGTCCTGCCTCTGGCCTGGAACGCCCTCCCTCCTCGCATCCAACAGGCAATTACTCTCCCTCTCTTCAAAGCCTTACCAAAGGCACATCTCGAAACAAAAACTCCTCACTCTTGGCTACAAAGCTGTCCATCCCCTTACCCCCTCCTACTTCACCTCCATTCTCTCCTTCTACAGCCCAGCCCGCACACTCCGCTCCTCTGCCGCTCACCTCCTCACGGTCCCTCGTTCGTGCCTGTCCCGCCGCCCACCCCTGGTCCACGTCCTCCCACTGTCCTGGATTGCCCTCCCTCCTCACGTCCACCAAACTAACTCTCTTCCTCTTTTCAATGCCCTACCGAGAGCTCACCTCCTCCAGGAGGCCTTCCCACTGAGCGCTCCTTTCCCTCTGCTCCTCCTCCCCTCCCCATTCCCCCTTCTCCCACCCTCTGCTCTTCCCCTTCCCCTCGCCTCAGCACTGTGCATATTTGTATATATTATTTATTACTCTATTTATTTTGTTAATGATGTGTATATATATATGATTCTATTTATCTTGATGATATTTACGCCAGATTACTTGTTTTGTTCTGTTTTTTTTTTTGTCTTTCTCCCCCGTTTAGACTGTGAGCCCGTTATTGGGCAGGGATTGACTCTATCTGTTGCCGAATTGTACATTCCAAGTGCTTAGTACAGTGCTCTGCATATTTGCATATATTATTACTCTATTTATTTTGTTAATGATGTGCATATATCTATGATTATATTAATCTTGATGATATTTACACCAGATTACTTGCTTTATTTTGTTCTGTTTTGTTTTGCTGTCTTTCTCTCCCATTTAGACCCATGTGAGCCCCGTTATTGGGCAGGGATTGTCTCTATCTGTTGCCGAATTGTACATTCCAAGCGCTTAGTACAGTGCTCTGCACATAGAAAGTGCTCAGTAAATGCAACTGACTGAATGAATGATTAAGGCCTCCTTTCCTCTTCTCCCGCACCCTTCTGCGTCACCCTGACTTACTCCCTTTATTCATCCCCCTCTCAGCCCCTCAACACTTATGTCCATATCTGTCATTTATTTATTATATTCATGTTTATCTCCCCCTTGAAACTGTAAGCTCACTGTGGGCAAGGAATGTGTCTACTTTTGTATGGTACTCTCCCAAGCACATACTACAATGCTTTGCACACAGTAAGCGCTCACTAAATATGATTGAGTGAAAGAATAAATGAACTAGGATCTTGTCACTGGAGTTGTCTTGTCACTTAGAAAAGGTGCTTAGTAGACAAACAGGTTTAGAAACAAAACAGCTCAGATGGAATGGTTGGATGAGAAGGGAGATAACACAAGGCCCAGACCACTGGGCTTCCACAGGAACATGTTCAGCACTCATTAAACTGAAACCTCCTGTAAGGGAACTATCACTGTGGCCTAGTGGAAAAAGCCTGGGCCCGGGAGTCGGAAGGACCTGGGTTCTAATCCCAGCTCCACTGCCATGTGACCTTGGGTAAGTCACTTCACTTCTCTGGGCCTCAGTTCCCCCGTCTTTAAAATGGGGATTAAAATGGACACATCAGAGACTGTGTCCAACCTATTAGTTCGTAACTAACCCAGCACTTAGAACAGTGCTCGATGTATAGACAGTGCTTAACAAATACCATTACCATTATTCTTATTAGGATTATTATTTGTTGAGGGCTTACTATGTGTCAAGCAGTGCTCTAAAGAACAAGGTCAGACGCCGCCCACGGTCGGAATCTGGGTCCTATTGGCCGAGATGGGTCACAAGCATCCGGGAGGGGCGGCTCGGAAACAGGACGGGGACCGTCACTTTCCATCTTCTGACTCCTCTGGTTGGCTTAAATCCTCGGGCACAGTGTCGTGGGCAACGGGCAGTCACCGGTATCACGGCTCAGGACGGGAGCCAATGGACAAAATCGCTATCGATGCCAGCCCAGGGGCACAGGGTACATGGAATGCGTGTCCGGAAATGCCCGGCACACTGAATTAAAAGCAACCAAAAACCAGAACGCCTTCAAGATTTCAAGGGAAATGGCATTACGTGACGTGCAGTTTTCCGTTTAGCTACAGCTCAGCAGTGCAGTGACAAAACACACCCTAAAGAAGACGAAGAAATTGAAAGAAGCCCACTAGGGTAATCCTTTATCTCCTCACCACCCCCTCCGATACTGGCAGCTGTTTCCTGTTGACAGGCTTTATTTACTGTGAAATTCAGACTATGAGGCCGACAGCTCAAATCCCCTGTCTAGAAGACAGCGAAATCCTTTTAAGGGAGGAAATAATTCAAGTCTACAGAAACACAATAAACATATTCTTTTCAGGCTCAGTTCTGGGTCCCCTTCTATTCTCCACCTACACCCACTCCCTTGGAGGACTCATTTGCTCACATGGCTTCAACTACCAACTCTAGATGGATGATTTCCAAACCTCCCACTCTAGTCCTGATCTCTCGCCTTCTCTGCAGTGTCGCATTTCCTCCTGCCTTCAGGACATCTCTACTTGGAGGTTCCCCTGATACCTCAAACTTAACCTATCCAAAACAGAACTCCTCATCTTCCCATCCAAACCCTGTCTTTCTCTCATCTTTCCCATGACTGTACTCAGCACCACATCCTCCCTGTCTCCTGAGCCCGTAAACTCGGCATTACCCGTGACTCATGTCTCTAATTCGACCCACATATTTGATCTGTCACCAAATCACGTAGAATTTTACCTTCACAACATCGCTAAAATCTGCCCTCTCTTCTCCATCCAAATCCTCATCGTATTGCGCTTTGATTACTGCATCAGCCTCCTCACTGACCTCCCTTCTTCCTTTTCCTCCCAGTCAATCAATCAATCAGTGGTATTTACTGAGCACTGACTGTATTATATGCAGAGCACTGTACCAAGCTTAGAAGACTACAACAAGACAGAATTGGTGAATCCCATCTCTGCCCACAAGGAGCTTACAGTCTAATAGGGGAGACACGTTAAAATAGATGATGGACAGGGTACTGGGATGATGGATAGATGTAGAATATTTACATAAGTATTGTCGGGCTGGGGTGTGTATCAAAGTCAGTCAGTCAACTGTATTTATTGCAGGCTTACTGTGTGCAGAGCACTGTATTAAGCTCTTGGGAGAGTACAACATAACAATGTAAAAGACACATTCTCTGCCCACAACCAGCGTACAGTCCAAAGAGTGATTAAGTGCTTAAGGAGTACAAAGCCAAGTGCATAACTGACGCTGAGGGTAGGCTGGACAAGAGAAATAAAAGGCATAGTCTGAGAAGGCTGTTGGAGGAGAATGAATGACTGAATGAATGAATGAATGACCTGGATTCTAATCCTGGCTCTACCATTTGTCTGCAGTGGGACTTGGACAGGTTGCTTCACTTCTCTGGGCCTCAGTTCCTTCAGAAACGTTTAGGCCATATTTCCCCAATCCTCAAGAGCCTCCAATGGTAACCCATCCACCCCTGCTTGAAACAGAAACTCCTCACCTTTGGCTTTAAAGCACTCAATCAGCACCTTCCCACCTACCTTAATGTATTAGAATGAGGATGCTATCATTTGTTATCAGCAGCATCATCAATGGTATTCATCGAACGGTTATCGTACTAACTCTTAGGCCTGGCCTCTATCCTCCAGGTCATGCTGCTTCCCCCTTCATATATGACAGTCTACCATTCTCTCCATCTTCAAAATCCCCCTGAAATCACATATCCTCCAAGAGACCTTCCCTGATTAAGCTCTTTTTTCACTCTGTTTCATTCATTCAACTGCATTTATTGAGCACTTACTGTGGGCAGAGCACTACACTAAGAGCTCAGAAGAGTATAGTACAATAATACATAGACACAAGTAATAATAATAATGAAATTCATGATGGTATTTGTTAAGTGTTTACTATGTGCCAAGCACTGTTCTAAGCACTGGGGTATATACAGGGTAATCAGACTGTCCCAAATGGGGCTCACACTTTTAATCCCCATTTTACAGTTGAGGTAACTGAGGCACAGAGAAGTGAAGTGACTTGCCCAAGTTCACACAGAAGACACGTGGCAGAGCTGGGGTTAGAACCCACGTTCTCTGACTCCCAAGCCCGAGCTCTTTTCACTAAGCCATGCTGTTTCCCAATACGATTGATAGATTGATCATTCTCCAGAGTGTGGCTTTGTGCTCCAGTGATTTTTCTGAAATATGTAGACTGCGGTAATGGAGAGAACAACTGTCTGTAGTTCCTGGCTTTGAAAATAGTCAATAGTTGATCTGTACAGTGGAATTCCACTTACTTGTTTTGTTTTGTGGTTCAATCATTCATTATCATATTTACTGAGCGATTACTACGTGCAGAGCACTGTACTAAGAGCTTGGAACGTACAATTCGGCAACAGATAGAGACAATCCCTGCCCAACAGCGGGCTCACAGTCTAAATGTTGTCTGTCTCCCCCTTTTAGACCGTGAGCCCGTTGTTGGGCAGGGATTGTCTCTATCTGTTGCCAAATTGTACTTTCCAAGCACTTAGTACAGTGCTCTGCACAAAGTAAGTGTTTAATAAATACGATTGAATGAATTTTCCAAAATCCTGCCCGCTTATCAGTTCCCATGAAGCTGGCACCCAGCCTCGCCCAAGTATCATTAAAGTACCTCGCCCTCTTGTCCATGGCATTACCATTCCAACAGGACTTACTTGTTCAGGATTTTGGCTCTTTTGGCACTTGAAAAGTTCTCCAATTGCAAAGATTCTTGAGTAAGGAAAGCCACAGCCAGATGGAAATAGTTATTCCACAGCTGGAATCACAAACAGGGAAAAAATATTGCCATTAGAATCACAAAGAAAATCTGAAAATTCATCACATTCCCTTCTTCCCAGCAATCCCCTCCTGAAATTTTAAATAAGCCCAGAAATGCCCCCACAGTGCCACAGGATAAATGCCAAGGAGTCTCCCGTTAGAAATGATGGTTGAGTCTCATTTCTGAATCTATCTTCAGGATGGAGTCCCTCCCTGGCGGAACTGATTCTACCGCTGGGAGTTTTCACGGAGCCACTTGCTCTCTCTGGCCCCTGCTCATCACATTCCTGGTAAGGCTCTGAGTGCCACAAGCCAGTAGTTGGGCAGGGGCGCAGACTCTGGCAAAGTGCCAGTTATAATTAATATTATTATCATATTTGTCAGTCTATCATATTTATTGAGCACTTACTGTGTGCAGAGCGTTGTACTAAGCGCTTGGGAGAGTACAGTATGGCAATATAACAGACATATTCCCTGGCCACAAGACTACAGTCTAGAGGGGGAGGCAGGCATCAATATAAACTTTAAAATTATAGGTTTTACATAAGGGCTGTATTTGGTAAGGGCTCCCTTGATCCCATGGCTATTTCCAGTTATCCCCCATCTCTCTCCTACTATTCCTCTCCAATCTCCTTGAACAAGCTGTCTATACCTGCTATCTCAAGTTCCTCTCCTCCAATTCTCTCCTTGATCCCCTCCAATCTGACTTCAGTCCCCTTCACTCTATAGAAACTGCCCACTCAAAGGTCACAAGTGACCTCCTTCTCGACAAATCCAAAGGCCACTTCTCCATCCTAATCCACCTCGACCTCTCAGCTGCCTTCGACAGTGTTGACTATCTCCTTCTCCTGAAAATATTACCCAACCTCGGCTTCACTGACCTCTTCTGGTTCTCCTCCTAGCTCTCTGGTTGCCCTTTCTGAGTCTCTTTCATGGTATCCTCCTCTGTCTCCCATCCTCTAGCTGTGGGAGTCCCCCAAGGTTCAGTACGGGGTCTCCTTCTATTCTCCATCCGCACCCACTCCCTTGGAAAACTCATCTCCCCCCATGGCTTCAACTCTCACCTCTATGCAGATGATTCCCAAATCTCCCTCTCCAGCCCTGATCCCTCTCCCTCTCTGCAGTCTCACATTTCCTCCTGCCTTCAAGACATCTCTCCTAGGATGTCCAGCTGACACCTCAAACTTAACATGTCCAAAACAGAACTCCTTATCTTCCCACTCAAACCCTGAGCTGCCTCTGATTTTCCTGTCACTCTAGACAGCACCCTTCATTCATACCTTATTCATACCCTATTCATTCATACCCTTCATTACCCTATTTATTTTGTTAATGAGATGTACATCACCTTGATTCTATTTATTTGCTATTGTTTTAATGAGATGTTCATCCCCTTGATTCTATTCATTGCTATTGTTCTTGTCTGTCCGTCTCCCCCGATTAGACTGTAAGCCCGTCATAGGGCAGCGACTGTCTCTATCTGTTACCGATTTGTACATTCCAAGCGGTTAGTAAAGTGCTCTGCACATAGTAAGTGCTCAATAAATACTATTGAATGAATGAATGAATTCATATTTTTTGAGTGCTTGTAGTGTGCATAGTGCTGCGCTAAAGGTTTGGGAGAATAGAATACAACAAAAAACAGACATATTCCCTGTTCACAACGAGCTTAGAGTCTAGAAGGGGAGACAAACATTAATAGAAATAAATAAATTACAGATATGTTCATAAGTGCTGAGGGGCTGTGAGGGGAGATGAATAAAGGGAGCAAGTCAGAGTGACGCAGAAAGGAGTGGGAGACGAGGAAAGGGGGGCTTAGTCAGGGAAGGCTTCTTGGAGGAGATGGGGCTTAGTACGGCTTTGAAGATGGGGAGAGTAATGGTCTGTCAGATTTGAGGAAGGAAGGTGTTCCAGGCCAGAGGTAGGACGTGGGCAAGAGGTCGGTGGCCAGATAGACGAGATGGAGGCTCAGTAAAAGGTCAGAGTAGATGAGGCATATATGAAGGCTGGGTTATTTTAGGAGAGAAGTGAGGTGAGGTAGGAAGGGGCAAGGTGATTGACTGCTTGAAAGCCAACACTGAGGAGTTTTTATTTGAGGCAGAGGTGGATGGGCAACGACTGGAGTTTCCTGAGGAGTGGGGCAACATGTCCTGAATGTTTTTGTAGAAAAATGATCCAGGCAGCATAGTCAAGTATGGACTGGAGTGGGGAGAGACAGGAGGCAGGGAGGTCAGTAAGGAGACTGATACAATAATCCTCCTGTGTCTTCCCATTCCAGTCCATACGTCACTCTGTTCCCTGGATCATTTTGCTAAAAACCTTGCAGTCCCTGTTTCCCCACTCCTCAACAATCTCTAGTGGTTGTCCATCCACCTCCACATTAAACAGAAACTCCTTACTATCAGCTTTAAAGCATTCAATCACCTTGCCAAATGCTACCTCGCTTCACTACTCTCCACCCACAACTCAGGCCGCACACTTCGCTCCTCTAATGCCAACCTACTACTGTAACATGATCTCATTTATCTCACTGCCAATCTCTTGCCCACTTTCTGCCTCTGACCTGGAATGCCCTCCCTCTTCATACCTGAGAGACCATCAAGAGAAGCAGCGTGGCTTAGTGGAAAGAGCACGGGCTTGAGAGCTGCTTGTCAGCTCTGTGACCTTGGGCAATTCACTTAACTTCTCTCTGTGCCTCAGTTACCTTATCTGTAAAATGGGATTAAGACTGTGAGCCTCACGTGGGACAACCTGATTACCCTGTATCTACCCCAGCACTTAGAACAGTGCTCGGCACATAGTAAGCGCTTAACAAATACCAACATTATTATTATTATTTTTATCACTCTCCCCACCTTCAAAGCCTTCTCTGACTAAGCCCTCATTTCCTCTTTTCCTACTCCCTCTGTGTTGCCCTGATTTGCTCCCTTTATTCACCCCTCCCTCAGTCCCACAGCCTTTATGACCATACCCATAATTCCCCTCTTGACTGTGAGCTTACTGTGGGCAGGAAATGTGTCTACCAACTCTGTTATATTGTACTCTCTCACATGCTTAGTACTGTGCACTGCACATAATAAACACTCAATATATGTGACTGACTGACTGTCAAGCACTGTTCTAAGCACTGGGATAAATTCAAGTTAATCAGGTTGGACACAGTCCTTGTCCCACATGGGGCTCACAATCTAAGTAGGAAGGAGTAGGATGTAATCCCCATTTTACAGGTGAGGAAAATGAAGCTCAGAAAAATGAAGTAACTTGGCCAAGGTCACACAGCAGACACATGGCAGAGCTAGGATTAAAACCAAGGTCCTCTAACTCCCTGGCTCATGCTCTATCCACTAGGTCACACTGCTACATTTGTTCAAATGTAAAATGTGATTCAATACCTAGCCTCCCTTAATATACTTTCTTGCTCTCTCTCTGGCCTGGAACTCTCTCTCCCTCCATATCTGCCAGACCACCACATTCCCCACCTTCAAAGTCTTATTAAGGTCACATCTCCTGAAAAAAACCTTCCACAATTAAGCCCACTTTCCCCCTAGCTCCCTCTTCATTCTGAATCACCTACACACTTGGATCTCTGCCTCGACAACTGATAGTCACCCGATCCTCAACCTCTCAGCCCTTATGTCCATATTCGTAACTTATTTATTTCTATTAATGTCTATGTCCCCCTGTAGACTGTAAGCTCACTGTGGGCCAGGAATGCATCTACCAACTCTGTGTTATTGTACTTTCTCAAGTGCTTAGTACAGTGCTCTGCACTCGATAACCGTTCGATGAATACCACTGGTGATGCTGCTGCTGATGATAAATGATAGCATCATCATTCTAATAAGAGTAAGGTAGTTGGGGAAATGCTGATCGAGTGCTTTAAAGACAATGATGAGGAATTTCTGTTTCAAGCAGAGGTGGATGGGTAACCATTGGAGGCTCTTGAGGATTAGGGAAACATGGTCTAAACGTTTCTGAAGGAAAATGATTCGGGCAGCAGAATGGAGTATAGACTAGAAAGGGGAGAGACAGGAGGCAGGGAGGTCAGCAAGGAGGCTGAGGCAGTAATCAAGTCAGAATAGGATAAGTGCGTAGATCACCATGGTAGCAGCTTGGATGAAGAGGAAAGGGAGGATTTTAGTGATGTTGTAAAGGTTGGACTGACAGGATTTGGTGAGAGATTGAATAAGTCAATGGATTGAGAGGGATGAGTCAAGGATAATGGCAATTTTATGGACTTACGAGACAGGGAGGATGGTGGTGCTGTCTACAGCAATGGGAAAGTTATGGAGAGGGTGGGGTTTGAGTGAGAAGATGAGGAGCTCTGTTTGGACAAGCTCAATTTGAGGAGTCAGCGAGACATCCAAGTAGAGATGTCCAGAAGGCAGAAGGAAATGCAAGACTGAAGAGAAGGACAGAAATCAGTGCTGGAAATGGAGATCTCCGTTTTTGGGAATCATCCACATACAGGTGGAGGTTGAAGCCATGGGATGGAATGAGTTCTCCAAGGGTGTGAGTGTAGATGGAGAATTGAAGGGGACCCAAACCTGAGCCTGGAGGGGCTCCCACAGTTAGGGAAAACTCTCTCATCCTCCCTCTTCCCCAGACTGAGTTTATTTTCGGTCTCTGGAAGCTAATCAAAACGGAAGTTCCTGCAGCTTCCCCACGCACAGATTCCTCGATCTTCTCTGAGTCGGGGGCTCCACCCCCGATACCGGCCCTCCCCGTATCGGGGAGGAAACACCATGAACTCACCACCCTCCTGTGACGGTCTCCCATTCCAACCTCCCACCCCGGAAACCAGCAGACAGGCTGGAATGGAGGCCGAGGCCACACCATCCCTTCTGGCAACCATGTCTGACGAGCGCTGAGCACAGGACACTTCTTACCTGGAGTTCAAAGTTCGCTTGGTCGAGAAACTTCTTGTTGAGCATATCCGCGTATTGATTGATTGCTCGCAGGAAGACCCTGAAAGATGAAGGAGAAATGCCATAATTACACATGGGCACGCTGGCACCTCTCCTTAGTCTGGCATGTCGGTGAGCTGAGGAGCTGAGGAAGCAATTACTTGAAATGCCACGAAATCTCACCAGCGAAAAGAACCCAAACTGATGGAAAGAAACTCTCCAGATTCCACTCACGGAATTGGGCACTGCGGAAGGGAGGATGCCAAACTCAAATAACCATCACCCTTAAAATTCCGGAGTTAGAAGGAAAAGGTGCCGATTCACAATGCTTCCATGTTGCATTAGTAAAGCACTCAATCAGTCAATCCATCAAATTTATTGAGCACTTGCTGTGTGAAGAGTAACGTACTATGTGGATAGGAGAGTACAGTATAACAGAGTATGTAGACAAGTTGCCTGTCCATGGGGAGCTTACAGTCTAAAGGAGGAGACAGATGTTAAAATGAATTTCAGATACGCACATAAATGTTGTGGGGCTGAGGGTGGGATGCAAATCAAGTGCTTAAAGTGCACAGATCCAAGTGCAAAGATAACACAGAAGAGAGAGGGAATAGGGAAAATGAGGGCTTAGTCACGGAAGGCTTCTTGGAGGAGATGCAACTTAAATGAGATTTTGAGGGTGGGGAGAGTGGAGGTCTGTTGGACATAAAAGGGGAGAGAGTTCCAGGCCAGCGGCAGGATGTGGGCAAGGGGTCGGCAGCAAGAAAAATAAGATTTAGGTAGAGTGAATAGGTTGGCATTAGAGGATGAAGTGTGCAGACTGGGTTGTAATGAGAAATCGGAGAGGTAAGGTAGGAGGGGGATGGTGACTGACTGCTTTACAGCCAATCGTAAGGAGTTTTTCTTTGACTCAGAGGTGGATGAGTAACCACTGGAGATTCTTGAGGAGTGGGAAGACATGGACTGAACGTTTTTTGGAAAAATGACCCAGGAAGCAGAGTGAAGTATGGACTGGAGGGAGGAGAGATGGGAGACAGGGAGGGAAGCGAGGTGGCTGATACAGTAATCAAGGCAGGACAGGATAAGTGCTTGGATAAGCATGGTAGTAGTTTGGATGTGGAGGACAGGGAAGATTTTGGCAATGTTGTGAAGGGAGACCAACTGGATTTGGTGACAGAGTGAATTTTTGGATGAATTAGAGTGATGAGTAGAGGAAAATGACAAGGTTACGGGCTTGTGAAACAGGGAAGATGGTGGTGCTATCTGTGGTGACGGGAAAGATGGGGAGAGCAGGGCTTGAGTGAGAAGATGAGTTTTCTTTTGGACATAAGTTCAGGGTGTTGGTGGGACACCCAGGTAGAGATGTCCTGAAGGCAGGTGGAAATGTGAGAATGCAGAGGGGAGAGATCAAGCCTGGAGAGGGAGATTTGGGAATCTTCCGCAAAGAGATGGTAGTTGAAGCCATGGAAGCAAATGAGTTCACCAAAGGAGGGGGTGTAGATGGAGAATAGGAGGGAACCCAGAACTGAACTCTGAGGGACCCTCATGGTTTGGGGGTGGGAGGCAGAGGAGGAGCCCATGAAAGAGACTGAGAATGAGTAGCTAGAGAGATAGGAGGAGAACCAGGAGAGGACAGTGTGAGTAAAGCCCAGATTGGATAATGTTTCCAGGAGAAGGGAATGGTCTGCAGTCTAGATGGCAGCCGAGAGGCCGAGGATGAATAGGGTGGAGTAGAGGCAATTGGACTTGGCAAAAAGGAGATCACTGATGACTTTTGGTGGAGCAAAGGGGGTGGAAGCCAGATTGGAACAGGTCAGATTGGTAGAGGAGGAACTGGAGACAGGAGGTATAAGACAACTCACTTTTAGGAGTTTGGAAAGGAACGGTAGGAGGGAGATGGGGTGATAGCTGAAGGGAACCATGGGGTCGAGGGAGGGATTTTTTAGGAGGAGGGAGCCATGAGCAGGTTTGAAAGCCATGGGGAAGAAAGCCACGGGAAATTCATGCTCTTACTCTTGGCCTGATTTTCAAGTTAGGGCAGTTCCAGCCTCCTGTCAGCCCCATCACCACTCCATGGGAATATCAACCACTCCCAGAAGCTCTTTGACTCCTTCATCCTTTACTGCCTTGCTTTCTAAATGCTAATTCAGGGCAGTCTTCACTATTCGGAAGATCCCACAGAGCTTTCAAGAATAACAAAATGCTCTAACCAAGTTGGGAGTATCCCTGAGGCTCTGATTTTCAATCTCCCCAATCAAATTCCCCTTTCCTTGATAGCTTGTTATGTGCTTTAACCGAAAATGCTTCGTTGTTGCTTTCAGCTTGTAAGCTCTATGAGGGAAAGGATGGGCCTTTTTATTTCCCTTCTAGATTTACCCAGGGTCCAGAACTGTGTGCTTTACATGCAGTTAGTGCTCAATAAATTCACCTGTGCTGGGCAGCAGCAGCACGGGTGAGAGTCGAGGGCAGCGACTCAAGTTTACTGCGCGGAAGGAGGCAATGGTAAACCACTTCTGGATTTTTACCAAGAAAACTCTCTGGATCCACTTCCAGAACAATTGCAGATGGAGGTGGGGCATTCTGGGAGAGATGTGTCCATGGTGTCGCTTTGGGTCGAACACGACTTGGCGGCATAAGACAAGCCAAGCCAATCAGTTGGCAGTCAATCTTATTTACTGAGTGCTTACTACTTATTAACTTACTACTTGCTCAGTAGAGTGTAAGTGCTCAATAAATACCACTGGTGGATTGACTGATTGAAAGTGGAGCGCAATGATTATCACTACTACTGCTACTAATGATAATTATGGCATTTGTTAAGCACTTACTGTGTGCCAGGCACTGTACTAAGCACTGGGGTGGATTCAAGCAAATGGGGTTGGACACAGTTCCTGTCCCATGTGGGGCTCAGGTCTCAATCCCCATTTCACATGTCCTCTGACTCCCGAGCTCGGGCTCTTCCCACTAAGCCACACTGCTTCTTATTACCCCTTCTGCACTCTGCCACAGGAACTTTCCACGTGCCCATTCTGCCTTAGCACATTGACAATCCGCAGAGAAAATTCCCATCCAGACTGGATGATTCCTCCTCCTTTTGGGGAGCAGGTTGCAGAGAACCTAAGAAGGGGAGATAGCGTGGCCTAGAGGAAAGAGTCTGGGCCTGGGAGTCGGCGGACCTGAGTTCTAATTTCAGCTCCGCTATTTGTGTGCTGTGTGACTTTGGGTAAGTCACTTCATTATCTATGCCTCAGTTCCTTCATTTATAAAGTGGGGATTAAGACTGTGAGCCTCCATGTGGGACAAGGACTATTGAATTACAGAAGAATTATAGATTTTTAACCACTCAATCTCCAAGGGCTCCTTCCCCTCTGCCTTCAAACATGTCCACGTCTCCCCCATCCTAAAAAAACCCGCTCTTGACCCCACTTCCCCCTCCAGTTATCGCCCTATCTCCCTACTACCCTTCCTTTCCAAAATCCTAGAACGAGTCGTCTACAATCGATGCTTGGAATTCCTTAACTCCCATTCTCTCCCAGACCCCCTCCGATCTGGCTTCCGTCCCCTCCGCTCTACCGAGACTGCTCTCTCTAAGGTCACCCGTGACCTCCTTCTTGCCAGATCCAATGGCTCCTACTCCATTCTGATCCTCCTTGACCTCTCTGCTGCCTTTGACACTGTCGACCATCCCCTCCTCCTCCATACCTCATCTCACCTCGGCTTCACGGACTCTGTCCTCTCCCGGTTCTCCTCTTACCTCTCTGGCCGGTCATTCTCGGTCTCCTTCGCCGGAGCCTCCTCCCCCTCCCATCCTTTAACTGTCGGAGTTCCTCAAGGGTCAGTTCTTGGCCCTCTTCCGTTCTCCATTTACACTCACTCCCTCGGTGAACTCATCCGCTCTCACGGCTTCGACTACCATCTCTACGCAGATGACACGCAGATCGACATCTCCGCCCCTGTCCTCTCCCCCTCCCTTCGGGCTCGCATCTCCTCCCGCCTCTGGGACGTCTCCACCTGGATGTCGGCCCGCCATCTAAAACTCAACATGAGCGAGACTGAGCTCCTCATCTTCCCTCCCGAACCCGGTCCTCTCCCAGACTTCTCTATCACCTTGGACGGCACGACCATCCTTCCCGTCTCTCGGGCCCGCGATCTCGGTGTCATCCTTGACTCGTCTCTCTCGTTCACCCCACACGTCCTATCCGTTACCAAGACCTGCCGGTTTCACCTCTACGATATCGCCAAGATCCGCCCTTTCCTCTCCACCCAAACGGCTACCTTACCGTTACGGGCTCTCGTTATATCCCGGCTAGACTACCGTGTCAGCCTTCTCTCTGACCTCCCTTCCTCCTCTCTTGCCCCGCTCCGGTCTATTCTTCACTCCGCTGCCCGGCTCATCTTCCCGCAGAAACGATCTGGGCATGTCACTCCCCTTCTTAAACACCTCCAGTGGTTGCCTATCGACCTCCGCTCCAAACAAAAACTCCTCACTCTAGGCTTCAAGGCTCTCCGTCACCTTGCCCCTTCCTACCTCTCCTCCCTTCTCTCTTTCTACCACCCACCCCGCACGCTCCGCTCCTCTGCCGCCCACCTCCTCGTCGTCCCTCGGTCTCACCCGTCCTGCCGTCGACCCCCGGGTCGCGTCCTCCCACGGTCCCGGAACACCCTCCCTCCTCACCTCCGCCAAACTGATTCTCTTCCCCTCTTCAAAACCCTACTTAAAACTCACCTCCTCCAAGAGGCGTTCCCAGACTGAGCTCCTCTTCCCCCTCTACTCCCTCTGCCATCCCCCCTTTACCTCTCCGCAGCTTAACCCTCTTTTTCCCCTTTTCCCTCTGCTCCTCCCCCTCTCCCTTCCCATCCCCACAGCACCGTACTCGTCCACTCAACTGTATATATTTTCGTCACCCTATTTATTTTGTTAATGAATTGTACATTGCCTCGATTCTATTTAGTCGCCATTGTTTTTACGAGATGTTCTTCCCCTTGACTCTATTTATCGCCATCGTTCTCGTCTGTCCGTCTCCCCCGATTAGACTGTAAGCCCGTCAAACGGCAGGGACTGTCTCTATCTGTTGCTGACTTGTTCATCCCAAGCGCTTAGTACAGTGCTCTGCACATAGTAAGCGCTCAATAAATACTATTGAATGAATGAAGATATATACACATCATTAATAAAATAAATAGAATAATAAGTATGTACAAATATACACAAGTGTTGTGGGGCGGGGGGGGGGGGGATAGAGTAGCAGGAGGGAGTTGGAGCAGTGGGGAGGGGAGGAGCAGAGGAAAAGGGGAACTCAGTCTCGGAAGGCCTCCTGGAGGAGGTGAGCTCTCAGTAGGGCTTTGAAGAGGGGAAGAGAGTGAGTTTGGCGGAGGTGAGGAGGGAGGGCATTCCGGGACAGTGGGAGGACGAGACCCAGAGGTCGACGGCGGGATAGGCGAGAACGGGGGACGGTGAGGAGGTGGGCGGTGGAGGAGCGGAGTGTGCAGGGTGGGCTATAGAAGGAGAGAATGGAGATGAGGTAGGAGGGGGCAAAGGGATGGAGAGCTTTGAAGCCAACAGTGAGGAGTTTTTGCTTGATACGAAGGTTGATAGGCAACCACTGGAGATTTTTGAAGAGGAGATTAACATGCCCAGAGTGTTTCTGTAGAAAGATAATCTGGGCAGCAGAGTGAAGTATGGACTGAAGTGGGGAGAGACAAGGGGTTGGGAGATCAGAATGGATCTGATTTGATGTTTGTCTCCCTGCTTCTAGACTATGAGCCCGTTGTCGGCAGGGATTGTCTCTCTTTACTGCTGAATTGTACTTTCCAAGCACTTAGTACAGTGCTCTGCACACTGTAAGCGCTCAATAAATACAACAGTGAATGAATGAATGCTAAACACTGGGGTAGATACAAAGTAATCAGGTTGGAAACAGTCCATGTCCCACTTAGGTCTTGAAGTCTTAATCCCCATTTTACTGATGAGATAGGTGAGGCCCAGAGAAATGAAGTGACTTCCCCAAAGTCATACGGTAGACACTTGGGGGAGTCGGGATTAGAACCCAGGTTCTTATGACTTCCAGGCCCAGGCTCTGTCCACTAGGATGTGCTGCTTCCCAGTTCTCTAGATGGGGCTGCTCCTATGAGACAATACGTGCTAACAAGGCCAAGAGAATGGTCCAAGGTAAGAGGTTATAATAATAATAATGTTGGCATTTGTTAAGCACTTACTATGTGCAGAGCACTGTTCTAAGCGCTGGGGTAGATACAGGGTAATCAGGTTGTCCCACGTGAGGTTCACAGTTAATCCCCATTTTACAGATGAGGTAACTGAGGCACAGAGAAGTGAAGTGACTTGCCCACAGTCACAAAACTGACAAGTGGCAGAGCCGGAAGTCGAACTCATGACCTCTGACTCCGAAGCCCACGCTCTTTCCACTGAACCACATTGCTTCATTCATTCAATAGTATTTATTGAGCGCTTACTAAGTGCAGAGCACTGTACTGAGCACTTGGAATGTACAAATCGGCAACAGATAGAGACAGCCCCTGCCCACTGACGGGCTTACAGTCTAATTCGGGGAGACAGACAAAAACAATAGCAATAAATAGAATCAAGGGGATGTACATCTCATTAACAAAATAAATAGGGTAATAAAAATATATACAAATGAGCGGACGAGCAGAGTGCTGAGGGGAGGGGAAGGGTGGGGGGAGAGGAGCAGAGGGAAGGGGGGGAAAAGAAGGCTTAGCTGAGGGGAGGTGAAGGGGGGGTAGAGGGAGAGCAGAGGGAGCAGAGGGAAAAGGGGGAGCTCAGTCTGGGAAAGCCTCTTGGAGGAGGTGAGCTCTAAGTAGGGTTTTGAAGAGGGGAAGAGAGTGAGTTTGGTGGAGGTGAGGAGGGAGGGCATTCCGGGACAGCGGGAGGACGTGGCCCGGGGGTTGACGGCGGGACAGGCGAGAACGGGGGACGGTGAGGAGGTGAGCGGCAGAGGAGCGGAGCGTGCGGGGTGGGCAGTAGAAAGAGAGAAGGGAGGAGAGGTAGGAGGGGGCGAAGTGATGGAGAGCCTTGTAGCCTAGAGTGAGAAGTTTTTGTTTCGTGCGGAGGTTGATAGGCAACCACTGGAGGCTTTAAAGAAGGGGAGTGACATGCACAGAGCGTTTCTACAGGAAGATGATCCGGGCAGCGGAATGAAGAATAGACTGGAGCGGGGAGAGACGGGAGGAAGGGAGATCAGAGAGAAGGCTGACACAATAATCCAGCCGGGATATTATGAGAGCCGGGCTATTATGAGAGCCTGTACCAGTAATAACCTGTAGCAGGTTATATAAAGCAGGAGGTGGCCAGAGAAGCAGGGTGGTCTAGTGGTTAGAATGGCGGTCAGAAGGACCTGGGTTCCAATTCTGACTGTGCCCTTTCTTTAAAAAGTAAGGTTCATCATGTGTTGAAAGCTGCTTTAAGCACTGGGATAGATACAGGCTAATCAAATGGGACAAATGGGACTTGCCTGTTGAGTGACCTTGGGCAAGTCATGGGGCTCACAGTCTAAGTAGGAGAGAGAACACGGACTGAATCCCCATTTGACAGGTGAGGAAACTGAGGCCTGGAGAAGTGGAATGACTTACCCAAGGTCACTCGACAGGCAACTGGTGAAGCCAGGATTGGAGGATAGTAGGGAATAATAGGATATTGACAGAATACCCTAGTTTGCTTTGGCTCTCTGAGGAATCGGGGAAGCAATCACAGACCTCGGGCAGCCTGAAACTAATCTCGGCTGCTGCATGCAGCAGCCTCCTTCCCAGAAATGACAGGCACACACTCATATATACAGTGCTTTCTACATAGTAAGCGCTCAATAAATATGATTGAATGAATGAATGAATATATCAGCCCACCCTTGCACACACACATAGACACAGCCATGGGGTGGATAAGGTAAAGATTAGAGCAGGTTCAGATTTTTGGGAGTTAGCCATTTTTCTGCTTAATCCCCTCCTAGATTATAATCTCCTTGCAGGCAGGGACAGCCTAAAATTCATATTAATCCAATGGATTATAAAATCCTTTAGGGCAAGGGCTGCCTGAAATTCATATTAATCTAACAGACTGTAAGATTCTTGAGAGTAGACCAGCTTGAAATTCATATTACTCCCAATAGATTGCAAACTCCTTGAGGGCAGGGATGGCCTGAAATTCCTATTAATCCAATAATGACAATTAGGGTATTGTTAAGTGCTTACTATGTGCCAGGCACTGTTCTAAGCACTGGGGTAGATACATGGGGCTCACAGTCTTAATCCCCATTTTAAAGATGAGGGAACTGAGGCAAAGAGAAGTCACACAGCAGATAAGGTCACACAGCAGACGAGTGGCAGAGCCGGGATTAGAATCCATGACCTTCTGACTTCAAGGCCCGTGCCTTAGCCATTAAACCATGACGCCTCTCACCGTAAAATTACTATAGATTGCCCTGTATCTACCCCAGTGCTTAGAACAGTGCTCTGCACATAGTAAGCGCTTAACAAAAACCAACATTATTATAGACACATATTAATCCAATGGAGTGTAAACTCCTTGAGGGCAAGGGCTGCCTAAAATTCATATTAATCCAATAGATTGGAAGATCCTTGAAGGCAGGCCAGTCTGAAGTTCACATTAATCCAGTAGATCACAAACTCCTTGAGAGCAGGGATGGGCTGAAATTCATCTTAATCCAATAGTCTGTAAGATTCTTGAAGGCAGGGATGACATAAAATTCATATTAATCCAGTATACTGTGAACTCCTTGCTTGTGCTGTCCTTTCCCAAGCGTTTTGTCTAATGCACTGCGCTCTGTAAAGGGGGGTTAATAAGTAACAACGACCGAAGAATCAAAAAGTCTAGTTCAGTGCCGTGCTCAACCATCTGCAAAACGCACCATGATGATTCAGGGCTCTTGTCTGAGGGAAAGGAAAATGGAGTAGAGACCTCACAGTGTTGGCTGTGAGTGAAAACGTGATCCCCAAAGCGAGTGGAAAAATCTGTCCCTAACTCACCTGTCCGATGGGGCTTTATAAAGAGCTCATTACGTGTCAAGCACTGTTCTAGCCGCTGGGTTACATACAAGTTAATCATATTACAGAATGTGCGCGTGTTATGGCCAGGGAATGCGTCCACTGATCTTGTTATATGGTACTCTCCCAAGAGCTGAGTACAGTGCTCTGCACAGAGTAAGCGCTCAATAAATCCCACTGATGGATTGATTAAATTGGACACAGTCCCTTTCCCACATGGGGCTCACAATCTAAGTAGGAAAGAAAACTAGTATTGAAACCCCATTTTACGGATGAGGAAACTGAGGCCCAGAGAAGTGAAGTGACTTGCCGAAGGTCACACATCAGGCAACTAGCTGAGCAGAGGTTAGAACCCAGGTCTTCTGTCTCCCAGGCTTGGGCTCTTTCCTCTAGATAATGCTGCTTCTCGGGATATTTTAAGGTGCCTTTCTTCTGGGGAATGTGAAACTCTTTCTGAAAAACCTCTTTATTCATTCAATCAAATATACTGAGTGCTTACTGTGTGCAGAGTACTGTACTAAGCACTTGGGAGAGTACAATACAACAATAAACAAACACATTCCCTGCCCGTCACAAACGTACAGTCTAGAGGTGGGGAGACAGACATTAATATTAGAGAAGCAGCGCGGCTCAGTAGAAAGAGCACAGGCTTTGGAGTCAGAGATCATGGGTTCGAATTCCGTCTCTGCCACTTGTCAGCTGTGTGACTTTGGGCAAGTCACTTAACTTCTCTGTGCCTCAGTGACCTCATCTGTAAAATGGGGATTAAGACTTTGAGCCCCACGTGGGACAACCTGATTCCCTTGTATCTACCCCAGCACTTAGAACAGTGCTCTGCACATAGTAAGCGCTTAACAAATACCAACATTATTATTGTTATATCACTTCTCTGGGCCTCATTTTCCTCATTTGTAAAATGGGGATTAAGACTGCGAACCCCATGTGGGACAGGGACGGTGTCCAACCTGATTTGCTTGTATCCATCCCAGTGTTATTATTATAAATTATTATTATTATTATTAATATAAATATATAAATGACGGATATGGACGTAAGTGCTGTGGGGCTTGGATTGGGGGAGAATAAAGGGAGCAAGTCAAGGCGATGCAGAAGGGAGTGGGAGAAGAGGAAAGGAGACATTTTAAAAAATAGTGTTTATTAATAATAATAATAATAATAATAAATGTTGGTATTTGTTAAGCGCTTACTATGTGCAGAGCACTGTTCTAACTGCTGGGGTAGATACAGGGTAATCAGGTTGTCCCACGTGAGGCTCACAGTTAATCCCCATTTGACAGATGAGGTAACTGAGGCACAGAGAAGTTAAGTGACTTGTCCATAGTCACACAGCTGACAAGTAACAGAGCCAGGATTCGAACCCATGACCTCTGTCTCCAAAGCCCGGGCTCTTTCCACTGAGCCATGCTGCTTCTCTATTTCTTACGCGCTTACTATATGCCAGGCACTGTACTAAGTGCTGGGGGTAGAAACAAGCTAATCAGATTGGACACAGTCCCTGTGCCACATGGGGCTCACAATCCTAATCCCCATTTTACAAGTGAGGGAATTGAGGCCCAGAGAACTGAAGTGACTTGTCCAAGGTCACACAGCAGACAAGTGGCAGAGTCCAGACTAGAACCCAGGTCTTTTGGAACTCCCAGGCCCGTGGTCTCTCCACTAGGCCACGTGTTTTATCTCCTTCACAACCCCCCTGGGCGAGAGGGGGAGACCACTAATAGGATACCCATTTTACAGATGGGAAATGGGGATCTGGGGAGGTAAAGGGACTGAGCCAAAGTGAACTAGCAGGTCGGGGGCAGAGCCGGCACCAGCATTGGAGCCCTTGTCTCTCACTTCTGGTGGTTTTTCAGTCAGTAAGTCAGTCAACTGTACTTCTTGAGCATTTACTGTGTGCAGAGCACTGTACTAAGCACTTGGAAGAGTACAATAGAATAATATACAGATGCATTCCCTGCCCACATCGAGTTTACAGTCTGGAAGGGGAAACAGACATTATTAGAAATAAATAAATGACAGATCTGGACATAAGTGCCGTGGGGCTGGGAGGGGAAGAATAAAGGAAGCAAGTCAGGGTGATGTAGAAGGGAGTGGGAGATGAGGAAGTGGGGCTTTAGTCAGGGAAGGCCTCTTGGAGGAGATGTGCCTTCAATAAGGCTTTGAAACGGGGAGAGTCATTTGCCCCACGAGACGGCTTCCCTCCTTCCATCCATCCATCCATCGATCCACCAGTCCACGCGCTGTACTAAGCGCCCATCCCCAGTGACTACAAAATGCCAGTGAAGTGCGACTCACAGCACTTATGGAAGCTGAAGTGTCGCTAGCTCTCCTGCACTAATTATTGCCGAAACCGTTCCTCTTCAAAGAGCAATCACAGTCACTGCTGCAGGTCAGGAACTCACCCGAGTGGCTTGTTCAGAAATCTAAGAGGGTCTAGATGGGTCAAGTGCTCTCCGGATGGCCGGACGGCTGCTAAATCTGATCAGGCTCTGGAGTCGCGGCCTGAAATGGATTCCTTCCTGCTTTTGCCCAAGGCCCGGTTGGAGGATTGAGGGGGAGGGAGGGAGAGGGAAGGATATAGGGGGAGGTGGAGGGCAGGAGGGAGTGAGGGGAAGAGGAGAGGTGAGAGGCAGGGAGGAAGGGAGGTGTTTGTTAGGCGCTTACTGGGTGCCAGGCACTATACTAAACACTGGAGTCGATTCAAGCAAATCAGGTTGGAAACTGTCCCTGTCCCACATGGGGTTCGCAGTCTTAATCCCCATTTTACAAATGAGGAAAATGAGGACCAGAGAAGTGATGTAATAATAATAATAATAATAATAATAATAATAATGTTGGTATTTGTTAAGCGCTTACTATGTGCAGAGCACTGTTCTAAGTGCTGGGGTAGATACAAGGTAATCAGATTGTCCGACATGAGGCTCACAGTCTTAATCCCCATTTTACAGATGAGGTAACTGAGGCACAGAGAAGTTAAGTGACTTGCCCACAGTCACATAGCTGACAAGTAGCAGAGCCGGGATTCAAACCCATGACCTCTGACTCCCAAGCCTGGGCTCTTTCCACTGAGCCACGCTGCTTCCCCAAGGTCAAGTGGCAGGCAACGGCAGACCCGGAATTAGAACCCACAACCTTCTGACTTCCAGGCCTGTGCTCTATTCATTCATTCATTCAATCTTATTTATTGAGCGCTTACAGTGTGCGGAGCACTGTACTCAGCGCTTGGAAAGTACAATTCGGCAACAGATAAGAGATAATCCCTGCCCAACAACGGGCTCATAGTCTAGAAGAGGGAAGACAGACGACAAAACAGAACAAGTAGACAGGCGTCGATAGCATCAAATTAAATAGAATTATAGACACAGATCATTAATAAAATAAATAGAATAATAATTATGTACAAATATACACAAGGGCTGTGGGGTGGGGAGGGGGGTAGAGCAGAGGGAGGGAGTCGGGGGGATGGAGAGGGGAGGAGGAGCAGAGGAAAAGGGGGGCTCAGTCTGGGAAGGCCTTATGCCATGCTGATTTCACAGGAAGATGGAAGGAGGAAGAGAAGGGAGAGGCTAAAGAGCCCTGGACTGGGAGTCAGAAGGTCATGGGTTCTAATCCCAGCTCTACCACTTCTCTGCTGTGTGATCTTGGGCAAGTCACTTCACTTCTCACTGCCTCAGATACCTCATCTGTAAAATGGAGAGTGAGGCTGTGTCCAATCCGATTTGCTTATATCCACCCCGGTGCTTATTACAGCGCCTGGCACATAGTAAGCGCTTAACAAAAACCATAAGTAGTGAATAGTAGTAGCAGTAGTAAACAACATAATAGTACCAGCAGCGTGAGAAGCAGCGTGGTTCAGTGGAAAAGCCCGGGCTTGGGAGTCAGAGGTCATGGGTTCCAATCCTGGCTCGCCACTTGTTAACTGTGTGACTTTAGGCAAGTGACTTAACTTCTCTGGGCCTCAGTTGCCTCATCTGGAAAATGGGGATGAAGACTGAGCCCCATGCGGGACAACCTGATCACCTTGTATCCCCCCAGCGCTTAAAACAGTACTTTGCACATAGTAAGCACTTAAACAAATACCATCATTATTATTATTACCAGCAGTAGTAGTAGCAGTAATAAATCTAGTTGTCGAGTGGCAGTCAATCATTCATTCATTCATCAATCATATTTATTGAGTGCTAACTGTGTACAGAGCACTGTACTAAACATTTGGAAAGTACGATACGGCAATGAAGAGAGACAATCCCCGCCCACAATGGGCTCACTGTCTAGAGGGGGGAGACAGACATCAATTCAAGTAAACAGGCATCAATATAAATAGAATTATAGATATATACATATATACATAAGTGCTGTGGGGTGGGGAGGGGAGAGAAGAGCAAAGGGAGAGAGTCAGTGTGATGCGGAAGGAAGGGAAGCTGAGGAAAAGTGGGGCTTAGTCTGGGAAGGTCTCTCGGAGGAGGTGAGCCTTTAATAGGGCTTTGAAGCAGGGGAGAGTCATTGTCTGGCAGATTTGAGGAGGGAGGGGGTTCCAGGCCAGAGGTAGGACGTGGTCAGGGGTCGACGGCGGGACGGGAGAGATGGGGACAGGGTGAGAAGTTTAGCGGCAGCAGAGGAGCAGAGTGTGTGGGATGGGCTGGAGAAGGAGAGAGGGGAGGTGAGGTAGGAGGGGGCAAGGGGATGGACAGCTTTGAAGCCAAGAGTGAAGAGTTTCTGTTTCATGTGAAGGTTGATAGGCAACCACTGGAGATTTTTGAGGAGGGGAGTGACATGTCCTGAACGTTTCTATAGAAAGAAAATCCGGGCAGTGGAGTGAAGTTTCAGCGTGGCTCAGTGGAAAGAGCACGGGCTTTGGAGTCAGAGGTCATGAGTTTAAATCCCAGCTCGGCCACTTGTCAGATGAGTGACCGTGGGCAAGTCACTTAACTTCTCTGTGCCTCAGTGACCTCATCTGTAAAATGGGGATTGAGACTGTGAGCCCCACGTGGGACAACCTGATTCCCCTGTGTCTACCCCAGCGCTCAGAACAGTGCTCTGCACATAGTAAGCGCTTAACAAATACCAACATTATTATTATTATTATTATTATTAAGTTTGGGCTGAAGTGGGAAGAGGCAGGAGGTTGGGAGGTCAGAAAGGAGGCTGATGCAGTAGTAGCCATAGCAGTAATTGCCCAAGTAGTAATAGCAGTAGTCGTAGTAATAATGATGGCATTTGTTAAGCTCTTACTATGTGCCAAGCACTGTCCTAAGCGCTGCGGGAGACACAAGGTAATCGGGTTGTCCCACTTGGGGCTCACAGTTTTCATCTCCATTTTACAGATGAGGTAACTGAGGCACAGAGAAGTGAAGTGACTTGCCCAAAGTCCCACAGCTGACAAGCAGCAGAGCCGGGATTAGAACCCATGACCTCTGACTCCCAAGCCCGGGCTCTTTCCACTGAGCTTCACATGTCAATATCCTTGTACTCTGCCACTTTATCAGTAGTTTATTTTAATGTCTATCTTCCCCACTGGACTATAAGCTCCTCAAGGGGCAGGGATCACATCCACCGATGTTACTGTTTTCTCATTCATTCATTCAATAGTATTTACTGAGAGCTTACTCTGTGCAGAGCAATGTACTAAGTGCTGGGGATGTACAGTTCGGCAAAGGATAGAGACAATCCCTGCCCCATTAATATGGAGCTTCGGCACACAGTAGACTGTAAGCTCTTTGTGGGAAGGGATTGTGTCTACCAACTCTGTTGCACTGTCCTCTGCCAACCGCTTAGTAGAGCGCTCTGAATATCGTAAGTGCTCAATAACCACCAGTGACTGACGACCTTCTTAATACCAACTGAACAATTACCTACAAATACTGAAAGTGGAAACGTACTTAGACTCTCCTCCCCGTTCGTCCTCGAACTTGGATTTGCTCCCTTTCCTCACCCCTCCATCAGCGCCACAGCACTTTTGTTCACATAAGTAATTAATTTATTTATTTCTATTAATGCCTTTCTCCCCGGCTAGACTCTGTGCTCCTTGTGGGCAGGGAATGTGTCTACCAACTCTGTGGTATTGTACTCTCCCAAGCATTAGAACAGGGCTCTGCACACAGTAAGCGCTCGATAAATATCACGGATTGATTAATCTAAAACAACCACATTACATTTCTCCACTGTAACCAGAACCAGATAAAACTATATTGGATTCATTTTAACTATGATGTTTTCTTCTGCGCCTCCGATACAATACAATACAATACAAGAAAATTAGTTCCCTGGGCTAAGGAAACCATTCCGCCCGGATAAATCAATTTTACATTACGACGATGATGGAATAGCCCATTCGAAGGAAAGGCTAAAGCTCCAAGAGCAAAGCGTGATCTTTTCTCGGTGATACGATCAGCATTCGCACCATCCGCTGGTTGAGATTTTGCTATCGGTTCAGTTCTCTTTCCATTTCTCAATTTCTTATTTTTACGGAAGACAAATGGTGTCCTCAGACCCCGGAGAGAACAGAAGCACTGTGGCCGAGGGCCAGAGTCCGGGGCCGAGAGTCAGAAGGATCTGAGTTCTAATCCCAACTCTGTCACTTGCCTGCTGGGTGACCTTGGGCAAATCTCTTCACTGCTCTGGGACTCAGTTACCTCAAGTGTTAAATGAGGACTGAGAATATGAGCCCCTCATGGGATTGTGTCCAACTTTGATTAGTCTGTATCTACCTTAGGGCTTAGTACAGTGCCTGGTACAGAGTAAGTGCTTAACAAATACCATAAAAAATATAAAAAAAAGCAACAGCCCCACTTGCATAATAATAATAATAATGATGGCATTTGTTGAGTGCTTACTATGTTCCAAGCACTGTTCTAAGAGCCTGTGGGGGGTACAAGGTAATCAGGTTGTCCCATATGGGGCTCACAGTCTTAATCCCCATTTTACAGATGAGGTAACTGAGGCATAGAGAAGTTAAGTGATTTGCCTAAGGTCTCAAGCTAAGTGGTGAGGGCCGGATTAGAACCCCTGACCTCTGACTCCCAAGTCCATGCTCTTTCCACTGAGCCATGCTGCTTCTCTACATGAGGCAAGAAATCAAGAGACGTCACGCATGATGGTTCCACAGCAAGAAGATTGGCAATCGGAGCAGTGGAAATAGTAGAAGCAGCAGCAATAGTTTTGGTAATAGTAGCACTTATCCTATCCCGCCTTGATTACTGAATCAGCCTCCTTGCTGATCTCCCTGCCTCCTTTCTCTCCTCTCTCCAGTTTACACTTCACTCTGCTTCCCGCATCATTTTTCAACAAGAATGCTCAGGCTACGTTCCCCATTCCTCAAGAACCTTCAGTGGTTGTCCATCCACCTCCACATCAAACAGAAACTCCTCACCATTGACTTTAAAGCACTTAATCACCTTGCTCCCTCCTACCTCACCTCACTAATCTACTACAACTCCGAGCACATACTTCATTCCTCTAATGCTGACCTTCTCACAGGACCTCGATCTTATATATCTAACCTCCGACGCCTCGCTCACATCCTGTCTCTGGCCTGGAATGCCTTCCCTCTTCAAATCGGACACTGACTCTCCCCTCCTTCAAAGCCTGCCTGAAGACCCATCTCCTCCAAGAGGCCTTCCCTGACTGAGCCCTCCTTTCCTCTTCTCCCACTCCCTTCTGCATCTCCCTGACTCGCTCCCTTTATTCATCTCCACTCCCAGCCCCACAGCACTTATGTATCAATATCCGTCATTTATTTTATATTAATGTCTGTTTCCCCTCTAAACAGTAAGCTCACTGGGGGCAGGGAATGAAACTGTGATATTGCTACGTCATACTCTCCCAAGTGCCTAGTACAGGGCCCTGCACACAGTAAATACTCGATAAAAACGAATACGTGATTTAGCAACCATGCACGGGAAAGAGTTTCTCCACTCTGTTGTGGGGACACAGGACTTTGCTGTGTCAAGTGTTACAGAACACGCAGTTTAAAGAAAACAAGTAGGTTATCAAATTACTGTGATAGGAACAAACAGCAAAGTTGTCTTCAATCAACACAACCATTAGAAGGCAGCAACAAGATGGGATTGTTGGCTCATCAGGATCTGTTCCGGCTCCCCTGCTAACTTGGCACCGTCTCATCAGCTCAAAAACCACCGAGACCATTCCGCACCATGAGCGCCCCATTTCCCCCAACCTGTCATCTCCCAGCACTCTTTAGCCGACGGGGTGCAGGTTCTGGAAGCTCCTCCCACTGAGATGGGAGAACCAGCTTGGCCTAGCGGAAAGAACCCGGACCTGGGAGTCAGAGGACCTGCGTTCTAATCCCGGACCCACCACTTGTCTTCTGGTTGACCTTGGGCAAATCACTTCACTTCTCTGTGCCTCGGTTACCTCGTCTGGAAAATGGGAATTAAATCCTACTCCCTCATATTTAGGCTGTGAGCTCCATGTGGGACTGTGTTCAACCTGATTGCTTTGTATCTACCACAGTGCTTAGAACAGTGCTTGGCACATAGTAAGGGCATAACAAGTACCATAATGATAATAATTACTACTGTTATTAATAGTAACAATAATAATAATAAGTGTATCCAGACATTATGCTGCAATCTGAATTATCTCCACTAAATTTAACCCTCATAGTCAACATGAAATATTTTGTTAGGTGGGAGACTCCCCGACCTGTCTAAATCACGGTAATCTACCTATGCTTTCAATCAATCGATCAATCCATCCACCATTCAATACCGTTTATTGAGCGCTTACTCTGTGCAGTGCAATGTACATAGCACCTGGAAGAGTGCAACAAAGTTAGTAATCAATCATATTTATTGATCATTTTATTAAGTGCTTGGGAAAGTATAATAGAGCAGAGTTGGTAGACACATTACCTACGTATAATGAGCTTACCACTAAAAATACTTAAGGTATTGGTTAAGCACTTACTGTGCATCAAGAATTGATTGATCTATCAATTGCTGGGCTGCAGAGGTCACCCACAGATCCCACTCACATCCATCCTGACTTCTGGCCAGTCGATGCCAAGTGAAATCTGGAAGCTTCCTCGAGCCATGGAGAACCCACCTTCAGAGATCCATCATTTGAGCTCGATCATTAGCGCTCGATAATTAGGTTCCCAGGAAACTCATGCCCAGCTCACTGACAGTCCACCGGGACCCTAATTTTCCAGCTAACGAGGTGGGAAATTGCGAGTTTTTCCCCGGCCCTGAGGACAGAAGCCAAGTCTGAGCCTGGGTCAACTGTCCTCAACCCTGAGCAGGCACAGACGAGCACAATTTCATCTGGTCGCTGAGCACACAGATGAATACGGTTTGGTCTGGTCTCTGAGTGCAGGGGTGAGCCCGGTTTGGTCTCATCTCTGAGCGCACAGATGAGCACAGAATTGTCTGGTCACTGAGGGCAGGGGAGAGCATGTTTTGCTCTGATCTCTGAGAGCACAGACGAACACAGTTTGGTCTGGTCTCTGTGTGAACACATGAAGGTTTGGTCTGGACTGTGAGGGTAGAGACAAACACAGTTTGATTTGTTCTCTGAATTCATAAATGAGCACAATTTGGGCTGGTCTCGGAAGGCAAAGGAGAGCACAGTTTTGTCTGGTCTCTGAGGGAAGAGCAGAGAACATTTTGGTCTGTTCTCTGAGGGCACAGATGAAGAAGGTTTGGTTTGGTCTCTGAGAGCAGAGGAGAGCATAATTTCACCCAGACTCCGAGTTAGCAGATGAGCACAGTTTGGTCTGGTCTCTGAGGGCAGAGATGAGCACATTTCGGTCTGTTCTCTGAGCGCAGAGATGAGCACAAATCTGTCTGGTCTCTGAGGGCAGAGGCGAGCACAATTTCATCTGGTTTCTGAATGAGCAGATGAGCAAAGATTGGTCTGGTCTCTGAAGGCAGAGGCGAGCACAATTTCATCTGGTCTCTGAATG
Organism: Ornithorhynchus anatinus; assembly: GCF_004115215.2. NCBI lineage: Eukaryota > Metazoa > Chordata > Mammalia > Monotremata > Ornithorhynchidae > Ornithorhynchus > Ornithorhynchus anatinus. Next base: position 140,378,377 of record NC_041730.1, read on the forward strand.
AGCAGATGAGCACAGTTCGGTCTGGTCTCTGAGCACACAGATAAACATAATTTGGCCTGGTCTCTGAGGGCAGAGACGAGTACAGTTCGGTCTGTTCTCTGAACGCAACAGATGAGCACAGATTTTTCTGGTCTCTGAGGGCAGAGGCGAGCACAACTTCATCTGGTCTCTCAGTGAGCAGAAGGGCACAGTTTGGTCCGGCCTCTAAGGGCAGAGGCGAACACTGTTTGGACTGATCGCCACGGGCAAAAGGTCCACCTCTCCCGGACATGCCTGGGGTCCAGGGACATTAGGCTATCAGGACCACAAGTTCCACAGCGTTTCCGTCTTCCCGAGGATGTGAGGGAAGTGGCATAGCCCCTCTCCATCCCCGACCAGGAAACAGCCCCCACATTTCACTCAGCTCATGGGCAGGAAGGACTCAATCATCAATATACAGATATGCTGAGCGCCGTCTGTGTGCTGAGCACTGTACTGAACGCTTGGGAGCATCCAAGAAATCAGAGAATTACAAGGAAAAGGAGATATGCTTCCATGACAGAGCAAGGTGTTCTGGCAATATTGGTCTAGAACATTCCCCATTTAATTAGCACCTTAGAGTTTGCTTAATTAACTAGTTACACCGCTTTCATTATGACTCACAAATCTCCACGCACGCTTGTAGCTAACACGTCCTGTGTCAAAAGGAAAAAAAAAATCTATTTTTATAGGTGACTAAGACTGTTTCATTAGGCTGCTTAAATAAAGATGATAATTGTTGCCCCAAAAGACTGGTGTTTATGGAGAACATAATTATCCCCATTGTATCACACTTGTCAATGCAGGGTTTGGGGGTTTTTGCCTATTTAGCTGGATCTAATTAGCAAAATTGAGAGTTAAATTCTAAAAAGGTCCAGAAAACTTTTCTCTGATCTGGACTGGATTTCAGTCACATTATCATGTTGCCTCACCCAAATTCTGCCCCAGCCAACATAACTCAGTGGAAAGAGTGGAGGAGGCCTGGGTTCGAGAAGCAGCGTGGCTCAGTGGAAAGAGCCCGGGCTTGGGAGTTAGAGGTCGTGGTTCTAATCCCAGCTCCGCCGCTTGCCTACTATGTGACTTTGGGCAAGTCGCTTAACTTCTCCGTGCCTCAGTTACCTCATCTGTAAAATGGGGATTAAAACTGTGAGCTCCACGTGGGACAACCTGATCACCTTGTATCCCCCAGCACTTAGAACAGTGCTTTGCACATAGCAAGTTTAACAAATACCACCCTTTTTTTTTTTTGAGCCCCAGTTCCGCTCCTGGTCTGTTCCGTGACCTTGAACAACTCCACTAATCTCTCTGGGCCTTGATTTCCTCATCTTTAAAATGGCAACAACATCCCTGTTCTCCTTCCCTCTTAGATTGTGAAGCCACTGATTTGATGACCTGCATCTTCTCCAGTGCTTAGCACAATGTTTTTTGGCACATAACAAATGCTTAATAAATGTCAAAATCATTATTAATTAATCAAAGTCTCTGATGTAGAAGCAGCGTGGCTCAGTGGAAAGAGCTCGGGCTTTGGAGTCAGAGTTCATGGGTTTGAATCCCGGCTCAGCCACTCGTCAGCTGTGTGACTTTAGGCAAGTCACTTCACTTCTCGGTGCCTCAGTTACCTCATCTGTAAAATGGGGATTAAGACTGTGAGCCCCACGTGGGACAACCTGATTCCCCTGTGTCTACCCCAGCGCTTAGAACAGTGCTCGGCACATAGTAAGCGCTTAACAAATACCAACATTAATATTATTATTATGTACATTTTCAGTAAATATTACTTCCAGGGAGTGTCAGCGCCATTGGCAGTACTCAGTCACAGTTAATTGTATTTAATGAGAACCTACTGTGTGTGCTGTACTAAGCACTTGGGAGAGTACAATATATCCGTATAACAGTATAACAGTCACAGTCCCTGCCCACAAATAGCTTACGGGCTTGAGTGGGGGCGGGACAGACATTATTAGAAATAAATAAATGACAGCTGTGGAGATAGGTGCTGTGGGGCGCGGAGGTGAGATGAATAAAGGGAGCAAGTCAGGGTGACCCAGAAGAGAGTTGAAAAGGAAAAGAGGGCTTAGTCCAGGGAAAGTCTCTTGGAGGCGTTGTGCCTTCAATAAGGCTTTGAAAAGGGGGGAGAGTCATTGCCTTTACCAAAGAGAATAAATACCACCCCCCCCCCCACCAGACCCAGTAACAGTTCTGGTGGACATTAATGATAGTACCAATAGCTATTCTGACTGATGGAGAAGCAGAAAAGCCTAGTTGGAAAAAGCCTGGGCCTAGAAGTCAGAGGGCCTGGGTTCTAATCCCGACTCCGCCCCTTGCTTCCCATGCTGGGCAGCAGCATGGCTCAGTGGAAAAGAGCCTGGGCTTCGGAGTCAGAGGTCATGAGTTCGACTCCCGGCTCTGCCACTTGTCAGCTGTGTGACTGTGGGCAAGTCACTTCACTTCTCTGGGCCTCAGTTACCTCATCTGTAAAATGGGGATTAACTGTGAGCCTCACGTGGGACAACCTGATTACCCTGTATCTACCCCAGCGCTTAGAACAGTGTTCTGCACATAGTAAGCGCTTAACAAATACCAACACTTTTTTTTTTGCTTGCTATGTGACCTGAGGCATCTAATGATGATGCACTCTGCTCCACTCCTGTCCTCCTCCTCCTCTTCCTCCTCCTCCTCCTTCTCCTCAGTCTTCTCTCCAGAGGCTCTCATCTATCAATCTCTAGGCCATGTGGAGGGGGAAATCAATATGAGATGAGAGAGGCAGTGCTTTCCGGCCTCTGGCACCAGGGATGGCCTCCCTCAGTAACCTCGGGGAAAAGGCTGGGCTCCTTTTCCTATGGAGACTTTGCAGCTCATCCAAAGGAAAGGGAGGGGCAGGAGCCCTTGAGGTCATTTCTCAGGGGGCAGGGGCTACCGACTGAACATCTTGGAGAAGAGTTGGCTTGGTCTGGAATACCTTATAACAATAATAATAATAATAATAATGGCATTTGCTAAGTGCTTACCCTGTGCCAGGCACTGTTCTAAGCACTGGGGTAGATACAAGCAAATGGGGTTGGGCACAGTCTCTGTCTCACAGTTTCAATCCCCATTTTACAGATGAGGGAACTGATGCCAGAGAGGTGAAGTTACTTGCCCAAGGTCACAAATCAGACATGTGGCAGAGCCAGGAGTAGAACCAGGTCCTTCAGACTCCCTGGCCTGGTCTCGATCCACTAGGCTACGCAGTTTCACATCCACGAACATTTCCATGTAGTCAGGAGGCTTCGGCGATGCCTCTCCCCTCACCCATGTGTATAGACAGACACACGTGTGCACTCGTACATGCGGACACAGACGCAACACAGACACCTACATGCACAAACCCGTGGGCTCGCCCAGACCCCCAGACTCTCCCCTCGCCCTGGCACTATGTGCTCAGCGGCGCGGCTGCAGGGGAGGCTTCTCCAACCTGCCCTTGTCCCCCCGGGAGGCTAAATTTGGCGATGAAGATGGAATGAAGAGGCATCTCGAAACCACACTCGATCTGAAGAGCAGATGTCCACAGAGATCCAATCTCTCCTTGCCAGCGGGAAGCGGCAGGCAAAACCCTTGACTTGCAGAGAAGGGAGGAAGGTGGGGGAGTGGGCGGCCCCAGGGAGCATTCAGGAGTCCAACTTGGGCTCTGTGATGTTAGGGGAGGGGATCTGCATGGGGAGACCCATCGTCCAGGGGCTGGGCAGGGTAAGAGGTCTGACAGGACCGTGGTTTGGAACAGAGACATTGCTTAGACTCTAGTTAGTCAGTCAGTCAATAGTATTCACTGAGTGCTTGCTGTGTGCAGAGCACTGTACTAAGCGAAGCAGTGTGACTTAGTGGATAGAGCACAGCCCTGGGAGTCAGAGGACCTGGGTTCTAGTCCCAACTCCACCACATGTCCGCTGTGTGATTGAGCAAGTCACTTCACTTCTCTGGGCCTCAGTTACCTCATCTGTAAAATGAGGATTAAGAGTGTGAGCCTCATGTGGGACAGGGACTGTGTACAAGCTGATCAATTCCCGTTGGGGGCAGGGATTGTCCCCATTTGTGGCTGTTATTGTACTTTCCCAAGCGCTTAGTACAGTGCTCTGCACGCAGTAAGTGCTCAATAAAGACGATTGAATGAATGAATATTAATCAATTAATTCATTCATTCAATAGTATTTATTGAGCACTTACTACGTGCACAGCACTGTACTAAGTACTTCGAATGTACAATTTGGCAACAGATAGAGACAATCCCTGCCCAATGGCAGGCTCACACTCTAAACTGGGGGGACAGACAACAATGCAAAACAGAACAAAACAGAAACAAGACAACATCATCAAGATAAATAGAATCAAGGAGATATACACCTCATTAACAAAATAAATAGCGTAATAAATAATATATACAAATGAGCACAGTGCCAAGGGGAGGGGAAGAGCAGAGGGTGGGGGGGAGGGGGAGCGGAGGGAAAAGGAGGGTCAGTCTGGGAAGGCCTCCTGGAGTAGGTGAGCTCTCAGTAGTACTTTGAAGAGGGGAAGAGAGTTAGTTTGGTGGATGTGAGGAGGGAGGGTATTCCAGGTCAGCAGTAGGAGGTGGACCGGGGTCGATAGCAGGACAGGCGCGACTGGGGGACTGTGAGGAGGTGAGTGGCAGAGGAGCGGGGCGTAGGGGGTGGGCACAAAGAGAGAAGCGAGGTGAGGTAGAAGGGGGCAAGATGATGGAGAGCTTTGAAGCCAAGAGTGAGGAGTTTTTGTCTCGTGCAGAGGTTGATAGGCAACCACTGGAGGTTTTTCAGGAGGGGAGTGACATGCCGAGTGACATGCCCAGAGCCTTTCTGTAGGAAGATGATCCGGGCAGCGGAATGAAGAATAGACTGGAGTGGGGAGAGACGGGAGGAAGGGAGATCCGAATATCTACCCCAGCACTTAGAACAGTGCCTGGCACATAGTAAGTTCTTAACAAGTACCATTATTATTGCTATTACAATACAAAAGACACATTCCCTGCCAACAGAGAGCTCGTAGTCTAGAGCCTAGAGTCGAGACTAAGTTTATTATGGCAGGAAACACGTCTACCAACTCTGTTATATTATATTCTCCCCAGAGCTTGGTAGAGTGCCCTGCACATTTTAAGTGCTCAGTAAATACCTCAGACTGATTGACTCTACCACCCCACCAGGGGCCAGGTTTTTGGGGTGCAATGTGGCCACCAGGCCAGGGAGTCACTAGACTTGTGTTCAGATTCTGGATTCTGCCCCCGATCTGCTGGTTGACCTGGGAGAAGTCACTATAATGACTTCTACGGGAAGCAGAGTGGCTCAGTGGAAAGAGCCTGGGCTTCGGAGTCAAGAGGTCATGAGTTCAACTCCCGGCTCTGCCACTTGTCAGTTGTGTGACTGTGGGTGAGTCACTTAGCTTCTCTGTGCCTCAGTTCTCTCATCTGTAAAATGGGGATTAACTGTGAGCCTCACGTGGGACAACCTGATTACCCAGTATCTACCCCAGCGCTTAGAACAGTGCTCTGCACATGGTAAGCGCTTAACAAATACCAACATTATTATTATTATTATAATAATGATAACTGTGGTATTTGTTAAGTGCTTACTCTGTGCCTAGCTCTGCACAAAGCAGTGGGGTAGATACAAGATTATTTATTTAGATGTATGCCTGTCTCCCCCTCTACACTGCGAACTCGTCATGGGCAAGGAACATGCCTACCAACTCTGTTGTATTGAGCTCTCCCAAGAGCATAGTCCAGTGCTCTGCACATAGTAAGGGCTCAGTGAATACCACTGACGATGATGATACAAGATTATCAGGTCGGGCACCTTCCTTCATGGAGTTCACAAACTAAAGAGAATGGTGAATCAGAATTCCATCCCCATTTTATAGATGAGGAAACAGACAAAGAGCAGTGAAGTGACTTGCCCAAGGTGACACAACAGACAGATGGCAGAGCAGGGATTAGAACCCAGGTCCCCTGACTATCAGGCCCGAGATCTTTCCAATAGGCCATGCCTATTTCCCTGGGCCTCCAATTCTTCACCTGCAAAATGGGGAAAAGATACCTGCTCAGCTCCTGCTTAGATGGTAAACCGCATTGAGGACAGGAACTGTGTCTGATTTTTCTTTTATGGTATTGTTAAGCACTTTACTACGTGCTAAGCACTGTAATAAATGCTGGGTTAGATCCAAGTTAATCAGGTTGGACCCAGTCCCTGTCCAACATGGGGCTCACAGTCTGCAGCAAGGTGTAGTACAAGCTCTCATATTATCCCAACTGGATTATTGCATCAGCCTCCTCACTGATCTCCCATCCTTCTGTCTCTCCATGCTCCAGTCCATACTTCACTCTGCTGCCTGGATTATCTTTCTGCAGAAACGTTCTGGGCATGTCACTCCCCTCTCAAAAACCTGCAGTGGTTGCCTATCAACCTCCACACGAAACAAAAACTCCTCACTCTTGGCTTCAAAGCTCTCCACCCCCTTGCCCCCTCCTACCTCACCTCCTTTCTCTCCTTCTACAGTCCACCCTGTACATTCCGCTCCTCTGCCGCTGCTAACCTCCTCACGGTCCCTCGCTCTCTCCTGTCCTGCTGTCTACCCCCGGCCCACGTCCTACCACTGACCTGGAACGCCCTCTCTCCTCACATCCACCAAACTAACTCTCTTCCCCCTTCAAAGCCCTTCTGAGAGCTCACCTCCTCCAGGAGGCCTGCCCAGACTGAGCCCTCCCTTTCCCTCTGCTCCTCCTCCCCTCCCCATTCCCCCAACTCCCTCCCTCTGCTCTTACCCCTTCCTCTCCCCACAGCACTTGTGTCCATTTGTATATATTTATTACTCTATTTTATTAATGATGTGTAGATATCTATGATTCTATTTATCTTGATAGTATTGATGCCTGACTACTTCTTTTGTTTTGCTGTCTGTCTCCCCCTTTTAGACTGTGAGCCTGTTGTTGGGCAGGGATTGTCTCTATCTGTTGCCAAATTGTACATTCCAAGTGCTTAATACAGTGCTCTGCACACAGTAAGCGCTCAATAAATACGACTGACTGAATGAATGAATGAATAGAGCATGGGCCTGGGAGTCAGAAGGTCATACGTTCTAATCCCGGATTCGCCATATTTATGCTGTGTGACCTTGGGCAAGTCACTTCACTTCTCCAGGTCTCACTTACCTCATCTGTAAAATGGGGATTGAGACTGCAAGCTACATGGGATAGGGATTGTGACCAACCCAATTTGCTTGTATCACTCCAATGCTTAGTTGGCAAAGAGGTCGGGGGGAATCACCTAACACCCCAGCTCCAGGGCAGCTGAAAACAAAGCCCCCTCCCCATCCATGTGCAGCCCCTCTCCTCATTCATTCATTCAATTGCATTTATTAAGTATTTACTGTGTGCAGAACACTGTAACTAAGCATTTGTACTCAGCCCCAGGGGCTTCTCCTCCAGTTCCATGGCAGGCAGCCCATGACCAGTTTCTCCCTTAAAACTGTAAGTTTATTGTGGGCAAGGAATGTGGCTGTTTATGGTTCTTTCATTCATTCAATAGTATTTATTAAGCACTTATTATGTGCAGAGCACTGCACTAAGCTGGTTCATTCATTCATTCAATAATATTTATTGAGCGTTTACTATGTGCAGAGCACTGTACTAAGCGCTTGGAATGTACAAATCGGCAACAGATAGAGACAGTCCCTGCCCTTTGACGGGCTCACGGTCTAATCGGGGGAGACGGACAGACGAGAACAATGGCAATAAATAGGATCCAGGGGAAGAACATCTCATTAAAACAATAGCAAATGAAATGAATCAAGGTGATGTACATCTTATTAACAAAATAAATAGGGTAATGAAGATATATACAGTCGAGTGGACGAGTACAGTGCTGAGGGGATAGGATGGGAGAGGGGGAGGAGCAGAGGGAGAGGGGGGAGAAAAGGGTTTAGCTGTGGAGAGGTGAATAGGGGACGTAGAGGGAGCAGAGGGAAAAGGGGAGCTCAGTCTGGAAAGGCCTCTTGGAGGAGGTGAGCTTTAAGTAGGGTTTTGAAGAGGGGAAGAGAATCAGTTTGGCGGAGGTGAGGACGGAGGGCGTTCCGGGACCGCGGGAGGACGTGGTCCAGGGGTCGACGGCGGGACAGGCGAGAACGGGTGACGGAGAGGAGGTGGGCGGCAGAGGAGCGGAGCGTGCGGGGTGGACAATGGAAAGAGAGAAGGGAGGAGAGGTAGGAAGGGGCAAGGTGATGGACAGCCTTGAAGCCTAGAATGAGAATACAGTGGTTCTACTGTACTCTCCCAAGCAGTCAATCCCCTTCCCCCCTCCTACCTCACCTTGCTACTTTCCTACTACCTCGATCTCGCCTATCTTACCCCCGAACTCTTACCCTTGGAACACACTCCCTCCTCAAATCTGACATTCATTCATTAATTCATTCATTCAATCGTATTTATTGAGTGCTTACTGTATGCAGAAAACTGTACTAAGTGCTTGGACAGTACAATTTGGCACTGTATTGCGAGACAATGACTCTCCCCCATCTTCAAAGCCTTACTGAAGGCACGACTCCTTCAAGAGGCCTTCCCTGACTAAGCCCTCCTTTCTTCTTCTCCCACTCCCTTCTGCATCACCCTAACTTCCTCCCTTTATTCATCCCTCCCCCAGCCCCACACCAATTATGTATTTATCTGTAATTAATTTATTTATATCAATGTCTGTCTCCCCCACCAGTCTGTAAGCTCATGGGCAGGGAATGAGTCTGTTTATTGTTCTATTGTACTTTCCCAAATGCTTAGTACACTGCTTTGAGCACAGTAAATGCTAAATAAATACATTTAAAGGAATGAATGATGAATGCTTAAAACAGTGTTCTGCACACAGTAAAGGCTGATTAAATTCCACTGTTTGACTGACAGGATCAAAGACCGGCCCAAGCCCTTGCAACTTCTGAGGCGCTTCTGGGAGAGCGGGGAATGTTGGCACCTCATGATGTCACCAGGGCTTGAGCAGCAAATGCCGAGCTAAATGTGGAGGACGAAGAATGTCAAGAACGATGAATGTCGAGGATAATAATAATAATAATAATGTTGGTATTTGTTAAGTGCTTACTATGTGCAGAGCACTGTTCTAAGTGCTGGGGGAGATACAGGGTCATCAGGTTGTCCCACATGAGGCTCACAGTTAATCCCCATTTTACAGATGAGGTAACTGAGGCACAGAGAAGTGAAGTGACTTGCCCACAGTCACACAGCTGGCAAGAGGCGGAGCCGGGATTAGAACCCATGGCCTCTGACTCCCAAGCCCGTGCTCTTTCCACTAAGCCACGCTGCTTCTCACGCTGCAGGATGACACTGCCCAAACTGGCTGAAATGTATCCCAAGCAGGGAACGACTGGCAGAGACCATTCATGAAGCAGCACAGCCAGAGAAGCAGCGTGGCCTAGTGAAAAGAGCTCGGGCCCGGGTGTCAGGGGATCTGGGTTCCAATCCTGGCTCCGCCACTTGACTGCTGTGTGACCTCGGGCAAGTCACTTCACTTCATCTAAGTTCCCTCACCTGCAAAATGGGAATTCACTACCTGTTCTCCTTCTTACTGAGACTTTGAGCTCCATGAGGGAACTGATTGTCTTGTATCTCGTAGCTACCCTAGCTTGGCACGTAGTAAGCGCTTAATAAACACCACAATTATTATAACTATTTATTATTATTATGAGAATCCAGGAGATAGCAGCTCTGACTCTATGTTTGGAGAAGCAGAGTTGTGGCACCTTTGCGGATATGCACTAGTCCTTCGTGGGCCGGTGAGGAATGGTGTGTCTACTTATTTCCTGACCCCATTCTCTTAGGCTGTGGAGAGTGATCTGTAAGATACACATTCCTTCACTGTACATAATGAAAGTGACATTTTAAAAACAAAAGTGCAGTGCAAATGATGGCAGAAAAAGTCACATTTTCCTGGATTATGGATGTTTACAAGCCACCAAGAAAATTATCTTGTTCTTTCCTCTCCAAAATCCTTGAGCAAGTTGTCTCCATCCGCTGTCTCCAGTTTCTGTCCTCCAGTTCCCTCCTTGACCCCTTCAACCCCCTTCATTTCACAGAAACCGCCCTCTCAGAGGTCACCAATGTTTTCCTTCTTGCCAAATTTGACAGACCTTCCTTAGTTTCAGAGAACACCTGCCTCTTGTGTCAGGGGTGGGGGCCAGGGGGAGATTGGGGGTGGGGAGGGTGTTGGGAGGGTACCTGATCACAGTGTCCGCTCCCAACATCTCACCCAGGGGAGCTCTGTTACCTAATTCCTGTCAGGAAGATGTTCAGGCAAGCCCTGGGGGCAGGTTTACTGGCCCCTTGAGGATCAGACCTGCTGATTCCTCAAACTCCCAGATTCTCTGTACGTCACAGACCCGTGATCCTACGACCATGTGACTATGCAGTCACTTTGAAGTTAAGCCACCCATCATCTGATGGCTTTAAAGCCTCCATGTCTGATTCCCACCAGTGGATTCTCTCCCAGCACTAAGCACAGTGCTTTGCATACAGTAAGCACTCCATATGACTGAATGAATAAATGAGCACAGTGCTCGGCAGACAGTAAACATTTAAAGAATATTACAATTGGGCCTACTACTAGCATTAATCCGGACGACCAGAGATCACAGACGGGTCACTTTCCATCACGGAGGTCCCTCAGGCCCCCGAAGCCGATTTTTGCCACAATGAGGCGGTCACAGTGTGAAATCCTGGGCCAATGTCAACCCCAACATGGCCAGGAAGGTTGAGCCTGGGCCTCAGGCGCCGCCCGGCCCCCGACTTACTTGTTCTGCATCGTGTTCATGATGACCCAGTCGAATGGGTAGACATTCTTCCCAATTAGGTTCTTGAACATGATGAACGTCTCCATGAGGAAGTCCTACAACGCGAGGGGAGACGCCTTGTCAATCAATCCGTACATCCTTCCATTAACTGTTTTTCTTTTTTTTACGGTATTAGTTAAGCGCTTAGTATGTGCCAGACACTATACTAAAGCACTGGGGCAGATACAAGTTCATCAGGTTGGACACGGTCCTGAGTGCATACTGTGGGCAGAGCAATCAACTAAGCACCAACTAAGCATCAACTAATCGAGAAGCAGCGTGGCGCAGTGGAAAGAGCACGGGCTTTGGAGTCAGGGCTCATGAGTTCAAATCCCAGCTCTGCCACTTGTCAGCTGTGTGACTGTGGGCAAGTCACTTAACTTCTCTGTGCCTCAGTTCCCTCATCTGTAGAATGGGGATTAAGACTGTGAGCCCCACGTGGGACAACCTGATTCCCCTATGTCTACCCCAGCGCTTAGAACAGTGCTCGGCACATAGTAAGCGCTTAACAAATACCAACATTATTAAGCACTACGGAGAGTACAAAAAACAGAGTTGGTAGACACACTCCCTGCTCCGCCCCACATCTGCTGTGTGACTTTGAGCAAATCACTTCACTTTTCTGGGCCTCAGTTACCTCCCCTGTAAAATGGGGATTAAGGGTGTGAGCCCCATGTGGGACAAGGACTGTGTTCAACCTGATTAACTTGTATCTACCCCAGAGCTTAGTACAGTGCTTGGCACATACTGAGTGCTTAACAAGTAGCGTAATTATTATTATTATTATTATTACTAGCTTACAGTCTAGAGGGAAAAACACCACTAATGAGCTTTTGCAAAGAGCAGGTACCTGACTGCTCCTATCAATCAATCAATCCATCAAACGATTGTCTTTATCGAGCATTTACTGTGTGCAGAGCATTATACTGAGTGCTTGGGAGAGTACAATATTACAATATATCTGAGTTGGTAGATTAGTTGTTTGCCCACAGAGTTTACAGTCTAGAGGGGGAGACAGACATGAATAGAAATAGATAAATTATGTAGAAGGACATACGCACTGTGGAGTTGAGGAAGAGGTGAATACAGCGTAAAAATCCAACAGAAACAAGTGGGAGAAGGCAAAATGAGGACTTAGTTGGGGAAGGCCTCTTGAAGAGATGAGATTTTACTCACTGAGAGTTGGGGAGAAAACCACACACTTATAGACACAAACCTTGCTCTCAGGTACCTTACAATCAACTCTGAGCAGAACACTGTACGAAACATTTGGAAATCGATCGATCAATCAATCATATTTACTGAGCTTTTACTATGTGCAGAGCAGTGCTTGGGAGTGCAATATAACAGAGTTGGTGGATGTGCTCACTGCCTATAACAAGCTTACGGTCTACTGGGGGAAGCAGACTTTGAAATATTTAAGAATGTGGACGTAAGCGCTATAGGGCTGAGGGTGGGTGAATAAAGGGTATAAATCCAAGTACAAGTGTGATGCAGAAGGGAGAGTGAGTAGGGGGAAAGATAGTGATGTGATTTTAATAAGGCTTTGTAGGTGGAGAGAGTGATGATCTGTCAGATACGAAGACGGACGGAGTTCCAATCCAGAGGTAGGACGTGAGTGAGACGTCACCTTCGAGACAGACAAGATTGAGGTACTATGAGTAGGTTGGTGTTAAAGGAGAGAAGTACGAAAGAACAGTTAGTAGACACCATCCCTGTCCCAAGGAGCTTAGTTCCTAACTAACCATTCATATTAAAACAATAGAAAATGAAAAGATAAATACAGGAGGAGTCTGTCCCCTTCTAGACTGTGAGTCTGTTGTGGACAGGGATTGTCTCTATTTGTTGCTGAACTGTACTTTCCAAACAGTACAGTGCTCTGCACACAGTAAGTGCTCGATAAATATGATTGAATGAATTGAATGAATATTTGGCTGTCATACTCAGACTCTAAGCTCTGTGAGGGCAGGGAATGCTTTACTTGCTTCCATTAAATTATCTGAAAGGCTGCAGAGTGTGCTCTGTAAAGAGGAGGTACGCAATAAAAATTTATCAACTGCTAGTTGTACATTCCCAAGCGCTTCACACAGTACCCTGAGCTCAGTGGGCACTCAGTAAATCCAATCCTTGATGGGTCATTTAGGTTGATAAGAAAATGCCCATCTCCCCCACCATGATGGAAACACCAGGCTGCTAGCTGGATTCTTTGGGGTGTTGACTTAGTGACTGATCAATAAATAAGAGTGATAGTCAGTCGATCATATTTATTGAGTGCTTAATGTGCACGGAGCGCTTAGAATTTGAGAGAGTTCAATATAACAATAAACAGACACATTGCCTGCCCATAGCGAGCTTAGAGTCTAGAGGGGGAGGCAGACATTGGATGAATAAATAAATTATAGCAGCATAGGATAGTGGATAGAGCATGGGCTTGAAGTCAGAAGGTCATGGGTTCTAATCCCAGTTCTGCCACTTGTCTGCCATGTGACCTTGGGCAAGTCATTTCACTTCTCTGGGCCTCAGTTACCTCATCTGCAAAATGGGGATTGAGACTGGGAGCCCCAAGTGGGACAGGGACTGTGTCCAACCCGATTTGCTTATATTCATCCCAGCGCTTAGTACAGTGCCTGGCACACAGTAAGCTCTTAACAAATACCACAGTTATTTCTATTGTTATTATTATTATTATTATTAACTGGTAGCGGGATGGGAGTGGGGACGAATGAAGGGAGCAAGTCAGGGTGATACAGAAGGAATAGGTAGAAGATGAAAGGAAGGCTTAGTCAGGGAAGACCTCTTGGAGGAGATGTATGTTCAATAAGACTTTGAAGGAGGGGAGAGTAATTGTCCGTCGTAATTGAGAAGGGAGAGAGTTCCAGGCCAGAGGCAGGACGTGGGCTAGGGGTCGGCGGCAATATAGACGAGAGGGAGGCCTCTAAACTGTGAGTTCCTCTAGACGGTGAGCTTGTTGTGGGCAGGGATTGTCTCTCTTTATTGCTGTATTGTACTTTCCAAGTGCTTAATACAGTGCTCTGCACACAGTAAGTGCTCAATAAATACGACTGAATGAATTGAATGAATGGAGGCACAGTGAAAAGGTTGGCATTAGAGGACTGAAGTTTGCGAGCTGGGTTGTAGTAGGAGAGTAGCAAGGTGAGGTAGGAGGGGGCAAGATGATTGACTGCTTTAAAGCCAATGGTGAAAAGTCTCTGTTTAATGTGGAGGTGGAATGGCAACCCCTGAAGGTTCTTGAGGAATAGGGAAACATATCCTAAACACTTCTGTAGAAAAATAATCTGGACAGCAGAGCGAGTATGGACTGGAGTGGGGAGAGACAGGAGGCTGGGAGGTCAGCGAGAAGGCTGATCCAGTAATCAAGGCGGGATAGGATAAATGCTTAATGTGGTACCAGTTTAGATGGAGAGGAAAGGGCAGATTTTAGTGATGTTGAAAAGGTGGAACCAACAGGATTCAGTGATGGACTGAATATGTGGGCTGAATGACGGAGAGGAGTCAAGGATAACGCCGGAGGTGAGGGCTTGTGGAGAGAGGAAGGATGGTGGTGCCTTCTGCAGTGATGTGAAAGTGAAGAGGAGGACAGGGTTTGAGTGGGAAGATAAGGAGTTCTGTTTTGGACACGTTAAGCTTGAAGTGACGTGAGGACATCCCAGTAGAGATATCTTGAAGGCAGGAGCAAATGCGAGATTGCAGAGAAAGGGAGAGATCAGGACTGAGAATGTAGATTTGGGTGTCATTCATAAATTCAGTCGTATTTATTGAGGGTTTACTGAGTGTAGAGCACTGTACTAAGCGCCATAGGTATCATCCGCATAGAGGTGGTAGTTGAAACCATGTGAGCGAACGAGTTCTTCAAGGAACTGGGTGTAGATGGAGAATAGAAGGGAACCCAGAACTGAACCCTGAGGGATCCCCACAGTTAGGGGGTGGGAGGCGGAGGAGGAGCCCATGCAAGAGAAAGAGTAGGAGTGGCCAGAGAGCTAGGAGGAGAACCAGGAGAGGACAGTGTCAATGAAACCAAGGTTGGATAATGTTTCCAGGAGAAGGGGGTAGTCGACAGGATCGAAAGGCAGCTGAGAGGTTGAGGAGGATTAGGATGGAGTGGAGGCTGGTGGATTTGGCAAGAAGATCATTGATGACCTTTGAGAGGGCAGTTACTGTGGAGTGAAGGGGACGGAAGCCAGATCGGAGGGGGTCAAGGACAGATTTGGAGAGGAGCTTGAGACAGTGATAAACTGACTGTTGCAAGTAATCAACTCCAATAGCAATAATGCTCATGGTATCTTTGGCTTGACAACTGGGAGCAGGAATGTGTCTGTTGCTATAGTAATGTCGGTATTTGTTAAGCGCTTACTATGTGCAGAGCACTGTTCTAAGCGCGGGGGGGAGATACAGGGTAATCAGGTTGTCCCATGTGAGGCTCACAGTTAATCCCCATTTTACAGATGAGGGAACTGAGGCACAGAGAAGTGAAGTGACTCGCCCACAGTCACACAGCTGACAAGTGGCAGAGCCGGGAGTCGAACTCATGACCTCTGACTCCGAAGCCCAGGCTCTTTTCCACTGAGCCACGCTGCTTCCCCAGCCACGCTGCTTCCCCAGCCACGCTCCCAAGTGCTTAGTACAGTGCATTGCACACAGTAAGCGTTCAATAAATACAATTGAATGAATGAATGAATGACAATCAAATGGACAATGCCTGTTTGACAAGGAATTTAAATCAGCCACTCTAACGAAGCCTCAGTCCACCCAAACTCAAGGCAGAGATACCCAGGACAGTAAGGATCTCAATAAAAAACTCAATCCTGGCCCTGAAATTCCCATCGGGTCAGTCACAGAAGGCCCCGGTCAGAACTCAGTGAATTAAGCACTTTATCATTAGAGAAGCAGTGTGGCCTCATGGCTACAGCCCGGGCCTGGGAGTCAGAAGGACCT
Source organism: Ornithorhynchus anatinus (assembly GCF_004115215.2). NCBI lineage: Eukaryota > Metazoa > Chordata > Mammalia > Monotremata > Ornithorhynchidae > Ornithorhynchus > Ornithorhynchus anatinus. The sequence goes on from NC_041730.1 coordinate 140,394,211, forward strand.
GGGTTCTAATCCTAGCTCTGCCACCTGCCTGCTTGTGTGACCTTGGGCAAGTCGCTTCACTTCTTTGGGTCTCAGTTCCCTCATCTGCAAAATGTGAGCCCCATGTGAGACATAGACTGTGCCTCTACCTGATTAGCTGATTATTCCAGCGCTTGGCACATAGTAAGCACTTAACAAATACCATAAAAAAATTACCACGCAGAAATGGAATATGAAAGCTAATCATCTCACTCTAGCGCTTCCCCTAACAACAATGATATCCCTTGATTAAAATCTCCCAATAATTGCTACCTGTAGGTTTTGATTAGGTAACGATCCTGTGAAAAGACAAATTATCCGTCTGCTCCCTCTCTGACTGTAATTTAAGATGTTATCTGTGGAAAAACTCAACCAGTTACCCAAGCATGTCTATACGAAGGCTTTTTCAATCTGTTACAACCGTCTCTATCCCTTTCATTGATCGAAATATGATCGGTCCGATGTAGGGAGTGTGAGATTTATCTGAACACGAGTCTAGCTATTCCGGGGAAGCGGATACAGGATCCCTGACTGAGTGATCAACCAACCGATCGATCAATCAGCTGTATTCATTGAGTGCTTCTTGAGTGCGGAGCAAAACTCGGAATGATAAATGGGACAAAAACACTCGGCGAATCTTCTGCTCTTTCCTCTTCTCCCACTCTCTTCTGCGTCGTCTTGACTTGCTCCAATTATTCGTCCCTTTCTGTCATTTACTTATTTATATCAGTGCCAGTCTCCCCCCGCTCTACAGTGTAACCTTCTTGAGAGCAGGGAATGTGTCTGTTTAATGTATTCTTCAGTAATAATAACTCTGGTATTTGTTAAGCGCTTACTATGTGCCGGGCACTGTACTAAGGGCTGGGGCGGATACCAGCAAAGTGGGTTGGACACAGTCCCTGCCTGTCCCACGTGGGACTCACAGTCTTAAGCCCCACTTTACAGACAAGGGAACTGAGGCCCAGAGAAGTGAAATGACTTGTCCAAGGTCACCCAGCAGACAAATGGCGGAGCTGGAATTAGAACTCAGGTCTTTTTGACTCGCAGGCCCGGGCTCTTTCTACTAGGTCACGGGGATGTGGAGCAGATTTGGGGGTCCTGTTCTGGACCATCATGTTTGCCAATGGAATGTGGATCCCAGAAATCGGGAGTCAACACAGGCTTCCAAACCTCCGGAATCTTCCAACTCTAAAAGCCAGCAGGGAAGAGACGAGGGCAAGGCAGAACTCCCTGCCGGAGATCAGCGGGGACAGATACGATTTGGCAGGATGGATGCATGGAAGTGGGGAATGTAGGGAGAAGTAATGGAGAAGCAGCGTGGCTCAGTGGAAAGAACCTGGCTCAGGAGTCAGAGGTCATGGGATCTAATCCTAGCTCCGCCACTTGTCAGCTGGGTGAGTTTGGGCCAATTACTTAACTTCTCTGTGCCTCAGTTACCTCATCTGTAAAAGGGGGATTAAGACTGGGAGCCCCACATGGGACAACCTGATTACCTTGTATCTCCCCAAGAGCTTAGAACAGTGCTTGGCACAGAGTAAGTGCTTAACAAATACCATCATTATTATTATTATTAGGGAGGGAAGTACATTTCAGGAGGAACAGCCATTGCCTAATGTTAGGAGCCCGGGCCTGAGAGTCAGAGGACCTGGATTCAAATCCTGCTATGCCATTCGTCTGCTGGGTGACCTTGGACAAGTAACTTCACTTCTCTACGCTTTGGTCTCTTCACTTGTAAAATGGGGATTCAGTACCCGTTCTTCCTCCTATTTTGACTGTGGGCCTCATGTGGGCAGGGTCTTTGTTTGACTTGACTACCTCAAATCTACCCCATCTCTTAGAACAATGCTTGACACACACTAAGCATCAACTATAATAATAATAATAATCAGGGGAGGATATGAGGTTGTAACTATATTGTAGTCTCTTAAAAGCTTACCTAGTACAGGGCTCTACAGACAGTAAGTGCTCCAAAAATACCACAGAAGGGTTTTGATTTTTACAATGATGGATCTGTGACCTTTGCACATTTTACATCCACCCCACACCACTTATGTACATATTTAAAATTGAATATTAAAAATTTCTCATTTATTCATATTAACGTCTGTCTCCCCCTCTAAGACCATTAATAATAATAACAGTAATGGTATTTGTTAAGTGCTTACAATGTGCCAAGTACTGTTCTAAGTCCTGGGGTAGATACAGGATTAGCAGATTGTCCCACAAGGGGCTCACAGTCTTAATCCCCATTTTACAGATAAAGTAACTGAGGCACAGAGAAGTTAAGTGACTTGTCCAAAGTCATACAACTGACAAGGCGTGGAGCTGGGATTAGAACCCACGACCTCTGACTCCCAAACCCATGCTTTTTCCACTAAGCCACACTGCTTCTCTCAGCATTATGGGCAGGGAACATGTCTGCTAATTCTTTTGTAATCTACTCTTCCAAGCACTTAAATACAGCGCTCTGCGTGTAGTAAGCGCTAAATAAATACAATTGATTGATTGATTAGGAAATAACAAAACACTAATGAGAAGGGCATCAGATGACAGGGTTGCCTGCCCAAGATGAAACTTACCACGACATCAGTCCTCATTTTCCCCAGGGTCTTGATGAGATGAGCATAATGGTAGTCTTCCATCTGTCGTAAAATGGCGGTCATGCTAGCCACAAAGTTTCCCTGTGGACATAATGGATAGAGAGGTGAAATGGGTGGGAGCCAAGCCTGTTTGGGAAAAGCAGAATCATTCTTCTCGGGATATGGCCAGGAGCACCGGGCACGTTGACACCAGTCCCCGTTTCCATTCTGTTCGGTACCAGCACAGAAATCCCTCTGGCTGGTGGACACTGTAGTCCTCTTCCGTATACCTGCCATTTTAAATTTGGCTGGGAGGTTATCGGCAGCTATTCTAGCTTTCGAGCCACGTGTTGTTAATGGAGGTGAAATTCAAGGACTTGTGGAGGAGCTTGGAAATGAACCGATTGGAGGAATCATTTCACCCCTTGCCTAGTTGAGCCAGCACAGGGTGGATGGAGAATATGCCCCAGTGGGCCACACTTTCCAGAATGCACTGAGGCCATGCCACGAGGCCTGGCTCATCCAGAATCAACCTTGACACTGGGGCAACCCAGCCAAGGACACAGCTGCTCCAGAGACTAATGCTCCAGTGGGAGGACAGCCCCCTGGCCCAGCCCCTGGCCCAAACCCTGGCAACACTCTTTGAAAGTGAAGAACACAGAACTGGGAGTCGAGAGACTTGGGTTCTAGGCCCAGCATTTTCTAGATGAGAAAATGGAGGCACAGAGGAATTCTGACTTGCCCAAGGTCACAAAGCCTGGATTAGAACCCAGGGGGTCTCCCAAGCCCATCCTCTTTCCACTAAGTCACACCACTCCATGTAAGCAGATGACAAATTCATCAAGGGCAAGGGACCACATCTCTTCCTCTTATCATTTGAAAAGCAACATGGCCTGGTGGCAAGAGCATGGGTTTGGGAAAGAGGACATGAGTTCTAATCCCGGTTCTGCCACTTGCCTGCTGTGTGACCTTGGGTAAGTTACTTAACTTCTCTGTGCCTCCATTACCTCATCTCTAGAATGGGGATGAAGACTGTGAGCCCTACGTGGGACAACCCGATGACATTGTATCTACCCCAGCACTTAAAACAGTGCTTGGCACATAGTAAACGCCTAATAAACAACAACATTATTATTACTGGGTGCACAGCACTGTACTAAGCATTTGGGAGAGGACTACAATAATGAACAGACACACTCCCCGCCCACAACACTGTCCCACATGGGGCTCACAGTCTTAATCCCCATTTTACAGATGAGGGAACTGATGCACAGAGAAGTTACGTGACTTGCCTAAGGTCTACAGCAGACAAGTGGTGGAGGCAGCAATAGAACCGTGGTCCTTCTGACTTCCAGACCCGTGCTCTATCCACTAAGCCAACCTGCTTCTGAGTGAGTGTTCACTCAGTAAATTCTGAAAGGGATGAATGAAAACTCGTAGTCCAGGAGGAACTCCTGAGAAAATGAACTGGAAAAAACTGAAAGAAAAGAAGAGATAAGAAAAGATGCCCAGGTGGTAGCCAGGGCAGGAAACGTGTCTGTCAACTCTGTGATACTGTACTCTCCCAAGCGCTTAGTACAGTAAGCACTCAACTAATACCACTGATTGATTAACCAGTGCTTTAGAGAAGCAGTGTGGCTCAGTGGAAAGAGCATGGGCTATGGAGTCAGAGATCATGGGTTTGAATCCCGGCTCTGCCACTTTTCAGCTGTGTGACTTTGGGCAAGTCACTTAACTTCTCTGTGCCTCAGTGACCTCATCTGTAAAATGGGGATTAAGACTGTGAGCCCCACGTAGGACAATCTGATTCCCTTGTGTCTACCCCAGCGCTTAGAACAGTGCTCTGCACAGAGTAAGAGTTTAACAAATGCCAACATTATTATTATTAATAACCAGGGAATGAGGGGCCCAATGCTTCCATCCATTCATAATAATAGTGATACTTGTTAAACGCTTACAATGTGCCAAGCACTGTACTAAGCGCTGGGGTAGATGCGAGATAATCAGGTCTCATTATGGTGGCTCACAGTCTAAGGAAGAGGGAGAACGGGGATTCTCATTTGCAGATGAGAGAACTGAGGTCCTGAAAGGATGAGTTGCCCAAGATCACATAGATGACAAATGGCAGAGCTAGGATTAGAACCCAGGTCCTCAGCTGGGCCAGGCCTGGGCTCTTTTCGCTAGGCCACATACTACTTCTCATTAGAACAATGGATGGGGGAAAAATGGGTGGTCTTCACCTGTCACCATGGTCTTTTCAAACACATCCATATTACTGCATTGAAAGCTTCTTGGGGGGCCAGGAACATGCCTGCCAACTCAATCAGTCAACAATCAACTGTATTTACTGAGAGTATACCATGGACAGAGCACTGTTCTAAACGCTTGGGAGAGTACGATATAGAAGAGTTGGTAGACCCGTTCCCTCACTGCATTGTACTCGCCCAAGGCTTAATACGGTGCTTTACACACAGTAAGCGCTCAATAAATACCATTGATCGATTGATTAAACAGAGTCCAACGTTAAACTGCGACGTAAATTTGCTTGTCCTCTCTTTGCTCTTTAAATGTAAAATTAACCAAAGCTAACACTGATAGGAGTGAGTATTCCCTTGTACAGTCCAATTTCTCCAGCCTTTGCCCAATCAGTCCTTTTTTACTACCCGGAATGTTTCTTTATGAACCATTTTAATATTGCCAATAAAAAGAAGAGTGCTGAGAGGAAGATCTTTTTTTTTATTAAATCTGATGCTCCAGTATTGCTGAAATCACAGTTCCAGTGGAGTAAGAATGGATAATGTTTTCTATTCAACTGTGCCGTTTCTTTGCGTTTTGCGTGAAAATTATATGTTAAAATATACTGTCTGGCAAAGAGACTGAGAAGAGAGCCTGAAAATGTTGTATGCTGAGCCCAGGATAATATATTGAGAGAAGAGGAAATGGAGGCCCAGAGAAGTGAATGGACTTGCCCAAGGTCATCCAACAAAGAAAGGTGTGAAGCCAGGATAAGAACCCAACTCCTCTGACTCCCAAGTCTGAGCTCCTTCCACTGGGTCAGGCCGTTTCCCACATAAGAGTCCAGGCTTGGGAGTCAGAGGTCATGGGTTCAAATCCCAGCTCTGACACTTGTCAGCTGTGTGACTGTGGGCAAGTCACTTAAATTCTCGGTGCCTCAGTTACCTCATCTGTAAAATGGGGATTAACTGTGAGCCTGAGCCTCACGAGGGACAACCTGACTAACCTGTATCTTCCCCAGCGCTTAGAACAGAGCTCTGCACATCGTAAGCGCTTAACAAATACCAGCATTATCATTATTATTATTATAAGATGTATATCAATCAATCCTAATTATTGAGCTCTTACTGTGTGCAGAGCACTGTACTACGTGCCTGGGGGAATACAATATCACAATATTGGAGACAAATTACCAACCCATAATGAGTTTACAGCCTAGAGAGAACAGTGCTTTGCACATAGTAAGCCCTTAACAAATACCATCATTATTATTATTAGAAGGGAAGACAGATATTAATATGAATAAACAAAAAACTGATATGTACATAAGTGCCACGTTCTAAGCACTGGGGTAGATACAAGGTCATCAGGTTGTCCCACGTAGGGCTCACAGTCTTAATCCCCAATTTCCAGATGAGGTAACTGAGGTACAGAGAAGTTAAGTGGCTTGCCCAAGGTCACATAGCAGTCAAGTGGCAGAGTGGGGATTAGAACCCACAACCTCTGACTCCCAAGCCTGTGCTCTTTCCACTGAACCACGTTGCTTCCCAAAAGCCTCATCTGTAAAATGGCGATTTAATTCCTGTCCTACTGACTACTTAAACTGGGAACCCCATGGGAGACAGGACTCCTGTGTCTACCCCGATAATGATGATGATGATATTTTTTAAGTGCTTATTATGTGTCAAGCACTGCTCAAAGCACGGGAGTAGATACAAGCTAATCAGGTTGGGCACCTTCCCTGTCCCATGGGGCCTCACAGCCTTAATCCCCACTTTACAGGTGAGAGAACTGAGGCCCAGAGAAGTGAAGTGACTTAAGGTTACACAGCAGACAAGAGGCAGAGCCAAGTTTAGAACCCAGGTCCTTCTGACTCCCAGGCCCGTGCTCTATCCACTACACCATGCTGCTTTCCTGATCATTTCCTATGTGTCCCCCAGCTCGGTCCAGTACATGCCACATAGAAAGCGCTTAGCAAGTGCCATGCGAAGCCTAGTCGGCATCAGACCATCATTTAGGGGCTGCGGAAAGGCATCTTTTCTCTTTAGGTGTAGCGATCCCGTAATACAAAATATGCCAGTCGGGAGAAGCCACGGAACAGCCACGTGTTATGGCGTGAAGACCGTTCGTCTGATCTATTGTCGTCTGAGCAATAACTAGCAATATTATTGAGTTGGTGCCCTAAATTCCCTTGAACGCCGAGCTCCTCTCCGAGAGTCTCTCTGTCTCCCCGGCACGTCAGTCCTGGCACGGGGGAAAGAGAATCTAATTTTCGAAAAAATCAATTTCAATTTAACAGTAGCAGTAATTGTAGGCCGACGTTGGAATAACAAATAGAGCGAAAGCCGGTAACGGGACCCGCCGTCCTTTGCCATTATTAGCCATGATACAAAGCGTGGGAGAATCGTGCTGTAAAAATCCCCGCTCCCCAGAGCTCTGCCAGAGAAAATCGAGAAACCAAGAGGTAGCTGGACTTTTTGTGGGACAGACAGGGTTTCTCCTGCACCTTCCGCAAAACACACTTTTCTTAAAATCTCCCCACAAGATGCACTCAGCACAGGGCAAGACCAAAGAAACCAGTGGAGCTGAAAAATGACTTTTTTATAAAATCAATATCCCGGGCCAGATTGGGACCTAAGAAGGCTTCTGTTCCTCCAAGTATTATTTCATGATTTACTGGGTTTGCAACAGGTCTTAATGGAAATGGGAGTAATTCAGTCTTAATAAACCCTCAGGATTGAAGGAAGGATCAATAAGTCTACCCATTCAAAAAAAAGTTGACTTCTGTCCAAAATGGATTCCATAACAGTCGGGATAATCGTTACTCGTTAAATTCCTCTCCCTCTTCTTTTCTCTCTTCCTCCTCTCTCTCTCTCTCTCTCTCCTTTTCCCTCTCCCTTCTCTTTATCTCTCCCCTCCGTCTCTCTCCCTCTCTTCCCCTTTCTTCCTCTCCCTCTCTCCTTCTCTCTTCCTCTTCCTCTCTCTTCCTCTCTCTTTCTACCTGTTCTGCTCCCTCTCTTCATTCTTTCTCCCTCTCTCCCTCTCTCTCTACATCTTCTTCTCCCTTACCCTCTGTCTCCCTCTTCCTCTCCCTCTTTTCCTCTCCTTCTTTCTCTCGCTCTTCTTCTCCCTCTCAGAGAATCAGCTTGACCTTGGTTTGGGGACCAACAGTAGAAGCGCATTTAAGCCCCAGTGATTCTGGCCTAGTCGGAAGAGCCCGGGCCTGGGAGTCAGAGGACTTGGGTTCTAATCCCGGCTCTCCCTCTTGCCTGCTGTCTGACCTTGGGCAAGCTAGTTAACTTCTCTGTGCCTCAGTTACCTCATCTATAAAATGGAGATTTAGACTGTGAGCCCCACGTGAGACAGGGACTGTGTCTAATCTGATTAATCTGATTACCTTGTATCTACCCCAGCGCTAAATATGGTGCCTGGAACACAGTAAGTGCTTAAAAATGTCATTAAAAAGGGAGCAGTTAGCGAGTGCATGGGGGAGCTCAGTGCCCCGAGGGTGGTCCTGAGAGATGAAGATGGCCGGGTAGGGAGGTGGTGACCACAATGGCAGAGTGGTGGGCTCTTTGGATGCTGATGGGCCCCAACCCATGGCCAAGAAGCTGTCCCTCTCCCAGGCTAGGAGGAAGTCCGCTTTGGGGAATCTCAAGCTGAAATTTTCTCCTCCCTCTACCGCTGGCGAGTGCTTGTGTACAAGTGTTCTGACACCATGGCACACCGACCAGACGCCTGGACCACTCAAACACTCCCTCTCCATCTCTAGACTATAAGCTTCTGGACCGGAAACGTGTCTGTTTATTGTTGTACTGTACTCTCCCAAGTGCTTAGTACAGTGCTCCGCACACAGTAAATGCTCAATAAATGACTGAATGAATGAATGAACCTCCAGCCCTGCCTGCTCTCCAGCCAACCCCCGGGCCACTCAGGCAACACCTCCAGCCCTGCCTACCTGCCAGCCAAATGTAATCATAATAATAATAATAATGATATCTTTCATTCATTCATTCAATATTATTTATTGAGCACTTACTATGTGCAGAGCACTGTACTAAGCGCTTGGAATGAACAAATCGGCAACAGATAGAGACAGTCCCTGCCGTTTGTCGGGCTTACGGTCTAATCGGGGGAGACGGACAGACAAGAACAATGGCAATAAATAGAGTCAAGGGGAAGAACATCTCGCAAAAACAGTGGCAACTAAATAGAATATCTGTTAAGCGCTTGCCAGGTGCCAAGCACTGTACTAAGCGATGGGATGGATACAAACAAATCGGGTTGGACACAGTCCAACCAGAAACCCCTACTAACTTGGGCCCGGAAATAATACTAAGAAATTAAAGTACGTTATACTTGTCTTAAACCTACTCTGTGCCAAGCACTTTGCTAAGTACTTGGGTAGATACAAGATCATCAGGTTAGACACAGTCCCTGTCCCACTTGAGGCTCACAGTCTAAGTAGAAGGGAAAAAGGGAAAATAGGTATTGAATCCCCACTTTACAGGTAAGGAGACTGAGGCCCAGAGAAGTTAAGCGACTTGACCAGTCACACATCAGGTAAGAGGCAAAGCCGGGATCAGAACCCGGGTCTTCTGGCTCCCAATCTCATGCTCTCTCCACTAGGGCCCACTGCCTCCCCACACAAAAACAACTCTCTTACAACTCAAAAAATCAGAAATAACTGTTCACGGGAAGTCAACCGGAAGCAACAGATGCTCTGCCAAGATCTTTTGCTTGGAATCTTTGAACAGATTCCGGCTCCACTCATTGATAAATTCAATCCGCAAAATCATATATAATGACTAATTCTGAACAGATTCCAGCTGCCACATTAATAAATTCAATGCACAAAATCGTATATAATGACTAACTTTAATTACTTTCCCAAATCTCCGAAATTGGAAAATGGAGCACTGTATTAATTACCTAAGATGGCTGAGATGATGCTAAATAGAATCGGTGCCATTTTTATGCCCGGGAGAACCAAACGCACCATGTAAACAGGCCTAAAAAAGGATCTTGAATTGAGAGCCAGAAGCTGTTGTGGGGAAAGGATGGAGGGGGGTGGCAGGACTTAATATTTCAGTAGAAATAGGTGGAGTTCTTGCCAGATCTCAGCCTCTTTGGTGCCCAGCAAGGCGATCGCTGTAAGTGAAAATGGGCACTTGGAGAGGAGATGTGACTGGTGCCCATATTCCTATTCAACACAGCCAGGCCAGGCCTCTGTCCCCTGTCATTCCCAGACATCATTCCCACTCCATTTTCAAGCCATGTTTGTAATAGTAATAATAATAATGATAATAAGTGTTTTGTTAAGCACTTCCTAGAGACACTAGTGTCTCTAGCACTGTACTAGAGACAAACTAATCAGGTCCCACATAGGGTCCCTCACGTCTAAAGAGAAGGGAGAACAGGGAATCCCCATTTTGCAGATGAGGGAACGGAGGCACAGAGAAATGAATTGAAGTCATTTCACTTCTTGCCCGAGATCATATTCTGGGCCTCAGTGACCTCATCTGTAAAATTGGGATTAAGATTGGGATAACCTGTTTACCTTGTATCTACTCCAGTGCTTATAACAGCGCTCTGCACATAATAAGTGCTTAACAAATACCACCATTATTATTATTATTATATTCTAATAATAGTGCGGAGCACTGTTCTAAGTACTGGGGTAGATGCAGGGTGGTCAGATTGCCCCATGTGGGGCTCAAATTTTTTAATCCCCATTTTTACAATGAGGTAACTGAGGCACAGAGAAGTGAAATGACTTGCCCAAGGTCACACAGCACACAAGTGGCGGAGCCAGGATTAGAACCCACAACCTGTGACTCCCAAGCCTGTGCTCTTGCCACTAGGCCATGCTGCTTCTACAGCATGATGAATGTGAAGGTGATTAAATAAGGCAATTATCATAATTACTTTTTAACAGTTAAAAAAAAAAGAATACAGACAAATCCCAACCCCAAAAGGATTTCCATCAAGGGGCCCAAAAATACAAACTCTTAAAAGCCCCAAATATAAATATTATAAGGACAGAAGGTAATAAATTGTGCTATTAAAATTGCAACTCATGAAGGAAATTTCATTAAACAAGTTCAGACTGTCCAACATATTGACTATAACAGCACTCTGTTATATAATAAGAAGTTCTGCATAATGTGGAAAATAATTCAGTTATTCATTTCCATAAATAAAAAATACAACCAAATAGGACCTAGACTTCTCCTTCTATCCATTTGGCTGCATCATTTTTATCAATATATTTATGTGTCGATATGTACATACGTGATGTGGGGTTGAGGGAGGGGCGAATATCAATACTGAAAGGTCACAGATGCACATGCATAGACCATGCAGAAAGGAAGCAACATGGCCTAGTAGATACAGCACGGGCCTAGGAGTCAGAAGGACCTGGGTTCTAATCCTAGCTCCACCACTTGTCCTGCTGTGTGATCTTGGGCAAGTCATTTCATTTCCCTTATCTGTAAAAAGGGGACTAAGACTGTGAGCCCCATGTGGGATTGAGGCTGTATCCAACCTGATTTGCTTCTATCCACTCCAGCACTTAGTACAGAACCTGGCACAGAATAAGTGCTTAACAAATACCACAATTATTACAATTATTATTTTAATTAGAAGGGAGAGGGAGCCGGGGGGGGGGGGGTGGGGAGAAGGCTTAATCGGGGAAGGTGTGGATCTCTCTAACATCCACCTGCCCAGTTCAGCTGCTCAGATCAGAACAGAGAGCCAGCTGCCGTGAGCTCCGGGTAGACAGCAGAACAGAAGAACAATCCCGTGCTGATTTTGTCGCTTGGAACAAACGGCCTCCCTGACCCAGGAGCTGCCGGAGCTGACGTTCCTCCTCCCGGAGCGGCTCCGGAGACGGGGTCTCGGCACCGCGTCTGCAACAACGTGGCCATTGGATTTGGTCTCAACCTTTGCTTCGCTGTGATTTGTCACCCGGCTTGGCATCCTGGCTTCATTTGACACAACTGGAAGGTGTGATTGAAGAGCGCGGATGAGAAACAAGAGCATCCTGACAACGAAATTAGACCCACGGTGAGTGAGGGCGTGGAGGGGCGGTCTGGGCAGGCGGGAGGGGTAGAAATCCAATAGGAGCAAGTGCAACAAACCCCCTTATTCCAATCACCCCCTTCTAATGTGCCCTGATAGAATGGAAGCTCCTTTCTGCCGAGAAGCAAGTCTTGTGACTCTATTATACTTTCCCCAGCGTTTAGCATTCATCCAATCATTCATTCTTTCAATCGTATTTATTGAGGGCTTAGTCTGTGCAAAGTACTGTAAAAAAAAAATGATGGTATTTGTTAAGTGCTTATTATGTGCCAAGCACTGTTCTAAGTGCTGGGGTAGATATAAGTTAATCAGGTTGTCTCACGTGGGGCTCACAGTCTTAATCCTCATTTTACAGATGAGGTAACTGAGGCACAGAGAAATGAAGTGACTTGCCCAAGGTCACATAGCAGACAAGTGGCAGAACCAGGATTAGAACCCAGGACCTTCTGATTCCCACACCGGGCTCTCTCCACTAAGCCAAGCTGCTTCTGTACTATGCACTTGGGAGAGTACAATATAGCAACAGACACATTCCTGCCCATAGCGAGCTCACAGTCTAGACGGGGAGACAGACATTGATATAGACAAATAAATGAATAAATAAATTACAGATTTACATAGATATATTCAGATGTGCTGTATGGGGATGGGTGGGGTGATGAATGAAGGAGCAAGTAAGAGCGGCACAGAAGGGAGTAAGCGAAGAGGAGAGGAGAGTTTAGTCAGGGAAGGCTTCTCAGAGGAGACGTGCCTTCAATTGGGTTTTGAAGTGGGGGAGAGCAATTATCTGCCTGATATGAGGAGGGAGGGCATTCCAGGGCAGAGGTAGGATGTGGGCGAGAAGTCAATGGAGAGATATATCAGATCGAGGCACAGTGAGAAGGTTAGTGTTAGAGGAACAAAGTGTGCGGGCCGGGCTGTAGTAGGAGAGCAGTGAGGTGAGGTAGGCAGGGAGCAAAGTGATTAAGTGCTTTAAAGTCAATGGTGAGGAGTTTTTGCTTGATATGGAGGTGGACGGGCAACCACTGGAATTTCTCAAGAAGTGGGAAGCACAGTCTGAACGTTTTTGACGGAAAATGATCCTGGCACAAGAATGGATTATAGACTGGAGTGGGGAGAGACAGGAGGCAGGGAGGTCAGCATGGAGGTTGATAAAATAATCAAGGCAGGATAGGATAAGTGTGTTGTAGCAGTTTGGAGGGAGAAGAAGGGGAGGATTTTGGTGATGTTGTGAAGGTAGAACTGACAGGAATTAATGATGGCTTAAAAATGTGGGCGGAGCAAGAGAGAGGAGTAAAGGATAATGTCAAGATGTGACCTTAGTGAAGCTTTGAAGGTGGAGAGAGCAGTGGTCTGGGATTATGGAAGCTCAGAAGGAGGCTCGTCCTGGCTCGTTGCTGAGGGACTCCAACAGCACCACCAGGGCCACTTGGACTCGGGTTCCTGGCCCGGCCATGAGAGTGCATAGCGAGAAGCTCCAGCTCCATCTGGCAGGCTAGAAGCTCTTTGTCCACATGGCTCCGAGGGCCAGCGAGACCCTAGCTGCCACAATCTCTGGCATGGTCTTCTCCGGCCCATCCAGACCATTGCCAGGGTTCTGTCACATTCGATACCTTGTGCCGGTGCTGGGCACTGGGGTAGGGCACGCCTCTCACGCTCTCTGGCCGCCCTTCCGGTCATGCTCCCACCGGGGCCCCAAGCACCATGAGCCAGTAGGCGGGCAGGGGAGCAGCGCGCGTGGACATTTTGGACGTGCAGTGCCCACCGACGAGGGCACGAGTGCCCCAGCGATTAGAACAGTGCTTAGCACATAGTAAGCGCTTAAGAAATACCATCATCCTCATCATCAACTCTACTGAACTCTCTGGATCAGAGACACTCGGTACATACCCTTGAATAAAGAGCATTTTAGATCAAATGTGTGGTGAAAACCCCGTTGGTTGAAGCAGCACTGAATGCACACACACAGAGAGACTCCTGAGAGTAAATGAATGTTTTTACGATTCCGTGATGAGCTAGTAGAGGAAGAGGAAATGGAACAGGGTGAGATGTTTGGTTGTGTAGTGGGTGATTTAATTTTTAAACGATAGGAAAAAAATAGATTATGGAGTAATATGTAGTATATATTAGCAGCCGATGAATCACTCAAGCAGGGGCATGTACAGTTATCGAGCTCTACTGAATTCTCACGTTTCTTCAATTGCCGTCATCATACTTGTTTAGTAAAAGCAGGCGAACGACGAACGCCCCTGGGAGAAAGTGATTCTTTTTTCCGTGGGCAGGAAGAACGCGGTGACTCAAATGCAATTTACCCAAATCCCTCTCTGAGAGGAAATTATAAGTGTCAGGTGAAGAGAAGCAGCATGGCTAGAGCTCGGGTCTGGGAGTCAAAAGGACCTGGGTTCTCATCCTGGCTCTAACCACTTACCTGATGTGTGACCTTGGGCAAGTCAATTACCTTTGCTGGTCCTCCGTTACCTCAACTGTAAAATGGGGATTGAGACTGTGAGCCCCACGTGGGACAGAGCCTGAGTCCCGCCTGATCATTTTCTATCTACCCCAGTGCTTAGTATAATGCCTGACTGAGAATCAGAGGGCAGCGTAGTAGATACAGCACGGGCCTGGGAATTAGAAGGTCATGGGTTCTAATCCCAGGTCTGCCATTCATCTGCTCTGTGATCTTGGGCAGGTCACTTTACTTCTCTATGCCTCAGTTTACCTCATCTGTAAAATGAGGATTGAGATTGTGACCCCCATGTGGGACAGGGACTGTGGCCAATGCGATTTGATTGTATCTACCCCAGCGCTTAGTACAGTTCCTGGCACATAGTAAGTGCTTAATAAATACCATAATTATTATTCTTTCTACAGAAACACTCTGGGCATGTCACCCCCCCTCCTCAAAAATTCCCAGTGGTTGCCTATCAACCTTCGTATCAAGCAAAAACTCCTCATTATTGGCTTCAAAGCTCTCCATCACCTCGCTCCCTCCTACCTCACCCTCCCTTCTCTCCTTCTCCATCCCAGCCCACACATTCTGCTCCTCTGCCACTGCACACCTCTTCACTGGGCCTCGTTCTCTCCTGTCCCGCTGTCAACCCCTGGCCCACGTCCTACCTCTGACCTGGAATAATAATGTTGATATTTGTTAAGAACTTACTATGTGCAGAGCACTGTTCTAAGCACTGGGGAAGATACAGGGTATCAGGTTGTCCCACGTGGGGCTCACAGTCTTAATCCCCATTTTACAGATGAGGTAACTGAGGCACAGAGAAGTTAAGCGACTTGCCCACAGTCACACAGCTGACAAGTGGAAGAGTTGGGATTCGAACCCATGACCTTTGACTCCCAAGCCCGTGCTCTTTCCACTGAGCCACGCTGCTTCTCATGGAATGGTATGGAATGCCCTCCCTCCTCACTTCCACCAAATTAGCACACTTCCCCCCTTCAAAGCCCTACTGAAAGCTCACCTCCTCCAGGAGGCCTTTCCAGACTGAGCTCCCTTTTTCCTCTGCTCCTCCTCCCCTCCCCATCGCCCTGACTCCCTCCCTCTGCTCTACTCCCTTCCCTACCCCACAGCACTTGTGTATATATGTATATATTTATTATTCTATATTTATTTTATTAATGATGTGTATATATCTATAATTCTACTTATTTATATTGATGCTACTGATGCTTGTCTACTTCTTTTGTTTTGTTGTCTGCCTCCCCCCCTTCTAGACTGTGAGCCCATTGTTGGGTAGGGATTGTCTCTGTTGTCAAATTATACTTTTCAAGAACTTAAAACAGTACTCTGCACATAGTAAGTGCTCAATAAATACGATTGAATGAATGACCGAATGAATGAATACGGGTTCTAACCCTAGCTCCGCCACTTGTCTGCTCTGTGGCCTTGGGCAAGTCACTTAACTCCCCAGTGCCTCAGTTACCTCATCGGTAAAATCGGGATTAAGACTGTGATCTCCATGTGGGACATGGACTGTGTTCAACCTGATTAACCTGTATCCACCCCAGCGCTCAGTACAGTGCCTGGCAAACAGTAAGAGCTTAACAAATACCATAATTATTATTATTATCATTATTATTTCACTCAGCTGCCCTCGACCCCATAATGATAATTACGGTACATGTTAAGCATTTACTATATGCCCAGCAATGTTCTAAACAGTGGGATAGATACAAGTTAATCAGGTTGCACACAGTCCCTGTCCCACATGGGGCTCACAGTCTTAATCCCCATTTTTACAGATGAGGGAACTGAGGCCAAGAGAAATGAAGTGACTTGCCAAAGGGGTAGATATAAGGTATTCAGATGGGACACAGACCCTATCCTACGTGGGGCTTCCAGTCACCACAGGAGGGAGGACAGATTCATTCATTTATTCATTGGTTCAATCATTTTTACTGAATGCTTACTGTATGCATAGCACTGTACAAAGCGCTTAGGAGAGTACAAAATAGTAATAAACAAGACACATTATCGAATCACCATTGTACAGATGAGGAAACTGAGGGTCAGATAAGTGAAGTAACTTGACCGAGGTCACACAGCAGGCAAGTGGAGGTGTCAGGATTAGAAACCAGGTCCTCTAACTCCCAGGCTCGGGTTCTTTCCACCAGGTCATACCGCTTGGGGTCATGGGATTGGCCGAATGAGACGTATTCATCGTCTCTGTCATTACTCTGTGCAGCGTTGCGTACTCCAACCCTGTCCCCTCTCACCTGACTCCTCTGTGGGTAAGCCCGTCACTGGGCAGGGACTGTCTCTATCTGTTGCCAAATTGTAGATTCCAAGTGCTTAGTACAGTGTTCTGCATGTACTAAGCGCTCAATAAATACTACTGAATGAATGAAGATGGCTAATAATAATGGTGGTGTCTGTTAAGCTCTTACTATGTGCCAAGCACCAAGGTAGCATCCACTCCTCAAGAACTTCCAGTGGTTGCCCATCCACCTCCTCATCAAATAAAAATGCCTCATCCTTGGCTTTAAAGTAGTCAAACCCCTTGCCCACTTTTACCTCACCTGGCCACTCTCCTACAACCCAACCCGCACGCTTCGCTCCTCTAACGCCAACCTTCTCGCTGTACCTCCATCTCGTCTATCTTGCCGCCAACCTCTCGCCCAAATCCTGCCTCTGGCCTGAAACACCCTCCCGCTTCTTATCCAACAAACAATGACTCTCCCTCACTTCAAAGCCTTAAGGAAGGCCCATCTCCTCCAAGAGGCCTTCCCTGACTAATCCCTCCTTTCCTCTTCTCCCACTCCCTTCTGCATCGCCCTGACTTGCCCCCTTTATTCACCCCCCTCCCAGCCCCATGGCACTTAAGTCCACGTCAGTAATTTATTTATTTCTATTCATGTCTGTCTCCTTCTCTAGATTATAAACTCTCTGTGGGCAGGGAATGTGTCTGCTATATTGCTATGTGGTACACTCCCAAGTGCTCAGTACAATGCTCGGCACACAGTAAGCGCTCAATAAATACGATTGACCGACTGACTGTCCAGGTCGGACTCAGTCCTCATCCCTCCCAGGGTTCAGTCTAAGGCTGGGAGGGAGCCGGTACTGAATCCTCATTCTACAGTGAAGGAAACTGAGGCCCAGACCAATAAAATCACTTGCCCAAGGTCATACAGCAGACAGGTGGCAGAGGCAGAATTAGAACCCAGGTCCCCCGGACTCCCAGGCCGTGTTCTAGGGCCGCACCTCCTCCCTGCTTCTATTCCTGCATCCCAGGTGCAGCTGGGATGGTTTGAAATGCGAGACATGACAACTTAAATGTTTTATAAATCATTAAAGCTAAGCTCGGTCCTGTAAAAACTTTTTACATTTGGAAAATTATTTTTATATCTTCCAAAGCATTGACTTTTCTTGAATACCTTATCATAATGAAATGTTTAAACCCATTATTCAAATTTTTAAAATAAGCTACTATAAATTTTAATTTAAGCTTCTTTCAATAAATGACTATCTTTCCTCTCAAGAGGTAAAATATAAAAAATACACTATTAAAAACCTAATCAGACTGCCAGGCGACAAAATACTACCACAGAGAAAGGAAATGTTTTATGCATATATCCCCAGCACTGATAAATTCACAGAATGCTTCCTACTGTGTCTTCTGCTTGTGGATAAATCTCTAAATGCTAGTGATGGGACTGGCTTTTTTTGATGGAGAAATTGAAGCCACCGAGAGAGGAATAAAGAAGGAACAATAAAACTGAAGATTCTCATCTCATCAGAAAAAAAAAAATCAAGCGTTTATTGAGCTCCCCCCCCCCCCCGCCCAAATGCAGAATACTGTACTGGGTACCTACTGTAAGGAGAGTGGATTGTACTGGGCAACTACTATGGGCAGAGCACTTTGCAACTCCTGGGTGCAGAGTACTGAACCGGGTGTCTACCGTGTGTATAGGGCTGTGCTGGGCACCTACTGTGTGCAGAGTGCTATAATAATAATAATAATAATAATAATAATAATAATAATGATGATATTTGCTAAGCGCTTATGATGTCCCAAGCACTGTGCTAGGTGCTGGGTGAATACAAGCAAACTGAGTGGGACACAGTCCCAGTCCCATGTCGGGCTCACAGTCTCAATTCCCATTTGACAGATGAGGGAACTGAGGCCCAGAGAAGTGAAGTGACTTGTCCAAGATCACACAAAAGCGGCAGAGCAGGGATTAGAAACCATGAGCTTTTGACTCCCAGGTCCGCGCTCTGTCCACTATGTCATTCTCTTCTAGCCACAAATAATAATAATGGTATTTCTTAAGTGCTTACTATGTGCCAAACACTGTTCTAAGCGCTGGGGTAGATACAAGGTTATGGGGTTGTCCCACATGGGGCTCACAGTCTTAATCCCCGTTTTACAGATGAGGTAACTGAGGCACAGAGAAATCAAATGACTTGCCCAAAGTCACACAGCTGACAAGTGGCGGAGCTGGGATTAGAACCCACGACCACAGGCTCCCAAGCCCAGGCTCTTTCCACTAAGCCATGCTGCTTCTCTTGTAGACTGTAAGATCACTGTGAGCAAGGACCATTTCTACTATATACCTGTGTTACACTTTCCCAAACACTTAATGAATGAATACAGTGCCCTCCATACAGTAAGTGCTCAATAAATATGATTGACTGACTGACTGATTGATTGATTGATTGGACACATTCCTGCCCACAAGGAGCTTACAGTCCAGAGATTCACAAGGGCTTAGGGTGGTTTGGGGGTGAGAAGACTGGGGGCCCTAGATATTAGTAGGGGAAAATGGCTGACAGTGTGCTAATTCTTCAAGAGAGTTGAGCGAAACTTAATGTCTAAATTGAGTAGAAAACAAAATCAAACTTGACAGATAAATTGTATTTTATATCATATTATTATGATCCTTTCTCATTTCTCTGGCCTGGGGTTTGGATGTTTTGTTTTCTACGCCACTTTTCTCGAGTTGCAGAAATATGCATTGTGGAATAGAAGAGTGGCGACTAAGAGCAGAGATTGTAATATTCCCCAGGCCCCCATCCACCGAGAGAATCTTCAGGGCGGGAACGAAGGAAGGAGCTGGAGAGAAAGAAGAGGAAGCGAGAGAGACAGAGACAGAGACAGAAGGAGACAGAGAGCGAAACAGAGATGGAGGAGAGAGAAAAAGGAAGGAGAAGCAGCATGGTGTAGTGGATACAGCCCGGACCTGGGAGTCAGAAGGACCTGGGTTGTAATCCCAGCTCCGCCACTTGTCTGCTGTGTGAATTTGGCAAGTCACTTAATTTCTCAGTGACTCAGTTATCTCATCTGTAAAATGGGTATTAAGAGTGTGAGCCGCATGTGGGACAAGGATTATATCCAACCTGATTAACCTGTATCTATTCCAGCTCTTAGAACAGAGCTTAGCACATAATAAGTGCTTAACAAATGCTATAATAATAATGTGTGAACTTTGGCAAGTCACTTCATTTTCCTAGGCCTCAGTTGCCTCGCGGAGATTGAGACTGTGAGTCCCATGTGGGATAGAGACTATATACAACCCGATTTGCTTGTATCCACCCCGGCGCTTAGTACAGTGCCTGGCACCTAGTAAGCACTTAACAAATACCACAATCATTAATTATTCCTATTATTACAGTTCTTGGTCCACATTAAGTGCTTAACAAACAGCCAGGGGATTATTAGATGAACAGAAAGAAGGGAGAGAGAATGAGGGAGGAGGGGGTAAGGGAGAGAAGAGGAGAGAATGCGAAAGAAGCCAACAGGGGGTGGTTATTCTCCCATACTACAGGCTTGCCACCCAAATGAAAGCAACGAAGAGTGGTCTCTATGTGTTCTCTGCAGAAATTTTCAATATTTACAGCAATTCAGTGGAGAGAGAAGCAGTGTGGCCTCAGTCGGCCAGTCATATTTACTGGGTATTTATGTTGTGCACAGCACTGTACTAAGTGCTGGGGAGAATACACTATAACAATAAACAGACACATTCCCTGCCAACAATGAGCTTACAATCTAGAGTGGGGGAGACAGACATGAATATTAATAAATTACAGATATGGACATGAGTAGCCTCGTGGATAGATCCTGGGTGTCAGAAGGACCTGAGTTCAAATCCCAACCCTGCTACTTGCCTGCTGTATGACCTTAGGTCACTTGACCGAGCCTCAGTTTTTTCATCTATTAAATGGGAATTCTATGCCTTTTCTCCATCCTACTTAGACTGTGAGCCCCAAGTTGGACCTGATGAATCCAGTGTCTACCCCAGTGCTTAGTACAGTGCTTGGCAAACAGTAAGTGCTCAGCAAAAACCACAATTATTGTTATTATTATTATTCAAACCCAAAATTCCTCCATGAACCATGCAAGATTTCCATCCTAAGGTCTCAGGACTGGGGCTCACTGTTTATGCTTGAATGGACTGAATATATCCCAGAGCTTAGCACAGTACTTGACCAGAGGAGCACTTAATGAATGTCATCTCCACTATTACTTTATCATTATTATTATTTATCTCTGTTCTCCCTCCCTCTTAGTCCGTGAGCACTGCGAGGGACATGGGACAGTGTCCAACCTGATTATTCTGTATCTACCCCAGTGCTTAGTACAGTGCTTGGTGCAGAGTAAGCACTGAACAAATACCACAACTATCATTATTATTACTATTCGCGAAGAGAGACTCCATCAACCTCAAAGGGACTACCCCCAGCTCACCAAAGCTTCCCTAACCACTACCCGGTCCTGCCTAAGGAACGCAAGCACCTCACCACCTGAGAAACAAACAAATCCAAGAGATACTTAGTAACTGCCTCTTGAGAAATTACTAAAAAGTCAAGTTTGGCATTTATATTTGGACAAACCAAACAATCTGATTAGACAAAAGCAATATGTATGTGTGTGTGTATACATATATATATGTGCATATACACTTTTTTAATGGAATTTTTTAAGCAATTACTCTACGTCAAACACTATTCTAAGCACTGGGGAAGGTACAAGTTGGATACAGTCCCTGTCCCACATGGGGCTCACAGTCCAAGCAGAAGGGAGAACAGGTATCCCCATTGTTCAGTTGAGGAAACTGAGGCACAGAAGTTACATGACTTGTCGACGGTCACCCAGCAAGCAACTAGCAGAACAGAGATTAGAACCCAGATCCTTCTGACTCCCAAGCCTGTGCTCCATCTACTAGGCCATGCTGCTTCTCACCTTCTTTATAAAAATCTATAGGACAATGCATCAGCAGGCAATGTGTCTCCCTAACCTGTTTTATTGTACTCTCCCAAGTACTTAGTATAGTGCTCGGCACACACTAAGTGCTCAATAAATACCACTGATTGTTTTGATGATGATAATGATGCTATTTAAGTGCTTACTATGTACCAAGCACCATTCTAAGCGCTGGAATAGATACAAGGTAATCAGGTTGTCCCATGTGGGGCTCAGTCTTAATCCCCATTTTACAAATGAGGCAACTGAGGCACAGAGAAATCAACTGACTTGCCCAAAGTCACACAGCTGATAAGTGGCAGAGCCAGGATCAGAACCCACGGCCTCTGACTCCCAAGCCCGGGTTCTGGCCACTAAGCCACGCTGCTTCTCTGGTATACTGGCTACCAAAATAACATGAAATAAAATGTCTCGTGCTGCGGGAGGGTCAGTAGACTTGCTCTTAAATAAGGAGATTTTCCTGGTTTTCGGTTCCTTAGAGTCAGCACTTTCCACCTTAGTCCATGTTAGAATTCGGAGGCGTTTCTGACCGACTGGTCAATGGTTCTTCAAAGAACAACCGAGATCGAGATCGCTTTAAACCTTAGAATCACACCATTCCTGGGACCTCAGAAATACCCTAAAGCTCAAGAAGGCATTTGCATGTGTGCCCGCGTATCGCCATATGCGTGCCACCAGTATAGAGGGCTGAAAGGGGAAGCCCTAATGACTCCACTAGAAAAGCCTGCAGCAAAGATATTCAATTCTCCCGTGAAGCGCTTAATCAGATGGAGATAAAAATCCAATATTCCGCATCCAGGCCGGCGCGGTAATCAGAGGTTGGTGTGTGCGGGGGGCTCTCAGGGGGTGGGCACGGGGGCTGGGACCAGAGGGAGGGTTTGATACCCTTAATTGAGTGGTCTGGGTTGACGACGGAGTCCAGAGTTCCAGCCCACACACTCCGTCTTGACTCTCCTTCCCCTAGCTTCCCTCAGTGTGTATAGAGATTGATTGATGATGATCATTGTAGTAGGTGCCCAGGAAATGCCCAGCCCAGTATAATTCTTCAAATGATTTAGGTTAGTAGAAATAGAATTTAAGTGCCCACGGTGGGTTCGCTGTTGTCCTAGGCACTGGAAATAAATACAAAAATAAGATCTAGATGTAGCCCTTGGCCCTCAGGAGACTCAGAATATGAGTAGGTTGGAAGGCAGAGAAGCAGCGTGGCTCAGTGGAAAGAGCATGGGCTTTGGAGTCAGAGTTCATGGGTTCGAATCCCGGCTCAGCCACTTGTCAGCTGTGTGACTTTGGGCAAGTCACTTAACTTCTCTGTGCCTCAGTTACCTCATCTGTAAAATGGGGATTAAGACTGTGAGCCCCACGTGGGACAACCTGATTCCCCTGTGTCTACCCCAGCGCTTAGAACAGTGCTCGGCACATAGTAAGCGCTTAACAAATACCAACATTATTATTATTATTTTTGGGCCGGGGGGGCTGGATGACAGACACATCAGGAAAAAGGAAACAATAAAAACACAAAATCATGAGACAAGACTGGGACAGTGATGGAGACAAGGAGAGTAATTTGGAGGATGGAACCAAGTGAATGTGAGCTTGTAATAATAATTACGGCATTTACTGTTCCCAGTGACATCTGCATAATATGACACCACGTGTCCTCATAAAAATACAGGACTCCTTACTCTCCCAAGTGCTTAGTACAGTGCTCTGTACATGTGAGCGCTCAATAAACAAATGAGTGATTGACTGACTGATTGATCCAAGAAGCTTTATCAGCCAACGGGGAGGAGTTGATCTGAATGTGGAAATGGCAACCCAGAGGCTGAATCATTTTTTTTTCAAACCTTTCTCCTTTTGTAAAATAAAACAATTACACCTAAATCTACACATTTTCATGGCTGGGTGATATTAATTGAGACTTGAAACATATCCAATTAGAGATCTGTTTTCACTGGTTAGCACCTTTATTCTGTTTTGTCGGACGCCTAATGAAACACCTGGATATAGGAATCTAAGAAAATTTAATTTCACTTTAATAACCATCAGAGGTACCGGGTATTAGTCGCGAATGCCATTTCATATAAATAGCAGTGATGTCAGGCGGCTATTTCCCAAACCTAGCCCGTTTGTGCAAGACACCGTAGGACGTGATTATTCCCTTGAAAACTGATACTGTTTAATCGAGACCTGAGTTGAAAATGCGAAGGGGACATGTGGAGACTCGTCGTTGGAGATGGTTTTAAACGGAAGACCGTAACCCAATCACCACCTCCGTAACGAAACTGAGAGACTGCTACGATCTTACAGATGGGGCAAAAATGATAACGAGGGAGGTTGGATGGGGAATGCTGAAAAACGAAAATGAATCAATGACCCATTCCTTGCAGCTAACAAAGCAGGAACATGGAATGTGCCTGATTGTTGTTATATTGTACTTTTCCAAGCGCTCAGTAGCATGCTTGGCACAGAGTAAGCACTCAATAAACACGACTGGATGAATGAAAGCAAGCCCTCTTTTTACAAATGGCGATGGCAGTTGTCTGCAGGGATCAAATTTCCCCTGTGAGAATATAATAATAATGATAAACTGTGGTATTTGTTAAGTATTTACTATGTCCCAAGCACTGTTCTAAACGCTGACGTAGATAGAAGGTAATCGGGTTGGACACAGTCCTTGTCCCACAGGGGGCTCACAGTCTTAATCCCCACTTTTCAGAGGAGGAACCGTTGTTGGGTAGGAATTGTCTCCATCTGTGGCCGAATTGCACTTTCCAAGCTCTTAGTACAGTGCTCTGCACACAGTAAGCGCTCAATAAATACAATTGAAAGAATGAATGAGGCACAGAGAAGTTAAATGAATTTCCCAAGGTCACACAGCAGCTATATGGCAGAGCCACTACCAGAATCCATGTCGGCATGTACTGTGTGCAGACGGCTATTTAACAGATAACACAACCATTATCGTCAATATTATATTATCAATAATAATGACGGGATTGTGCCTACTATTAGAGAAGCTGCATGGCCTAGTGGATAGAGCACAGGCCTTGGAGTCAGGTCACAAGTTCTAATCCCAGCTCCACCACTTGTCTGCTGTGTGATCTTGAGCAAGTCACTTATACTTCCCTGTGCCTCAATTACCTCATCTGTAAAATGGGGATTGAGACTGTGAGCTCTACCTGAGACAGGAACTGTGTCCAACCCAATTTTCTTGCATCCGTCCCAGGGCTTAGTACAGTGCCTGGCACATAGTAAGCGCTTAACAAATATCATAACTATTATTATTATTACCACTGTACTCTCCCAAGTGCTTAGTATAATGCTCTTCACACGGGAAAGAACTAAATTCCACTGATCAGTCGATTGTTAGAATGACAATTAAACCCCCTTGGAGGAAGTATTCTCCACTCGGAAGCTGTATCAAAATGAATCAATCTCTCCAGCCCAATAAAAAAAGGAATCTGGGCTCTGAACAGCAAACTGCAATTTCTATTACATCTTCCTAACGAATCCAACTTGACAACGTTCAATTTTTATGTCTTCATTTCACTTGCGGGAAATTTCAGTCCGGCAAATACAAATGTTTATCTCTTTTGATTGTTAAGTAAGTAAATAAACAACTGTGGCATTTATCAAGCCTTTATTCTGTTCCAAGCACTGTACTAAGCCCCGGGTGAGCTAGAATATGAGCAGATCTGACCCAGTATCTGTTCCACAGAAGGCTCACCATTTGAAGGGGAGGGAGAACAGATATTTTATCCCCACTTCATGGTTGAAGAAACTGAGGCCCAGAGCGGCTAAGTGACTTGCCCAAAGTCACAAAGCGGGCCAGGGACTCCTCCTGACACTGGAACTCATGTCTCCTGTTGGCCAATCAATCGTATTTATTGAGCACTTTCTGTGTGCTGACCACTGTACTAATCACTTGGGAGAATACACTATAAAAGAGTTGGTAGACACAGTCCCTGCCCAGAACGAGCTTACAGTCTAAAGGGAGAGACAGACTTTGATATCAATAAATTATTGATATGTGCATAAGTGCTGTGGGTTGAAGGAGGGGTAAAAAAAAAAGGGTGCAAATCAACTGCAAGGGTGATACAGAAGAGAGTGGGAGAAGAGGAAATGAGGGCCTAATCAAGGAAGGCCTCTTGGAGGAGATGTGCCTTCGGTATAGCCTTTGAAGGAAGGGGGAGTGATGATCTGACAGATATGAAGAGGGAAGGTGTTCCAGGCCAGAGGCAGGAAGGGCGAGAGGTCAATGGCGAGATAGATGAGCTTGAGGTACAGCGAGTAAGCTGGCATTAGAGGAGTGAAGTGTGAAGGCTGGGTTGTAGCAGAAAAGCGGTGAGGTAAGATAGGAGGGGGCAAGGTGGTTGAGTACTTTAAAGCCAATAGTGAGGAGTTTCTGTTTGATGCAGAGGTGGATGGGCAACCACTGACGGTTCTTGAAGAGTATGAGGAGGGGCAAGGAGAGAATAGGAGGAGAGGAACTGGAGAGGAGTGGGTATAGAAAACTCACACTAGAAGTTTGGAGAAGAATGGTAGGAGTGTGATGGGGCAATAGCTGGAGGAAGCCATGGGGTCAAGGGAGGTTTGTTTGTTTTTAGGATGGGGAGACTTGGGTGTGGTTGAAAGCAGTGGGGAAAAAGCCACTGTTGAATGAACAATTTGAGAGAGCAGTCAGGGAGGGAAGAAGGGAGAGGGCAAGTGTTCTGATAAGGTGTGACGGAATGGGGTCAGATATGCAGGTGGAGGGGATGGATTGAAAGCAGCGGGTCCAAGTGGAAACAGACTGGGAGTCAGTAGGACCTGGGTTCTAATCCTAGCTCTGCCACTTGTCTGCTGGGTGACCCTGAGCCAATCACTTCACTTCTCTGGGCCTCAG
Organism: Ornithorhynchus anatinus; assembly: GCF_004115215.2. Lineage (NCBI taxonomy): Eukaryota > Metazoa > Chordata > Mammalia > Monotremata > Ornithorhynchidae > Ornithorhynchus > Ornithorhynchus anatinus. The sequence goes on from NC_041730.1 coordinate 140,420,721, forward strand.
TTTCCTCATCTGTAAAATGGGAATTATGACTCTGAGCCCCACGTGGAACATCCTGATTACCTTGTATCTACCCCAGTGTTTAGAACAGTGCTTGTCACATAGTAAATGCTTAACAAATACCATAATTATTATTATAAGAGAGGAGGAGCCGCCCAGCTCAGCACTGGGATAGATACAAGGCAATCAGAGGGACTTGTAAGCCTTCTAGACTGTAAGCCCAGTGTGGGCAGGAATTGTCTCTCTTTATTGCTGGACTGTACTTTCCAAGCGCTTAATACAGCAGACAAAAGGCAGAACTGGAATTAGAATCTAGTTCTTTCTGACTCCCAGGCTTATGGAGAAGGGGAGAGGGGAGGGAAAGGGAAAGGGGTGAGAGAAATCAATCAATCAATTAATCATATCTATTGAGCACTTACTGTGTGCAGAGCAGTGTACTAGGCAACTGAGAGAGGACAGTATAACAGAGTTGGTAGACACGTTCCCTGCCCACAACGAGTTTACAGTCTAGAGGACGGAATGAAAGGAGAATACGAGGAGAGGACAGGAAAGGAGAGAAAATGTGAGTGGGAGAGGGAAAAGGAGAGGAATGGGAGAGGGAAGAGAGAGAGGACAGGGAAGACAGGGAAAAGAGAGGGGACAGTCAGTTAATAATAATAATAATGATGGCATTTGTTAAGCGGTTTAATAAGTGTATTTGCAAAGCACTGTTCTAAGCACGGGGTGGGAGGCACGGGGGGCGGGGAATATAAGGTGATCAGGTTGTCCCACGTGAGGTAACTGAAGCACAGAGAAGTTAAGTGACTTGCCCAAAGTCACATAGCTGACAAGTGGGGGATCAGGATTAGAACTCATGACCTCTAATTCCCAAGTCCGAGCCCGAGCTCTTTCCACGGAGCCACATTGCTTCTCTGCAGAGCAATGTACTAAGAGCTTGGGAGAGTACAATATAATAATAAACAGGCACATTCCCTGCCCACAACAAGCTTAGAGTCTAGAGGGGGAGACGGATATTAATAAAAAGTAAATAAAGACCTGGACATGAGTGCTATGGGGCTGGGAGGGGGGGATGAATAAAGGGAGCAAGTCAGGGTGATGCAGAAGAGAGTGGGAGAAGAGAAAATGGGGGGTTTAGTCAGGGAAGGCGTCTTGGAGGAGATGGGCCTTCAGTAAGGCTTTGAAGGAAGGGAGAGGAATTGTCTGTCAGATATGAAGAGGGAGGGAGTTCCAAGCCAGAGGCAGGACGTGGGCGAGAGGTCAGCGGCCAGCTAGGCAAGACAGAGGCACAGTGAGAAGATTAGCACTAGAGGAGACAAGTGTGCGGACTGAGTTGTAGTGAGAAACAACTCAAGTAAGTTGAGGTAGGAGGGGGTGAGGTGATTGAGGGCTTTTAAGCCAATGGTGATGTAGAGAAGAGAGAAAGGGAAGCGGGAACAGGTAAGAGAGCGAGGCAAGTGGGGAGAGGGAGGACCGGGAGGGTGAGAAATTTGATTGAGGGGAGTGAGTGGCCTCAGTGCCTCTGATGAGAGGAGCTCTCACTGCGGGTTTCTGCCCTCTACTAGACAGAGGGTGCCAGTCCCAGGCAGGCAGTGCCGGATGAGGCAAACTGAGGCCCGATTCCTTTTCTCCCTTCCACCGTCAGCCCCGACACGCTGTCGGTGACCCAGAGAGATGGCCGGGCAGAAAGATGTGGGGGGAGGGTGCGTAGCTCCATGGGAAGATTTGGTCCCGCTGCTCTTGTGGTGCCCACACAAGACTGCAGCACGCCAGTCGGTGCCCGCATTAGGCCGCAGTACGCCAGCCCGAACCCACGGCCAAACACCTGTGCCATGCAGCTGTGCCCCCGGCCGGACACCTGCCCTCCTCACCCCGCCTCCTCCCTGCACCCCTCAATCCCTGCCTTGCTTCGCACACGCGTGGATGCTCACAACAGCCCTCCACAGGCAAAACCGTGCACATTCTTACACTAGTGTCTTTCATGGCGGTTCTCGTTCAGCACCTACTCTGCGCCAAGCAATACTCTGTGCGAAGCACTGCGCTAAGCATTAGGGTAGATACGAGGCAATCTAGACTATAAACCCATGTGGGGGCAGGGATTATCTCTCTTTATTGCTGAATTGTACTTTCCAAGCACTTAGTACAGTGCTCTGCCCATAAGCGCTCAATAAATACGATTGAATGAATGAATGAGACCCATTCTTGGTTCCACTTGAGGCCTATAATATTTCCAGGAGAAGGGGATGGTCGACACTGTCAAAGGTAGGTGAGATCGAGAAGGATGGGATGTATTTGGCAAGAAGATCATTAGTGTCCTTTGTGAGAGCAATTTCTGTGGGGTGAAGGGGACGGAAGCCAGATTGGAGATGGAGAGAATTGGAGGAGAGGAACTGGAGACGGAGGGAGGGAGAGGAAGGAAGTGACTACCCTCAAGTCGCACAGCAGGCAAGTGGAAGAGCTGGGACTAGAACCCAACTCTCCTGACTCCCAGCTCCACACCCTTCCTTTGCCCAAGGCCTCGCTGCCTCCCTCGGGGAGTCAGTGGGCAAGAAGAGGTAAACCGCAGGCAGGAAGAGGGCTCTGTCAGTGCGGGGTACGGGATTACGGCACCTGTCGATGCTGTCACTTAGAGGTAGCATAAGAAGCCGGGTTGGGGGGGATCTCCGGGATCGAAGCGGGCTCCGGCACAACCCCCGAGCCGAAGCCCGAGATTCCCTGGCCTTCGTCACTGTCCCGGAGCCCTTCGGCACACTTTTCCTCCCCAAGCCTCTTGGCGCCCACCGGCCTCTGGGCTCCCCCAGCGTCAGTCAGCCAGAGTCAGTCAGTCGCTCTATCACACTTAAAAATAGTCAGTCAGGAAGAATCCGTCAGCCAGTCGGTCAGTCAGTCTGTTACACTTAAAAATGGTTGGTCAGGAAGAATCAGTCAGCCAGAATCAGCCAGCCAGAGCCAGTCAGCCAGAATCAGTCAGCCAGAGACAGTCAGTCTGTCAGAAAGAGTCTGAGAAGCAGCCTGGCTTAGTGGAAAGAGCACGGACTTGGGACTCCGAGGTTGTGGGTTCGAATCCCGGCTCCGCCACTCGTCAGCTGTGTGACTTTGGGCAAGTAACTTCACTTCTCTGCGCCTCAGTGACCTCATCTGTAAAATGGAGATTAAGCCTGAGAACCCCACATGGGACATCCTGATGACCTTGTATCTATCCCAGTGCTTAGAACAGTGCTTGGCATATAGTAAGTGCTTAACAAATACCCACATTATTATTATTATAATTAAACAGTCGGCCAAGCAGGTTAAGTCAGCCAGAATCCATCAGTCAGACTCAGTCAAAAGTCAGCCGGAGTCAGTCAGTCAGAAAGAGTAAGCATCAGTGTCTGTCCCACTCAGCCAGCCACAATCAGAGTCAGCATCCGTCGGCCTGAGTCAGTCAGCCAGTCAGTCAGCAAGGGCGATCAGTCAGAATCAGTTGGCCAGAGTCAGTCGGAATTAGCCAGCCAGTCAGTCAGTGAGAGGCTGACTCTGATGGGGAAGCAGTGTGGCCTAGTGGAAAGAGCAAGAGACTGGGAATCAGAGGACTGAGGTTCTAATCCCGACTCTGCCAATTGCTTGCTGTTTGATCTTGGACAGGTCGTTTCACTTCTCTGGCCTCAGTTCTCCTGTTCTCCCTCTTACATAAGCGCTTAACAAATACCATAATTATTATTAGTATTCTTGCTTAGAATGTGAGCCCCATGAGGGACAGGGACTGTGTCCAACCTAATTTAAGGTGTATCTTCCCCAGCACTTAGAATACTGTTAGACACAAAGTAAGTGCTTAACTAATACTATAAAAATTTTTTTTTTTAACAATCAGCCAGTCAACCAGCCAGAAACGGTCAGGCAGGCAGAATCCGTCAATCAGCAATAATAATAATGATAGTATTTGTTAAGTGCTTGCTGTGTGCCAAGCACTGTTCTAAGCACTGGGGTAGATACAAGGTAATCAGGTTGTCCCACGTGGGGCTCATGGTCTTAATCCCCATTTTCCAGGTGAGGTCACTGAGGCACAGAGAAGTGAAGTGACTTGCCCAAAATCACACAGCTGATAAGTGGCGGAGTCGAGACTAGATCCCACGACCTCTGACTTCCAAGCCCAGGCTCTCTCCACTAAACCACGCTGCTTCTCAGGAGCCACACCAGGCACGTGGGACAGGGCTCTGCACACTGAAGGTGCTCAGAAGAGGGCTCTGCACAATGTTGGCTCCCAGTATAGTGACCTGCACACGCTAGATGCTCAAACCACTGCCCTGCACCCAGTGGGCATCCATACGGTGCTCTGCCCACGGGAGCTGATTAGAACGGGAGCCGGGTTCTAGTCCCAGCTGTGCCGCTGGTTGCTGGGTGATGTCGGGGGGAGTCACAGCCTCTCTGGGCCGGGGCCCGGTCCCTCCCTCTCTGGTCACCAAAGCTCAGTGGGCCCGGCGCCCATCGACAGGGACATACTGGCTCACCCTCTGGGCGTCTTTGCTCTCCATCCCGTTCCCGCCACCCGGCCGGGGCCGAGGCTGACAGCTGTTACGCCCCCATCCCACCCGGGCACTGGGGGCTGCATCCAGCAACAACCCGGGGGAGTGTGGGGGGAGGGACCCAGGGTCTTGGGGGATCGGAGGGTACCCACCCCGTGCCAACCGGTCACACCGGGCCTGAGTCCGCTCCTCCGCCTCCGATTAGGGGGGCTCTGCTCTGGACCATACTGGGGGTGGGGAGGAGGGGCTGGAGCGGTAGATGCTGATAGGGTCCCCCCCGGACCCCTCCCCTCTCCGTTCCCCCGCTCCGCCCCCTCCCCATTGGTGCCATCGTGGCCGCTGACATTTCTGGAGCGCCCCGCATCACTCCCCGCATCGTTCCCGGGGCCAGTGCGGGAGCACGGGAGGGAGGAGCACTGGAGGGGGGAGCACTGGAGGAGGAGCACCGGAGGGAGGCGGAGGAGGAGACGGCGGCGTGGGGACCCGGGGTCGGGGAGGCGAGCAGACCCGCACAGCGGGAGCTGCGGGATCCTGCCCCGGGAACCCAGGGATCCCCGGCCCCCCACACCGGGAACCCAGGAGAGCGATGCCACCCCAGCGCGATGCCCACCTCGCCCCCGGAATCTAAGGACGCAGAGGTGAGCGCCCCCGCGCTCCTCCCCCTCCGCACACCCTCCTCAGCCCTCCCCAAGACCCCCACCCACCTCCCCCAGCTTTCCTCCTCATCTACTAGAGCCCCCATCCATCCCTCAGTCTCCCTCCCCAAGCCCCTCAGGACCCTTCCCCACTCATCACCCCCATCCATCCCTCAGCCTCCCTCTCCAAGCCCCCTAGGACCCCTCCCCACGCCCCAGCCCTCCAACTATCCCCCCAGCCCCCCTCCCCAAGCCCCCCAGGACCCCTCCCCATTCCCCATCACCCCCATCCATCCCCCCAGCATCCCTCCCCAAGCTCCCCAGGAACCCACCCCATCCCCCAGCACCCCCATCCATCCCTCCAACCTCCCTCCCCACCCCATCCCCAGGCCCCAGCAAGCCTCAGCCCCACTCCTCCCAATTCCCCTGGCCTCCCTCCCTAAAACACTCCCCATCCCCTCCTCTACCTTTCCTCTGGCACCGGCCCCCCTCCCCAAGACCTCTAGTCCACCAACCCCCCCCCCCAACCCCAGCCCTCCTCCCACGTTCATCTACAAGCCCCTCTCCCTCCCCTCATCTCCCAACCCCCTCTCATCTTTTCGCCCCCCTCCATCCCTCCCAGCCTCCATCCCCCCCAGCCCCCTTCCCTCCCTCCCGCCCCCTCCTCCTGCGCCGCAGTTAACCACAGGCGAGGACTGCGCCCCCCCCCCCCCGCCCCCGCCCCCTGGCTCGGTCCATTCTGGCTCGGTCCAACTAGGCTCGGTCCTCCCGGGCTCAGTCGGTCCTGGGAGGCTCCCGGGGGTCGTGGGGTTATGCAACAGCAGCATCCTTGAGGTCAGCCTCCCCCGCCCCCCGCCCACTCCCCAAACCCAGAGCCACCACGGACCAGTTGGTTGTGCAGGGAAGAAACGTGTGGGGCTCGAGGCCGTTTCTCAAACGCCACAAGCGTGCAGAGCCAGAGATGCCCCCCTAGATCTTCCCCCTTGCCCCCCGCTCCCGAGGTAGTCTTCCCCGGCCCGGACCCGATGGGCTGCGACCCTGTCTGTCCAACACCCTTGCACGACCGCTCCCCCTCCCTATGACCCCGGGAAGGGTCAGGGTCGGGGTCCCCTCAGAGAGCACGGTGAACCCCGCGCACAAAGTCAACTGGTACTGGCCATTCTTCTCCAGGTGCGCTTGGGAGACGCGCAAAGGCAGCAGCAGCAGGGAGGGGGATGAGGGGAACCTGAACCCCGGTCCCCCTGACCCCGGCCCGCCCTGACACCGCCCCCTGAGTCCCCCCGGCTCCGACCTCTGGGTCTGGCTCGGGAAATGGAGGTTGGAACCCCTCCAATCCCCAGGATCCGGGTGGGATGGGGGAACCACCGGTCAGGACGCATCCGGATGGTGGGAGGGCGACCCCCGCGGGTCTAAGAGCCCCGAGCTCCCTCCTGGCCACCCCGTAATGACTTTTCCTAAACAACTTCTCCCTCCGTCACTGCATCTCTTAGTGTCCGGACGATGATGGGCAGAACGATACTGGAGAGGTTTGGAGAAAATTGGGGTACCTTGCCATCCATGCGGAATTCGCTCTCCAGGTTCGCTCTTTGCGTTAGATGTCCAGACCCTACTCCCGTTTCGGATGGCATCACGTCTGGAGCCCCCTCCCCAGCACGCCAGCCCAACCCACCCTTGCTGGTAGCCCCACAGCACTTACGTATATATCTGTCATTTTATTTATTTGTATTGATGTCTGTCTCCCCCACCTCTAGTCTGTAAGCTCGTTGTGGGCAGGGAATGTCACCGTTTATTGTTGTATCATAATATCCCAAGCGCTTAGTATGGTGTTCTGCACACAAGAAGTGCTCAATAAATAGGACTGAATGAATGAGGGAAGGAAGGAAGGAAGGGATTTCGCTCCCTATAATTTTTCCTGAAAAATTTCAAATAACGAATCTTTCCTGAAGGCAGAACGAATTGGCCGACTTTGGCGGCTAAGTTCGCCCAGCGAGAAAGCGCTCATTCTGCTGTAAAGATTCCTTCAGGTTCCCTCCAACTCCATCCCCTCCCCCAACTCCGGCCCACTGCCCACCGAGGGCCAGTGAGGACTGGAAAACTGCAGTAGCTGCTAATGAGGAGTCTGGGGTCTGTTTGGGGCTTTTAAAAAAAAAAAAAAAAAACGCTGTTCTGAAAAGTCATTTCAGGAATATCAGGCTTCTCTCTCAGGCTCTGCAGAAAGCCGGCTCGGTTCACAGAGGGGCGAGACAGAGGAAGGTGCTGATCTGTGAGGATGGCGACCCGGGGGCGGGCAGTGTGCCCAGCCCCTGGGAGCCAGTCCCCTGCCTCCAGGCCAGGCCCCTCCGGCCCAGCCGGCCCCCTGCCCAATCCTCTGGAAGGAAGGGCAAGGACGGAGAGCCCCCTAGTCCGCGAGACGAGCTCGGCAGAGGGAAAGCCAACACGGATGAGTATTAATAAAGTGCCATCAGTCACCTTGGCATGACTGGAGCGAGGAACATTTTATTGGCAGGAGGCCCCCGGGCGGCTACGGGAGTGCGGCAATGCCAGGAGCCCGAAGCTTCTGCCGCAGGTCAGGGGGAGACACTCTGCCGAGGGGACGGCCGAGCCACGGTAGCCGGCCCCCTCACCCAGCGGCGAGGCCTCTGGTCACCCTCCGCGGTGAGTCCTCGCGCCCCTCACAGGGTCACCCCGGGGGAGACCCTGCAGACCGATCTCTCGGGCTTGGATTTCATCAGCTCGGGGGTCCGACCTGGGCTAAGAACACCATTGTTCGTTCAGGGAGGGAACACTGGCTGAGAGGTTTGGCAGTGCCCTCTGCCCGCTGGGTTTGGCACATCCGGGGTCTTGAGGCAGGGTTCCCCGGCAATGGTGGGTGGACAAGCCAGGGATGGAGGATGGCAGTCCTCCCGCCGGCCGCAGCGCCTGCGGCCCCACGTTCGGGTGCTCCGACTTCCCCACTCCAAAACCCGCTCGTGTCCTGTCCACGGAGAGGTCAGCGGTCACAACTGTCCCCAGCCCCGGGGAGGTGGCTCCGCCTGGTTCTCGGCTTCCCGGTGATAACCCGAGCACCTAACGTTGGTCATGAGGATGGGGACTGAGTGCATGACGAGTACCACGGCCCTGTGCTAAGCATTGGGGGTGGCTGCGGATACCCAGCAGAGATGGAAACCTTCAAAGCCAGTAACCGAGAAGGACCACGCTGAATTCCACTGCTGCTAATTAGGGGCCGGCAGTTATCGTCCTTACTAAGCACGTACTCTGTGCAGAGTCCTGCACTAAGCGCTGGGGAGAAGGGCCCCAGGAGGTGGAGACACAGTCCCTGACCCCCCTAAAAGGACTCACAACCTCAGAAGAAGGGAGGAGCAGGGGGAGAGGAAGTGGGCGACGGATGTGTAAGGAAGGAACAAAGCTATAAAAGGCAAGGACGACGATAACCTACCCCAGTTCTATTCAGTTCATCTTATATTATAAGAATAATAATGGTATTTAAGTGCACGCTATAATAATAATAATTAATAATGATGGTATTTATTAAGTGCTTACTACGTGCTAAGCACTGTTCTAAGCGCTGGGGTAGATACAAGGTAATCAGGTTGTCCCACGTGGGGCTCACGGTTTTAATCCCCGTTTTACAGGGGCTCTCCGTCCTTGCGTTTCCTTCCAGAGGACCGGGCGCGGGGCCGGCTCAGCCGGAGGGTCCTGGCCAGGAGAAGTTGAGTGATTTGCCCAAGGTCACACAGCGGACAAGTGGCAGAGCCAGGATTAGAAGCCGGGACCTCTGACTCCTAAACCTGTGCTCTTTCCACTTTGCTTCTCTATGTGTTAAGTAAGCACTGTTCTAAGTGCTGGGGGTACATACAATGGGGATTAAGAGTGTGAGCCCCACATAAGATAGGGATTGTCTACAACCTGATGAACTTGTATCTACTCCAGCACTTAGAACAGTGCTTGGCTCATAGTAGGCACTTAAGGTGTACCCTAATTATAATTAGTAGTAGACCATTATTATTCCAGTTAATCAGGTTGAACACAGTCCCTCCCCATTTGGGAATCATAATCTAAGCAGAAGGAAGTAAGATTGAATCCCCATTTTACAGGGTAACTGAGGCCCAAGGAAATGAAGTGACTTCCCCAAGGTCACACAGTAGACACGTGGCAGAGTCCAGACTAGAACCCAATCCCCGGGCTTTTTCCACAATGCCAGGTTGCTTATCTGCTTCAGCATTATCTCTGAGCTGAATACGGTACGCAGCAGAATAAGCGGTTAATAACTACTATGCACAGGCAAGCGGGGTTGCCGCAGGAGAGAGGTAATCCACACCTAGAAGAGACCATCTTTTTTCCGCCCAGGTCACCATGCCGTAACCCTGCTTCTGACTAAAAGCCACCTTTGGTTTCCTTTTCCTTTTAGGCCTTTTTGCCCTCAACCCCGCCTGGCTACCCATTCAAAAGTTGGATCAATCAATCAGTCGATCGGTGCTATTTATTGAGCGCTTAACGTGTGCAGAACACTGCACCGAGCGCTTGGGAGAGTATGATACAACAGAGATGGTAGACACGTTCTCTGCCCACAAGGATCTGATAGTCTACAGTGAGAGACAGACTTTAATAAAAAATTGTGGATATGTACATAAGTGCTGCGGGACTGAGGGAAGGGTGTTATTTCCAAGAATGTCTATCTTCCCCTCTAGAGAGAAAGCTCACTGTGGGCAGGGAATGTGTCTGATTATTGTTATATTGTTCTCTCCCAAGCGCTTAATACAGTGCTTTGCACCCAGTAAGTGCTCAATAAATGATTAAATGAATGGATGGGTGAATAAAGGGAGCAGATCCAAGGGCAAGAGCGATGCGGAATCGGGAAAGGAGTAGAGGAAATGAGGCTTTAGTGGAGGAGTTGATTAGTTGATTGGTCCTGATCAAACTGCAACCAGGGAGTTCCATTAGGTGACGGTCAGGGTGGGGAGTGGATGGGATGAGGCAGTGTGGCATAGTGAAAAGAGCACAGGTCTGCATTTAAGGAGACCAGAGTTCTACTCTCGGCTCTGCCTCTGGCTCGCTGCTTGACCTTGGGCAAGTCACTTAGCTTCTCTGGGCCTGAGTCTCCTCTCCATAATAGTAAGCTCGTTGTGGGCAGGGAATGTCTGTCACTATTGTTGTATTGTACTTTCCCAAGCTCTCAGTACAGTGCTCTGCACACAGTAAGTGCTCAATAAACACGATTGAATGAATGAATCTAAACCAGACCAGGAGCCCCATGTGGGAAGAAGAGTGTCCAATCTGATAACCTTGTATCTTCCCCAGCAGCGCCCACAGCGAGCGCATAATAAATGCCGTCCTGACGATCGAACAAACCGGTCTATCCGCCCGGACGCCCTACCGAGCCCCGGCCCCCAGATTCTCACCGTCCTGGACGGAAATCACAACTCCCACGAACAAGGGATTTTTTTGAATGTTTTCCAACAGTCTAGAATCACTGAAGCTGAGAGAGCACTTCTTCTGCGGAAGAAAGTGGCAAAGGGAAAGAATTATACCCCAGGAGTCTTTGTGTAAGGCTTCATCCGGCTACAGCCTCCCAAATTATTCACAAAGAGATTGCGCGGAGCGAGAGGGCCAGACCACCGGCCCCTTGCCTTTGTGGGAACTTTCTTGTAAGGATATTTATTGCCTGAGGACGGCAAATGCGGCACCTGAATAGAGAGACACACCGCTAGCTAAAGCCCCATAGCTTCTGACAGACACAAAAATAACCCTCACGACTCAACGCTGCCATGTTTAGAGAGTAACTGCTACGGAAAATGCCATCCGGACTTTCATTTGCTAAATTCTGGGACTAATGAAAATAATAATTGTGGCATTTACTAAGCGCTTCCTATGTGCCGAGCACTATTCTACAAGGCATTAGGGTAGGTACAAGGTAATCAGGTCGGACACGGGGACTGTCCTATGTGGGGCTCACAGTCTAAAGAGGAGGGTGAACAGGTACTGAAGCTCCATTTTACAGAGGAGAAAACTGAGGCCCAGAGAAGTGAAGGTCACCCAGGTCAGACAACAGGCAAGTAGAGGAGTCGGGACTGGAACCAATCCCCCGGCTCCCTCTCACCTCACCTCACTACTCTCCTACTACAACCCAGGCCACACACTTCGCTCCTCTAATGCCAACCTTCTCACTGTACCTTGATCTCCTCTCCCTCGCCATCAACCTTTCACCCACGTCCCGCCTCTGGCCTGGAACACCCTCCCTCCTCATATCCAACAGACAATTCCTCTCCCCCCACCCACTTCAAAGCCTTAGGGAAGGCCCATCTCTTCCAAGACACCTCCCCTGACTAAGCCCTCCTTTCCTCTTCTCCCACCCCCTTCTCCCTGACTTGCTCCCTTTATTCATCCCCCCTCCCAGCCCCACACCACTCATGTCCATATCTGTCATTTATTGATTCCTATTAATGTCTGCCTCCCCCCTAGACTGTAAGCTCACTCTGGGCAGGGAATGTCTCTGTTTATTACTGCACTGTACTCTCCCAAGTGCTTACTTCAGTGCTCTGCACACAATAAGCACCCAATAAATATGACTGACTGACTGACCAGGTCCTCCCAGGTCCGGTTACTTTGGGAGCAGCCCCAGCCCCGGATAGAAGTGAGGAGCTAAGGGATGACCACTGGCTGTGGAGCCCTGGTCACCCTCTGGTTCCCATTGTTCGGGGACGAGGGGGCGCTTCGTTCCGGCTGCTCGGTCGACATCCCCCTTATCTAGTTAGGTCTGGATGAGCCAGGGCATTTTAGGTCTTTTTTTCTATGGTATTTGTTCAGCGCTTACCACGTGCCAGGCACTCGTCTAAGCTCTGGGCTATCAAGTTGGACACTGACTACGTCGCACCGTCTTCATCCCCATTTTCCAGATGAGGCCCAGAGAAGTGAAGTGATAATGATAATAAAATAATGATGGCATTTGTTAAGCACTATGTGGCAAGCACTGTTCTAAGCATTGGGATAGATACAAGGTTATCAGGTTGTCTCACGCGGGGCTCACAGACTTAGCCTAAGGTCACAAGGCCGACAAGAAGCAGAGCCGGGATTACATCCCAGGTCCTTGTGACTCCCAGGCCCGCGTTCTATCTACTAGGGCACATTTCTCCTTCTTGGGTGAGCTGCAGGAGCCCTACTTCTGTCTCCAGCACACGGGAGGAGCGAGGAGTGCAACTTTGTGGCCGAGAGGCCCACGGGGACGGACTTTCATCCCGGACGGTCATCCTGGTCCCGACCCGGTCTTTGGCCTCCCTACCCCTGCCCACTGTTCCACCCTCTTCCGCTCCTTCACCTGTTGCACAACGGATGGGTTTTCTCCCATTCTCCGGCCGGTTTCCCCCTTCCTCTGCGTACTCTATCATCTCCCGGATGCAAGTCCAGCACAGTTCCTGAGCACCAGGGCTTCCAAACCTAGTCCGGCCCCCAGGGCTGGCACACAACGGGGTCCTTCCTGGGCTGGGGCTTGCCCCAAGTTTGCAGGCGAAACACGGACCCGTCTTCAGGTCACATGTGCCTGCACGCCTGTGGAGGACATACGGAGCTGTCCTCATGCCAAATGTGCCCGCATGCCCTCTTGGGATACACAGACCCGTCTCCAGGCCACATGTACCTACGTGCTCACAGAGGAAATACATATCCGTCTTCGTGTCACATGGCGAAGTAGATAGAGCACGGGCCTGAGAGTTAGAAAATTTGGGAAGCAGCACGGCTCAGTGGAAATAGCCCGGGCTTGGAATTCAGAAGTCATGGGTTCTAATCCCGGCTTCGCCGCTTGTCAGCTGTGTGACTTTGGGCAAGTCATTTCACTTCTCTGTGCCCCAGTTACCTCATCTGTAAAATGGGGATTAAGACTGTGAGCCCCACATGGGACAACCTGATCACCTTGTATCTACCCCAATGCTTAGAACAGTGCTTGGCACATAGTAAGCGCTTAGCAAATGCCATCATCATTATTATTATTAATCCTGGCTCCGCCACTTGTCTTCTGTGTGACCTTGAGTAAGTCACTTCACCTCTCTGGGCCTCAGTCACATCATCTGTAAAATGGGGATGGAGGCAGCGAGCCCCACACGGGACAAGGACTGTGTCCAACCCCATTTGTTTGCATCCATCCCAGTGCTTAGTACAGTGCCTGGCACATAGTAAGCACGTAACAAATACAAGAATTACTATTATCATTATTATTATTATTATGTCTCTACGTGTCCTCTTGGGAAATATGGACCCATCCTCACATCACATGGACCTGACTGCCCTCTTAGGAAATATGGGCCCATCTCCATGTAACCCATGCCTGCATGCCCACAGAGAAGAAAACGGACCCATCTCCAGGTCACAAGTATGCATGCCCGGACTTATTATGGACGTCTACATGTCCCATGTACATGCAATTCCATAGAGGAAACACAGACTTGTCTGCATGTCACATGTACATTCATTCATTTATTCAGTCGTGTGACTGTGGGCAAGTCACTTCACTTCTCTGGGCCTCAGTTCCCTCATCTGTAAAATGGGGATTAACTGTGAGCCTCACGTGGGACAACCTGATTACCCTGTATCTACTCCAGCGCTTAGAACAGTGCTCTGCACATAGTAAGTGCTTAATAAATACCAACATTATTATAATTATTTATTGAGCACTTACTGTGTGCAGAGCACTGTACTGAGTGCCTGGAAAATACGATTCGGCAACAGATAGAAACAACGGGCTCACAGTCTAGACAAGGGAGTCAGACAACAAAACAAAAAAGGTAGACAGGCATCATGCCCACAAAGGAAATATGGTCCCACATGCATGCTATGTGTATATAGATGTCTGCGTAGGAAGAATAGACCTGTCCACACTTCACCCTAACAATAATAATAATAACAATCGCAGTACTTCTTAAGTGCTTATTATGTGCCAAGCACTGTTCTAAGCGCTGGGGTAGATACAAGGTAGTCAGGTTGTCCCAGGTGGGCCTCACAGTCTTTACCCCCATTTTACAGATGAGGTAACTGAAGCACAGAGAAGTGAAGTGGCTTGCCCAAGGTCACACAGCAGACAAGTGGCGGAGCCAGGTTTCGAACCCACATCCTCTGACTCCCAAGCCTGGGCTCTTTCCACTAAACCCCGCTGCTTACATATCTGCAGAGGAAATGCATGGGTAGGGAACCTGTCTAATAATTCTGCTATATTGTACTCTCTCAAGTGCTTAGTACAGTGCTCTGCACATAGGAGGTACTCAATAAATACCACTGATTGATATGGGACCCAATGCAGGCCACACACACACGCATGTCTGCAAAGAAAGGCTTGACCAATATATATGACGGGATGATAGATGTGTCTCTCAAATGTAGCCTGTTTTGCAACCGTTTCTATTTGGAGGGCTGCTATAAGAAAGCTACTTATTGAACTCAAGATGTCCCAAGCTCATGAACTCTGTGAGAGTGAGGGAGACTGAAACGTTGATTTGTGGCCAAAGTCTGGCCCGAGTTATTGCTATTGCTTTTTGTAGTTACTATAGTTGATTTTTACTCACATTTAGTGTTTGACTCTCCACGGGGCGTGTTTGACTCTCTACGAGTCGTGTTGAAGCAATAAGAAAGGGTAAAGAGATAGAGTTCGGCATTTTCCGAGAAAGAAACAGTGGAACAGCAAGAACGAAACAAGATGCGGGCTCTCTCCTGAGGCATTATTTGTCATCGTGGTCGAAGATGGGATGGGTTTTAGAGGACGCTGCGAGGATTAGTGTTGGGTGGATTTATTTAGAAACCTGATCAAAATTTTCACGGCTGAAACATAACCGTGTGACTCTGGTGTCTTCTCCCAAGTGCCTAGTACAGCGCACAGTAAGCGCTTACTAAATCCCACAGATGATAATAATAACAACTATAACAGTAACTGTGATATTCGTTCAGTGCTTACTATGTTCCAAGCGCTGTACTAGATACAAGATAATCAGGTCCCACTTGGGGCCCGAAGTCTACGTACAAGGAAGAACAGGTATTGAATCCCCATTCTGCAGATAAGGTCACTGAGGCCCAGAGATCTGAAGTGACCTGGCCAAGGTCACACAGCAGGCAAGTGGCAGAGCCGGGATCCTTGGTTCCATGAGTGTTTAGTACAGTGCTTTGCACACAATAAGCACTCACTAAATACAACCGAATGAACCCAGGTCCTCTGACTCCCAGGCCCGGGCTCTTTCCACTAGGTCGCGATGCTTCCCTATGGATCATAAGCTCCTCTCTAGCTGTAAGCTCACTGTGGGCAGAGAACGTGTCTGTTTATTCTTGCACTGTATTCTTCCAAGCGCTTATGATAGTACTCTGCACACATTAAACGTTCCTTAAATATGGTTGAATGAATCGACTGATTGATAATTGGGAAAACTGATGAACGCAGGAAAGACTCCCATTCTGGGGGGAAAGACGCAGTGAGAGGAGGATCGGAGAGATCCTGAAAGAGAATGGGCAGCAGTCAGACCGTAAAAGCTCTCTGACATAACCCTTTAAATCTAACACTTGGGGAAAACAACTGACCCGAGGAACCCGATAAATGTGTTACGAACTCTCGCTGCCCGAGGGAGGGCTGAGGTCAGAAGAGATCAGGGAGGATGGAGAAATGGTTCCCAGAGAAGGAGGAGGAAGAAACGAGGCGTGGGGGACAGCGAGGACGAGGGAAAACCCATGAGGTAGTTGAAAGGGGATGGGAGAGGGCAACGGTCACGACGGGCAGAGAGAATGGGTAACACGACAGAGCCGAGGAGAGCTGGGGGGGCAGGGCGGAAGGGAAGCTGAGGCAGCGGGGACGGTTCTAGGACCAGAGAATGACAATGGTGGTGTTCGCTCCGCGCTCGCTCTTTGCCAAGCACTGTGCTCAACGCTGGGGTAAAAACCGGTGTTTGTTACGCGCTTACTATGTGCCAGGCACAGGACTAGGCACTGGGGTAGATACGAGATAATTGGGTTGGACAGTCCCTGTCCCACATGGAACTCACCATCTTTATCTCCATTTGACAGTTGAGATAACAGAGGTGCAGAGAGTGAAGTAACTCTCCCAAGGACACAGAGCAAGCAAGTGGCAGGATCGGGATTAGGATAATAATAATAATTGTGGTATTTTTTACTTGCTTATTATGTGCCCGGCACTGTCAATGATAAAAATAATAGTAATTGTGGTGTTTATTAAGTGCTTACTATTTGCCAGACACTGTACTAATCACTGGGGTGGATACAAGCACACTGGGTTGGACACAGACCCTGTCCCGCCAGGAGCTCTCAGTCTTAATCTTCATTTTAATAATAATAATTGTAGCATTTGTTAAGTGCTTACTATGTGCCAGGCACTGTACTAAGCGCTGGACTGGATTCAAGCAAATCGGGTTGGACATATTCCCTGTCCCAAGTGGGGCTCACAGTCGCAATCCCCATTTTACAGAGGAGGGAATTGAGGTCCAGAGAAGTGAAGTGACTTGCCCAAAGCCACACAGTAAGCAAATGGCAGAGCTGGAATTAGAAACCAGGTCCTTCTGATTCCCAGACCCATGCTCTATCCAGAGCACTACGCTGCGTCTCTTGGCGCTGCATATGGTCCCCCTCACCAATCTCCCGGAACTCCAAAAGCCCGAGTCTGCAGCCCAGGCATCCAACCCCAGCTCCCTCTCAGACCCTGACCCACCTTCCCATGCCTGCTTCCCATGTCTCCGGGCACCACCAACTTTAGGAGACCTCTCCGTCTCCCACACTAGTCCTGATAATAATAATAACGGTATTTGTTAAGCGCTTACTATGTGCCATGCACTGTTCTAAGTGCTGGGGTAGATACAAGGTTATCAGGCTGTCCCACATGAGGCTCATGGTCTCTATCCCCATTTTATAGATGAGAGAACTGAGGCCCAGAGAAGTGAGGTGACTTGCCCAAGGTCACACAGCAAATGGCGGAGCCTGGATTAGAACCCATGATCTTCTGACTCCCAGGCCTGTGCTCTATCCACTAAGCCATGCTGCTTCTGATAGTGATGACAGAGAGCTCACCTCCTCCAGGAGGTCTTCCCAGAATAAGCCCTCCCTTTCCCTCTGCCCCTCCTCTCCTCCCCATTGCCCTAGTCCCACTCTCTGCTCTACTCCCTTCCCCTCCCCATAGCACTTGTGTATACTTGTATATATTTATTGCTCCATTTATTTTATTAATGATGTGCATTTATCTATGATTCTATTTATCTATTTCGATGGTATTGATGCCTGACTACTTGTTTTGTTTTGCTATCTCCCCCTTTCAAACTGTGAGCCCGTTGTTGGGCAGGGATTGTCTCTATCTCTTGCCAAATTGTGCATTCCAAGCACTTAGTACAGTGCTCTGCACACAGTAAGCACTCAATACGAATGAATGAATGAATGAATGAATGAATGAATGAAGCAAGATCCCACACACTTGGCTCCTCAAATGCCAACCTTCTCACTGTACCTCGATCTCATCCATCTCCACACTAACCTCTCGTCTACATCCTGCCTCTAGCCTGGCACACCCTCCTTCCTCAAATCCGACAGGCGATGACTCTTCCACCCTTCAAAGCCTTATCGAAGGCACATCTATCTCCTCCAAGAAGCCTTCCCAAAGCCCCCTTTCCCTTTTCTTCATCTCCCTTCTGTGTTGCCCTGACTTGCCCTCTTTATTTGTCCCCCCCGTCCCAGCCCCACAGCATTTACATACGTATCTGCAATTTATTGATTTCTATTAATGTCTGTCTCCCCCTCTAGACTGTAAGTTTGTCATGGGCAGGGAATGTGATTGCTTATTGTTATGCTGTACTCTGCCCAGCGCTTAATACAGTGCTCTGTGCACACGAAGCGCTCAATAAATATGATCGACTGACTGACTAACGTAGGGTCCTGCCTGCCAATGGATTCCAGTCAGGGCCTACTGAAATGAAGGGAAAATCCACCTGTCCTCCACCAGGCCATACTCCCCCAGCACAGAAGCCTTCCTCTCTGAAGACGTGAGCCCTGGGATCAAGGCTGACCGGCTTCTCGGCCTGTTGTTCCTTTCAGGCTAAGAATGACGACCTCACAGAGAGACAGTATGAATCAGGGGCCAGAGAGGGGGGTTGGAGTTGGGGGACCCGAGTTCTAGTCCCCTCTCTGCAGGGTGACGTTGGCCCCGGCGCTCAGCCTCAGGTTCCCTCATCTATGAAATGGGGCTAGGAGCCGAGCTCTCACTCCCTCTTAGACTCTGAGCCCTGTGGGAGGCAGGGACAGTGCCCAAACTGATCATCTTGTGCCTACCCCATCGCTTAGCCCGCCCAGTGCTTGGCTCCTCATTCGAGAAGCAGTGTGGCCTAGTAGAGAGAGCTTGGGCCTGGCTGTCGGAAGGGATACCTGTTCTTCCTCCTACTTAGACTGTGAGCCCCTTGCGAGACAGGGCCTGGGTTTGTCCTGATTAACTTGGAACCTACTCTAGCGCTTAGAACAGTGCTTGGCATCTAATAGGAGAAGCAGTGTGGCCTAGAGGAGAAACCACAGACCTGGGAGTCAGAAGAAATACCTGTTCTCTTTCTTACTTATGCCCCATGTGGGGCAGGGATTGGGTTTGACCTGATTTACTTGTACCTACCCCAGCGCCGTGAACAGTACTTGATACCATTAAAATATCATTAAAAAAAAATAAAGCACTGAATAAACACCACCACTGCCTGACTGATTAGTAAATTCCAGTTCCTTTCCCACAGAGGCAGTCAGCATTCTCTAAGAGTAATAGCATGCAACCAGCCATTCCCTCCCCCACTCCTCTCGCTCCCCAACAGCCTCTTTTTTATGGTATCTTTTAAGCGCTTTCTATGTGCCAGGCACTATACTATACTAAGAGGTGGGGATGATACCAGCTAATCAGGTCCCCACACGGAGCTCCCAGTTTTCATCCCCATTTTACAGATGAGGAAACTGAGATTCAGAGAAATGAAGTGGTTTGCCCAAGGTCACAGAGCAGGCGCACGGCGGAGCCAGGATGAGAAACCAAGTCCTCTGAGTCCCGGGTCTGGGCTACCTCCACTAGGCCACGCTGCTTACCAAGCTGCTCTCTGTTTCCCTTCCTTCCTTCATTCATTCAATTGTATTTACTGAGCACTTACTGTGTGCAGAGCACTGGACTAAGCACTTGGAATGTACAATTCAGCAACAGATAGAGACAATCCCTGCCCAACAACGGGCTCACAGTCTAATACGGGGAGACAGACAACAAAACAAAACAAGTAGTCAGGCATCAATACCATCAAAATAGATAGAATCATAGATATATACACATTATTAATAGAGTAATAAATAATATATACAAATATGCACAGTGCTGAGGGGAAGGGGGAAGAGCAGAGGGTGCGGGGAATGGGGAGAGGAGGAGGAGCAGAGGAAAAGGGGGGCTCAGTCTGGGAAGGCCTCCTGGAGGAGGTGAGTTCTCGGTAGGGATTTGAAGGGGGGAAGAGAGTTAGTTTGGTGGATGTGAGGAGGGACGGCTTTCCAGGCCAGAGGTAGGACGACGGCGGGACCGTGAGGAGGTGAGCGGCCTCTCTCTGGGTTCCTGCCTCTCTCTCGCCCCGTCTCTGGGAAGCCCGGGGCCTCCAACCCAGGAAGCAGCGGGCTGGTCTCCTAAAGGCGGATTCAGCCCCAGCGAGCTGCGGCTCCCCCAGGTCCAGCTGTCGGACGAGAGCCAGGCGGTTGCTGCAGTGGGGTCCGGGCGGGCAGAGATCGGTGCCCTTCAGCGGAGCTGCAATGCACCATGGGACCTCACACTAGGACGTCTCTCCTGGGGGAAGCAGCGTTTAGCGGCTAATAATGCGCGTCAGGGCGGCCTCGGCGGAGAGACAGAGTTCTCTCTCAAAGCTAGGAGATGTCAAGGGGAGAAGACGGATACGTTCAGGCCAGAGCACACAAGGGATGCTCACCTCTCTCCTTCTCTGCCTGTTCTGCTCTGCCTGCCGGGTGACCTTGCGAAGCAGCGGGGTCTAGTGGAAAGATCCCGCGCCTGGGAGTCGGAGGCTCCGGGTTCTAATCCCAGCCCCGCCACTGACCTGCTGTGTGACCTCAGGCAAGTCACTTCACCTGTCTGGGCCTCAATTCTCTCATATGCAAAATGGGGATTCCATACTTTGTTCATACATTCATTCATTCAATCGTATCTATTCATTCAATCGTATTTATTGAGGGCTTACTGTGTGCAGAGCATTGTACTAAGTGCTTGGGAGAGTACAATATGACAGCAAACAGTCACATTCCCTGCTCACTACGAGCTTACAGTCTACAGAGGGGGAGACAGGCATCAATATAAATAAATAAAATGAGAGAGAAGTACACAAGTGCTGCAGGGCTGGGAGGTGGGAAGAGCAAGACAGGGAGATGCAGAAGGGAGTGGAAGATGAGGAAAAGTGGGGCTTAGCCTGGGAAGGCCTCTTGGAGGAGATGTGTCTTCAATAAGTCTTTGAAGAGGGGGAGAGTTATTGTCTATCGGATTTGAGGAGGGAGAGCGTACCAGGCCTGTGACCTCGGGCAAGTCAGTTCATTTCTCTGGGCCTCAGTTCCCTCATCTGTAAAATGGGGATTGAGAGTGTGAGCCCCACATGGGTCAGGAACTGTGTTCAACCTGATTTGCTTGTATCCATCCCAGTGCTTATTCATTCAATTGCATTTATTGAGCACTTACTGTGTGCAGAGCCCTGTACTAAGCTCTTGGGAAGAACAATTAGCAACAAATAGAGAGAATCCCTCCTCACAAAGGGCTCACAGTCTAGTACAGTGCCTTATTTAGCACTTAACAAATACCATCATTATTGTTATCATTAGTATTATTATTGTTATTATCCTGAAGCATGGGGGCACTGGGAGGCATGAGTCTGGATTCCATTCCCATCTCTGTCATGGATCCCCAAGTTTACCTAGAACAGCATCTGGCAGAGAGTAACTTTTAACGTCTCGCTTCTTAATGAATATCACCAGCATTATTAAATTATTAACCATAATAATAATTATTATTAACCACTGAGACATCCCTATAAGATGCACAGATCAATTCCAAAGTTTTTTCTTTTTTTTTTTCCTGATTTTCCCCGATTTAACTTCCCATGGGCCTGACTGGCTAATTCTATTTCTCTGGCTCATGGTTCACTTCCAGCAACACCACATGCCTGCCGCGTGACCTTGGGCAAGTCTTCTTTGTCTTAATTGTATTTGTTAATTGCCAGGCACTGTACTAAGCGCTGGAGTAGATGATGATAATAATGATAATAGTGATATTTGTTATGTACTTACTAGGTACCAAGCACTCTTTTAAGAGATGAGGTAGATACAAGGTAATCATGTTGTCCCGTGTGGGGCTCACAGTTTTAATCCCTATTTTGCAGTTGAGGTGACTGAGACAGACAGAAGTGAAGTGACTAGCCTAAGGCCACAAGACAGACATGCAGCAGAGCTGGTATTAGAATCCACATCCTTCTGAATCCCGTGGTCTATCCACTAAGCCATGCTGCTTCCCACAAGTGTCAAGGTTACACAGTACGCAAGTGGTGGCTATTTATTTATATTAATGATGTGTATTCATCTATTATTCTCTTTCTTTATACTGATGCTATTGATGCCTGTTTACTTGTTTTGATGCCTGCCTCCCCACTTGTAGACTGTGAGCCCATTTTGGGCAGGGATTGTCTCTATTTGTTGCTGAATTGTACTTTCCAAACGCTTAGTACAGTGCTCTGCACACAGTAAGTGCTCAATAAATACAAATGAATGAGTGACTGGAATTCAAGTCTCCCACCTCCCAGTCCTGGGCTGTTTCCACCGGCCTCACCTCCTGTTTTACTACTGACAGGCAGTAGACATTACCACATTAACATTCTTGTGTGTTGGTTTTCAATTCACTGGCTAATTCTAGGTTTCCCAGCTACAACCTGTGCTATATTCCCTTTAATCACTGACCTCTGCAGAGGAGAATAAATGGCAATATATTCAAAGAAATTAAGCTCGCAAACAAATTTAATTGAACTGGTCGAAATTCCCATCATCGCGCTGAGCCCTGAAGAACAGAGTGCTTTCATTTGTGAAGGGTAATTTTTGCCCAATAAAGCCAGTCGTAAAATGAACGAATGCAAAGTTAATACACAACAAGAAGACATGAAAGTAAATGTTACTACTCTTTTAGGGACTACGATGATTACCTTTAGATCTCTGGAAAATGGCTCTGGAAAACGGCTACCCAGTATGCTCAGGGGGAGGGAGGAACTGACTTGTTACACATTCCAGATACGGAACAATCAAACCTGGAAGGCAAGCAGCGGGGCCTAATGGAGAGAGCACGGGCCTGGGGGTTAGAGGATCTGGGTTCTAATCCTGCTTCCAAATGTCTGTTGCGTGACCTTGGGCCAGACACTTCACTTCTCTGTGCCTCAGTTACCTCATCCGTAAATTGGGGCTTAAGACTGTAGGCCCCATTTGGGACTTGGTTGGTGTCCAAACCAATTGGCTTGTATCTCCCCAGCACTTAATACAGTGCTTGGAACCTAATAAGTGCTTAACAAATACCAGAAAAAAGCAAGGCTCAATGCATCATCCATTCCTTAATTCACTCCTTCATTTGAATTTTGTGATGGTACACTGCATACAGAACAGAGAAGCAGTGTGGCCTAGTGAAAGAAAGCAGAAGGAGCCTAGGTCTGTGAGTCAGAGAACCTAGGTTCTAATCCCGGCTCCGCCATTTGTCTTCTGTGTGGCCTCGGGCAACATGCTTCATTTCTCTGTGCTTCAGTTTCCTCATCTTTAAAATGGGGGTTAAGACTGTGAGCCCCATGTGTCCAAACTGATGATCTTGTAACCCTGCACTTAGTACAATGCGGGGCTCATAATAAGCAATTGACAAATACCATTTTAAAAAAACCCAAAAGACTGTGCAGAACATTGTCCAGACACTATGATAAAATGGAAGGTCCTAGAAAACAAGAATCATGTCTACTAATTCTACCGGATGTTCCCAACCACTCAGTTCAGTGCTCTGCCCATAATAGACAGTCAGCTCTTGGAGAGCAGGAATCATGTCTACTATCTTTATTGTCCTGTCCCAAGAATTTAGTATGGTGATCTGCACAGAGCAGTCACTCAGTAAATACTAGTGACTGGTTAGAGACTGATTAGAGAAGCAGCATGGTGTAGTGGATAGAGCACGGGCTTGGAAATCAGAAGGACATGGGTTCTAATCCCAATACTTGTCTGCTGTGTGACCTTGGGCAAACCACTTCACTTCTCTGAGTCTCAGTTACCTCATCTGTAAAAAATGGGGATTAAGACTGTGAGTCTAATGTGGGACAGGGACTGTGACCAATCTGGTTAACTTCTATCTATCCCAGCACTTAGAACAGTGCTTGGCACATAGTAAGTGCTTAACAAGTATCATAATTATTATTATTATTAGGTGCTTGGGAGAGTACAATAAAAGTACACACAGTCAGCAGCTCCCACCAAATCAATTTATTGAGAGCTTATTGTGTGTAAAGCATTGTACTAAGCACTTGGGAAAATACAACAGAGTTAGTAGTCGGAGGTGGAATAATGTTACTGGACTAGGTTCTGAGTGCTGGGCACCGTACCAGGTGCTGAGTGCTGGATGCTGAACCAGGCACGGAGTGCTGGGCACTATACTGGGCACTGAGTGGTGGGCACTGTACTGGGTACTGTACCAAGCACTAAATAATAATAATAATAATAATGATGGTATTTGTTAATCGCTTACTATGTACCAAGCACTGTTCTAAGCGCTGGGGTAGATACAAGGTAATCAGGTTGTCCCACATGGGGTTCACAGGCTTCATCCCCATTTTACAGATGAGGTAACTGAGGCACAGAGAAGTTAAACGACTTGCCCAAAGTCACACAGCTAAGTGGCAGAGCTGGGATTAGGACCCACGACCTCTGACTCCCAAGCCCGGGTTCTTTCCACTAAGCCACGGGCACCAAACTGGAAGCTGAGTGGTGGGCACTGTACTGGGCATTAAGTGTCAGGCACTATACCAGGTATTGAATGCTGGGCACTGTACTGGGTGTTGAGTGTTGGGCATCAATAGTGGCCTCTGAGGGTTGGGTACCATACTGGGCACTCTATCCAGTTGAGTGCTCTACCGGGCACTAAGTGCTGGGCACTGTAGTCAGTCAGTCAATCATATCTATTGATAGCTTACTGTGTGCAGAATACTGTACTAAGCGCTTGGGAGAGTTCAATACACTGATATAACAGACGCATTCCCTGCCCACAAGGAGCTTACAGTCTAATAATAAAAATAATGTTGGTATTTGTTAAGCGCTTACTATGTGCCGAGCACTGTTCTAAGTGCTGGGGGAGATACAGGGTCATCAGGTGGTCCCACGTGAGGCTCACGGTCTTAATTCCCATTTTCCAGATGAGGTAACTGAGGCCCAGAGAAGTGAAGTGACTTGCCCACAGTCATACAGCTGACAAGTGGAAGAGCCGGCATTCAGACCCGTGACCTCTGACTCCCAAGCCCGGGCTCTTTCCACTGAGCCACGCTGCTTCTCACTGAGCCACGCTGCTTCTCAGTCTAGAGGGGGAGAAGGGCATTCATATGAATAAATAACCGTACTGGGTGCTGATTGTTGGGAACCGTAGCAAGGGCTGAGTGCTAGGCACTGTTCTGAGCACTTAAGAGGCTTAGCCCATAGTAAACACTTAGTCATGATGATGATGATGCTGGTATTTGTTAAGTGCTTACTGTGTGCCAAGCACTGTTCTAAGCACTGGGGTAAATACTAGGTCATCAGGTTATCCCATATGGGGCTCACAGTCTTAATGTCCATTTTAAAGAGGAGGTAACAGAGGCACAGAGAAGTTAAGTGACATGCTCAAAGTCACATAGCTGATAAGTGGTGGAGGTGAGATTAGAACCCATGACCTCTGACTCCCAAGCCCGTGCTCTTTTCACTAAGCCACGCTCCTTCTTAGTGAACTTAGTGAACGCTATTATTTCAGCAGAAACATTACCGGCTTTGTCGTGAGGGGGAAGGGGTCTGAGAATTGGGGTGGCAGCCAAGAGGAAGTTGCTACATTTGGGAGTGGGAGGGTCCTGACACAAAAGAGGCAGCTGTGTGGAGTAGTGGATAGACCACAGGCCGGGGAGTCAGAAGGTCATGGGTTCAAGGCAAGGGAATAAAGCCAATGGTGAGGAGTTTTTGTTTGATGCAGAGGGGAATGGGCAACTAGTGGAGGTTCCTGAGGAAGAAGTTAGGGCAGGAAGGGTCCGGCCCATGTCACAGAGAAAGAACAGAATCAATTTTGGAATGTGCGGGGGGAAGAGAGAGAAAAAGAGTGTGGGTGGGAGGGGAGGTGGGGAGAAGAGGAGGGTTGAAGATGGGTGCCAGAAGTGGGTGTTGGCAATCAATCAGGGAATGCTTCCTGGAAGATAGAGACTTTTTCGGATGAGCTTTGAAGAGGGGAGAAGGCTGGGGTCTGGTGGATTCATTTCAACCTATTTTTGTAGAAACCCTCCTTAAACTCACTGTCCAAGCAGCCCTTTCTTATCATTAATATTATTAATAATAACTGTGGTATTTGTTAAGCACTTACTATGTGTCAAACACTGCACTAAGCACTGCGGCAGATACAAGCTAATCAGGTTGGACACAGTCCCTGTACCATTTGGAGCTCACATCTAGGGAGAGGGAGGACAGGACTTAAACCTTCGCTCTACATATGAGGAAACTGAGGCCCAGAGAATTGACTTGGTCAAAGTCCCACAGCAGACAAGTGGCAGAACCAGGATTAGAACTCGGGTCTTCAGGCTCCCAGGCCCGGTCTCTCTACACTAGGCTATGCTGTTTCTCAAGATTCTCCAAAATCTCCTTCTCAACACTTGCTGTGTTTCCCTTCTTGTTCAAACAAGGAACCAGGGAAAAAGGGAGAGCAGTGTGGCTGAGAGGAAAGAACATGGGCCTGGAAGTTAGAGGATCTGGGTTCTAATTCTGACTGTCAACTGAGCTGCCAATTGCTTGCTCTGTGACCTTGGGCAAATCACCTCATTTCTCTAGGCCTCCATTTCCTCAACTGTAAAATGGGGATTAAATATTCATTTTCCCTCCTGCTTAGATTGTGAGCTCCACATGAGACAGGGATTGTGACCAATTTTTTTGTGTTTTGTTTTTTTAAATGGTATTTGTTAGGCATTTACTGTGTGCTAAGTGTTCTATGTTCTAAATGCTGTGGTAGATACAAGCTAATCAGGTTGGAAACAGTCCCTGTCCTATATGGGGCTCACAGTCTTAATCCCCACTTTACAGATGAGGGAACTGAGGCCCAGAGAAGTGAAGCGACTTCCCCAGGCAGACAAGTGGAGGAGCGGGATTAGAACCCAGGTTCTTCTGACTCCCAGGCCCAAATTCTATCCACTAGACCAGGCTGCTTCTCTCTTCTAACTAACTTAGAACGTGTTTAGAACAATTTTTGACACATGGTAGGCACTTTACAAATACCATAGGGAAAAAAAAGGAGGAGAAATCCCAGCCGATACCCAAACATGGAACCAGGCAGAAGGGGAGAAGTCAAAAACTCATCTCTATCTGTGTTGAATCATTCAATCACTTTGCCCCCTCCTACCTCACCTCGCTACTCTCCTACTACAACCCAACCCGCACACTTCACCCCTCTAATGCCAATCTTCTAGTTGTACCTCGATCTCCACCGCCAACCTCTCGCCCTTCGCCCATGTCCTGCCTCTGGCCTGGAACGCCCTCCCTCCTCAAATTCGACAACAATTCTCCCCAGCGTCAAAGCCTTATTGAAGGCCCATCACCTCCAAGAGGCCTTCCCTGAATAAGCCCTCCTTTCCTCTTCTCCCACTCCCTTCTGAGTCTCCTTGCCTTGCTCTCTTAATTCATCCCCCTTCCCAGCCCCACAGCACCTGTGTACATATCTACATGTCATGGGTTCGAATCCCGGCTCTACCACTTGTCAGCTGTGTGACTGTGGGCAAGTCACTTAACTTCTCTGTGCCTCAGTTACCTCATCTGTAAAATGGGGATGAACTGTGAGCCTCACGTGGGACAACCCGATTACCCTGTATCTACCCCAGTGCTTAGAACAGTGCTTGGCACATAATAAGCACTTAACCAATACCAATATTAATTACCTGCTATTTATTTATATTAATGTTTTTCTCTCCCTCCACACTGTAAGCTCATCGTGGGCAGGGAATGTGTCTGTTTATTGTCCTAACATACTCTCCTAAACCATCTGTACAGCGTTCTTCACAGAATAAGCGCTCAATAAATACGACTGGATGAATGGATGAATGATAGTCCCGGCCGATGCCCAAGCTGCCTCAAAAGCTTCTCTTTCTTGCTTTGGCAGTCAAGAAAGCTGGATCCTAACCCCAGGCAGCTGTGGGGCCACTTACACAATGAAGGCCTTACCCAGCCAAGACTCCCAGAAACGGGCAGGACCCTGACAGGGGGGCAAGAGTCAGGCAGGACCCCGAGAGGCACCTAGGACTCCCGGAGGTGGGCAAGATCCCAGCAGCAGGCAGGACCCCCAAAGGGAACAGTACCCTGGAGTGCTCTGCACATAGTAAGCGCTTAACAAATACCAACATTATTATTACCCCGAGAGGTGGGCAGACCAGCCTGCCAGCTGCAGCCCTTTCCCACACTGCATAATTCAGTGTGCGAGGTGAGTAGATCTGATGGCCAGCAACAGCTGCCACAGACTCACGCTGATTCCATTTTCCTCAGAAATTCGGACCCGAAACCTCTTCCACTGCCAAATGTTGGAGGAAAAAAAAACAACCTTACAAAAAGGTCTTCTAGAGAAGATTTATATCTCCCCACCCCCAGGCAAATCCATAAATGCGGTTACAATCAGCAGTGAGTCAAATCGCCTGTCTCTAACATTGTCTGGGCTGAAAGCCCCACCCTCGGCTCCTCTGGCCCCAGGGCCTGTTGCTCTTCTTGTTTTCATCTTGATCCCAGCCTTTTAGGTCGGGTTTGGGTGGTTTCCTTGCTTTACCTTTCCTCATTTATCTTTTCCATGGCATTTAGGGAGCGTTTTCCCAGCAGCGAGGTCTACTGGCTACAGCCCGGGCCTCAGAGTCAGAAGGTCCTGGGCTTTAAGCTCGGCTCCACACTCGTCTGCTGTGTAACCATGGGCAAGTCACTTCACTTCTCTAGGCCTTAGTTACCTCATCTGTAAAACGAGGATTAAGACTGTGAGCCCCGAGTGGGACAGGGACTGAGTCCAATCGATTAGCTCTCATTTACCCCAGTGCTTAGACCAGTGCCTGGCACATAGTAAGCAGTTCACAAATACGATACCAAATATAAATATAATTAACACAAATACAAAAACAAATACAGTTATTATTATTATTCTGTTTTGCCCTTGCACTTGCATTTACCCCTTTATTTAATAATAATAATGCTACTTGTTAAGTGCTTACTTTGTGCCAAGCCCTGTTCTAAGCACTAGGGTCCATACAAGGTAATCAGGTTTCCTACGTGGGGCTCAGTCTTCATCCCCATTTTACACATGAGGTAACTGAGGCACAGAAAAGTTAAGTGACTTGTCCAAAGTCACACAGCTGAAAAGTGGCAGAGCTGGGATTAATAATAATGTTGGTATTTGTTAAGCGCTTACTATGTGCAGAGCACTGTTCTGAGCGCTGGGGGAGACACGGGGGAATCAGGTTGTCCCACATGGGGCTCACAATCTTAATCCCCATTTTACAGATGAGGTAACTGAGGCCCAGAGAAGTTGTGACTTGCCCACAGTCACACAGCTGACAAGTGGCAGAGCTGGGATTCGAACTCATGACCTCTGACTCCAAAGCCCATGCTCTTTCCACTGAGCCTTTGTTAAGCGCTTACTATGTGCAGAGCACTGTTCTAAGCGCTGGGATAGATACAGGGTAATCAGATTGTCCCATGTGGGGCTCACATTTTTTTAATCCCCATTTTTTTTTACAGATGAGGTAACTGAAGCGCAGAGAAGTTAAGTGACTTGCCCAAGGTCACACAGCAGACAAGTGGCGGAGCGGGGATTAGAACCCATGTCCTCTGACTCCCAAGCCTGGGGTCTTTCCACTAAGCCACAACCCCCACAGCACTTATATCCATAACCAGCATTTATTTTAATGACTGCCTCTCCCTCTAATCTCAAAGCTCCTTGTGAGCAGG
Organism: Ornithorhynchus anatinus; assembly: GCF_004115215.2. Classification (NCBI taxonomy): domain Eukaryota; kingdom Metazoa; phylum Chordata; class Mammalia; order Monotremata; family Ornithorhynchidae; genus Ornithorhynchus; species Ornithorhynchus anatinus. The sequence goes on from NC_041730.1 coordinate 140,450,059, forward strand.
GAACCTGTCTACCAATTCTGTTACCCAGTACTCTCCCAAGTGCATAGTACAGTGCTCTGCACATAGTAAGGGCTCAAAAAAGACCATTAACTCAATCAAATGATTGACTGATTGATTGATTTCTCTCACCCCCTCCTTTTTCTCTCCCCTCCCCTCTCTCTCAGTTGACTGAGTGCTGTATGCAGAGCACTGTACTATCTTGTGAACACCGTAATGCCTTCGGACAAGAATTCCCTCTTCCTCACTTATCCTTAGATCGTGATCTTGTCAGGGGCCAGTGACTGGGTCTAATTTTTGCTACAGTTGCGTTTCCCAATGTGAAGGCGTGTTGTTTGCACACAATGTGCACTCAAAAATACTATTATTATTCCTCCTCCTCCTCCACCTCTTTCTCCTCCTGTATTAACTCGAGGGCTTCCTTTGCTCTGAAAAGTCAATGAGATCTCGTGCCGACACGAGGTAAACATTTCCCCAAATTTCAACCGCATCAATATGGTCCTATTGATTAAGTAGATTCATTATGATTGCTTATGCCCGCACGGCTTCTTATAATTAGAAATATACATCTCAATTTCTCATTTGGGGCGGAGGCACACACTTCTCCGGAAACTAGAACCGCCGATAAATCTCCGGCACAAAAACGACTCTCTTCTCGCCGAACGATAATACGTTTTAGTCAGAGAATTCTCAGAAAGAGAGTAATGCCGGAATACAATGAGTTGCATTTGGTGAACTGCCTGCTATTTAAAGGCCAGCAGAGAACTCTGTGTGAAATGATAATCTCTGAAGTCGGAACATGAAGCATCGTTAGCTTTCTTGATGAATGTAATAAAATATGTCTGTCTAATGGGAAACATGCACTGCGATTCGGCGTTTTGTCGCTCGCTCTGTTGTTTAAGAAGCGTCTCAGCTCTAAGCTTGTGCCGGGGAGGGGGGCTCAGGGGCCGGGCACCGGGGTCCTGACGGGACTGGGCGGCGAGGGGGTGTTGAGAGGGTCTGGTTCTGGCAATAATAATAATAATTGTGGAATTTCTTAAGTGCTTACTATGTGCCAGGCACTGTACTAAGCACTGGGGTGGACAAGAGGAAATCATATTGGACACAGTCCCTGCCCTGCATGGGGCTTACAGTCTTAGTATCCCAGCTCTGCCACCGCCAATGTGGTAGACGACCTTAATAATAATAATAATGTTGGTATTTGTTGAGCGCTTACTATGTGCAGAGCACTGTTCTAAGCGCTGGGGTAAACACAGGGGAATCAGGTTGTCCCACGTGGGGCTCACAGTCTTAATCCCCATTTTACAGATGAGGGAAATGAGGCACAGAGAAGTTAAGTGACTTGCCCACAGTCACACAGCTAAGTGGCAGAGCTGGGATTCGAACTCATGAGCCCTGACTCCAAAGCCCGTGCTCTTTCCACTGCGCCACGCTGCTTCTCTGGCTGAGCTGTTGAATCTCTCCGGGATACGATAAGGGAAAAAGCGTGGCTCAGTGGAAAGAGCACGGGCTTGGGAGTCAGGGGTCATGGGTTCAAATCCCGGATCTGCCACTTGTCAGCTGTGTGACTGTGGGCAAGTCACTTCTCTGGGCCTCAGTTCCCTCATCTGTAAAATGGGGATTAAGACTGTGAGCCTCACGTGGGACAACCTGATGACCCTGTATCTACCCCAGAGCTTAGAACAGTGCTCTGCATATAGTAAGCGCTTAACAAATACTAACATTATTATTATTAGGACCTGGCTTCTAATCCCAGTTCTGCCACTTGTCTTCTGGGTGACCTCGGGCAAATCACTTTGCTTCTCTGGGCCTTAATTTCCTCTTCTGTAAAATGAGGATGAAGACTGTGAGCCCCATGTGGGGCAGGGACTGTGTCCAACCTGTTTAGCTTGTAGCTATCCCAGCGCTTAGTACAGTGCTTGACCCATCGTAAAAGCCTAACAAATACCATCATCACTATTATTTTATTATTATAAGAGGCCCAACTGCTCCGAGAGTTCCGCCTGCAGCAACACAGAAGGACAGTACCCGATTAGAAGAGCACACTGCAAGCACTTTCACTGGCCCCCCTTCTCCAACCACCCCCCACCTCCCCAGATTCAGGGTCCATTCATTCATTTATTCATTCATTCAATCATAACTATTGAATGACTACTGTGTGCAGAGCACTGTACAAGTGCTTGGGAGAGTACAATACAACAGTAAACTGACACATTCCCTGTCCACATCAAGGTTATTCATTCATTCAATAGTATTTATTGAGCGCTTACTATGTGCAGAGCACTGTACTAAGCGCTTGCAATGAACAAGTCGGCAACGGATAGAGACGGTCCCTGCCGTTTGACGGGCTTACGGTCTAATTGGGGGAGACGGACGGACGAGAACGATGGCGATAGATAGAGTCGAGGGGAAGAACGTCTCGTAGAAACGATGGCGACTAAATAGAATCGAGGTGATGTACATTTCATTAACAAAATAAATAGGGTGATGAAAATATATACAGTCGAGCGGACGAGTACAGTGCCGAGGGGATGGGAAGGGAGAGGGGGAGGAGCGGAGGGAGATGGGGGGAAAAGAGGGTTAAGCTGCGGAGAGGTGAAGGGGGGGTGGCAGAGGGAGTAGAGGGAGAAGAGGAGCTCGGTCTGGGAACGCCTCTCGGAGGAGGTGAGTTTTAAGTAGAGTTTCGAAGAGGGGAAGAGAATCAGTTCGGCGGAGGTGAGGAGGGAGGGCGTTCCGGGACCGCGGGAGGACGCGTCCCGGGGGTCGACGGCGAGACGGGCGAGACCGAGGGACGGCGAGGAGGCGGGCGGCGGAGGAGCGGAGCGTGCGGGGTGGGCGGTGGAAAGAGAGAAGGGAGGAGAGGTAGGAAGGGGCGAGGTGACGTACAGACTCGAAGCCTAGAGTGAGGAGTTTTTGTTTGGAGCGGAGGTCGGTAGGAAACCACTGGAGTTGTTTAAGAAGGGGAATGACAGGCCCAGATCGTTTCTGCGGGAAGATGAGCCGGGCGGCGGAGTGAAGAATAGACTGGAGCGGGGCGAGAGAGGAGGAAGGGAGGTCAGAGAGAAGGCCGACACGGTAGTCTAGCCGGCATATAACGAGAGACTGTAGCAGTAAGGTAGCCGTCTGGGTGGAGAGGAAAGGGCAGATCTTGGCGATATTGTAAAGGTGAAACCAGCAGGTTACAGTTTAGAGGGGGAGACCAACATTAATAGAAATAAATAAATGACAAATCTGGACACAAGTGGTCTGGGGCCGGGAAGGAGGATGAACGAAGGGAGTAAGTCAGGGAGATGCAGAAAGGAGTGGGAGAAGAGGAAAGGAGGACTTATTCAGGGAAGGCTTCTTGGAGGAGATGGGCCTTCGATAAGGCTTTGACCATCCCACACCCCCTGGGCACGGGACACAGGTCAAGGTGTAGTGCATACAGCACAGACCTGGGAGTCATAAGGTCATGGGTTCTAATCCAGCCCTTGCTAATTGTCTGCTCTGTGACCTTGGGCAAGTGACTTCACTTTTCTGGGCCTCGGTTACCTCATCTGTAAAAAAAAGGGATTGAGACTGCCAGCCCCATGAGGGACAGGGATAAAATGCCTGTATCCCCACCAACGCTTAGTACTGCCACATAGTAAGCGCTTAACAGATACCACAATGATTACTACCATTAGGTCCTTGGTCCCGACCGTGGCTAACGAGGCTTCTGGTGTTGTTGGCCCGCAGGAACCATGGTGAGCCGGGGCCCGGGCCCCCGCCTGCTCCCGGCCTCGGACAGCAGCGACGGCGAGCCGGGGGCAGGCCTCGCCCTGGACATGAAGTACACGCTGGACGCTGGACGCCAGGTGAAGAAGAGGAACAAGGCCCTGCAGGTGCGCTTCAAGGACATCTGTGAGGCCCAGAGCGAGCAGCTGGGAGCGCGCCAGGCCCGACCCCCGGGCCGCCGGCCTCCGGAGGGGGACGAGGGGTCGGCCGGACGCCGGGAGGACCGACCCGCGGCCCAGAGAGCGGCCTACCGCAAGTACCTGACCGTGCCAGCCCGCCGGGCCATCCCCAACGTGACCCGCAGCACCGGCGTCCAGACCTCCCCGGACCTACGCGTCGGCTATCAGACCTTCCCCCTTGACCGCAAGAAGGCGGGTGGCGGACAGGGGGCCGCAGCTGCCCCCTTCCGGGGCCCCGCCCTCGGCTTCCTGCTGGACGTGCGCGACAAGAGGGCTGGCAGACAGCGGACGGCGGCCCTCATCTCCCCGCCGCCCGGGCCCGCGGCCTACCCCCAAGCCGGGTTGGACGCAGCCGAAGGAGGCGCGGACCTCGCCCCGGGCCCCTCCGAGTCCTCGGCCACCACCAGGCTGTTCGAGACAGAGGTGGTGCCCGGGCCCGGCTCGCCGGACTCCGAGGGTGAGGGGCCCGGGGCCCCGGAGGACCCGCCCGTCCTGCAGGTCAACGGGGCGGCGGAGGCGGGTGCCGGGGGGCGGACCTGCGGGCCGCAGGCCGAGGCCCGGCCCTCCACCGCCCACGGCCCACTCGGGGCCCACGGTTCATCTCCCGCGGACGCCCGGCCCGAGACGCCGGCCCCGGCGGCCGGCACGGAAGTGGGAGATCTGAAAGCCCAGCTGCAGACCATGGAGACCCTGATCAGCTCCAGCCAGGAGACCATCAAAGTGCTGCTGGGCGTCATCCAGGAGCTGGAGAAGGGGGAGGCCCACAGGGAAGGGTAGGTACTGTCTGTCCCGCCGGAGGAGGGTCGGGATGGCTCGGGATGGCCACGGTGGCCACGTGGCCGGCGGGTGGGACTCCTGGGTCCGTATGCAGCAGAGAGGGCAAACAAATTAGTACGACCGCTCCCTACCCTCAAGGACCTGACTCTCTACCATGGGCAGAGCACTGGACTGAGCACTTGAGAGAGAACAATAGAGGTAAAAAAAACATGACCCCTGCCCTCAAGGACCTTACAGTCCTACTGTATGCAGAACGTTGAGTTCTTGGGAGAGTGCAGGACAGTTAGTAGACACGATCCCTGCCCTCAAGTAGCTTCCAGTCTACTGTGTGCGGGGCACTACATTGAGCGCTTGGGAGAGAACAACAGAGTTAGCGGACATGATTCCTGTCCTCAAGGACCTGACAGTACGTTGTGCGCAGAGCTCTATACGGATCACTTGGGGGAGTCTACTAGAGTTAGTACAAATGATCTCTGCCCTTAAGGAGCTCCCATGGCCAAAGCACTGTACTAAACACTTGGGAAAGTACAATAGAGTTAGTAGACACAATCCCTGCCCTTGCGGAGTTGACAATTTCCTGCATGCACATCACTCAACTGAGCGCTTAGGAGAGTTCAATAGAGTTGGTGGACCCCAACCCCTCTCTCAAGGAACCTACAGCCTATTTTATTATTATTATTATTATTATTGTATTCGTTAAGCTCTTACTATGTCAGGCAGTGAACAGAGCGCTAGGTTGGAAACAAGGAAATTGGGTTGGACACAGTCCCTGTCCCACGTGGGGCTCACAGTCTCCATCCCCATTTCACAGATGAGGGAACTGAGGCTGGGCATGGACCACACTGGATTTGACCAAGGGAGGTGTTCAAAAGGTCTGATCTCCCACATCTTTCTTTATGCAGAATCTCCCTTAATTCAATAATATTTATTAAGCGCTTACTATGTGCAGAGCACTGTACTAAGCGCTTGGAGTGTACACTTCGGCAACAGAGACAATCCCTGCCCAATAACGGGCTCACAGTTTAAACGAATTTTAATTGCATCACTTCGCTGATCTTCTATCCTGTATCTACTCCAGCACTTAGTAAAGCAGTTAGTACATACTAACTGCTTAACAAATACCACGACTGTGAGGCAACCACTTAATTGAGAAGCAGAGTGGCTTAGTGGAAAGAGCCCCGGCTTGGGAGACAGGGGTCGTGGGTTCTAATCCTGGCTCCGCCACTTGTCAGCTCTGTTGAGTCTGGGTGTCATTTAACTTCTCTGTGTCTCAGTTACCTCATTTGTAAAATGGGGATGAGGACTGTGAGCCCCACGTGGGACAACCTGATTACCTTGTATCTACCCCAATGCTTACAACAGTGCTCGGCACATAGTAAGCGCTTAACAAATACCATCATTATTACTATTACTCTATACTAAATGGCTTTGGTATATACCCGATCAAGAAAATGGAACACGGTGACATCCATCATCTCATTCTCCTGCTAGGAGAACTCCACCAGGAGTGGAGGGGGGGGTGAAAAGAAAAGATATTTCTCATGATGGAATGGCGTTAATAAAAATTTAACCTCCTGCCGCCGGAGCTCATTAGTCATAGGATGAATTGGGTAGTTTTATTCTTCAAAGCGGCATAATATTTATCTCGCAATGTCCGTAAGTGAATAAACGGCTTTATCTCGCTGACGCTGATACATTATGCTACTCGGAGTGAAAGTAGCTGAAAAGAAGGGAGGGTCCCCCTCACCCATCACCCGCCCGCCAACCCTGCTCCTCAGAGAATGTGACCAAAATGGAGGCCACCCCTCCCCGATGGCAGCCTCGCCCGCTCCGGCCCCTGACCCCCCCGGCCCTCTCCTCCCAGCCTGTGGGAGAGCGAGAGTCGTGCCTCGATGGCGCAGCCCAGCCGGACACAGTCAGCCCTTCTTCAGAAGCCCAATTTTTGTTTTTGTGCTATTAAGCGCTTACTATGTGCAGGCACTGTACTAAGTGCTGGGGAAGGTAGAAGCTAATCAGGTTGGACACAGTCCCTGCCCCACATGGAGCTCTAAGTCTTGATCCCCATTTTTTTTCTTAAATTATGGCATTTGCTAAGCACTTACTACATGCCAGGCACTGCTCTAAGTTGATGAGGTTCAACACAGTCCCTGTTCTTCATGGGGCTCACAGTCTTAATCCCTGTTTTAATAATAATAATGTTGGTATTTGTTAAGAGCTTACTATGTAACAATAATAATAATAATAATAATGTTGGTATTTGTTAAGCGCTTACTATGTGCAGAGCACTGTTCTAAGCGCTGGGGTAGACACAGGGGAATCAGGCTGTCCCACGTGGGGCTACACAGTCTTAATCCCCATTTTACAGATGAGGTAACTGAGGCACAGAGAAGTTAAGTGACTTGCCTAGCTGAGAAGTGGCAGAGCCGGGATTCGAACCCATGACCTCTAACTGCAAAGCCCGTAGTCTTTCCACTGAGCCACGCTGCTTCTCGTGTGCAGAGCACTGTTCTAAGCACTGTGGTAGATACAGGGTGATCAGGTTGTCCCACATGGGGCTCACAGTTTTTTAATCCCCATTTTATAGATGAGGAACTGAGAAGCCAGGAAGTGAGTGACTTGCCCTAAGGTCACATAGCAGAGAAGTGGCAGGGCTGGGATTAGAACCCAAGTCCCTCTGACTCCCAGGCCCAGGCCCTGTCCACTAGGCCATGCTGCTTCTCCTTGTTTTGACTCTGTCACTACTGTTCTGCTCTTCCCACTTAGGGTGAAAGGTGAATAAGGTACCCCACACCGCCCCCCCCTAAAAAAACTCCAGGTTCCCCACTCCTCTCCTTGGGTCAGACCCTTCATTTTTAATCAGGTCAGATACAGTCTCTTGTCCCATTCTAAGTAAGAGGGAGAACAAGTAGTGAATCTGCATTTTGAAGTAAGGAAACTAAGGCACAGGGAAGTGACTTGCCTAAGGTCACACAGTAGGCAAGTAGAGAAGCAGCGTGGCTCAGTGGAAAGAGCCCGGGCTTGGGAGTCGGAGGTCATGAGTTCGAATTCCAGCTCTGCCACTTGTCAGCTGTGTGACTGTGGGCAAGTCACTTCACTTCTCTGTGCCTCAGTGACCTCATCTGTAAAATGGGGATTAACTGTGAGCCTCACGTGGGACAACCTGATTACCCTGTGTCTACCCCAGCGCTTAGAACAGTGCTCGGCACATAGTAAGCGCTTAACAAATACCAACATTATTATTATTATTATTATGAGCCGGGACCAGAATCCAGCTCCTCTGGCTCCCAGGCTTGTGCCATACCCACTAGGCCATGCTGGGTGACTTTGTGCAAGTCACTTAACTTCTCTTTCCCTCGGTTTCTTCATCTGTAAAATGGGGATTCAATACCCGTTCTCCTCCTACTTGGACTGTGAGCCCAATGTAGGACTGGGATTGTGTCCAGCTTGACGCATAATAAGCCCTTAACAAATACCACAACCATGATGATTACTAACTCCATGGTACGGTCCTACGCAGTCAGTTCAGTGCTCTGCACACAGTAAGCGCTAAGTAAATACTACAGACTACTTGATGGATGGATGATAAATGTCTGAGAAGTTCCTAGATGTCACCACTTCAAAGAGGTGTGGTTAAGGGGCCCAGGAATGAGACTGCAGTAGTGTAAACTGAAATCAGTCAATCAATCAATGGGATTTATTGAGCATTTACTATGTACTAAGCACTTGGTGGGGTACAATTCAAGAGAATAAGCAGACACATTCCCTGCCCATAACAAGTTTACAGCCTAGAGGGGGAAGCAGACATTAATGTAAATAATAATTATTATGGTATTTGTTAAGCACTTACTATATGCCAAACACTGTTCTAAGCACCGGGGGAGATACAAGGTAATCAGGTTGTCCCACATGGGGCTCAAAGTCTTAATCCCCATTTGACAGATGAGGTAACTGAGGCACAGAGAAGCGAAGTGGCTTGCCCAAGGTCACACAGCCAACAAGCGGCAGAGCTGGGATTAGAACCCATGTCCTCTGACTCCCAAGCCCGTGCTTTTTCCACTAAGCCATGCTGCTTCAAGTAATTTATAATATACAATTTAAATATGTGTACCTAATTAATTTATGTACATATTAATGTCTACCTTCCCCTCTAGACTGTGAGATCATTGTGGGTAGGGAATGTGTCTGTTGTACTCTCCCAAACTCCTTAGTAAGTGATTTGCACACAGTATGTGTTCAATAAATATGATTGAATGAGTGCAGTGAGGTTGGGAGTGGGGAGAATATCAAATGTCCAGAGGTCACAGATCCAGGTGCCGAAATGACGCGGAAGGGAGAGGGAGCCAGAAAAAAGAGGGCTTCACTGGGGAAGACCTCTTGGAGAAGCTGTGACCTTAATAAGGCTTTGAAGGGGGAGAGAGCGGTGGTCCGATGTAGATGGAAGGGGAGAGAGTTCCAGGCCAGGGGGAGGACAAGGGAAAGGGGTCGGCGACGAGACAGACGAGATCGGGGCCCAGTTAGCAAGCCGGCACTAGAAGAGCCAAGTGTGCGGGCTGGGGACGTGATCGGGATCTGGGAGTTGGGTCATTCCCTTCAGTGGAGAGTCACGAGTTGTCAGGGTTGTCTCACACAAACTGGACTTCTTTGCTGCTGGAGCAATTGTGGCTAAAGTGGACAGAGAGACATATGGGGCGGTGTTATGCTGACCCCCACAGCTGTTTTCATTCATTCATTCAATCATATTTATTAAGCGCTTACTATGTGCAGAGCACCGTACTAAGTGCTTGGGAAAGGACAATACAACAGTAAACAGACACGTTCCCCGACCATAACGAGCTCACTGTCTAGAGGGGAAGACAGACATTAATAGAAATGAATAAATGGAGAAGCAGCGTGGCTCAGTGGAAAGAGCCTGGGCTGCGGAGTCAGAGGTCATGGGTTCGACTCCCGGCTCTGCCACTTGTCAGCTGTGTGACTGTGGGCGAGTCACTTAACTTCTCTGGGCCACAGTTACCTCATCTGTAAAATGGGGATTAACTGTGAGCCTCATGTGGGACAATCTGATCACCCTGTATCCCCCCAGCGCTTAGAACACTGCTTTGCACATAGTGAGCGCTTAACAAATACCACCATTATTATTAAATGACATATCTGAGCATAAGTGGTGTGGGGCTGGGAGGGGGAAAGAGCAAAGGGAGCAAGTCGGGTGATGCAGAAGGGAGTGGTAGATGAGGAAAAGTGGGGCTTAGTCTGGGAAGGCCTCTTGGAGGAGATGGACACTGTACTAAGCGCTGGGGTGGATATAAACAAATCAAGTTGGATGCAGTCCCTCTCCCTCGTGGGGTTCAGAGTCTCAATCTCCATTTTACAGATGAGGTAACAGAGGCACAGAGAAGTGAAGTGACCTGTCCAGGGTCAAGCAGGGTCACAAAGTTACTTCAAGATGTTTGGCAAATCCCCCTAGATTTTAGCCAGCCTCACCTCCCTCCCGAGTAAATTATGACCATGAAAGGCTGTGTTGAGGGCAGGCAGGTGAACATGAAAAATGCTGCCAATTTAGGATTCGGGCGCAAGAGGAGCGGACTGCTGTGCTGGATGCAAGGAGACACTGGATACACTTTGAACCTGTCCTGCGGGCTTAGCCGAGGACGGGCTGAAAGGTCAGAGCACTGAACAGTCAGAGGAGGGGGGAGCTCTGCCTTAAGTTAAGCGATGACCAGGAGCCTCCCCACCCTGATGGAGATCAGAACGGGAGTGAGTTCGAGAGCCGTGGTCAGCTCCATCGGTAACTCTCCCTGTTGTTAAACGCTTACTATGTGCCAGGTACCGTTTTAAGCGCTGGGGTAGATACAAGGTAATCAGGTTGGACAGAGTCCTTGTCCCACATGGGGCTCACAGGCATAATCCCCATTTTTATAGATAATAATAATAATAGTAATAATGTTGGTATTTGTTAAGTGCTTATTATGTGTCGAGCACTGTTCTAAGCGCTGGGGTAGACACAGGGGAATCAGGTTGTCCCACGTGGGGCTCACAGTCTTAATCCCCATTTTACAGATGAGGTAACTGAGGCACCGAGAAGTTAAGTGACTTGACCAAAGTCACACAGCTGACAAGTGGCGGAGCTGGGATTCGAACCCATGTCCTCTGACTCCAAAGCCCGGGCTCTTTCCACTGAGCCACACTGCTTCTCATGAGGTAACCGAGACACCGAGAAGTGAAGTGACTTGCCCAGGTCACATAGCAGACAAGGGGTGGAGCCTGGATTAGAATCCAGGTCCTTCTCACCCCAGGCCTGTGCCATATCTACTGAGCCACGCTGCTTGACTGACGGGTGTCTCTGGGCAAGTCACTTCACTGATCTGGCCTTAGTTTCCTAAACTGTGAAATGGGGATTCAATCCCTGTTCTCTTTCCCCTTTAGAGTGTGCGCCCCAGCAGGGACAGGGATTGTGCCCGACCTATCTTGCACTTCTCCCAGATAAACGTTCGGTACAGTCTGGGACACACAGTAAGCGCTTAACAAACAGCAAAATCGTCATTCATTTCCAGGACGGGCCTACCTGCGGACACAGGGAGCACAGCAGGGTGGCAATGCCGGGTTTGTGGTGGCCTGAGCATTACCGTTGTCATGGTAACGGCTGGTTTTTTCACTGCCCCCGTGAGCCAGAGATTTTTCAAGATTCCCACTGGGCCCATCCACCTCTCTGAATGCCCTGGGGAGTTCTTAGTGCTGTTATTATTATTATTGTTATTGTCATGAATACGGTGGCATTTTTTAAACACTTACTTAGTGTCAAGCACTGTACTATGGGAAGCAGCATGACCTAGTGGCAAGAGCCTGGGCTGGGGAGTCAGAGGTTGTGGGTTCTCATCCCGGCTCTGCCGCTTGTCTGCTGGGTGACCTTGGGCAAGTCACTTCACTTCTCTGGACCTCAGTTACTTCATCTGTAAAATGGGGGTTGAGACGGTGAGCCCCATGTGGGACAGAGACTGTGTCCAACCTGATTACCTCTTATCTACCCCAGGGCTTAGAACAGTGATTGGCACGTAGTAAGAGCTTAAGAAATACCATCATTATTAATTATTATTACTAAGCACTGGGACCTTCACCCCGATGGCACAGTCCTGGCAAGCAGAGGTGGGATTGGAACCCAGAACTTTTGAATCCCAGAGCCGGATTTAGAAACCAGGTCTCCTGCCTCCCCAGGATAATAATAACGTTGGTATTTGTTCAGCACTTACTATGTGCCGAGCACTGTTCTAAGGGCTGGGGTAGATACAGGGTAATCAGGTTGTCATTCATTCATTCATTCATTCAATAGTATTTATTGAGCGCTTACTATGTGCAGAGCACTGTACTAAGCGCTTGGGATGAACAAGTCGGCAACACATAGAGACAGTCCCTGCCGTTTGACGGGCTTACAGTCTAATCGGGGGAGATGGACAGACAAGAACAATGGCAATAAATAGAGTCGAGGGGAAGAACATCTCGTAAAAACAATGGCAACTAAATAGAATCGAGGCAAGGTTGTCCCACATGAGGCTCACAGTCTTAATCCCCATTTTACAAATGAGGTAACGGAGGCACCTCCACAGGTGGTGGAGTCAGGATTAGAACCCATGACCTCTGATTACTAAGCCCGTGCTCGTTCCACTAAGCCACGCTGCTAGAACCCAGGACTTCTGAGACTCAGAGAGTCAGGATTGGACCCCACGACTCCTGACTCCCAGAGCCGGGATTAGAACTCAGGATTCCTAACTATTCGACCCCAGGACTCCTGACTCTCTGAAATGGGGTCAGAACCCAAGATTCCTGACTCCCAGAGTCAGGTTCTTTCCACTCAACCCAATGTTTCCGGGTCCTAATCAGAAGTCTACAGCCCACAAGAGAAACGGAGCCCAGCCAACGTCGAAAACCAAATGTCATCCTCCCAGCCCTTCCAAACCGGGCCCAGCATGCCAGAACACCCACCCCCTCGCTGATCTAATTATTCATTCTGGGATCCAACAAATGCGGCACTACAATTTTGAGGCTAGGATGCGAGGACCGTTTAATCAGTCAAATCACAGAGAAGAAAAATTCACCAGAGCAGTGGCCCCTGGCCAGCCGGTGAAAAGCAGCCCAGGAAAGATTCAAACACAAAGGCAAAATTGCAATTATTTGACCTCTCGTCTTTCCGGAATTGCCCCCAAAGTGCTAAGTAGAAATCGGGCTCATTTTCCAGATCGTCTCCAGAGTTGGCGAGGCTAGAGAAGGCTTTATGAGAAGCCGGTGCCCGAACCATCCCCTCCACTGAATCTTTCCCCGACCCAGTGGACCTGAGAACAAGCTTGCTGACTTTCAGAGTCTCTGCACCATCCTGAGCTTTGGTTTATATATAGATACATATATATAATAACGACAATAACAATGATAATGGTATTTAAGTGCTTACTACTTGTCAAGCACTGCTCTAAGTGCTGATGTAGATACAAGCTAATCTGGTTGGACACAGTTTCTGTCCCACATGGGGCTCAGAGTCTTAAATCCCCATTTAAGACAGATGAGGGAACTGAGGGACAGAGAAATTAAGTGACTTTCCCCAAGGTCACAGAGCAGACAAGTGGCAACGCGGGAATTAGAAGCCAGGTCCTTCTGACTCCTAGGCCTACGCTCTATCGACAGAGCCATGCTGTTTCCAATGCCACATAAAATACCATAATCCAGTACCATATAAATACCATATAACATGGTATTTATTAATAGTTTACTATGTGCCGAGCACTGTTCTAGACACTGCGGTAGATACGGACTAAGTCGGTTGGACACAGGCTCTGATTTGGATCAGGGTCTTCAGACCTCGGCCCCTAATTCATTCATGCATTCATTCAATTGCATTTACTGAGCGCTTACTGGGTGCAGAGGACCGTACTAAGTGCTTGGAAAGTACAGTTCCGCCACAGAGACAATCCCTACCCAACAACTGGCTCACAGTCTAGAAGACTAACGTTCCTTCCCACCCCTCAAACGATAATCAATAAAATGATAATAATAACAATAATTGAAGTATCTGTTATGTGCTTACCACATGCCAGGCACTGTACTAAATGCTGGGGCAGATACAAGATACTCTGATCCCACATGGGGCTCACAGTCTAAGTAGGAGGGGAACAGGGACTGAACCCCCATTTTGCAGATGAAAAAACTAAGACGCAAAGAGGTAAAGTGACTTACCCAAGGTCACACAGCAGACAAGTGACGGAGCTGTAATTAGAATCCAGGTCTTCTGACTCCCAGGCCCGGGCCTTTTCCAGTAGGCCACGCTGCTCTCCATCTCGTATCCATTTCAGGAAATTTCTAAAGATCTTTGAATGGGGAGGACCAACCACATCCCAGGCAAATGGATTTAGTTTCTCTCCTGCCTAATCTCTGCTTCCCCATTGTTGGGTAGGGACTGTCTCTATCTGTTGCCCAACTGTACTTTCCAAGAGCTTAGTACAGTGTTCTGCACACAGTAAGCGCTCAATAAACATGACTGAATGAAGGAATGAATTACAGATATGCTCAATACGATCTATAACAATAATAATTATAACCTCCGGATGCCCCTTTTTATTGTATTAGCTAAGCGTTTACTGTGTGTTCAAAACTGTACTAAGCACTGAGGTAGATACAATCTAATTGGGTTGGACTCTGTCTCTCCCCAGGGCATGGGGCTCACAGTCTGTCAGAGGGAGAATGGGTTATTGAATCCTCATTTTGCAGATGAGGAAACTGAGGCAGAGAGAAGTGAAAGGACTTGCCCAAAGTCACACGGCAGACAACTGGCGGAGCCAGGATGAGAGCCCAGGTCCTCTGATTTCCAAGCCTAGGCTCTTTCCATTAGGCCACGCTGCTTCTGCTCCTTCTGAAATCAAATGTCCTCCAGGCGGCTGGAAGGCTTTAACAATAATAATAATAATGGTATTTGTTACGCTCTTACTATGTGCCAAGCACTGTTCTAAGCACTGGGGTAGATACAAGATAATCAGGTTGGACACAGGACTGAATTAATACGATTGACTGAATGATTCAAAGTTTCCCCACCAAATCGTATCAGATGGCTTCTTGATTTTGGCAGTCAGCACTACAAAACGGGCAGACGGGAAGTTATTTTTCTACCTCAACCACCTCAGGGTGGCATGTTGATGGAAAGGGCAAGCCTCAGAGAGCCCGAGGACCTGGGTTCTAGTCCCAGCTGTGTCCCTGGCCTGCCACATGACTTTGGACAAGTCATTTAACCTCTCTGAGCCTCGGTTACTTCGTCTGTGAAATGAGAACGGTCATATCTTCCTCTCTGTAATTCACAGGGATTCTGAGGAGAAACTGAGATACAGTGAAAGTGGATTGGGAAAAACAAATTGTTAATTATTCTTTAAGTCGCAGGTTGCAAAAACTGCACCAGAACAAAATATTTAAGACCTTATCGTGCAGGGAAACTGGTCAGAATAATTCTCTCCCATATGTTTTTCCGGTGGGATTTTAGGGGCGTTCAGGGAAAGCAACGAACAAACCTGAACAAAAAGTGAGAGAAACTTTAGAAAAAGAAAGTCCGAGAGAGGCTGAGCTGGGAGGATCAGCTGCCGGGGCCTTTTTCCCGTGGCTCTCCCCACCGGCCCTCCCCTGGCTCCCCGGCTACTCACGAACAGACACCCTGACAAGACACGAGAAGATTCACGCTCAAGTAAAATGAAAATCTAGGGCCTCCCGTCCTTGCTGCTTCCCTCGGTGCTGAGTCTGGCACCCTGAACGCAACACACCCCTGAGTAACGCTCCTGATTGATTAATTGATCGATTGACCCCGTTTCTTGGCGTTTCTGGGCTCGGAGGAATGAGGGCAACCGCAACTCCTCCCCGCCGCCCCCTCCAAATGCAGCCTGCAGCGGCAGTTCCCACGCCCGTCCCTGCACGGTGCAGGCTGCAGCCCCCACGCATCCCTCGGCATGATGCAGCCTGCAGTCGCAGCCGCTGCAGCACCCACCCTTTCTCCTGCATGGGACAACCTGCGGCCCCAGCCCCTGCGACCCTCGCTCTTGCTCCTGCAGCTCCCACAATCCCCCACCAAACTTGCACCCACATAGTCACAGTTCCTGTGGCTCCCACATTACCCCTGCACTGTGCAGCCTGCAGCTTTTACACACACACACACACACACACCACCCCCTCCCACTTCAGCCTGCATTTTCCCCAGTGCTTCGACCCACCCGCCTCTGGCATAGTAAGCCGCTCTCTTTGGCCTGGACAAGGGTCCGAAGGACTGGATTTCTGATCCGGGCTGCCTCCCGCCTTCCGCGGCTTTCAACGCACCGAGTCCACGCTGGGCCGCCCTCTCCTGCTCCGCTCGGCCACAATCCCCCCCCTGCTCACACCCACCTCCTTCCCCAGAGGCCTCTGACCGGGTTCAAGGTGGAGGGTACTGATGCAACCTCGCCCGCCCAGACCGGACGCTGAACCCCAAACAGAGCGATTCTGGAAAATTCGTGGCGGCGGGTCAAAAGTGGAAGCTCCCAGGAGAAAGAAATCTTGATATTGTCTCCGGGTGGGCTGCCGGACACGTGACAGGCTGTAGACTGTACTTACTAGACTGTAAGCTCAGTGTGGGCAAGAAATGTGTCTGTTTATTGTTCTACTAAACTCTCCCAAGTGCTCTGCATACAGTAAGTGTTCAATAAACACCACTGACCGACCAACCCCGACCCCCGCAGGGTTTGAGCACGGGAAGCAGCATGGCTCAGTGGAAAGAACCTGGGCTTCGGAGTCAGGGGTCATGGGTTCGACTCCCAGCTCTGCCACTTGTCAGCTGTGTGACTCTGGGCAAGTCACTTCACTTCTCTGTGCCTCAGTTACCTCATCTGTAAAATGGGGATTAACCGTGAGCCTCACGTGGGACAACCTGATTACGTTGTATCTACCCCAGCACTTAGAACAGTGCTCTGCACATAGTAAGCGCTTAACAAATACCACCATTATTATTTGAGGGTGGATGACAAGGGACTGCCCAAGGGCAGCTGGGAAGAGGAGGGGGAAGAAGAAAGGAATCAGGCAACCCTAGGAGTCAGAGAGCCTGGGTTCTAATCCTGCCTTTGCCATTTCCATGCTGAGTGAACTGGGACACGTCACTTAACTACTCTGAGCCTCTGTTTGCTCACCTGTAAAATGGGGATTTAATAACTCATCATTAGTGGCATTTATTGAGCACTTACTAGGTGCAGAGCACTGTAAGAAGCACTTAGGAGAGTAGAGTAGTTGTAAGATGTTACCTGCCCACAATAAGCTGACAGTCTAGAGCGGGAGATGGACATTACTACAAAAATGTATAATGTATAATTCATAGATATATACACTGCCACTTGTCAGCTGTGTGATTGTGGGCAAGTCACTTAACTTCTCTGTGCCTCAGTCACCTCATCTGTAAAATGAGTATTAAGACTGTAAGCCCCACGTGGGACAACCTGATTACCCTGTATCTACCCCAGCGCTTAGAACAGTGCTGTGCACATAGTAAGCGCTTAACAAATACTAACATTATTATTATTATAAGTGCCCAAAGGTCACAGATTTAAGTGCACAGACAGAGCAGAGCGGGGAAGGAGCCAGGAAAAAGAGGGAAGGCCTCTTGGAGATGTGACCTTAATGAGACTCCGAAAGGGGGAAGAGTGGTGGTCGGGCACATACGATGAGGGAGGGAGTTCCAGGCTGGAAGGAAGAGGTGGGAAAGGGGTCGGCGATGAGACAGATGAGATTGGGATCCAGTGAGTAAGCTGGAGCTAGAGGAGCAGAGTGTGCGGGTTGGGCTGGAGTAGGAGACCGGTGAGGTGAGGTAGGAAGGGGAGAGCTGATTGACTTTTAAAGACAAGGATAAGGAGTTTCTGTTTGTTGCGGAGGTGGATGGGCAACCACTGGAGGTTCTTGAGGAGTGGGAAGACATGGACTGAACATTTTTATAGAAAAACGAACCGCGCAGCAGAGTAAAGTATGGACTGGAGTGGGGAGAGACAGGAGGCTGGGAGGTCAGCAAGGAGCTGGATGCAGTAATCAAGATGAGATAGGAAAAGTGCTTGGATCAGCACGGTAGCAGCTTGGATGGAGAGGAAAGGGCAGAGTTTAGCAATGTTTTCAAGGTTGAACCAACAGGATTTAGTGACAGATCGAAAACGTGGGTGGAGTGAGAGAGATGAGTCGAGGACGATGCCAAGGCTATGGTCCTGTGACTGTGGTACTGTCTACAGTGATGACCCCCCTCAGGGTCGCACCTGGAGAGTTTCCAGGCCTCTACCAGTCTCAACTAAGGGAGGGAGAGTCAAGCAGAGGCATATCCATTCCATTCCTAGCTTGGGCAATGGCTAGCGAGTGGCAGGCCATCTGCTACAAGTCAAAACTCACCTATGCTGGGCAGCAGCGGCACGGGAGAGAGTCGAGGGTGGAGACTCAAGTTTATGGCGCGGAAGGAGGCAGTGGTAAACCACTTCCATATTTTTTACCAAGAAAACTCTATGGCTACACTACCAGAATTACAGATGCAGGTGGGGCGTTCTGGGAGAGATGTGTCCATAATAACATTGGTGTTTGTTAAGCGTTTACTATGTGCCGAGCACTGTTCTAAGCGCTGGGGTAGACACAGGGGGATCAGGTTGTCCCACGTGGGGCTCACAGTCTTAATCCCCATTTTACAGACCAGGTAACTGAGGCACCGAGAGGTTAAGTGACTTGCCCAAAGTCACACGGCTGACAAGGGGCCAAGCCGGGATTCGAACCCATGACCTCTGACTCCAAAGCCCCTGCTCTTCCCACCGAGCCACGCTGCTTCTCTATGGCGTCGCTATGGGTCAGAGATGACTCGACAGCATAAGAAATAAGACTACGGTGATGGGAAAGGCAGGGAGAGGTCAGGCTTTGGGAAGGAAGATGAGGAGTTCTGTTTTGGATATGTTAAGTTTGAGGTGTCAGCGGGACATCGAACTAGAGATGTCCTGAAGGAAGGGGGAAATCGGAGACTGCAGAGTAGGAGAGAGGTCGGGGCTAGAGATGGAGATTTGGGAATCATCTGCATAGATGCAGTAGTTGTAGCCTCGGGAGTGAATGAGTTTCCAAGAGAGCAGGTGTCCCCCTGCCTACAACGAACTTACAGTTTAGAGGTCCTTAAGCCCCAGACCCAAGTTATTCAGGCTCCCCGTGTGTGTACATGCGTGAGGAGTGTGCCCGTGTGCACACGGGTGACTGGCAGACGTTCACTCCCCAGCTCCCGCGCTGCCGAGGGCCCAGTGATGGACAGTCCACGGAGAGGACCGTGAGCCTGCCAGTACGATTAGCGGAGAGACGCTAATATCCGCAGTCTGTCTGCTTGGACCGTTTTACCTCTGAATCAAATCATCATGCTGCAGTTGGCATGGATGATGTTGGCTGGTTTGTTCTACCGTTACCTTGCTTGCGCAAAAGAATGGGGTTTTAAAATTACGCCGTTATCATTCCTCCTCTCCAAATACCCACACCCGTTTTGTTTCAAATAGTATTTTTTAAGCAATTACTACGTGCCAGACATGTTCTAAGGGCTGAGGCAGATACAACCTAATCAGGTTAGACACCGTCTACGTCCCACATAGGGCTCAAAGTCTTAATCGCATTTTAATAATAATAATAATAATTATTATTACTATGGTATTTGTTATTTGCTTACTATGTGCCAAGCACTGTTCTAAGCACTGGGGCAGGTACAAGAAACTTTATTTTATTAATGCTGTGTATACATCTATGATTCTATTTATCTATTTTGATGGTATTGATGCATGACTACTTGTTTTGTTTTTCTGTCTCCCCCTTTTAGACTGAGCCTGTTGTTGGGCAGGGATTGTCTCTATCTGTTGCTGAACTGTACATTCCAAGCGTTTAGTACAGTGCTCTGCACACAGTAAGCACTCAAAAAATATGATTGAATGAATGAATGAAGTTGGACACAGTCCCTGCCCCACATGAAGCTCACAGTCTCAATCCCCATTTTCCAGATGAGGTAACTGAGGAACAGAGAAGTGGCTTGCCCAAGGTCACACAGCAGACAAGTGGTGGAGCCGGGATTAGAACCCATGTCCTCTGACTCCTAAAACCGTGTACTTTCCACTAGCCCACGTTGCTTCTCACAGATAAGGGAATTGAGGCCCAGAGTAGTGAAGTGACTTAAAAATAATAATAATAGTATTTAAGCGCTTACTATGTGCCAGGCACTGTACTAAGTGCTGGGGTGGATACAAGCAGCATAGAGAAGCAGCGTGGCTCAATGGAAAGAGCACGGGCTTGGGAGTCAGAGGCCATGGGTTCAAATCCCCACTCTGCCACTTGTCAGCTGTGTGACCGTGGGCAAGTCACTTCACTTCTCTGTGCCTCAGTTACCTCATCTGGAAAATGGGGATTAACTGTGAGCCCCACGGGGGACAACCTGATTACCCTGTATCTACCCCAGCGCTTAGAACAGTGTTCTGCACATAGTAAGCGTTTAACAAATACCAACATTATTATTATTATTATTACAAGCAAATCGGGCCTTGCCCAAGGTCACACAGCAGACAAGGGGTGGAGCCAGGATTAGAACCCAGGTCCTTCTGAGGTCCAGGCCCAGGCTCTAGCCACTAGGAAATGCTGCTTCTTTCCTAGTCGCCCCACTGGAACAAGATGATATTAAGCCAGGACTGTGTGATATAATAGGCCCCTTATGGGTTCAGCTCCATTTAGAACCTTGTGTTTTAAGGAACGCTTTGCTTGGGGATGAGAGAGGTTTTGAGTCTTCTTTGCTCTTGGTTAGGTTGCGATTTTTCTCCTGTGAGATTTCTGAACACAGGTATTTCAGGACTTTCTTGTTTCCGATCCCTACAAAATTCACTGAGACAATATTAACTGACATCAATCAATCAGTAGCATTTATTGAGCGCTTACTGTGTGCAGAGCACGGTACTGAGCACTTGGGAGACTACGATATAATACTCCCTGCCCACAGGAGTCAAATGCAAAATTGCCTGAAAAAGGAACAGGGAAGTCAAGAGGTGTTTTTTGGTAGTTTAGTTGTTCTGGATCAAAACTGGGTCTACTTTGTGTCTTTGTGTCTTTCCACTGAGCGTGGCTCAGTGGAAAGAGCCTGGGTTTCGGAGTCAGAGGTCATGAGTTCGACTCTCAGCTCTGCCACTTGTCAGCTGTGTGACTGTGGGCAAGTCACTTCGCTTCTTTGTGCCTCAGTTCCCACCACCTGTCGGCTCTGTGACTTTGGGCAGGGCACTTCGCTTCTCTGTGCCTCAGTTTCGTCATCTGGAAAATGTGGACTAAGACTGTGAGCCCCATGTGGGACATGGACTGTGTCCAACCTGAACAGCAGCGTGGCTCAGTGGAAAGAGCCCGGGCTTGGGAGTCAGAGGTCATGGGTTCGAATTCCGGCTCTGCTGCTTGCCAGCTGTGTGACTTTGGGCAAGTCACTTAACTTCTCTGTGCCTCAGTTACCTCATCTGTAAAATGGGGAAAAGTGTAAAACCACTGTGAGCCCCAAGTGGGGCAACCTGATCACCTTGAAACCCCCCAGCGCTTAGAACAGTGCTTTGCACATAGTAAGCCCTTAACAAATACCACCATTATTAATAGCTTGTACCTATCCCAATGCTAACTGCCTGGCACATAGTCAGGGATTAACAGCGTGAAGCAGCGTGACAGTGAAAAGAGTACGGGCTTGGGAGTCAGAGGCTGTGGGGTCTAATCCTCGCTCCTCCATTTATCAGCTGTGTGACTTTGAGCAAGTCACATAACTTCTCTGTGCCTCAGTGACCTCCTGGGGATTAAGCCTGTGAGCCCCACATGGGACCACCTGATGACCTTGTATCTATTCCAGTCCTTAAAACAGTGCTTGGCACATAGTAAGTGCTTAACAAATACCATCATCACTATTATTATTATTATCAAATACCATAAAAAAACCTCTATTATATTGTAATCTCCCAAATGCTTAATACAGTGCTCTGCAACACAGTAAGCGCTCAATAAAGTCCGCTGATCGACTGATTGACGGCAGTGTGAGTTAGGGAACGAAAGACGGAAAAGGGCTTCGCTGACTAAGGCCTGCATCCTCGGCTTCTCTTAATCGCTTCGAGGAAAAAGCTGCCTACCCACTCACTTCAGGTGAAGCAGACACTCATGGGTTATTAATGCCGCTGAGGGAGGAACTGCCAGTGCACCATGATATCCGTTTTTGAAACACGACTTCTGGAGGCCAGAGCTACTTGACGTAGAATGTATGGTGGGGGCGGAGGGGGCTACTGAAGTTTGTCAGCATTCCTGGGGAATGAAGCAGAGCCTGGGGGGGCGGGGGTGTATCATTTGGAAGATCTAAGGAGGGAGGGCCAGAGGTAGACGGGGAGAGGAAGAGAGAGGGAACAGAGAGTCACTTAACTTCGTGGTGCCTCACCTGTAAAATGGGGATGAAGACTGTGAGCCTCACGTGGGACAACCTGATTACCCTGTATCGACCCTAGCGCTTAGAACAGTGCTCGGCACATAGTGAGCGCTTAACAAATACCAACATTATTATTATTAGAGAGCAAAAGCCTTCATGACATCTGCATGCAAAACTCAGCCCACCACAAACTGGGTCAACTCCATCTTCTCCCGACCACCGCTCGTATCTAAGTAAATCTGTGCGAACTATCGTGACCTAGGCGTTATCAACACTTCATAAATTCGTCGGCTCTGAGGCTCGCTGCTGAGAGCCGCTATATAAATATGGGCATCGATCAGACGGTGGTATTCGCCGAGCTCCTGAGTGCCCGGCGCTGTATTAAGTGGCTGGGAGGGAATGGTAGAAGCCAGATGTCAGATCCCTGCTCTCGAGGGGTCTGGCATTAGACGTGCGAGGCAGAAGAAAGTTATTTACAGAGAGTGAAAGCGGGAAGAAGGATAAGGATCCGGCAAAAAGCAGTAATAATAATGTTGGTATTTGTTAAGCGTTTACTATGTGCAGAGCACTGTTTTAAGCGCTGGGGTGGATACAGGGTAATCAGGTTGTCCCACGTGAGGCTCACAGTTAATTCCCATTTTACAGAAGGGATAACTGAGGCACAGAGAAGTGAAGTGACTTGCCCACAGTCACACAGCTGAACAGTGGCAGAGCCGGGAGTCGAACCCATGACCTCAGACTCCGAAGCCCAGGCTCTTTCCACTGAGCCACGCTGCTTTATTAAGCACTTACTACGTGCCAGGCACTGTTCTAAGCACTAGGGTGGGAACAAGCAAATCAGGTTGAACACAGTCCCTGTCCCACGTGGGGCTCACGGTCTCAATCCCCATTTTACAGATGAGGGAACTGAGGCCCAGAGAAGTGAAATGATTTGCCCAAGGTCACACAGCAGACAAGTGGTGCAGCCGGGATTAGAACCCATAACCTTCTGTCTCCCAGGCCTGTGCTCTATCCTCTACATCACGCTCAGCAGCAGGAAAATAATTATTATAATAATAATGATAATTGTGGTAATAATAATAACAATGTTGGTATTTGGTAAGTGCTTACTATGTGCCAAGCACTGTTCTAAGCACTGGGGTAGATACAGGGTCATCAGGTTGTCCCACGTGGGGCTCACAATCTTCATCCCCATTTTACAGATGAGGGAACTGCGGCCCAGAGAAGTAAAGTGACTTGCCCACAGTCACACAACTGACAAGTGGCAGAGCCGGGATTTGAACCCATGACATCTGACTCCCAAGCCCAGGCTCATTTCCACTAAGCCACGCTGCTTCCCTAATAATTGGTATTTGTTAGTCATTTGGTGCAAAGCAGAGAAGCAGCGTGGCTCAGTGGAAAGAGCCCGGGTTCAGGAGTCAGAGGTTATGGGTTCTAATGCCAACTCCACCACCTGTCAGCTTTGTGACTTTGGGCAACTCACTTCACTTCTCGGTGCCTCAGTGACCTCATCTGTAAAATGGGGATTGAGACAGTGAGAGCCTCAAGTGGGACAACCTGATTACCTTGTATATACTCCAGTGCTTAGAACCGTGCTTGGCACATAGTACGCGGTTAACAAATACCAACGTTATTATTAATGTGGGAAATACAATGCAGTCAGATCGGATGCAGTCCCTGTCCCATATGGAACTCACATCAATATAAAAAGGTTTAAATGAAGAAGGGTTTATACGCAGATGTCCTAGATGAGTTATACTTCCCAGTGCTCAGTACAGGACATTGTACTGAATGGACACTCAAAAATTACTACCGCATTCTACAATAGCATTAAAATAAATGCTCAATAAAAGAGCATACATATATAAAGCTATAAGGCAGGGAGCTTTAAGAGTATAAGAGAGAAGCAGCGTGGCTCAGTGGAAAGAGCCCGGGCTTTGGAGTCAGAGGTCATGGGTTCGAATCCCAGCTCGGCCACTTGGCGGCTGTGTGACTGTGGGCAAGTCACTTCACTTCTCTGGGCCTCAGTTCCCTCATCTGTAAAATGGAGATTAAGACTGTAAACCCCAGGTGGGACAATCTGATTCCCCTGTGTCTACCCCAGTGCTTACAACAGTGCTCTGCACATAGTAAGCGCTTAACAAATACCAACATTATTATAAGCTCTTCTCCTCTCCCATTCTCTTCTGTGACATCCTTCCACTTGCATTTGCACCCTTTATTCACCCTTCTCTCCACCCCATAGCACTTTTGTTTGTATCCATAGTTTATTTATTTAGATTAACGTCTGCCTCTCCCTCTAGACGACTGTAAACTCGTCGTGGGCAGGGGATGCGGCTACCAATGCTGTGATATTATAATTTCCCAAGTGCTTAGAACAGTTAGAAGCGCGAGGCCTAGTGGGTAAAGCAGGAACCTGGCAGTCAGAAGGACCCGGGTTCTAATCCCGGCGCCACCACTTGTCGGCTCTGCGACTTTGGGCGGGTCACTTCGCTTCTCTGCGCTCCAATTCCCTCAACTGGAAAATGGGCATGAAGACGGGGAGCCCCACGTGGGACAACCTGAATACCTTGTATCTACCCCAGCGCTTAGCACAGTGCTTGGCACATAGTAAGCGCTTCAAAAATGCCATCATTATTATTACTACATAGGCATTCAAAAAATGCAGCCACTGCTAATATTGCTACTGTTAATGTTTGAGAAGCAGCGGGGCTCAGTGGAAAGAGCCCAGGCTTGGGAGCCAGAAGTCATGGGTTCTAATCCCGGCTCCGCTACCTGTCAGCTCTGCGACTTTGGGCAAGTCACTTCACTGCTCGGTGCCTCAGTTGCCTCATCTGGAAAATGGGGATGAAGACCGTGAGCCACACGTGGGACAACCTGATTACCTTGTATCTACCCCAGCGCTTAGAACAGTGGTCGGCACATAGTAAGCACTTAACAAATACCAACATTATTATTATTATTATTACTAATACTGCTTCTACTACTACTGACTGTTACTATTCCTGCCACTACTAACCCCGAAGCTCCTCCTCCTACTCTTCCACTATTCCGACTGCTAGTACAGTGCCTGGAACATAGTAACCGCCTAACAAATACCATATTACAATCATTATAATTATTACTGCGACTGTTACTAGTATTAGTCCCGCCTCTAGTTCCTACTGCAGCAGCCGATCCTCCTCCTCCTCCCATTCCAGCTAAAATGGATTAAGTTTGAGTCTTACCCCTGCACCAAGACAAGAGGACCCAGGAAGGTCCCAATTATCTTGATTGCTGTTCCCAAGATACTTCATTAACACAGACTGCCTGAATCAATTAGCGGAAGGAAGGAGAATTTGCATTGGGGAGCAAATATTCCCTGTGGGATAATCAAGTTGGAGTAAAGGGGCCCTGTGCCTGGCAGGAAGAGGAGGGAGTTAGGAGACTATTTATAATGAGATGGGCAATTCCTTTTTTTTTTGGTTTCTGGACTAGAGCGAGTTTGGGGAATCTCTGTGCTGAGGGCCTGAATTGTGACCAGGGCAGCTGACCACGCCAGGGTCATCTCCAAAGGATGACCGGGGAGGCCGGGGTTGCTTTTGCAGAGCGGAAGCGGAGTAATTTGAAGTCTTATTAGCTGTCTAGTGTAGGGAGCGGCGGTTCTAATTAGGATTTCTTTTTATCGTTACCTTTTCAAGAATAGCTTAATTAGTCTGCGCACATAACTATTAGAACCGGCTGCACGCTCTAACCAGGCTTGCCGGGTGGTTAAGAAAGAAATCCTGGCTCCGTCACTCGTCTACTGGGTGACCTCGGGCGAGTCACTTCACAGCTCTGGGCCTCAGTTACCTCATCTGTAAAATAGGGTTTAAGACTGTGATCCAGGGTCTGTGGGACAGGGACTGTGTCCAACCTAATTTGTTTGTCTCTACACCAGCGCTTAGTACAGAATTTGACACACAATAAGTGCTTCATAAACACCGTCATTATTATCATTGTTATTATTATTATCATTGCTCTTAGAAAGGACAAGCAGCATGGCCTAGCGGACAGAACCCGGGCCTGGGAGTCAGAAAGAACCGGGTTCTACTCCCAACCAGCCACATGTCTGCTGTGTGACCTTGGGCAAGCCATTGCTCTTCTTTAGGTCTTAGTTACCTCATCTGTAAAATGGGGATTAACTTCGTGAGCCCTATGTGGGGCAGGGATTGGGTCCAATCTGATTGTCTTGTATCTACCCCAGCGCTTAGTACAGTGACTGGTATAATAAGCCCTTAACTCATACCGTAAAAAAAAAAGGAAAGGAGACCCAGGTTTATGGAAAGGGCGGGCTACTGGGGAATAGAAAGGGAGGGGGTAGCAAGCCGGCACCCCTCCGATCTTAGTGCTTAGTACAATGTTTTGCACACAGTAAGCACTCAATAAATACAACTGAATGAATGAATCTCAACAGCAGCAGCCCCCTTTGATTTGGGGTGAGCTGGCTGAGATATCCCTGCAGATTCTTCTGGTCTTTTGTGGGGCTTGATTGGAAAATCAAGAAAAGCAACATGGCTCAATGGATAGAGTACGGGCCTGGGAGTCAGAAAGACCTGGGTTTCAATCCCAGCTCTACGACATGTCTTCTGTGTGACCTTGGGCAAGTCACTTCACCTCCCTGGGCCTCAGTTAACTCATCTGTAGAATGGAGATTGACTCTGAGCCTCATGTGGGACAAAGATGGTAACCAGCTGATTAACTTGTATCTGCCCAGCGTTTAGAACAGTGCTTGGCACATAATTAGCCCTTAACAAGTACCATTATATTATTATTATTAAATAATACTATTATTATTTCAACATAGATGGAGGCACTGCAAGGCTCCGGAGAAAAGGCTATAAGTAGGCCGACCCAGGCACGGAACATCACGGACAGTTCTCAGGCAATCCATCGATCAACAGGACTGTCCGAGCAGCTATTGTGTGCATAGCACTATACTAAGCGTTTGAGAGAGTACGATAATGTTAGTAGACACGATCCTTGCCCTCAAGGAGTGTATAGTCAACTGCATGTAGACCACTGGACTGAGCGCTTGGAAGAGAGTGAGCCCTGGAGTAGATACAAGGATGAGAAGCAGCGTGGCTCAGTGGAAAGAGCCCGGGCTTTGGAGTCAGAAGTCATGAGTTCGAATCCCAGCTCTGCCACTTGTCAGCTGTGTGACTGTGGGCAAGTCACTTCACTTCTCTGTGCCTCAGTTACCTCATCTGAGAAGCAGCGTGGCTCAGTGGAAAGAGCACGGGCTTTGGAGTCAGAGGTCATGGGTTCAAATCCCGGCTCGGCCACTTGTCAGCTGTGGGACTTTGGGCAAGTCACTTCACTTCTCGGTGCCTCAGTTACCTCATCTGTAAAATGGGGATTAAGATTGTGAGCCCCACGTGGGACAACCTGATTCCCCTGTGTCTACCCCAGCGCTCAGAACAGTGCTCGGCACATAGTAAGCGCTTAACAAATACCAACATTATTATTATAAAATGGGGATTAAGACTGTGAGCCCCATGTGGGACAACCTGATGACCCTGTGTCTACCCCAGCGCTTAGAACAGTGCTCTGCACATAGTAAGCGCTTAACAAATACCAACATTATTATTATCAAGTGGGACACAGAGCCTGTCCCCACATGGGGCTCACAGTCTCAATCCCCATTTTGCAGATGAGGTAAGAGAGGCACAGAAGTTAAGTGACTTGCCCAAGGTCACACAGCAGACAAGTGGCGGAGTCAGGATTAGAACCCACGTCCTCTGACTCCCAAGACCGTCCTCTTTCCGCTAAGCCACCCTGCCTAGCCATATAGCTACTACTGCTAAACTACTACATGGCTACTACCCCTACTGAGCTACTTAGCTACTAAGCCACATAGTAAGCGCTTAACAAATACCACAATTATAATAATAATGCTGGTATTTGTTAAGCGCTTACTATGTGCAGAGCACTGTTCTAAGCACTGAGGTAGATACAGGGTAATCAAGTTGTCCCACGTGAGGCTCACAGTTAATCCCCATTTTACAGATGAGGGAATTTAGGCCCAGAGAAGTGAAGTGACTTGCCCACAGTCACACAGCTGACAAGTGGCAGAGCTGGGATTCGAACCCATGACCTCTGACTCCCAAGCTAGGGCTCTTTCCACTGAGCCACGCTGCTTCCCAATTATGATTATTATTAGAATGCTTAGAGGGTGCTGGATAGCAGTTGGGGGGATATAATAGGAAGCCATTAGCCCAGAGACTATATGCTCCCTATGGACAAGGAATGCGACTACCAACTCTACAGGACTGCATTCTCCCAAGTGTTTAGTCCAGTGCTCTGCACACAGAAGCACTCAATAAATACCACTGATTAGAAACCATTCAAAACGCTGAACAGAGTGGTTCCCCTGAGGCTCTTTTGGCTGGAAGGGGACCAGGGGAGACACCCCCAAAAAGCTCAGCCCTACTGGTCCACTGGCCCATTTTGCGATCCAAGGACCGGGCTCCTTCCTCGTTCAAACTTTCCCCCGAAACGCCATCTTCCCCTTCCTGGTTTTTCCCATATTAAACCTCTGTATTTAGCTTACTTACACAAAGGTGAATTTCGTAATCAAAAACGCTCTCCCGGCCTAAGTATAATGATTACGTAATTACCGGGAATTCAATACTCACATTGGTTCTCATTGGGGATAAGTGAAAAACCGAGCATGACAAATGGGAAATTTTACATGGCATTAATGAACAGAGCAATAGACGGAAGGTGGTAGTAAGACCGGTCATCAGATGAATTAAAACCTAAAAAATTTTAAATAATGGGTGGTAGCTAAGGCCTTCTGGTGGCCTCAGGGAGAGAGAATGCAGCTCTGGGGTTTGGGAGACCCGGGGCAGGCGGTCGGCGGGGGAGGTTTCGGACGGAAGAACCTCCCGGAGCAATCGGCGAGAATCCTGAAAAATGGCCGGGTAGCAGGGGCAGGGTTACCAAGGCAACCACCTGCTGGGTCACAGTGCTCCCACCCAGCCTTCGGTCCTGGGCTGTGCTCACTCCTCGTTCAATCCTTCATTCATTCATTCAATCATATTTATTGAGCACTTACCCGTATGCAGAGCATTCATTCATTCAATAGTATTTATTGAGCGCTTACTATGTGCAGAGCACTGTACTAAGCGCTTGGAATGTACAAGTCGGCAACAGATAGCGACAGTCCCTGCCCTTTGACGGGCTTACAGTCTAATCGGGGGCTTACAGTCTGTATTAAGCGCTTGGAAGAGTACAATAGAATATAACAGACACATTCCCTGCCCACAATGAGCTTACAGTCGAAAGGGGGAGGCAGATATAATTCTAAATAAATAAATTACAGATATGGACATGAGTGCTGTGGGAAGAGGGATGAGTGAAGGGAGGAAGTCCGGGTGACGCAGAAGGGAGTGGGAGAAGAGGGACGGATGGTTTAGACAGGGAAGGCCTCTTGGAGGAGATGGGCCCTCAATATGGCTTTGAAGAGGGGGAAAGTAATTGTCTGTTGCATTTGAGGAGAGAGGGCGTTCCAGACCAGCGGCAGCCTTCCCAGACTAAGCCCCATTTTTCCTCATCTCCCACTCCCTTCTGCGTCACCCCGACTTGCTCCCTTTGCTGTCCCCCCTCTCAGCCCCACGGCACTTATGTCCATATCTGTCATTTTATTTATTTGTATTAATGTCTGACTCTCCGCCTCTAGACTGTAAGCTCGTATGGGCAGAGACTCACTGTTTATTGTTGTACTGTACTTTCCCAAGCACTTAGTACAGTGCTGTACACACAGTAAGCACTCAATAAATACGACTGACTGAATGGATGACACGGACGAGGGGTCGGTGGCGAGAGAGATGAGATGGAGTTAGTGAGGAGGTTGGCATTAGAGGAGTGAAGGGTGAGGGCTGGGATGTAGGAGGGGGCAAGGGGAACCGATGGTGCCCTGTCCTGAAGCCGATGGTGAGGGGTTTTTGTTTGATGTGGAGATGGATGGGCAACAACTGGAGTTTCTTGAGGAGTGGGGAGACTCCCGAATGTTTTTGTAGGGCCCGTCGGTGGGCCCTGCCCATCCAAAACGTCGGTGCGCCCATCACCGGGTGCTGGGCCCCTGCCCGCATACCGGCTCATGGCACTTGGGGTGCCGACGGGAAGGCAGCGGGCAGGGACCTGAAAGAAGGCGCCAGTGGCTCCGAGCAAGCCACCTGCACTAGAATCAACTCCTCCACGCAGGGTCTCCAGCCTGAGGCTACATCACCAAGACCGGTTGTTTCCGACGGCCCAGTGGATAGATCCCAGGTCTGGAATCAGCAGGACCTGAGTTCTAATCTCAGCTTCGCCACTTGTCTGGGGTGTGACCTGGGCAAGTCACTTCACTTCTCTGCACCTCGGTGCCCTCATCTGTGAAATGGGGATTAAGACTGTGAGCACCATGTAAAACATGGATTGGGTCCAACCTGATTAGCTTGTAACAACTCCAGCATTTAGTACGGTGCCTGGCATATAGAAAGCGCTTAATAAGTACATAAATTCATTGTTACCACCAAGTGAAAATACTGTACTGAGCACCTGGAGAGTACAACACACAAAAGAAACTCCCTCCCCACCTGCCTTCAAAGAGTTTATGGTCTAATGAAATGACAGTAAAGCTGGCCCCAGGAGCAGAGGACATGCGGTTAAGCTCTTAGTACAGTGCTAAGCACTTACTACAGTGCTTTGCACACAGTAAGCGCTCAATAAATACAACTGAATTGAGGTACTGGGTGTCTTTCCTTCCCTCTGCAAACTAGACCTTCATTTCTGGGCCATGAAAAGTATTCCAGTCGTCTTCCTCTAAGTCTTTTTTTTTTATCAATATCAAGAGGTTTTATTGACATGTACCACAAAAGAATCTAAACTTTCTGGCCAAAGTACTCATTTTCGTCCCTTTGAGCAATCAAAAATAAATAAATAAATAAAACTATAGTTCAACAAAAACCTCTGATGTCCAAATTCCAGATTCTGGGTTGTGGACTGCAGTTTCTGTCAAATTAAACTGTAGTCACAAAGGCAGCCCTTGGAGGAGACGATCCAAATCCATAATTCCCTGAAGAGGAGAAGGGGTCAGAAGTGAGAGAGAGGAGATGAAGGACAGTGAGAAGGTTGGCATTAGAGGAGCGAAGTGTACGGGCTGGGTTGGAGTAGGAGAATTGTGAGGTGAGGTAGGAGGGGGCGAGGTGACTGACTGCTTTAAAGCCGACGGTGAGGACTTTCTGTTTGATGCGGAGGTGGAAGGGCAACCATTGGAGGGTCTTGAGAAGTGGGGAGACATGAACTGAAAGTTTTTGTGGAGAAATGATCCAGGCAGCAGAGTGAAAAACGGATTGGAGTGAGGAGAGACAGGAGGCTGGGAGGCCAGGAAGGAGGCTGATTCAGTAACTAAGGCAGGATAGGACGAGTGCTTGGATTAACATCACTGAAGTTTGGATGGAGAGGAAAGGGCAGATTTCACAGTCTTAATCCCCATTTTACAGATGATGTAACTGAGGCCCAGAGAAGTGAAGTGACTTGCTCAAGGTCACACAGGCGACAAGTGGAGGGGCTGCCCAGGTCCTTTTGATTCCCAGGACCGAGCTCTATCCACTAAGCCACGATGCTTCCCTGTGGTTAGCTCTCTTTGATTTTCACAGGTGATCACAGCAGCCTAACTCCCTGCTTTACAGCTCAATGCACTGACCAGACCTGGCAGTGTCCGGTCAACAGGGGAAAGACACAAAATGACCACTTTCTGGCCTTTACCTCTAGACTGGAAGCTCACTGTGGGCAGGGAATGTGTCTACCAATTCTGTCAACCAATTCTATTGTTGTGGACTCTTCCAAGTGTTTTATATGGTACTCTTCACACAGTAAGTGCTCAACAAAGAGCGCTGATTAATTAACAATTATAATAATTATATTTGTTAAGCACTTATTATGTGCCACGGGTCGATACGAGCAAATCGGATTGGACACCGTCCCTGTGCCATGTGGGGCTCACCGTCTCAATCCCAGTTTTACAGTTGAGGGAACTGAGGCACAGAGAAGTGAAGTGACTTACCCAAGGTCACGCGGCCGACAAGTGGCAGAGCCGGGAGTAGAACCCATGACCTTCTGACTCCCAGGACCGGGCTCTATCCACTACGTCAAGCTGCAAACACTGATTGTTTGCTCTCCAAAGTTTGCCCCTTCCCGGTTTCCATCCCCCTCTCTTCACCCCTACACTCACAATTATGGCATCTCGGGACATTCTTCGTCAGAATGAATGCAATCAGGGGTATTTATTGAGCGTTTACTGTGAGCAGAGCACCATACTAAGCACTTAGAAGAGTACAATACAACAGAGTTGGTAAACATGATCCCAGCCCTCAAGTTACTTACAGTCTAGAAGGGGAGGATTGGAGTGAAGCCCCGCATGGGGCTCACAATCTTAATCCCCATTTTAAAGATGAGGGAACTGAGGCACAGGGAAGTGAAGTGACTTGCCCAAGCTCAGTCAGTCAGTCGTATTCATTGGGCGCGTACTCTGTGCAGAGCACTGTGCTAAGGGCTAGGGAGAGCACAATATAGCGATCAACAGACGCGTTCCCTGCCCACAACGAGTTTACAGTCTAGAGGGTGAGAGGGACATTAATCTAAATAAAGGTCACGGAGCAGACGGGGGACGGATCCGGGATTCGACCCCGCGTCCTTCGGGCTACTAGGCCCGTGCTCTACCCACTAGGCACACTGCTCTTAAAAAAAAGTCTCCGCTTTGAAGGGGGCGAGACCATAAAGGGGAGAGATGGGGGGAGGAAAAAAACTGTCGTTCATCCACTCAATGGAGAGGTGAACCCATTCAACAGGCACGATTCAGGAGAAAATATATATCTCTATATATATCGATTGCTCTGCGTACTGAGAAGATTGACGGTAGAGACAGCTCAGGCCGCCTCCCTCCCCACAGTGTCCCCAGAGCGTCCTTCAAAGCCCGGGCAAAGCGTCTCTGAAGCCCAGCTGGCCAAGGGCAGCCCTCCCCCGAGCCCACCCTCCCTCCCCGGACAGCGGACCCCCCCACCACCCCGGCCCGCCGAGCCAGTCTTCCCCCCCCACCCACCCTTCCCGGGGTCCCGAGGCCGAGGAGGTGACATCACCCCCCTCCCACCCAGAGCCAACCCCCGCCGCCCCCTCGGGACTCCGGCCGGGGGGACGCGGGAGGAGGGCGGGAAACTTCACGACGGCCGTTGGGCAAAGCGGGGATTGAAGGAAGGCAGGGCTCCTGAAATGACTCCCTGTTCTTATCTTTGTAGGCTTTCATATCGGACTGGCCAAGACACTGCTAACTGTGACACATGCAGAAACAGTGCTTGTATTATCTATAGGTATGTTCCAATTCTCCTCTTCCCGCTTCTTTGATTCGGGGGGAAAAGATCACGGGATCCCTGAAGGCAAGGTCAGGCTTTAGCCGAGGC
Organism: Ornithorhynchus anatinus; assembly: GCF_004115215.2. Lineage (NCBI taxonomy): Eukaryota > Metazoa > Chordata > Mammalia > Monotremata > Ornithorhynchidae > Ornithorhynchus > Ornithorhynchus anatinus. The sequence continues at coordinate 140,483,664 of NC_041730.1, forward strand.
AGGTAAAGGCGAGAGCCAAGTCCATCGGCCCATCAGGGCTATTTAGTGAGCGCCTCGCTGGGGGCGGGGAGCACTATTTACCGGCCCCAGATTCCAGGGACGCTTCTCTCGGCCCCCGAGGAGTGAGCGATCTAGCAGAGTTAGGCCAGAGGTCTTGTTGTCATCGGAAACGGACTAAATTTTAGAAGCAAACATCCGAGGGAAAAATGGTAGCCGGCCAGAATTCCCCGGCTCGGGTTCGAACTTCGACCCGACTCCACTGGCCGGATTTCTGGGAAACTGCGTGACCTGATTTAACCATAATAAAGCCTGTCTCCCCCTCTAGACTGGAAGCTCGGTATGGATAGGGAACGTGTCTACCAACTCTGTACTGTACTCTCCCAGGCGCTTAGTACAGTGCTCCACACACAGTAAACACTCAATCAATCCCACCGGTGGATTGATTTTTCAGAGCCCTCCGGCAACCATCTGTTCCACTTTCTTTTCTCAGGTTCCCATGAAGCTCTCCGGTCCGGGCGTCTGGGGGGAAGCAGCATAGCCTAGTGGAGCGACTCTGGAGCCTGGAAGGCAGAGGTCCTGGGTTCTAATCCCTGCTCCGCCACTTATCTGCTGTGTGACCTTGGAGAAGTCACTTGACTTCTCTGAGTCTCAGTTCCCTCAAACCACACAATGGGGATTCAATACCCAATCTCCCTCCTACTTAGATTATGTAGCCCTGTGTGGGTCAGGGACTGTGTCCCACCTGATGAATTTGTATCTACCCCAGTGCTTAGAACAGTGCTTGCCACATAGTAAGCACTTAAATGCCATTAATAATAATAATATTAAGAAACTCAGTGGAGAGGGGAGGTGGGAATGGAAGTAATGACAAGGCACGTTCCCCATGACATTGGGTCCAGGCTTCGGGAGGTGGATGATTTAGGGTTCCAGCCAAGAACAGCTTAGGTTGGTATCAATCAATCGTATTTATTGCATTCAATCGTATTTATTGAGTACTTACTGTGTACAGAGCACTTTACTAAACCCTTAAAATAATGGTAATTGTTAAGTGCTTATTATGTGCCAAGCACTGTTCTAAACTCTGGAGTAGATACAAGGAAATCAGGTTGTCTCACATGGGGCTCACAATCTTAATCCCCATTTTAGAGATGAGGCCACTGAGGCACAGAAAAGTTAAGTGGCTTGCTCAAGGTCACACAGCAGACAAGTGGTGGAGCTTAGAGCCCACATCCTCTAACTCCCAAGCCTGCCCCCTTTCCACTGAGCCACGCTACTTCTCTAATTTATTAATTAGAGAATTTATTTATTGAGCACTTACTATGTGTAGAGCACTGTATTAAGCACTCGGGAGAGTACCATGTAGCAGAACCAGCAGACATGCTCTCTGCCCATAACAAGCTTGGCCATTCTTCAAAGGACGCCCCCCCCGACCGATCTCCCAGGAAGGGTCAAACACCTCCCGGCCCGTTCACCAACGGAGCACTGAACCGCTCAATGCCACATGCCGGAACACTTTTTCCTTGGAAACAATCAAGGAGCTGTACTCACTGAGCATTAATTGGGCTGAGAACCCTGTATACTGAATGTTTGTGAGCACCCAGCAGAGCTAGTAGACATGGTTCCTGCCCTCATGCAGCTGAAAATCTACTGTGTGCAGAACACCGCACCAAGCACTTGGAGGAGTCTAATAGAGTTAGTAGACATGGTCCTGCCCTCACAGAGCTCATGGTCTACTTTGTGCAAATCACTGTACTGAGCACTTGGGAGAGTCTAATACAGCTAATAGAGATGGTTTCTGCCCTTATAATAATGGTGGTATTTGTTAAGCGCTTACTATGTGCAAAGCACTGTTCTAAGCACTGGGGGATACAAGGTGATCAGGTTGTCCCACGTGGGGCTCACAGTTTTAATCCCCATTTAACAGATGAGGGAACCGAGGCACAGAGCAGTGAAGTGACTTGCCCAAAGTCACACAGCTGGCAAGCGGCGGAGCCGGGATTAGAACCCATGACCTCTGACTCCCAAGCCCGTGCTCTTTCCACTGAGCCACACTGGAGCTTAAAGTCTACTGTGTGCACACTGAACAGAGCACTTGGAAGAGTCCAATATGGTTCCTACCCTTCAGCAGCTTATAGTCTATTGTGTGCAGAACACTGTACCAAGCACTTGGGAGAGTCCAATATAGCTAATAGACAAGGTCCCTGCCATCTAGGAGCTTACAGTTTAGATGAGGACACTGAACCTAAATGCATTTCCAAACACGGGGAAGAAGGAAAGCGCTTAGCACAGTCCTCTCTGCACACAGTAAGCGCTCAATAAATAGCACTGAATGAATGAAAGGAAAAAAAAGCTGAACATGAGAGGACGCTTAAATAATAGTGTTTGTGAGATATGCTCAGAAGGGCTGTGGGGCTTTTTGGGTACTTCAATCAGTCAACCAATGGTATTTACTGAGTGTGTACTGTGTGTGGAGCACTGCAATACGTGCTAGGGAGAATACAATATGACAGAGTTGGTAGACATAGTTTCTGCCCACACCGAGCTTCCAGTGTAGGGATTTAGATGCTTAAGTGACACGGAAACACTGAAAAGACAGCAGATCCAGGGTGGTGGTGGGTGGATAAACGGTGGAAAGAGAGGAAATTAATGAAAGGAAGATCTCCCAGAGGAGAAACAATGTGGCCTGATGGAAAAAAACATAGGCCTGGGAGTTCCAATCCACAGATGAATGTGCCTCCATTCCCTTAATTTTTTTTTCCCATGGTATTTATTAAGCACTTTCTATGTGCCGGGCACTATACTAAGCACAAGTTAATCAGGTTGGACACAGTTCCTGTCCCCTGTGGGGTTCACAGTCTTAATCCCCATTTTACAGATGAAGTAACTGAGGCACAGAGGAGTTAAGTGACTTGCCTGAGAGTCGCCCAGCAGACACGCGACAGAGCTGGGATTAGAACCCGGGTCCTCTGACTCCCAGACCAATGCTCTATCTATTGGGCCGAGCTGCTTCTCAGCAGGGAAGGTTTATATCCACTGCCTCGGTCCCGAGCCTCCGGGATTGAACGATGAAACTCTGGCCACCCTTCAGTTACTGAGAGGCTCAGTAATCAATAATCAGTCAATCACATCTATGGAATGTTTAATGTGGGCAGAACACTGTACTAAGTGCACAGCTGGTAGATCCATTCCCTGCCTACAATGAGCTTACAGACCAGAGCGGGAAACGGACATTAATATGAATAAATAAATTATTCATTCATTCATTCAATAGTATTTATTGAGTGCTTACTATGTGCAGAGCACTGTACTAAGCGCTTGGAATGAACAAGTCGGCAACAGATAGAGACGGTCCCTGCCGTTTGACGGGCTCACGGTCTAATCGGGGGAGACGGACAGACGAGAACGATGGCGATAAATAGAGTCGAGGGGAAGAACATCTCGTAAAAACAATGGCAACTAAATTACAGATATGGGCATAAGTGCTGTGGGGTTGTGGGGGAAGAGGTGGGAATGAAGGGAGCAAATCAGGATGACGCAGAAGGGAGTGGGAGACAAGAAATAGGGCTTAATCAGGGAAGGCTTCTCGAAGGAGACGTGCCTTCAAGAAGGCTTTGAAGGAGGGGAGAGGAACTGTCTGTCGGATATGAAGAGGAGGGCGATTCAGGCCAGAGGCAGGACGTGGGTGAGAGGGTGGTGGAGAGATAGACGGGATGGAAGGGCGGTGAGAAGGTTGGCGTTAGAGGAGCCAAGTGTGTGGGCTGGGTTGGAGTAGGAGAGCACTGAGGTGAGGTGGGAGGGGGCGGGGTGACTGAGTGTTTTAGAGTAACGAGAGGGCGGTTATCAAGGTCGTCAGTGAGCGGACTGCTGTTCTTCCCTCCTGGCACCACCACACTCGATGCAGAAGCAAGCAGGGAAATTACACCACGAGAAACTCAGCAGAGCCCGGGCCGGAGAACAGCAAGGCCTAGTGAAAAGAGCCCGGGGCTGGGAGTCAAAGGACTTGGGTTCTAATCCCAGATCTTCCACTTGTCTGCAGGGTAACCATGGGTAAGTCGGTGCACTTTTCCGCACCTCAGTTTCTTCAACTGTAAAAGAGGGATTCAATACCTGTTCTTCCTCCCCCTTAGACTGTGAGCCCTTTGTGGGACAGGGACCGTGACCGACTGGATTCCCTCGTATCTATCCCAGTGTTTAGCACGGTGCTCGACTCATAGTAAGCGCTCAAAAAATATCCTTAAAAGAAAAAAAATGTTTTTTAGAGAAAAGAATGTCGATCCTAGCGGTTGCGGACGGGGTTTGAGGTTTGAGTTATACTCCTTATCGCTTGCTCCACTTGGCATGGATTATCAAAGATTTATTGCTTTATCATCCACAATTAAAAACCAAAGGAGAATGAGGCATACATAATTAGTTCTCGAGAGGAAAAACGAAAAGTTTGTGCTGAGTCAGAGAGTCGATGATGCCTGCGTAAGCACCTCCCTCTCCTCATTTCCTGAAAGAAAACAATCTCAAAATGACAACCAGCGTGGACTGATTTACTGCTTAGCAAGACATCTTCTTCTATTTATTTATAATAATAATAAAAACAATGATGGTATTTGTTAAGCGCTTACTATGTGCCAGGCACTGTATAAAGCGCTAGGGTGGATATGAGGAAATCGGGCTGGACACAGCCGCTGGTCCACGTGGGGCTCACAGTCTCCATCCCCATTTTCCAGATGAGGTAACTGAGGCACAGAGAACGTACCTGACTTGCCCAAGGTCACAGAGCAGACAAGTGGCAGAGCTGGAATTAGAACCCATGACCTTCTGACTCCCAGCCCTTGGTCTACCCACTACACCATGATGCTTCTTTATGATACTTAAGCACTTACTATGTGTCCAGCACTGTATTTATTAAGTCCAGGGGTAGATAGATACTAATCAGGTTGGACACAGTCCCTGCCCCACACGGGGCTCACAGTCTATATCGAAAGGAGGGAGATTTAATCCCCACTTTATGGATGAGGGAACTGAGGCCCAGAGAGGTGAAATGACTTGTCCAAGGTCACGCAGCAAGAAATTGGTGGAGCCGGGATTGGAACTCAGGTCCTCTGACTCTCAGGTACATGCTGCTTCCTATTGCGCCACAGTGAGCTTTGCCCCGTGAAAAGCTTTTACACTCTGGTTTTGACATGTCCTGTATTTGCCTGTAAAAATAATGGTGGATTAAAGATCTGGAATACTGGACTAGATGGGAATGCCACCAATATTCCATGGGAAGCAGTGTGGCCTAATGGAGACAGCCTGGGTTTTGAGGAGAAGGGAGTCAGAGGACCTGGGTTCTAGTCCTGACTCCATCCCTAGCCTGCTGTGTAACCATGGGCAATTCGCTTCCCTTCTCTTGGTCTGTTTCCTCTATAAAATGGGGATTCGATACCAGCCCCTCCCCCTGCTTAGACTCTGAGCCCCATGTGGGACAGGGACTGTGTTCCACCCGATTATCTTGTATCTACTCCATCATCAATGTTATTTACTGATAATAATAATAATAATAATAATGAAGGTATTGGTTAAGCGCTTACTATATGCCAAGCACCATTCTAAGCAATGGGGTAGATTCAAGGTAATCAGGTTGTCCCACTTGGGGTTCACAGTCTTAATCCTTATTTTACAGATAATAATAATGTTGGTATTTGTTAAGCGCTTATTATGTGCCGAGCACTGTTCCAAGCGCTGGGGTAGACACAGGGGAATCAGGTTGTCCCACGTGGGGCTCACGGTCTTCATCCCCATTTTACAGATGAGGTAACTGAGGCACAGAGAAGTGAAGTGACTTGCCCACAGTCACACAGCTGCCAAGTGGCAGAGCCGGGATTCAAACCCATTACCTCTGACTCCAAAGCCCGTGCTCCTTCCACTGAGCCACGCTGCTTCTCATGAGGTAACTGAGGCACAGAGAAGTGACTTGCCCAAAGTCACACAGCTGATAAGTGGTGGAGCTGGGATCAGAACCCACGACCTCTGACTCCCAAGCCCGGACTCTTTCCACTAAAGCCATGCTGGCTATATGTGTGCAGAGCACTGTACTAAGGCATTGGCCTTGTACAGAGCTTGTTCCAAAATACGCATTTAAATACCACCACTATCATCAGCAGCAGTAGCCTTATTATTATTATCATTATAATTGTTGATAGGTGCTTAATGACAAATAGTTGACTAATTTGATATGTTTACAGGGGTTTCTGTTTTGGGCGCAGTACTGGTGCCGAGGAAGAGCACAGTTGGCAATCTCATTAAATCTACGACTTTCTCTGACCCCGCAAGAGACCTTTAAATGAGTCGATCAATATTTATTGAGCGCTTACTATGTGCGGAGCAACGTGACCTCGTGGTGAGGTCTCGGGCCCGAGAGACAGAGGACTTGGGTTTTAGACCCTGCTCCGCTCTGGCCTGCTGATTGGCCTAGGGCAAGTTGCTTCACTTCTCTGGGCTTACAGCGAGCTTACAGCCTAGAAAGTCTATAGTCACTTCTCTGAGCTTCAGTTTCCTCATCTGTAAAATGGGGATTGAGTCTGTGTGCCCTATTCTGTCCAACCCGGCTAGCTTGTATCTACTATGTGCCTGGCACATAGTAAGTGCTTAACAAATACCACAATTATTATAACTATGATTATTTAGATTGAGTCCCATGTGGTGACCTTGAATCTCCCGCAGCACTTTATACAGTGCTTGGCAGACAGTAAGTGCTTAGCTTGGCACAGAGTAAGTGCTTAACAAATACCACATTACTGTTATTTTTATTATTATCATTATTAATAGTAATGGTCTTCTGAGTGACTCAGAGCTGAGCAGTCAGTGAGGCAATGGGGCCATCGTCCCCTCCTGCGTCCCGGTCCTCGAGGAAAGCGGGAGACGGCCGACGCCACAGGGAGCGATCAGGGGTAGGGCCGGCGGCTACTGTGCCGCCCCTAGAAAGTGGGGGTCAGAAGTCGGGGCATCTCTGGGGCAAGACTGGCATGGCCTAGTGGAGAGAGCACGGGCCTGCGAGTCAGAAGGACCTGGGTTCTAATCCCACCTCTGCCACTTGGCTGCTGTGTGAGCTTGGACAAGTCACTACACTTCTCTAGGCCTGCTATCTCATCTGGAAAATGTGAGCCCCACGTGGGACAGGGACCGCATCCAAGCCGGTTTGTTGGTATCCACCCCATCGCTTAGAATAATGCCTGGCACATACTAAGCGCTTAACAAATACCACAATTATCTCCTTGTGAGCAGGGAATTTGTCTACCAACTCCGTTATATTGGTCTCTCCCAAGTGCTTAACGAATTATTATCTCACCTCAAGACTGTAATGCTCTTTGTGGGCAGGAAACAGCTCTACCAACTGCATTATATTGGCTTCTCCCAAGCACTTAGTAAAGTGCTTTGCACACAGTGAGCGCTCAATAAGTTCGACTGACTGATTGATGGATCTCATCTGCACCCCTCCGCCTCTGGAGGGACCACACGGAGAGAGCGTCTGCTGTGTGACCTTGGGCAAATCACTTCACTTCTCTGTACCTCAGTGACTTCTCTGTAAAATGGGGATTGAGACTGTGAGCTTCCACAGGACAGGGACTGGGTCCGATCTGATTTGCTTGTATCCAACCCAGCGCTTAGAACAGCGCCTGGAACATAGTAAGTGCTTTACAAATACCATCGTCATTATTATTATTGTTATTAGAGTGAAGAAGTGAGAATAGGCTGTGCTTTCTGAACTAAGGTTGCCTCTTCCTCTTTAGAGGGGGCAGATCTGGGAAGGGGGAGGAGTCGGGAAGGGGGTGGAGCCGGGAAGGCGGGGAGCTAGGAAGGTGATGGAGCCGGGAAGGGCGAGGGGGACAGGGTGGATGGCCTGCCCACCATGAAGGGGGAGAATGAGCAATGGGGGAAGAAAAGGAGTAAGGTGGCAGAGGGGAAGGAGAAACATCAATCGCTCAATCAACCAATCTCACTGATTGAGCATCTTCCCTATGCAGAGTGCTGTGCAGAGTTTGAGGGAGTATAACTGAGTAAGAAGACACAATCTCTTCCCTCGAGGAGTTTACAGTCTACTGTGCACTGGGCTGAGGGCTTGGGAGAGGACAACAGTTAGAAGACACAATCCGTCTACTCTGCTGCCTGGATCATCTTTCTACAAAATCAGGCCACGTTTCCTGTCTCCTTAAAAACCGCCAGTGGTGGCCCTCCCACCTCTGCATCAAACAGAAACTCCTCACCATAGGCTTTAAAGCTCTCAAATCACACAGCCCCCTCCTACCTTTCCTTACTGTTCTTCTACTATAACCCAGCCCGCACACTTCACTGCTCTAATGCCAACCCATTCATCGTACCTCAGTCTCATCTATCTCACCACCAACTTCTTGCCCACATCTTGCCTCTGGCCAGGGATGCCCTCCCTCCTCAAATCCAAAACACAATTACTCTCCCTACCTTCAAAGCATTACCGAAGGCACATCTCCTCCAAGAGGCCTTCCCTAAGTCCTCCTTTCCTCTTTTCCCACTCCCTTCTGCATCTCCGTGATTTACTCCCTTTAATCACCACACCCCGACCCCACCGCACTTACATACCAATCAATAATTTATTTATATTAATGCCTGCCTACCCCTCTAAACTGTAAGCTTACTGTGGGCAGGGAACACGTCTACCAACTCTGTTATCGTGTACTCTCCCAAGCACTTAATATAGTGCTCTGGCTTAGTGGAAACAGCAAAGGCTTGGGAGTCAGAAGTCGTGGGTTCTAATCCCGGCTCCGCCACTTGTCAGCTGTGTGACTTTGGGCAAGTCACTTCACTTCTCTGTGCCTCAGTTACATCATCTGTAAAATTGGGATTAAGACTGTGAGCCGCAAGTAGGACAACCTGATGACCTTGCATCTACTCCAGAGCTTAGAATAGTGCTTGATCATAGTAACCGATTAACAAATATCATTATTATTACTAATATTATTAAGCACTTAACAAATTTCATCGATTGGGCCAGTTACTGTATTGAGCATTTGGGAGAGGACAACTGAGTTGGAAGGTACAATCCCTGCCCTCAAGGAGCTGACAGTCTACTGTGGGCAGAGCACTGTACTGAGCGCTTGGGAGAGTACAACAGAGTTAGTGACAATTCCTGCTTTTAAGGAGCTTAGTCTAGTGGAGGAGAGAGAGTGAGAGAGAGAGAGATGGAGAGAGCCAGAGAATAAAAAGAAGTCAGAAATATGAATGTTTTCACTGCATCTCTGGGCTCCTGCCACCCAGTTCATATGCACCCTGAAGACCACATCAAACTTCACTGCTGCAAACTGCAGAATTGAGAGCTACTGGGGTTATAGTTTAATAATGCCACATTGCTTGCAATATTTATGAGTTTCTTACATAAGGCCTCCCCCGAACACATTTATTTTCTTTTTTTTTTTTAAGACTAAAGAAAGCTTTGGTGTCCAGGACCTGAAATCAGGAGGGAAAACTGGTTGCCTCTGATCCCTTGAGTCAACCTGGGGGTTCGCATAAACTTTCTGCTGATCAATAATTAATCTGTGGCATTTAGTGAGCACTCACTGTGTGCCAAGCAATGTATTAAGCACTGGGAGAATACAGTAGCATTAGAGGGCACAATCCCATCCTTAAAAAGTTTACAATCCAGCTTGTCAGCCCGTCTTGGTCATAATGAAAGCTGGCACCTCTGCTGCCATGCCTCTATTTGAATTTGGTTTGCGTTTTCCTGCAAGGTCACAGACGAAAGGAAGAATGGAAGATGTCCTCACCCAAAGCCTGCCTCTCCTCCCAGAGAGTGGAAGCCGATGGGGAGGGGATGAGGAAATATGCCTCCGCCTCATGGGGCTCTGGAAGTCGGACCAACAGGAGAAAAATCCCCAATCAATCAATCGATCATATTTATTGAGCGCTTCCTGGGTGCTGAGCACTGGGGAGTACAATATAACAGCGTTGGTAGAAACGTTCTCTGACCACAGTGAGTTTACAGCATAGTCAGAGAAGAGACATTGATAGAAATAAATTACAGAAGTGAACAGGATATTGTGGGACTGGGGGAGGGGTGAATAAAGGGCGCAGATCCGGATGACGCAGAAAGGAGTGGGAGAAGAGGAAATGAGGGATTACTTGGGGAAGGCCTCTTGGAGGAGATATGTCTCCAATAAGGCTTTGGGGTCGGGGAGAGTGAGCGCCTGTCGGATATGGAGATGGAGGAAGTTCCAGACCGCAGACAGGATGTGGGCGAGAGGTCGGCAGCGAGACAGATGAGATCACGGTACAGTGAGTAGGTTGGTGTTTGAGGAGTGAAGTGTGCGGGCTGGGTTCTAGTAGGAGAGCAATGAGGTGAGGTAGGAAGGGCAAGGTGATGGATGGAAAAGAGTTTATGTTTGATGTGGAGGTGGGAGGGCAACCCCTGGAGGTTCTTAGAGGAGTGAGGAAACACGGACTGAACATTTCTGTGGAAAAAGGATCTTTGCAGCAGAGTGAAGTAAGGACTGGAGTGGGGAGAGACAGGAGGCAGGGAGGTCAGCAAGGAGGCTGATTCTGTATTCAAGGCGGGATAGGATAAATGCTTAGATTAACACGGTAGCAGTTTAGATGAAAAGGAAAGGATGGAGTTTAGCAATGTGGTGAAAGAGGAACCAAAAGGATTTAGTGGCAGACTGAATATTTGGATTGAATGAGAGGGAAATGAGTCGAGGATAGTTCTAAGGTTAAGGGCGTGTGAGACGGGAAGGATGATGATGCCGTCTATAGTGACGGGAAAGTCACGGGGAGGAGACGATAAAGAGTTCTCTTTCGGATGTGTTAAGTTTGAAAGGTTGAAGGGACATCCAAGTAACGATGTCCTGAAGGCAGGAGGAAATATGAGACTCCAGAGGAGAGAGATCAGAGCTATATTTGGGAATCATCCGCATAGAGGCGATAGTCGAAGCCATGGGAGCAAATGAGTTCTCCAAGGGAGTGGGTGTAGCTGGAGAATAGAAGGGGACCCAAAATTGAATACCAAGGCACTTCCCAGAGTTAGGAGGTGGGAGGCAGAGGAGGAGCCTGAGAAAGAGACTGAGAAGAAGCGGCCAGAGAGAAGGGAGGAGAACCAGGAGAGGACGGTGTCAGTGAAGCCGAGGTTGAATAAGGTTTCCAGAAGGAGGAGGAGGTCGATGGTGCCGAAGGCGGCTGGGAGGTCAAGGAGGATTAGGATGGCGTAAAGGCCGTTGGACTTGGCAAGAAGAAGGTCATCTGTGACCTTTGAGAAGGCGGTTTCTGTGCAGTGAAGGGGTCAGAAGCCAGATTGGAGGGATTGAGGAGAGAGTTGGAGGAGAGGAAGTGGAGGCAGTGGATGTAGACAACTCACTCAAGGAGATTGGAATGGCAGGAGGGAGATGGGGCGATAACTGGAGAGCCACGGGTTCAAAGAAGGGTGTTTTTCAAGGCAAAGGAGACACGAGCTTGTTTTTAAGCAGCGATGGAAAAAGCCATTGGAGAGTGAACAGTTGAAGATGGCAGAAAGGGAGGGAATAAGTGCTCAGGACAGTGCTTTGCACACAGTAAGCGCTCAATAGATAGGACTGAATGAATAAGAAAGTGGACAAGTTCCTTGATAGGGTGAGAAGGGATGAGGCAGGTGGAGAGTGTGGATTTTCTTCTTAAGATCCTTCTGGGAGAGATGGGAAAGTTGAAGAAGGGGCAGGAAGTTGAGGGGGGTGGATTGGAGAGGAACAGGAGAGATTTTAGGGAGATCATGTGTGGATTAGTGGAAAAAGCACAGGCTTGGGAGTCAGAGGTCATGGGCTCTAATCCCAACTCTGCCACTTCTCAGCTGTGTGACTCTGGGTAAGTCACTTCACTTCTCTGAGCATCAGTTACCTCATCTGTACAATGGAGATTAAATCTGTGAGCCTCACGTGGGACAACCTGATTACCTTGTATCTCCCCCAGTGCTTAAAACAGTGCTTGGCACATAGTAAGCGCTTAACAAATACTATTATTATTATTAAGGGCAAGGGATGGAGGCAGCAGGGGACCAAGGAGTTTGAGGTGGGACTTAAATATCTGAAACAACTTGTCCTTGGATCTGTGACCAAGGTATTCCCCCTACCCTCAGCCTCACAGCACTTATGCATAGACCCTTAAATTATATAAATTATTTACTAATATTAAATGTCTGCCTCCCCCGATAGACTGCGAGCTCATTGTGGGCAGGGAATGAATCTACCAACTCTATCGTACTGTATGCTCCCAAACGTTTAGAACAATGCTCTGCACACAATACATGCTCAATAAATTTCACTGATTAACTGATCAGAGGCCTCTCTCCAACCCAGACAAGGATGCAAATGCTAATGTCTGACAAAGCCCTTGAGGTTTAGGAAATGCATTCCCACGAAGACAGTTCCATAATGTCCAAATAATAAAATGATAATAATAATAATGGTATCTGTTAAGTGCTTATTATGTGCCAGGCACTGTACTAAGTACAGGGACCGATGCAAGCAAATCCAGTTGGACACAGTCCCTGTCCTACACGGAGCTCACAATCTTAATGCCCAATTGACAGATGAGGGAACTGAGGCCCAGAGAAATGAAGTGGCTTAACCAAGGTTACACAGCTGAAAAGTGGCAGAGGTCCTTCTGACTCCCAGGGCCATGCTCTATCCACTAGGCCGTGCTGCTTCAATGGCCCCACAAAGTCTACGAGGTGGAGAGAACAAGTATCAATCCCCACTTTACAATGGAGGCAAATGAGGCTCAGAGAGGTTGAATGACTCTCCCAAGGTCACCCAGCAGGCTGGGGGCAGAGCCGGGACGGGAACCCGGACCTCCTGGCTCCCGGCCCCAGGCGCTGTCTGCCAGGCCACGTTGCTTCCCTCCGCTGGATCTATTATTTCCCAGCCTGAACAGACAGGAGAGAAACGAGGCTCAGTTCAATGCGCCGTGTTGACACTTATCATGAATTATCCCAGACGAGGGAAGCCGCGAAGACTCCAAATGGGATCCGTTCCGGGAAGAGGGCAGGCCTGGTCCGTGGCACACCCAAAGCCAGGCGCACCGGGGCTGAGATCACCTCAGGGAGCAGGGAGATGCCAGGCCATTGAGATCACACCACGAGGCCCAAGGCTCCAGGCCTGCCTCTAATAATAATAATAATAATAATGATGGTATTTGCTAAGTGCTTACTATGTGCCAAGCACCCTTCTAAGCGTGGGGGTAGATACAAGGTAATCAGGTTATCCCACGAGAGGCTAACAGTCTCAATCCCCATTTTATAGATGAGGGAACTGAGGCACAGAGGAGTGAAGTCACTTGCCCAAGGTGACACAGCAGACAAGTGGCCAAGCGGGGATTAGGACCCACAACCTCTGACTCCCAAGTCCATGCTCTTGCCTCTAGACCACGTTTCTCCCTCCGGGCCATCCCTCCAACCTCCCCATCGGGGTGGGAAGCAGCATGGTGGAGTGGATAGGCCTGGGAGTCAGAAAGTCATTCCTGCCCCGGCCACTTGTCCATGGTGTGACCTTGGGCAGGTCACTTTCACTTTTCTGGGACTCCCTGACCTCATCTGTAAAATGGGGACTGAGGGGAACAGGGACCTCGTCCAACCCTATTTGCTTGTATCCATCCCAGTGCTTAGTTCAGTGCCTGGCACACACTAAGTGCTTAACATATACTAGTTTTTAGTATTATTATTATTATTAGGATGGGACGTGCCATCTGAAGAGGGAGAGAGCCCTGTGAAGAGTCGCTGGGTGGCAGCGGCTGGGAGGCGACACAGGACCGGGAGTCCAAGGATCTGGGTTCTAATCCCGGCTCTGCCCCCGGCCTGCTGTGTGACCCGGAGCAAATCGCTCGCCCTCTCAGGGCCTCGGTTTCCTCCTCCGCAAAGCGGCAATCAGACATTTAGACCGTGGGCAACGGTGGGGCGGGGACTGGGTCCACACTGATCTTCTCACAGTCACCTCTGCGCCTGGCATCGGGCCGGACGCACGGGAAGTGCTTAAATGATGTCATCATGATAGCGAGGAGGCAGTCCGGGCCCCTTCAGTGTTTGAGGCCGTCCCCTCCCGACTGGGGCCGGGGCGAGGGTGAGAGTCCTGGGGGTTACCCCGGCCCGTCTGAACCACGGCACGGCCGGGACACGCGAGGAGGGGAGGTGGGCGCTTAGCTGACAGAAAGTCTCCGTCCCAGAAAACTCAGCCAACCTGCGGGTTGGGTGGCCAGGGGCAAGACGGGCCACGCCGCCCTGCCCGGCCTCTGCCCCTCGAACGCCGGGTTCTTCAGGCCCGGGGAAACAGGGCCCACCCCAGAGTACACATCATCTACAGCCCACACCGGGTTTACCTCTCAACACACACTGTACGCACCCTAGAGCACACACCGTTCACACAAACATGGCACGTCATGTACACCCCACAGCTGTGCACACCCAACACACACCATGCACACCTCACGATACACATACACGTGCACACCCCAGAGCACACACCGTGCACACCCTACAGCACACGCTGAGATTATGTCTACTATTAACTACACCCTCCCAAGTGCTCAATACAGTGCTCTGAAACATTCCAGACTGTAAGCTCCTTGAGGGCAAGGATCACGCAGTGTGGCGCAGTGGAAAGAGCCCGGGTTTTGGAGTCAGAGGTCATAGGTTCTAATCCCGGCACTGCCTCTTGTCAGCTGTGTGACTTTGGGCAAGTCACTTAACTTCTCTGTGTCTCAGTTACCTCATCTGTACAATGGGGATGAAGACTGTGAGCCTCACGTGGGACAACCTGATTACCCTGTATCTACCCCAGCGCTTAGAACGGTGCTCTGCACATAGGAAGCGCTTAACAAATACCAACATTATTAAAATGGGGATTAAGACTTTGAGCCCCACATGGGACAACCTGATGACCTTGTAAACCCCACAGCGCTTAGAACAGTGCTTTGCACACAGTAAGCGCTTAACAAATACCATCATTATTATTATTACCTCTATGGGACTCTCCCACATGTTCAGTTCAGTGTTGCGCACACGGTAGACTGGAAGTTCCTTGACGGTGGGGACTGTGTCCACTAACTCTATTGTCCTCTCCCAAGTGATCAGGAAGAAGGGGAGCGTGCTGGGCCCCTGAACCCTGTCCGTGCTTGGGCCGGGCCCACAAAGGCTCAGGGCGGTTTCCCGGCACGAGCGTGCGGGGACCCGGGAAGCCCATCCTGGGAGCGCTGACCAGTGGGGATGACGATGATGGCATTTGTTAAGCGCTTACTATGTGCAAAGCACTATTCTAAGCGCTGGGGAGGATTCAAGGTCATTAGGTTGTCCCACGTGGGGCTCACAGTCTTAATCCCCATTTTACAGTTGAGGGAACTGAGGGACAGAGAAGTTAAGTGACTTGCCCAAAGTCACACAGCTGACAAGCTGGAGCTGGGATTTGAACCCATGACCTCTGAGTCCCCAGCCCGTGCTCTTCCACTGAGCCACGCTGGATGGCGGGGGGGAAGGGAGAGCCCCAGTGGCGGCAACCCATCTGCGCTGACAGTGAAGGAGACGCTGGGGCTGACAGCCGTGGTGGTGACTGACCGATGGTCGTGATTGATTGATGGTGACAGTGGTGATGGGGGTGACCGATCGACGGTGAATGTGGTGATCGACGGTGATGGTGGCCATGACTGGTCGATGGGGACGGCGGTGGTGACGGTGATTAATTGACGGTGATAGTAAGAGTCACGGTGGCGACCGATAGGTGGTAACGGTGGTGATGGCAGAAGATGATTGATGGCGACAGTGGTGGGGATGGAGGAGATGGGGACTGCGGTGAGGACGGTGATGACCGATTGATGGTGACGGCGGTGGTGATGACAACAGCGGTGGCGGGGGTGACGTCTCCCACCGTGAGTGAAGGATGAGCGCCCGTACTGGAATTTCTTCATCGACACCCGACTCAGAGGGGTCGATTCTAGAGCCGGTGGCTCGTGCGTCACCACCCGTGCTCTGGTCCCCGCCCACTGGGGTCCTACGGGGGCGACCAGCTGGTAAGCGGGGATGATAATGGTGATGGTTCTATTTGTTAAGCACTTATTATGGATCCAGCACCATTCTAAATCGCTGGGGTAGATACAAGCTAATCATGTTGGGCACAGTCCCTGTCCCAAATAATACTACTACTACTAATAATAATGATTGCATTTGTTATGCACTTACTTTGTGCCGAGCATTGTTCTAAGCACTGGGGTTGATACAAGGTAATCAGGTCGTCCCACATGAGGCTCACAGTCTTCATCCCCATTTTACAGATGAGGTCAGAGGCATAGAGAAGTGAAGTGGCTTGCCCAAGGTTATACAGCAGACAAGTGGCAGAGCCGGGATTAGAACCCATGTCCTCTGACTCTTTCCACTGAGCTACGCTGCTTCTCAATAATAATAATAATGGTATTTGTTAAGTGCTTATCTTGTGCCAGGCACCATCCTAAACGTTGGGGTGGATACAAGCAAATCAGGTTGGACACAGTCCCTTTCCGACACGGGGCTCATAGTCTTAGAACCTTAGTACCTGGGTTCTAATCCCGGCTCCACCATTTGTCGGCTGTGTGACCTTCGGCAAGTCACCTCACTTCTTTGTGACTCGGTTTCCTCATCTGAATAATGGGGATTAAGACGGCGAGCAGCATGTGGGAAGCAGCGTGGCTTAGTGGCAAGAGCCCGGGCTTGGGAGTCAGAAGACATGGGATCTAATCCCGGCTCCGCCACTTGTCTGCTGCGTGACCTTGGGCAAGCCACTTCACTTCTCTGCGCCTCAGTTACCTCATCTGGAAAATGGGGATGAAGACTGTGAGCCCCACGTGGGACAACCTGATGACCTTGTATCTACCCCAGCGCTTAGAACAGTGCTTGGCACATAGTAAGAGTTTAACAAATACCATTAGCATCACCATAATCGATCAATCAATCATATTTCTTGAGCAATTACTGTGTACAGAGCACTACTATTAAACACTTAAGAGTACAATACAATGGAGCAGTACATACATTCCCTGCCCACAAGCAGTGCTCAACAAATACCATAAATATAATAATGCAACTATTATTATTATTATTATCATCAGACTACTTTTGTTTCCAGATTTCAGTAGCTACTCTGTTGAACCATCAGAAGTAGAAACTACTGATATGTACAGGAGAAGCAGGAAGGTAGAGTAGATAGAGAAGAAGTCTGGGAGTCAGAAGGTCATAGGTTCTAATCCCACCTCCACTACTTGTCTGCTGGGTGACCTCAGGCCAGTCACTTCACTTCTCTGAGCCTCAGTTCCCTCACCTGTAAAATGGGGATCGCAACTGTGAGCCCCACATGGGACAGGGACTGTGTCCAACTCGACAGGCTTGTATACACTCCAGCGCTTAGTACAGTGCCTGGCACATACTAAGTGCTTAACGAATACCATTATTATTATATCTTGATTTGCGGTGTGGGTGTTGCCGTGTGAAAGGGGAGGGGGTGTGTGTGTAACCCAGTGTCGCTCAGCCACTTGTTGTGTTTTTTTCCTCTATCTTTGCAGTGTGGAGCTGGACTTCAAACAGCAGGAAGACAAACTCCAGCCGGTCCTGAGGAAACTGCACCCGATGGAGGGCGCTCAGGTCACCTCGTTGCCTTACCCGCCGGACAGCGGCTCCTCCACGCCCAAGCAAAAATCCAAAACCGAACCCAAAAAGCCCGGCCGATGGAAACTCTGGTTCCTTTAGCCCTTCCCTTCCCCTTCCCCCCATTTCTTCCCCTGCCCCGGGGGCGGGGGCCACCACGGCCCGGGCCTTCCAGGAAAAACGCTTGGAGCCAAATGGGCGCCCACCTGGAGAGGCCGGGATCCGCCGACCCCGAGAGGGAAGGGAGCGGCGGGTCCGTGAACCAACAAGGCCTTTGTCCCCAGCGAGCACCGGATGGACGGTAGGACGGATTGACAGGCGGAAAGAAGGATGGACTCGGACCTGGCGCCCTCCCTCCGCCGCTCCCCGTCGAGGGACGGGATGTCAGCGTCGGCGCTCCCAGAGTCCAGTGTGGCAAGCAAAGACCTCTTCCCCCCGCCGGCCTTCACGGGGTCCCACCCACGCCCCCATCCCGGCCCCCACCCCGACCCCCGCCAGAGGCTGGCCTTCTCGCCGCCGCGAAAATCCCACCATCGTCTTCAAGCCTTTAGTTTTCTGAAATCCAGAAAAGAAGAGAGGGCAAGCCTTACGTTTGCCGGGGACTTCATTTCTACCTTTAATTTTGCAAAATACACAGGGGGTGAGTGCAGTTTTCAGCACCCAAAATCCTGAAGAAAGCACAATCTTTTTTCACGCAGTCCTGGGACAGCCCGAGTAATCTCTAAAACGTGATTTCTGGATCATTTTGCCTTCGTGTGCTGTAGCGTTTCACCGAGTGGCGCCATCCCGCCGTCACATGACCGACCCTTGTCGTTGAGCATTTTCTCAGCTCCGGGCCCCCCACGATCTCACCCCGATCGTCCCCTTCCTCCCGGCACATGGCCCGAGCCCCCCCCCCCCCTTCTTCTGGGCATGACTTGAATCGCTGCACGGTGACAGGGTCAGAGCTGTGGAACACGGCGACTTCTAGCTCCTTTCTAAATCATTTACTATCCAAAGGCCACATACGATCAGCTGGTGGTACAGTGACAGAGTGGAAGGTGAGTTGAGGGGTAAAAGAGGGAGAGAAAATGGGAGGGGAGATGAGGAGAGAGGGAGGAGAAGGAGAGAGAAAGAGAAAGAGGAGTGAAGGGAGGGTAAAAGAGGGGGAGAAAGAGAGTTGGAGAGAGGGAAGGGGAGAGAAGGGGAGAGGAAGAGAGAAAAAGTGGGGGGAGCGGAGACAGAGAAAGAGAGGTGGAAAGGGAGAAAGAGGGGGGAGTGAGAAGGGTGAGAGGGAGAGAAAAGGGGGAGGGGAGAGAGAACAAGGGGGAGATGGGAGAGAGAGAGAGAAAGAGGGGGATGGGCATAGAGAGAAAGGTGAGAGGAAGAGAAAGAGGGGGACGGGGAGAGAGAGAAAGAGGGGAATGGGGAGAGACAGAAAGGGGAATGGGGAGAGAGAGAAAGGGGAATGGGGAGAGAGAGAAAGGGGGGAAAGGGAAAGGGGGTAGAGGAGAGGGGGAGAAGGAGAGAACGAGAAGGGGAGAGAGAGGGAGAGAAAAAAGGGGAGAGCGAGAAGGGGAAGGAGAGAAAGATGGGGAGAGGGAGGAAAGAAAGGAAGATGGAGAGAGAGAAAGAGGGGGAAAGGGAGAGAGACAGGTGCAGTGTGGGGAGATAGGAGGAAGAGAGACAGAGAGAAAAAAGGGACACAGAAAAGAGGGACGACAGAGACAAACAGATGGAGAGAGAGGGACAGAGAGAAAGAGATAGAGGCAAAGACAGTCAGTGTAGAGACTGACAAGAGAGACAGAGGCATGGAGAAAGGCAAGGACAAAGAGGGAGAGATATGAACAAACCAACAGAAGGGTAGGTAGTGTGTCAAACACAGGGACAGAAATGGACCAAGAGAGCGAGAGAGAGAGAGAATCACCAATGGTATTTTTAGAACGCTTACTGTGTGCAGAGCACTGCACTGGGAGAGAATTTATACTAGAGACAGAGAAAGAAAGAAGATGGAGACATTCAGGGACAGAAGGGTCAATGCTATTTATTAAGCGCTTACAGTATTAAGCGCTTGGGAAAGTCCAATACAACAGAGTTGGTAGAAACATCCCCTACCCACATCAAGCTTACAGTCTAGAGGCAGAGGCTGACGTCGATAGAAGTAAATGAATAAAATAAACCGTGGACAGAGAGAGCCAAATGAATTAACTGGGAAAGGGCGAAGACGATTCCAGCTAGATCTGTAGCACTCCAGAGACCTCAGGCTCCAAGCTTTTGTGGAGATTGGCCTTCCAACACTCCGACCCCCAGCCCAGATAAGGAGCCCAGAGTTTCAGACCATCCTCGACACTCGGAAACCAAGCCGGAGGTGGGGAGAAGGGTCTTTGGCTTCTAGGATAAGGTCTCCAGGCTCACCATGGAAACGACACTGAATACGTTATTAATACGCCGTACTACCGGATGTACTTAGGGGAAAGCTGTGACACAAACGTTTTTAGAGATTTTTAAATACACGATGACACGTACGACTTCCTCTTTGTTATCCAACGCAACCCAAGGCTCATTTTCCTCATGCCTTTACAAGTACTTTGTTGTTTTTTTTAAAGTCCAAAACCCAACGTCCCCAGGCTGAAGTGACGAAGTCTGCCCATTTCTCACCAGGGAACTCGGCCTCTCCCCGTCCCCGCCGTCTGTCCCGTCTCGGCCAGCGGACAGACGGGCACCCACCCGGCAGGCCGGCCAGTAGCCCCGGGGCCGGCGTGCCAGGCCCCGAGCCCCCCTCGCCCTGCGGAGGGGGGGAAGATGCCAGACTACCCTTTCCCCACCGACGACCAGCCTTCTTATGCCCACTTCAGGTTTCAGGTGTCCACAATCACGCTGTCTTCTCCTCAACACACACCCAAGCCGTATCTCTGAAGACCCTATTCGACAACGGTCCAGGGGCAGAGTTGCCCAGGGAGGGGCTATTGTGCCTGTGGTGTTGGGATACCTTGCCATTCTGGCCCTGGGTCACGGGCTGCCACGGCAAGGGCTCACCAACGGGGACCAGAAATCGGGGTAGGGAGGTGGGCCTGAGAACCCTGCTGGCCAAGGAGACCATCTTGGAAGCTGTGTTGTGGCCCGGAAGTGAGCGGCGGGACCTGGATCCGGTGTGCCACGGAGGAAGTGCAATTGTTTCACGTGCAAAAGCAAACGCGTTTCATGTATTTTCTACTGTTTCTAATTAAAGCGCTGAAAAAGCTCCCGCGTGGACTCTCGCTGTGTTGCGACAACCGTCTCTCACGCAGCTGATCTCTCATCTACATCCTGCCTGTGGCCTGGAACGCTCTCACTCTTTATATCTGACAATGACTCTCTCGCTTCAAATGCTTATTGAAAGCACATCTCCTCCAAGAGGGCTTCCCTAAGGTTTCCTTTCTTTTATTCAGTCGTACTTACTGAGCGTTTACTGTGTGCAAAGCACTGTACTAAGTGCTTGGGAGATTACAATATAACAAACACATTCCCTGCCCATGAGGAGCTCACAGTCTACAGGGGGAGACAGACATTGATATACATAAATAAATATTCTCTTCTCCCACTCCCTTCTGTGTGGCTCTGACTCGCTCTGTTTTCTCATCCCCCTCCCAGCCCGGGATTATGTGCCAAGCACTGAACTAAGCACTAGAGTAGATCCAAGATAATCTGGATGAATACAATCCCTGTCCCACATGGGGCTCAGTGTCTAAGAGGGAGGGAGAAAAGGTACTGATTCCCCATTTTGCAGATAAGGGAACTGAGGCCCAGAGAAGTTAAGTGACTTGCCCAAGGTTAGAGAACAGATAAGTAGAAGTCAGGATTAAAACCCAGGTCTTCTGACTCCCCAGCCTGTGATCTTTCCAAAAGGTCACACCGCTTATCATCCTTTCGATCATCCTCTATATCTACCCCATTGTTAATCACATTGCTTGGTACATTTTTTAAAAACGGTATTTGTTAAGTGCTTACTAGTGCCAGGCACTGTTTAGGCGCTGGGATAGATACAAGGTAATCGGGTTGGGCACAGTGTCCGTCCTTTGTGGGGCTCACAGTCTTAATCCCCATTTCACAGATGAGGGAACTGAGGCACAGAGAAGTTAATGGACTTCCCCAAGGTCACACAGTAGACAAGTGGCAGAGGAGGGATTAGAACTCTGGTCCTGACTTCCAGGCCCACGCTTTAACCAGTAGGCCACGCTGCTTCTCACCTGGAGAAGACTCCAAGGCCCAGGTCTTTCTATCTCGCTCCAAGCGGGAGCAGAGGTGGGAACAGAGCTCCTGACCACCCTCCTGCCCGTCTCCCATCGTGCATGTCCACGCTGCAGCTCTCCGGCCCCAGTACCCACCCACCCAACGCAGTTTGGGAATGTCCACTCCACATGGCTAGAGGCTGCCTGGCTTCGCTTTCAATCCACACCCCTCCCCCGAGACACGGTTCCTGAGCTCCCTAACTCCTGTTGCCAGAGCACGCTTCCCTAGAGCTAACCACAATCCCTCCTGTTGCAGCACCACCCTCGATTCCACTCGAGACCTGGCAGAGGTGAACAGGGATCGGAATTTAAGGCGAGGCCTTGTTGGTGCTCTGAAAAGCGCCCCGACTTGGGCCCATGCTGGATACCGGGGAGAGCTCACGTCCCTTCGTTGGCCAGAGGAGGCAACCGCAACCATCCATCCATCCACCCATCAGCCCTCCATCCATCCAACCACCCACCTGTCCCTCTACGCACCCATCCATCCTACTACTCATCCATCCATCCACCCACCCATCCATCTAGTCATCTATCTCTTCCTCCTTCTGTTCATCCATCTTTCCATTTACCCATTCATTTATCCATCCATCCACCCACCCATCTCTTCCTCCCTCCATTCACCCACTAATCCATTTACCCATTCAACCATCCATCCCTCCCTCCATCCATCCACCCACCCATCTACTCATCCGTCTCTCCCTCTCTCCCTCCCTCCATTTATCCACCCACCCATCTAACCACCCACCTTTCAGTCTTCCGGGGGTTGTGGGGAGGTAATGGGGGCGGGGGCCGAGCACCGGACAAACCCCTTAGCCCCTTGGGTGCCCGGAAAGAAGCCAGCACACGAACAATAATAATAATGATAATGTTGGTATTTAAGCGCTTACTATGTGCAGAGCACTGTTCTAAGCACTGGGGGAGATGCAGGGTAATCAGGTTGTCCCACGTGAGGCTCACAGTTAATCCCCATTTAACAGATGAGGTAACTGAGGCACAGAGAAGTGAAGTGACTTGCCCACGGTCACACAGCTGACAAGTGGCAGAGCTGGGATTCGAACCCTTGACCTCTGACTCCGAAGCCCCGGCTCCTTCCACTGAGCCACGCTGCTTCTCTAAGTTGTTGGGCGTGGCTGGGGACGGACTGGGCAGGGCCGGGCAGGCAGGAGAAGGGTCCGAGAGGATCGGGCACAGCCTGGGGCTGAGGGAGCACCAAGCTCTGCTCCGCGGACCCAGTTCAAGCGACCTCTAATCAATAAACTGTTCAATCAATCGACGGCATTTATTGAGTGCTTACGGTGTGTGGAGCGCTAGACGGAGTGCCTGGGAGTGTGCGGAGTTGAGTTGGTAGATGGCTCCCTGCCCTCTGAGAGCAGAGAGTCTAGCAGAAAGCTTGGTGCTCACACAGCTGATTGAGCTCCTCTCCAGAACTTGATCAACTCGGGTCTTGGAAAGCAGCTGAGAGTTTCCAGTTTGAGTTGAAAAGCCCCCGAATAGCGGGTTTTGAGATTTTTAGCTTGTGGAAGCCTGTCCACCTCCCAGTCCCTTTCCTCAACCCTGCACTGTAAATGAAAAACTGGCACCTCGGCTCCCGAGAGCTAAGTTCAGTGCTTTGCCCACACAGCTGCCTGTTATAGCACAGCAGGCACTCAGTACAGCGCTCTGCCCACAGCAGGCACTCGGTAAAGTGCTCTGGGAGTCAGAGGTCGTGGATTCTAATCCCAGCTCCAACACTTGTCAGCTGTGTGACTTTGGGCAAGTCACTTAACTTCTCTGTGCCTCAGTTACCTCATCTGTAAAATGGGGATTAAGGCTGTGAGCCCCACGTGGGACAACCTGAAGACCTTGTATCTACCTCAGCGCTTAGAACAGTGTTTGGCCCAGAGTAAGCGCTTAACAAATACCATTATTATTATATTATTATTATAGTGCTCTGCCCACAGCAAGCACTCAGTACAGCAGCATGGCATAGTGGATAGAGCACAAGCTTGGGAGTCAGAAGGTCATGGGTTCTCTCCCAGCTCCACCACTTCTCTGTTGTGTGACCTTGGGCAAATCACTTCACTTCTCTGGTCCTCAGTTATCACATCTATAAAATGGGGATTAAGACTATGAGCCCCACATGGGACAGGGACTGTGTCCAACTCGATTTGCTTGTATCCACCCCACTGCTTAGTACAGTGCCTGGTACAAATACCATAATTATTATCATCATTATTATTATTATTACAGTGCTCTATACCCACAGCAGGCACTCAGTACAGCACTCTGCCCACAGCAAGCCCTCAGTTCCAGATCCCCTCCCACTGCCCAGGGCTGACTGGTACTGAATTTGATCAGAAATCCTTCACCACATCCCAAATTTGGGACATCCCCTCAAAATCCCTATGAGACGTGGGGTGTCACAGTATTTATGGGGAAGCAGCGTGGCTCAGTGGAAAGAGCCTGGGCTTCGGAGTCAGAGGTCATGGGTTCGACTCCCGGCTCTGCCGCTTGCTAGCTGTGTGACTTTGGGCAAGTCACTTAACTTCTCTGTGCCTCAGATACCTCATCTGTAAAATGGGGATTAAACCTGTGAGCCCCACGTGGGACAATCTGATCACCCTCTATCCCCCCAGCGCTTAGAACAGTGCTTTGCACATAGTAAGTGCTTAACAAATACCACCATTATGATTATTATTATTTTGGTTCGGAGAGGAGATGTGAGGACCGTTCAGGTTTACAACTGAAATGGACGAGACCCCCCCACCACGGGCCAAAGGCCATCGGCCTGTCCTCCGATCCCACCGGACAGAGGCTCCGTCCGCGGGCGAGACCAGCGTCTGTCTGAGCGGCCGCCTATGGGGAGCATTGGTTCCCTGCCCTCCTGCTCTTGTATCGTCCTGACGAGATTTCCAATTAAGAGCTGACCCCGCTGGCAGAGCCGTTATGTTTCATGCTTCCTGTCTCCCCGTTGATTCTACTTCCTGTGTGCACCGTGCTGCGAAAATGTTCTTGAAAGCCAACAAGCATCCGGGCAGTGTTTTAATCAAAGCCTTCATAAAGCCAGCCTAACAAGGGTGCTCGGATTTCTTCAAAACTCACACACACATACACACACACAGACACACAGAAAGCAATCCTCCTTTAACAGCTGCGTTGGATTCTTTTCAAAGTAAGAACGCTCCCTGGTACGCCATATGAAACGTTGCCGTGTACCAACGATGTAGTTTGAAAATGGATCCGTTGACCACTATGGCACCTATTAAGGGCTGACTGTGGTCTCGGCTCCCTATTGCAGAAAGAGCAGGAGACGGGAAATCGGGAGAATCTGCTTCTAATCCCAGCTCTGCCGGGGAATAAATAGCTTCATTTTCTCGAGCGCTTTCACGTCACTTCCCATTTTCCTCCTTGGGCCTTTGTCTCTTTGTCAGCAAAGTGAGATCAGAACTTCGCTCACCCTCCCTTTTTTTTCTTAATGGCATTCGTCAAGCGCTTACTATCTGCCAGCCACTGTTCTAAGTTCTGCGGTAGATACATGCTAATCATAATAATGATGATGAAGGTAATTGTTAAGCACTTACTTTGTGCCAAGCACTGAACTAAGTGCTGGGGTGGATCCAAGCAAATCGGGTTGGACACAGTCCTTGTCCCATGTGGGGCTCAAAGTCTCAATCCCCATTTTACAGATGAGGTAACTGAAGCACAAAGAAGGGAAGTGACATGCCCAAGGTTTCTCAGCAGACAAGTGGACTAGTGCCAGAACTAGAACCCAGGACCTGCTGACTCCCAGGCCTGGGCTCCATCCACTAGGCCACACTGCTTTCTCCCCCCCATTAGGGATGGGGAAGAGGCTACCTCCAATCCAACTATCCACCCCAGAGCTCAGCACAGAGACGTAAGCTCAATGCAGGCAGGGAATGTGCTTGTTTATTATTTTATTGTACTCTCCCAAGAGCTTAGTTCAGTGTTTTGCACATAGTAAGCGTTCAATAAATACCACTGAAGTTTAATTCATCTGCTTTTTTTCTGGAATCCGGGTCTCCAAGGGAGGCCCGAGCGGGGGCTGCGTCTGTGGGGGGTCAGAGGACACTCCAAGGCCCGGGACGGCAGACACTGGAAACTGTTTGGGGAGGAGTCCCGGGGTCCCGTCTCTGCCCGCCTGACCCACCCAGGAGCTCCTCCGTCCTCTGCGCAGGCTCATACCTTCCACGTCGGCGGGAAAGTGAACGAACGGAGGCTGTTTGAGTGGCCCAGGGCCTCACACCCTCTCCCCAGCACCGATGGAGCGGGAAACCCATCTTACGCCGGAGAACATTCCCGCTCCAGGTCCCTGGAGCCGCTCGGCCCCGTCTCCGGCCCCATTTCGGGCTCCAGTCCCAGTCCCGGCCCCGCTGGCTCTTCAATCCCCGGTCTGGGACGCCGAGCAGAGGTGAACAAGTAAGAGCAGATGGCCACGGAAGCGGAAGCCTCGAACTGCTGAGTCGAGGGCGGGAGAGGAGAACTGAGGGCCCACGCCTCTCTCCTCAGCCTGTGGGGACGACTCCCACAGCCCCCCCACCTCCTCTGACTCAGTTTCCCCTCTCCCTCTTGATTGGTCCCATTCCCAATTTACACCAGCTGTGGTTACCTCCGGCGGGGGGAGGGGGAGATACAGCGCGGTCATTCTGGGAGCAGGGATTACGTCTTCAAACTGTTGTACTCTCCCTAGCGCTCAGTTCAGCACTGAGTACTAGACTGTAAATTTGTTGTGGGCAGGGAATGTGTCCATTATATTGTTGTAGTGTATTCTCCCACGTGCTTACTACAATGCTGTGCACACAGTGAGTGCACAATAAATACAACTGGCATTGCAGTAAAAGAAGCAGCATGTCTTAGCGGTCAGAACCCAAGCCTGGGAGTCAGAAAGACCTGGTTTCTAATCCCGGCTCCACCATTTGTTTGCTGGGTAACCTTGGGCAAGTCACTTCACTTCTCTGGGCCTCAGTTACCTCATCTGCAAAGTGGGGATTAAGACTGTGAGCCTTGTGTGAGATGGACAAGGACTGTATCCAACCCAATTTGCTTGTATCCACCCTAGCATTTAGTAAGTGCTTAACAAATACCATAATTATTATTATTATTAGCTTGTATCTACACCAGTGTTTAATACAGTGCCTGGCACAGGGTAAGCATTTAACTAATACCATTTAAAAAAAAAGGAATAGGGGTGTCACACCCACCTAACAGGGCAGGGGTCTGTCCTTGGGCAGAGTTTTTGGCCACAAATCAAAGGAAACATCCACACCTCCCTGACCCCCTCTATGGCCCCAGGACCCCCTGAGCAGCACCAGCCCCCGGTGCCTCTGACCCTCAGGACATCCTTATCTTGGTGCTCCTTCACATCGCACACCTCAATTTCAACGCCCTCAATTCTAACTGAGGTCCCTCACCGCCATTAGGATCACGGCGGCTGAAACCCTCCCTTCGCCCCTTCCCCTCACCCCTTATTTGCTCCCACCCTTTGAGGCATTTTGACTAAATCTGAGTGAAGAAAGTCTATTTCTATTTAACCTCCGGAAATTATCTGGACAACAATTAGCTGGCATAATGGCAAACCTATGAGCTCAAGGTGCCGTTCTGCTGAGTAAGATGTGAAAGAGAACACTTTCAAAATTAACTACTCTCCTGGCGTATGTTCACAAGCAAATTACATTCAAAAACCTTATGTAAACACTTGCACCTCTCTTTAGTTATATAAATATATTGACTGTGACTTATCATTTTGAAAGAAACATATTTAAATTGCTCCTGTCTGTATTTTGGATCTTGGAAACACATTAACACGCTTTCCATTATTTCTAGTGTGAAAATAATCTTCGCTAGCCACTCTGTTGTCATGGAACCAGTAGGAAAGCGCTGGACACGAGGGCTTGAATACAGTGCTCTGCACTCAGTGAAGGTTCAATAAATGCCTCTGACTGATTGGACACGCTATCGTCACAGGACTGAAGTGTCCTCAACATGTTATTGTCAGGGAACTGGTTAATAGCAAGAGACACATTATGGTTACAGAACCAGCCAAGAGTGTTGGTCATGCTCTTGTCATGACACTGGTTTCAAGGACAGGATGTTCTAAGGTCACAGAACTAGTTAAAAGTGTTGGACATGTTCCTGTCACAAAAGTGGTAAAGAGTGCTGGACATGCTATTATGGAAGCAGTCAAGAGAGCTGGACAAGCTCTCGTCACAGAACTGGTTATGCACATTAGACATGTTACTGTCATGAAACCGGTTAAGAGCACTGGATAGATACAATTTTGTCCCCGAACCCGTTAAAAGCTCCGGAAACACTCTTGTCACAGAACCTATTGAGAGCACTGCGCAGAACGCTCAGTACAGTGCCCTGAACACAGTACAACCAAATGAATGACACGCTAAGGTCGCAGAACCAGTCAAAAGCACCGGACACATTACTGTCACAGAACTGTCATAGAACCAGTTGAGCGTACTGGACATGTTATTGTCATAGGAACAGTTAAAAGCTCCAGACACGCTACTGTCTGGAACTGGTGAGAGAGCTCTCCGGGGGCAGGGGTCCTGGCGCCGACCAGGTCCCCACGGTCCCAATGTCACAACCGTTTGGCGTCTAGTTTCGGCAGAAGTCCAGGCCTGCCCCCAAGGTGACCTGGCCAGCGCAGGAAGGGAACCGTTCAGCCGAGGCCGTAAGAGGGTTCCCTTTGAGGGTTCACAGAGTCCCCCACCAAGCAATGCAACTCAGTGGGAAGCAAGCCAACTCTATCCTGGTCTCTCAACACCACTGCTACTTCCGGAGGCTGGGTCTGACTGGAATAAGCCAAGGCAGACCGGAACAGGCCGCGACAGACCGGAACAGGTCGGGGCATGCCAGGGCAGATTAGGGAATTCTTGGATAGGCCAGAACAGATCAGGGCAGGCCAGAACAGACCAGAGCAGGCCGGGGCAGGCCAGGGTAGGCCAGTACAGGCCGGGATAGGCCAGGGCAAGCTGGCCTCAGCATTGAGCAGAGCGTTTTACACCCGCTGAAACCCAGACCATTGGAAGAAAATAGAAATACTTTGAGTGGGAAGACAGCCAATGAAATTTGAAACAAGAACATGCGTCCCTCAAAGGGACAGAAGCTTCCTACGAGCTCAGATCAGCAGAAGCCCGTCCGCGGCCCAGCTCCGAGACCCCGGGTGTCTTTGGAGAGCGGGCTCCCACAGCCTTTGAGCACAGACCCACGCCAATCGCTCCCCACCAGCTTTGGGGGGCCGAGCGGCGGGGTACAGCCCCCAGCAGGGTCAGCGGGAGCCCAGATCGCACCCGGAAGGATCACGCCGGAGGGGACGGTGGTGGCGCTCAGTACTCACGATGAGCTCAGAGTCTCGTCCCAGGGAGATGACTGTGCGGTTCACGGTGCGCAGGAGTTTCTCCACGATAAGCTGGACGTGCCGCTGTGTCGGGCCCTGGAGGAGAGGGACAGATAGACGGACCAATAAACACCCCTCCCCCTGTCCGGGCCATAGACCCTCCCTGCCCAACCCGGCATTTTCCAGCCTGCCCAGCAGTCGCTTGACCGTCCTGCCCCAGAGGGAACAGCCTGGCCAGAGCCCCTTAACGAGATGAGAAACAGCAGCTGCCAGAGTCTGAAGCTGGCACGGGAAAACTCAGGTGCTGAATTCCTTCATTCATTCATTATTATTCACTGGGTGCTTACTGTGTGCAGGGCATTGTCCTAAACACTTTGGAGAGCCCAATACAACAATAATTGGACACATTCATGACCGACCACGAATGGTCATCTGCCAAGAAATCGCAGTCCTTGAATGTAGCCTGTCGAGACAACAAAAAGTGGGAGTCGTTCCAACGGTCCTTGGACGGCTGGTCGCCCGGTCTCCTCCGGGGCCACTATGGATCTTGCCTGACTGAGGTCCGGGCCCGGAAGGAAGATCTTTGGGGATCATGAAGTGGGGAGGGACCGCCTCTCCTGCCCGCCCCAAATGAGCCCTTTGGAATGCAGTCATAACACACCAGCCTGCCTGGTATTGGGTTTATATATGAACAATAACCAATCAAACAGCAACCAATCAAACAGCAACCAATCAAACAGCAACATCTACGGAGCACCCACCGAGTGCAAAGCACTGGACTTAGCACCTGGGAAGTTCATTCATTCAATAGTATTTGAATGGGAAGTGTGCAGCAGTAGCAGCAAATGATTATTATAGTAATTGGGTTACTCGTTAAGCGCTTACTATGTGCCAGGCACTGTGCGACGGGCTGCGGTGGATACAAGCAAATCAGGTTGGACACAGTTCCTGTCCCTCATGGGGCTCACAGCCTTAATCTCCATTTTCCATTTGAAGTAACTGTGGAAAAGTTAAGTGACTTGCCCAAGATCACACAGTAGATCAGTGGTGGAGCTGCGATTAGAACCCAGGCCCGGGCTCCATCCACTAGGCAACACAGCTTCTCACACTTCACAAGTTCACAATGGAAGGACCCAAGTGGCAATGTGGCTGTGCCTGTTGGACTCTGAACTACAAGGAGCCTGAAATTCTGCTCTTCTTGCCATCCTGCCCTCAGCCTTCATGGTGGGTTACAGTTTTATTGTTCCCTCTTTCCCTAAGGGGTCTTTCACCAGTCCCCACTCCTCCAGCCTCTTAATTGTCAGACTGTCAGCCTCCCAAGGGGCAGGGACTGAGCCTCATTCCCATCTGTGGAATAATAATAATAATGATGGTATTTGTTAAGCGCTTACTATGTGCAAAGCACTGCTCTAAGCGCTGGGGAGGATACAAGGTGATCAGGTTGTCCCACGTAGGGCTCACATTCTTCATCCCCATTCTACAGGTGAGGGAACTGAGGCACTGAGAAGTTAAGTGACTTGTCTAAGCCGACAAGTGGCAGAGCGGGGATTTGAACCCATGACCTCTGACTCCCCAGCCCGTGCTCTTTCCGCTAAGCCCCGCTGCTTCTCTAAGCGCTTACTATGTGCCAGGCACCGTGCAACGGGCTGGGGTGGATACAAGCAAATCAGGTTGGACACAGTTCCTGTCCCACATGGGGCTCACAGCCTTAATCTCCATTTTACACTTGAAGTAACTGAGGAAAAGTTGGCCAAGGTCACAAAGTAGGTCGGGGTGGAGCTGGGATTAGAACCCAGGCACTCCCAGTACTCAGTCCAGTGCTCTGCACTCAAAAGAAGCTTAATACTTTAGTACGACAACATGTCATACTTCTAAAGGACACAGCTATCAGATCAGAACACAAATATTAAGCATTTCTACGTCATTTTGGACTTCCTTTACCCCAGAGGAAACGGTAGGCCCTTAAACAAAGACGGCTCAGTCCATAGCACCTCTTCGAGATGGAAGCCTTTCTGCCCTGCCTAGAAAGGAATCCAGGCAAAGACTTGCCATAGAAAAAACTGAACTCATTATTCTAAAGAAAATTTCACTGAATTTTCACAGTACCAGGGCTCCCAGGCCCTTCCCCGCTCAGCCCCGATGAGGAACTGAGGGCTCAGCAGCGGCAAGACACCTACCACATCGTCCCGGTACAGCACTTCCAGGATGTTGCTCAGCAACTGGCAACAGGCCTCGAGTTCTTCCTGCCTCTCCAGGTGGCCCTTGAGCTGGTCAGTCATGACAGGCAGCAGGATTTCTCTGCAGTCTGCAGCGGACACACAAAATGACTTCCAGTCAGCGGAAAGGGAGGACCCATGGGTGGGGGTCGCCAAGCCCGTTGACCGCAGCCAGTATCCATCTCGGGCTCGCCGGGGTCCCAGGCCTCTCTGAGCCCCACCAATACCCCGCCTGGCCCAGCCCATGGTCCCGAGCACTGGACTGACCAAACATCGGGAATGATGCTTTAAAGTCCTCAAATACCCCACCCCTCCTACCTCACTTCACTGCTCTCCTACTTCAACCCAGTCCACACATTTCACACCTCTAATGCCAACCTACTCACTGTTCCTTGATCTCGTCTATTTTGCCACCGACCTCTCGCCCACTTCCTCCCTCCAGCCTGGAACACCCTCCCTCCTCAAATCCGACAGATCTCTTCCCATCTATAAAACCTTATGGAAGGCACATCTCCTCCAAGAGGCCTTCCCTGACTAAGCCTTCATCTGCTCTTCTCCCATTCTCTTCTGTGTTGCCCTGATTTGCTCCCCAGCCCACAGAACTCATGTCCATACCCGTAATTTATTTATTTGTATTAACGTCTGTCTTCTCCTCTCGACTTTACAGGAAACTTGTCTATCGACTCAGTTATATTGTTACACTGTGCTCTCTTGCTTTGCACAGGGTAAGCGCTCAATAAATGTGATTGATTGGTGGGTGCCCCACTCCCTGTGGCCTTGCCATGTCCCAACCCGGGCTCACCTGCCCAGCTGTTGCCCCTTATCCACCGTCTCGCTCAACAGCCGCCATCAACGTCACCACCAACACCCTTGCCAACTCCACCACACCCGCAAACACCATCACCCCTACTGACAGTCACCAGACTGCGTCCCTATTTGCTTAACAAACACCATAATAATAATTACTGCATGTAAAATATATATGCATATATGTGTGCATTTACGATACATACATATATATAATAAAAATTAATAATTATTATTATCATGGTATTAGTTCAGTGCTTACTATGTGCCAGGCACCTTACTAGGCACTGGGGTGGATATGAAGCAAATCGGGTTGGACATAGTCTCTGTCCTATGTGGGACTCATAGTCTCAATTCCCATTTTACAAATGAGGTAACAGGCCCAGAGAAGCGACATGCTCAAGGTCACACAGCAGACAAATGATGGAGCCGGGATTAGAACCCATGACCTTCTGACTCCCTAACCCATGCTCTATCCACTACACCATGCTGCTTCTTATATATATATATATATATATATATATATATATATATACATACACACACAAACACACACATGTATATATCATTACGTTAGAATTATTATCCTCATTATTGACTGAGGGCCCATTTGAATGTGTGTGTGTGGAGGTATGGTTGGGACCACCTGCCCTAGATAAAGAAAGTAAATGGGGAAGATCTCCTGGAGAAGGCAGAGGAAAAGGCGGCAGATGAGGAGGGATTTCTGTCTGCTTTCAACACCTAGCTAGAACCCCATACCCTTCCTTTCTGTTCCCAAGAACAGAGGAGCTGAGGAATCGTCAGGTCCGAAGGTCCCAGCCGGACCTCCGCTGACCCCAACACACAGACCAGCCCCAACACTAACTATGTGCCAAACACTGTTCTAAGCACTGTGGTAGATACAAGCTAATCAGGTTGTCCCACATGGGGCTCACAGTCTTAATCCCCATTTTACAAATGAGGGAACTGAGTCACAGAGAAGTGAAGTGACTTGCCCAAAGTCACACAGCTGATATGTGGCGGTGCCAGGATTAGAATCCACAACCTCCAACTCCCAAGCCCGGACTCATTCCACTAAACCACGCTGCTTCCCCAACGCTCAGTTCAGCGCTCTGCACTCAGTAAGCTTCCAAACACTACCGCTGACTGATTGATCGATCCCCAGAGCCTTGGTTAGTAATCTGGCGGCCGGGATGCAGCGAAGAGAGGCAGGCCAGCATGTTTAATCAGTATGGAACAACAAAAAGCCTCACAAACAAACTGTTCTGTAGTCAGCTCGCAAAGACAACCCCAGCTCCCGAGAAGAATCCTTGTATTTCGGCAGGATGGCAGTCACTTGGCGATCAGCTCTGTGCTGAAACAATCTTCCAGGCCATGAGCAAATGGGAGATATGGGACTGCGTTCTGCTCGTCGTTTTCTGATAAAGCACTCCGTCACCCGACCAAATCCGGGACGGGTGGTAAATGCTATTTATCCATCCCAATCCCTGACCGATGAACCAGGATAAAGAGCAGAAAAGGAGCCAAGTCACGGGACTGGATTCGACCGCTGACCACACCCCTCCCTCTCTCCCTAGAGCCTCCTGCCATCTCTTTCAGATCCATCAATCGATTGTATTTTTTAAGCACTTAACCATGGGCAGAGCACTGTACTAAGCACTTGGGAGAGTACAATGCAACAATATAACTGAGTTGGTAGACATGTTCTCCACCCACAATGAGCTTATTTTTTAGAGGGAGAGCTAGATATAAGAGAAGCAGCGTGGCTTAATGAAAAGAGCCCGAGCTTGGGAGTCAAAAGATGTGGGTTCTAATCCCAGCACCGACATTTGTCTGCTGTGTGACCTTGGGAAAGTCACTTCACATCTCTGTGCCTGTTCCCTCATCTGTAAAATGGGGATTACAAGTGTGAACCCCAGATGAGACAAACTGATTACCCTGTATCTACCCCAGTGTTTTGAACAGTGCTTGGCACATAGTACGTGGTTAACAAATATCATTATTATTGTATTAATACAAGCTAATTATGGATATGGACATCATAATAATAATACGGTATTTGTTAAATGCTTACTATGTGCCAGGCACTTTACTAAGTGCTGGGGTGGACACAGATCAGATTGGACACAGTCCCCATCCCATGCGGGGCTCACAGTCTCAATCCCCATTCTCCAGATGAGGAAACTGAGGCCCAGAGAAGTGAAATGACTTGCTCAACATCACACAGCAGACTAGTGGTGGAGCCAAGTCAGTCAGTCAGTTAATCGTATTTACTGAGCACTTACTGTGTGCAGAAGAAGAAGAAGCAGAAGGTACTCTGCGCTTGGGAGAGTACAGTGCAATAAAATAACAGACCCTTTCCCTGCCCACAACAAGCTTTTAGCCTGGGGGGAGCTTACAATTTAGAGGGGGGTCCTTCTGACTCCGGGGCAATCACCTCTGGCACCATTTCCTCCTCTTCTGCATGCCCCTTTCTGTTATTTACCAAACCTACTTCTGCCTCCCGGTATCTCAGAGCCGTGTAATGATCTTAACATCAATTGGCAGCCCTCGGTGCCCTGCTTGGCTTTTTCATTAATTCTGCTATTTCTGGGTTTTTTTAAGTTTCCTTTGAAGAGTTTTCTCGGAGCGTAGACGTTCACACCCTGTGTCTGACGCATGAGAAACGGCGGAGGGCCACGGGTTTGGAAACGCGGGCAGGGAAGCGGGAGTTGTGACCGCCCGACGCTGTCCCTCCCCTGACCCGGCCAGCAAGCGGCTCTTCGCCACCGGAGGTCACTCGCAACAGTCCACTGTTCGTGACACGTATAATCGATTGATATTATTCTGGCCAGCCGACTCATCCGGCTGTTCAGAGGGAAGAGTCTGAGCTCGCCACACGCCCCACAGTTCTTTAAACCAAGGGCTTCACCATCACTAAAGATGTGGGGCAATAAGGATTTTAGAATTATGTATAGACAGAAGAGAGAGTGAAAGAAGCAGCATAGCCTAGTGGATAGAACCCGGGTCTAGGAGTTCAAGAAGTCAGGGATTCTAATGTCAGCTCTGCCTCTTGTCTGCTGTGTAACCATGGGCAAGTCATTTAACATCTCTGTGCTTCAGTTCGCTCATCTATATAATGAGGATTAAGACTGTGAGCCCTATGTGGGACAGGGACTGAGTCCAACTCAATTATCTTGTATCTACTCCAGTGCTTAAAAGAGTTCCTGGCACATAGTAAGAGCTCAACACATATCATAATTATTTTTATTAATATTAATAAATAGAGAGGAGAGAAAGAGACTGTGAGAGAGAAGAGAGACAGGGAGAGAAGAGAGATGGGGGGGAGGGAAATAGAAGAGGAGAAATAAAAGGAGGAGAAATAAGAACAGAGAGAGGAGATAAAGGGGAGACTGAGGAGAGCAAGAGGAGATAGAGGAGGAAACCGCGCATAGCTTAGCGAATAGAGCCCAGGCGTGGGAGTCATGAGTTCTAATTCTGGCTCCACCACTTGTCTGCTGTGTGACCTTGGGCAAATCATGTCACTTCTCTAGGCCTCAGTTCCCTCATCAGTAAAATGGGGATTGAGACTATGAGCCCCACATGGGACAGGGACTGTGTCCAACCCAATTTGCTTGTATCCACGCCAGTGCTTAGTACAGTGCCTGGCACACAATAAGCGCTTAACAAATGCCAGTATTGTTATTATTATGATTATTATTAGGGAGTGGAGATAGGGGAGAGAGAAGAGGAAGGGAGAGGGGAGAGAGGAGGGAGAGAGAAGAGATAGGAGAAAGGAGAGATGAGAGAGGAGAGAGAAAAGAGAAAGGACAGAAGACAGATGAGAGAGGGGAGAGAGAACAAGAGAGAAGACATGAGAGGAGATAGAGAAGAAAGGAGAGAAGAGAGGAGGGGAGAAGACAGAAGAGGAGAGGGAGAGAGGTAAAAGAAAGAAGAGAGGAGAGGAATGAGAGGAGAGAGAAGAGAGGGGAGGGGAGGGGAGAGGAGGGAGGAAGAGGAAGGAAAACTAGAGAGGGAGAAAGAGGAAGACTGCAGAAAACGGGCAGAGGTCTGTCTGACATGACAGTGTTCTTTTCTCCCAGAAACTGAGAGCCCTCTGCTCCATTCATTCACTGGACCACCCTAATGTCCAAGCTAAATGTGTACCAGCACTTCAGCTACTGCTCTGTACTGTGCATTGCACTGACACTGGACCTCAAGCAGTGTTCTGCCCTCCCTCCCTAGTCCACACTACACCCAGCTACGCTGGACGGGACACATGAGAATGAGCAGCAACAGAAGATCCGAACAGCTGCCATTTGGGTAGCTGACATTGGGAGACCAGAAGCTGAGAGGGCAGAGAAAGCGTTGTGAGGACACAGTAGAACAAAGCCTCAGACAACGCTGTATCCCAGTTGAACGCTGGGAGCCGTTGGCTGAGGGCGGGCTGACGTGAAGCGCTGCTGGTAGGAAGGGCTGGGAGATGGCCTCAACCCTCTTCTGATGCCAGCAGAGCACCGGTGTCTTCCACCAACCACCAAAAAGCCAGGCGTGTGAAGGGCTGCAGCTTAGTAGTGGTAATAACAATAATAACAATAATAATAATGGTATTTGTTAAGTACTTACTATGTTCCAGGCACTATACTAAGTGCTGGGGTTGGGTATAAGCGAATAGGGATTGACACAGTCCCTGTCCCTCAAAGGGCTCACAGTCTTACAGATGAGGGAACTGAGGCCCAGAGAAGTGAAATGATTTGCCCAAGGTCACAGAGCAGGCAAGTGGTGGAGTCTAGAGTAAAAACTAGGAGCTTCTGACTCCCAGGCCCGTGTTCTATCTTCTCTGCCTTGCTGTTTCCCATCACAGGGCAAGCACATGGTGAGGAAGAACCATGCATGCGGAGCTTATCGATGGCCCCTGGTGGGAGCAGTGACAGGCAGTAGGCACGTTCGACCCCTATGTGTTATATTGCCGGACTCGGGGGCCCTGACATTGCTGGATCCGGGGGAACCCCTTACATTAAAACCTTCCCTATCTTCCCTCCCAAACCCTGTCCTCTCCCTGACTTTCCCATCACTGTGGACGGCACAACCATCTTTCCCATCCCACAAGCCCGCAACCTTGGGGTCATCCTTGACTCCGCTCTCTCATTCACCCCACACATCCACTCTGTCACCAAAACCTGCCCCTCTCACCTTCACAACATCACCAAGATCCGCCCTTTCCTCTCCATCCAAACTGCTACCTTGTTGGTACAATCTCTCATTATATCCCGTCTGGATTACCGCATCAGCATCTTTTCTGATCTCCCAACCGCCTGTCTCTCCCTGCTTCAGTCTGTACTTCACTCTGTTGCCTGGATTATCTTTCTACAGATACGCTTTGGGCATGTCCGCCCCCTCCTCAAAAATCTCCAGTGGTTGCCTATCAACCTCCATATCCAGCAAAAACTCCTCACTATTGACTTCAAAGCTGTCCATTCCTTTGTCCCCTCCTACCTCACCTCCCTTCTCTCCTTCTACAGCCCAGCCCACACACTCCGCTCCTCTACTGCTGCTAACCTCTTCACTGACCTTGCTGTCCCCTGGCCCACGTCCTACCTCTGGTCTGGAATGCCCTCCCTCCTCACATCCACCAAACTAGCTCACTTCCCCCCTTCAAAGTCCTACTGAAAGCTCACCTCCTCCAGGAGGCCTTCCCGACTGAGCCACCCTTTCCTTTGCTCCTCCTCCCTTCCCAATCACCCCAAATCCCGCCTTCTGCTCTCTGCGCCCCTTCTGCTCCACAGCACTTGTGTATATATGTAAATATTTATTATTCTATCTTTTTATTAATGATGTGTATATATCTATAATTCTATTTTTTTTATATTGACGCTATTGATGTCACTCTCCTTGTTTTGTTTTGTTGTCTGTCTCCCCCTTTCTGAACTATGAGTCCGGTGTTGGGTAGGGATTGTCTCTGTTGCCGAATTGTACTTTCCAAGTGCTTAGTACAGTGCATGGAATGACTATAAGTGGCTCCAACTTCCTCTCCAACCACCCCTCCCCTCCCTCTTTGCCTCCCTTCTCTTTCTGCTCCAATACTCCCCACCCCGTCCCCCTTCCCGGCCTTCCCCAACATCCTCCTGCCTTCCCGCCGGCCCCACCTCCAGCCCTTCTTCTGGCCTTCCGGCCGCCCCACCCGACTCCTCTTCCACCCTCCTCTCGGCCTTCACACCGCGATCCCCCAACCCCTCTTCCAGCCTCCTCTCGGCCTTCACACCGCGACCTCCAACCCTTCTTCCGGCCTCTTCTTCAGCCTTCCCTCCACCCCAAACCCTCTTCCAGCCTCCTCTCCAGCCTTCTTGCCCCCCCGCAACTCTTCTTCCAGCCTCCTCTCCAGCCTACCCACCATCCTCCCCCAACCCCTCTTCCAGCCTCTCCTCCGGCCTTACAGTCACTCTCCCCAACCCCCAAGCCCCCTTTCATTCTCCTCTCTGGCCTCCCTGCTGCTCCCACAACCACCCCCCACTTCCAGCCTCCTGCCTGGTCTTCCCACTGCACCCCCACCCAATCCTCTCTTCCAGCCTCCTCTCCCATCTCCCTGCCATCCACCCCTACAACCTTTAGCTCCCTTCCAGACTTTCCACCAGTCCTCCCCACCCCCATTTCCCCTTCCAGTCTCCTCTCCAGTCACCCTGCCATTCTCCCCATTGCTCTTCCCTCCAGCCTTCCCACAAGCCACCCCCTTACCTCTCCTTCCAGTCACCTCTCCGGCCACCCCACCAGCTTCCCCCGGCCTCTCTTCCAGCCTCCTCTCTGGATACCCCACTAGCCTCCCCTCCGGCCTCTCCTTGGGCCCCAGCCATCCCCATGTGGAGCGACAGCTTGGGTCAGCTGGGACAGCGGCAGGTATCGACCGGGACCCAGCAGGGATGGAGATGGCCCAGCAAAGGAGGGCGAGGAGGGGAAGGGGGCTTCACTCACCATGCTGGGTGAAGAGGTCACTGTGGACGATTTCGGTCAGGCACTGCAGCTTCTGAACAGTCAACCAGCCCGGTGGCACCTTCAGGGTGAACTCGGTGAACATTTTGCTGGGGAGAAAGAAATGGGTGGGGTGAGGGCACCGAGTGGCATGAAGGTGCCAGCATCCCGTCCCCCTCCCTCCTGACCAAAAGGGAAAGGGCTGGCAATGATGGGACTCAAAGTTTCTGATGAAGACTCTGAATTGCTTCATTCATTCATTCAATCATATTTATTGAGCGCTTACCGTATGCAGAGCACTGTACTAAGCGCTTGGAATGTACAGTTCAGCAACAGATAGAGACAATCCCTGCTCAACAACAGGCTTTGCTCTCAGAACAGGAGACATGATTTATCTGTAAGAGCAGCTCTCCCCTCCTCGCTCACCCCAGCCCACCCCATCCCACCCTCTCATCCTGCTTCTCTAACTCCAATCTACTCAATGAATCTCGATCTCCTCTATCTCCCCATCGACCCCTCACCCACAGCTTCCCTCCTATTTGAAACTCCCTCCCGCTTCATAATAATTCATAATAATTATGGCAGCTGTTAAGTGTTTATTCTGGGCTATGCACTGTACTAAGTGCTGGGGTACAATCCAGCAGTCCACTACGCTCCCCGTCTTCAAAGCCTTACGAAAATCAGATTTCCTTCAGGAAGCCCTGCCTGACTAATCTCTACCCTCCTCACACTACTGTCCCTCCCTTGTGCATCACACTTCATTTGTTCCTTTACTTGTTCATTTCCTCCTCATCCCACCCTCAGCCCTTCAGCACTTATATCCATACTTTTAGACTATGCCGCTTTCCCCATTTGTAATTTATTTTAAAGTCCAGTCTCCCGGGCTACACCATAAGCTCCTCAAGGGCAGGAACTGTCTTCTCACTCTCTTCCTCTCTCCCAAGCATTCAGTCCAGTGCTCTGCACACGGTAGTCTCTAAGCTCTTGGAGAGTAGGGATTGTGTTTGCCAAGCCTACTGTACTCTCCCAGTAGCTCAGTACAGTGCTCTGCACACAAAAGACCATAAGCTCTTTATGTCTAATGACTCTACTGTCCTCTCTCAAGTGCTCAGTACAGTGCTCTGCATAGCACCTTGGCAGAGTGGACAGAGCATGAGCCTCGGAATCAGAAGGTCATGGGTTCTAATCCCCACTCCGCCACCTGTCTGCTCCATGACCTTAAGCAAGCCACTTCCCTGTGCCTCAGTCACCTCCTCTGTAAAATGGGGATTGAGACTGCTAGTTCCATGTAGGACAGGGACAGTGTCCAACCTGATTTGTTTGAATCCACCCCAACACTTAGTACAGTCCCTGGCACATAGTAAGTGCTTAATAAATACCACAGTATTATTATTTCTTAGTGCTCAAAAAGCCACTGATGGAATAGCCTGTTAGACTGTACACTTCGTGAGAACAGGAGCTGAATCTTTTGCACCCAATTCAGCACTCTGCAGAGACGGGGTACTAGTACAGTGCAGGAAGGAGTCCAGACCCTGGCCTATGTGCTGTGGGCAACTCCAGACCCTGGCCTTTGAACTGTAGGGGCATCCGGGCCCTAAACTTTGAGCTGTTGGTTCATCTGGGCCCTAGGCTTTGAGCGATGGGTACGTCTGGGCCTGGCCTATGTGCTGTGGGCACGACCAGTCCCCGGTCATTGAGTTGTTCAAGGCCCAGTCTTCGAGCTGTGGGCACATTCAGGCTTCTGCCTAGGGGCTGTGGGCATGTCCAGGCTCCGGCCTTTGAGCTATAGGCACATTCAGGCCCCGGGCCATGCTGTGCTGTGGGCATATCTGGTCCCGGGTGCCCTCTGGGGACACGTAACACTGACCAGCTGGGAGCTGGTCCAGCTGAGTTGTCTCTCCAACTCCAGCCTGTGTCTCCTCTTGTTCCCAGCCAAACATGGAGGACAGGAGTGGCCTGGGCGAGAGCAGAGGAGGAGAGCAAGAGAGGGAGGACAGGGGAGGGAGGCCGCGTGGCAGGAGAGAGAAGCAGCTCTGCCACTTGCTTACTCTGTGACCTTGGGCAAGTCATGTCATTTCTCTGCGCCTCCGTTTCCTCAACTGTAAATTGGGGTTTCCCTACCTACTTTCCTACTTCACCTGTGAGCCCAAGGGGGACAGAAACTCTGTCCCAATTAACTTGTACTTGCCTCAACTCTCAAACAGTGCTTGACATATAGCAAGTGCTTAACAAATACCATTAAAAAAAGAAAAAAGGGGGCGGGAGGGGTGCTCACCTCAGTTCCTTGGGATCAAACACCAGCTTCACGTCGTTAACGATGGTCGGTAAGAACTTCAGCGCGGCGCCCTAGAAAGAAGCAGTGGATGGAGCCGCCATTAACCCACCGCATTCGGTGGGTGGCGGCTCCCCATCCCACCCCTGCCACGGATCTGAGGGGAACCCCCGGACAGCCTGGATGCCTTGGGGCCCAGTGGCCAGGGAGTTGAGAAATGCCCAGTGCCCCATTCTCCGGAACACACCCACGCTGTGGCCTTGGCCTCTTCTGGAGGGTCCAAGTGGAACCGGTGCTTTGCACACAGTAAGCACTCAATAAATACAACGAATTAATGAATGAACAGGTGGTACGCAAGCACCTTAAAATG
This sequence comes from Ornithorhynchus anatinus, assembly GCF_004115215.2. Taxonomy (NCBI): domain Eukaryota; kingdom Metazoa; phylum Chordata; class Mammalia; order Monotremata; family Ornithorhynchidae; genus Ornithorhynchus; species Ornithorhynchus anatinus. The sequence continues at coordinate 140,525,486 of NC_041730.1, forward strand.
GTGCTCGAGCACCAAAATGGTACAGAGCACCTACAAACGCTCTATCAATACCACATATTCATTGAGCACTGACACCTTGGGATAACAATAATAATAATAATGGCATTTGTTAAGCACTTACTATGTGCCAAGCACTGTTCTAAGTGCTGGGGTAGATACAAGGTAATTAGGTCGTTCAATGTGGGGCTCACAGTCAATTCCCATTTTATAGATGAGGTTACTGAGGTATAGAGAAGTTAAGTGATTTACCCAAGTTCACACAGCAGACAAGTGGCAGAGCTAGGATTAGAACCCACATCCTCTGACTCCCAAGCCCATGTCTTTCCACTAAGTCACACTGCTTCTCTAGAACGGGATGGGATGATACCGAAAACCCTGTGCCAACTCAGCCAAGACAAGCAGTGTGGCCTTGTGGATAGAGAACTGGAATCACAAGGACCTGGGTTCTAATCCTGGCTCTGCCACCTATCTTCTCAGAGCCTCAGTTACTTCATTTGTAAAAAGGGGATTAAGACTGTGAGCCTCACGTGGAACATGGACTGTATCCAACCTGATTAGCTTGAATCTACCCCAGTGCTTAGTACAGTGCCTGGCATCCAGTAAGCACTTTACAAAAACCACAAAAAGAAAAAAACTCAGGGAGGCTGATGGCCCCACGCCAGACGCCAGCTCATTGCGGCATAGCCCGCCAGTCCCTGCCCCGAGGAGCCACCCATAGTGGCGTAGAAACACGGGTGCTAAACATTGCGAGGCAGAAGCAGCGTAGCTCAGTGGAAAGAGCCCAGGCTTGGGAGTCAGAGGTCATGAGTTCAAATCCCCGCTCCACCGCTTGCCAGCTGGGTGACTTTGGGCAAGTCACTTAACTTCTCTGTGCCTCAGTTACCTCATCTGTAAAATGGGGATTTAAACTGTGAGCCCCATGTGGGACAACCTGATCACCTTGTATTCCCCCAGCGCTTAGAACAGTGCTTTGCACATAGTAAGCGCTTAACAAATACCACCATTATTATGATCAGGTCGCCCCTTAATCGAGCCTACCCCCGACCCTGGTCATCGCCCGCTTATTAACACTACTATATTGTATCATACTGTATCATGTTGCTATATTAGCACTACTGTATTGTATCATATTGTATCATGTTGCTATATTACCGATTTCGTTTGTTACTGTTTATTGTTGTCAGTGCTACCACCCACCTCTCTTGCCTCGCCATGTCCCTCCTCCCTCCCACCCCTTCCTATCCTCCCCTTCCCCTTCCCCTCTCTCGCTCAGCTCTTTCCCGCTCTCTCCTCTGTCACCTCCCCCCCTCCCCTCCCCCGCCCTAGAACCCCACTTTACCAGCGCTACCCCTCTTCCCCCTCCCCCTACTCTTCCCCCCACCAAACCCCCTCCTCACCCCCTCCCTTCTCTCTTCCCCATCCCGGTCCTCGTGTCCCACCGCTACCCCTCATCCCCCTCACCCCGTCCAGGGCCCCGCCACCTCCTTCCCATCCAAACCCTCCCCTCCCCCCACCCTTCCTCCCCTTGCACCCACAGCTACTTTCAAGTGTGGCCTCTGGAAGCGGTCCTGGAACGCCCTTCCTCCTCACCTCCGCCAAACTGATTCTCTTCCCCTCTTCAAAACCCTACTTAAAACTCACCTCCTCCGAGAGGCCTTCCCAGACTGAGCTCCTCTTCTTCCTCTACTCCCTCTACCACCCCCCCCCACCTCTCGGCAGCTAAACCCTCTTTTCCCCCTTTCCCTCTGCTCCTCCCCCTCTCCCTTCCCATCCCCTCAGCACTGTACTCGTCCACTCAACTGTATATATTTCCATCACCCTATTTATTTTGTTAATGAATTGTACATCGCCTCGATTCTATTAGTCGCCATCGTTTTTACGAGACGTTCTTCCCCTCGACTCTATCTATCGCCATCGTTCTCGTCCGTCCGTCTCCCCCGATTAGACCGTAAGCCCATCAGACGGCAGGGACCGTCTCTATCTGTTGCCGACTTGTTCATTCTAAGCGCTTAGTACAGTGCTCTGCACATAGTAAGCGCTCAATAAATACTATTGAATGAATGAATGAGGTGTTGGTTATGCTGTAGCCGGAGCACCGCGGGCAGAGAGCATGAGCCCACTACCCGGTCGACCCCATCGGATTGGTAAGGCTTTCTCTGAACCAACCCGGCCCGGTTCCGTCTGATCGTTGGGTGTTCTCAGAACCACCACAGCCCAGCTCTGTCTGATCTGCGGGCCTTGTCGGAGCCACCCTGGCCTGGTCCGTCTGATCAGTGTGTGTTCTCGGAGCTACGATGGCCTGGCTCTGCTTGATGGGTGCACGTTCTTAGAGCCACCCTGGCCTGGCTCCATCTGATCGTTGATCGTTCTCAAAGCCACCACTCTGGCTCCTTCCAATAGGTGCGTTTTCTCATACCTACCACAGCCCAGCTCCGTCTGATGGATGCACTTTCTCGAAGCTAAAATGGCCCGCCTCTGCCTGATGGGTGCACGCTCTTGGAGCTACCCTGGCCCGGCTCCATCCGATCAGCGCTCGTTCTCAAAGCCACCATCCTGACTCTTTCCGAATGGTACGTGCTCTCATGCCTACCGCGGCCCGACTCCGTCTGATCGGGGCATGTTCTTGAAGCTACGATGGCCCAGTTCTGCCTGATGGGTGCCTGTTCTTGGAGCCACCATGGCCCGGCTCCATCTGATCAGCGCTCATTCTCAAAGCCACCATCCTGGCTCCTTCCAAATGGGGCGTGTTCTCATACCTACTATGGCCCGGCTCCTGATCGGTAACGTGTTCTCGGAGCTATCACAGCCCGGCTCCATCTGATGGGTGGGTGTTCTCGGAGCTATGAAGGCCTGACTCTGTCTGATCAGCATGCATTCTCGGAGCCAACGCGGCCCGGCATCATCTGATTGGTGTGTGTTCTCGGACCTTCCACGGCCCAGTTCCGTCTGACATGTGGGAGTTCTTGGAGCTATGACAGTATGGCTCTGACTGGTGTGCGTTTTTGGAGCATTTTTGGAGCCCGGCTCTATCTGATCGGCGCTCGTTCTCAAAACCACCCCATAAAATTGTTATCCCGGCTCCTTCTGATAGGCGTGTGTTTTCATAGCTACCACGGCCCAACTCCGTCTGACAGGTAGGTGTTCTCGGAGCTACCACGGCCCGGCTCCATCTGATCAGTGAGCATTCTCAGAGCCACCCCAAAATGCGGCACACTGCCAAGACAACACTGTGCATGTGGATCTGTGCCCTTTGAACAGTTGGAATTCACTCCTCGCTCAGCCACCCAGCACTTACATCCACATCTGTAATTTACTTATTTATATTACATTAATGTTCATCTCCCCCTGTAGACTGTAAGCTCGATGTGTCTAACCACTCTGTTGACTGAAATAATAATGATGGTATTTGTTAGGTGCTTACTATGTACCAAGCACTGTACTAAACGCTGGAGTGGATTTATCTTGATGGTATTGATGCCGACTTGTTTTGCTGTCTGTCTCCCCCTTTTGTTGGGCAGGGATTGCCTCTATCTGTTGCCGAATTGTACATTCCAAGTGCTTAGTACAGTGCTCTGCACACAGTGTTAAATAAATACGACTGAATGAATGAATGAATGAGATGAGGTCAGTGCTCCGAGGCACCACCACCCCAACCCGGCTGACACCGCCAACCAGACGCCCACCGGCCATGTCACAGAAGCGGGATTCTTGCGGGGGGCCAGACTGGTGTGCTGGTATTCCCACTGGGACCCCAAGCACCACGAGCTAGTAAGCGGGCAGGGGCACAGCACCCGGTGAAGTGCACACAGACGCTTTGGACATGCAGGGCACACTGACGGCGGCGGTGAGCAAGGGGTCGACGCTGGGCAGGAGCGCTGGGACCCCTGCAGACAGTCGCCTTGGTAACCACAGTGGTCTTCCCCGCCCCCAAGCTGGCCATTTTTTAGGATTCCAGCCGGGCCCATCCACCTCACAGAACGGCCCCGGTGGTTCTTCCGTCAGAAACAACATTTTCATCTTACCCTCCTACTCCTGACGAAGAAACTGAGGCCCGGGAAGGTGAAGTGACTTGCCCAAGATCACACAGCAGGCTGGCAGCGGAGCAGGGATTTGAACCCAGGTCTCTTGACTCCCAACCCGACTCTTTCCACCAGGCTACGCTGCCTCGCTTTATCGGGTCCTCGGAAAAGCAACGTATTCCTGAGCTAATCAACCCCAGACTTTCCGATCTGTGCTCCGATCAGATCGGAATGACAAACACCTCCAGAACGATAAAAATGTTAAAAAATGTTCAAAGCGGGGGGATTTGTGAAATGCTGATTTGCATCGTTCCAAGTTCTCTCCGGTGAACAGGAAACGATCAAACGTCTAATTAAAGCGTCACCTTAATCAAAATTGTTTAAAACAACCCCCCGCCGTCACCTCCAAAAGGATGTACTTTGTATCTCACATCACCATGATACTGTTCATGTCTCGGAGGCTAAAAATACCACTCCTGATGATGATATTCGGGGTAATTATTTTCATTAAATCCATTAGCATATCTTCACGTAAGGTTATAAGAGCTATCAATGATACGAAATAAGCTTTTTCTTGAATAATGTATGAAGCCATTATTAATTTACATATTTCTCCTCACAGAACTAACTACCAGTCTGATTCCAGTTAGGGGTTTGAAGTAACAACATATGTAATCTGCAAATGAATCATCCAGACAGGCCAAAATGGTTCTACTCTCCAAGGGGCTTTCAAAGTGTCTGCCGAAAACAGCACTGGGACTCGAATCCGAGTCAGGAACGAGGAATGGTGGATCAAATCGAACAATAGATTGAATTGAACGCTTATTGCATGTGGGCCACTGTACTAAGTGCTTAGGAGAGAACGACAGAAATAGAACATGGCCTAGTGGAGGGAGCACGGACCTGGGAGTCCGAGGACCTGGGTTCTAATTCCGACTCCGCCACTTGTCTGCTTTGTGACATTGGGCAAGTTAGTACCTCAGTTTCCTCATCTGTAAATTGGGGATTAAGCCTATGAGTGCCACTCATTGTGGTCGGGCAATGTGTCTGTCTGTTGTTGTATTGTACTCTCCAAGTGCTTAGTACAATGCTCTGCACACAGGAAGAGCTCAATAAATATGATTGAATGAATGAATGAATGTGGGACAGAGACTGAGTCCAAGCTGATTTGTTTGTATCTACCCAGAGCTTAGTACAGTGCCTGCTACATAGTAGGCACCTAATAAATACCATTAAAAAAAACACCCAGAAACAATACAATAGAATTGGTAATATATGGTCCCAGCCCACAAGAAGCTAACAGTCTAAGGGGGAGACGAACATTAAAAAAGATTACAGATGTTCCCCTCTAGACTGTAAGCTCCTTATGGGCACGGAATGTGTCTGCTAATTGCATTCTATGGTACTCTTCCAAGCGCTTAGTACAGTACTCTGCACGTAGTAAGCGCTCAATAAATTCCATTGATTGATTGAAGAAACGGCAGACGGTAAAGATGTGGCTATAAGTGCTGTGGGGCTGGAGATGGGGTGAATATCAAGTGCTCAAGGGGAACACAGCTGCGTGTAGAGAAGACACAGGAAATGCGATTTTAGGAAGGCTTTGAAAGTGTGGAAAGAGGTGGTCGTCGGGTAGGAAGAGGGAAGGAGTTCCGGATACATCCGAGCACGCCTTGGTATAACATACCCTGGGATTGTCAGGGTGACTCTGGCGTCTACGCCATCGGCACGTCACCAAAGCACCACCGACACACCACCAACAAGCAGCATGGCCTAGTGGAAAAAGCCCGGGCCTGGGAGGCAGAGGACCTGCGTTCTAATGGTGGCTCCACCACACGTCTGCTTGCGATCATGGGCAAGTCACTCAACTTCTCTGGGCCTCAGTTACCTCATCGGTAAAATAGGGGTTAAAATGGGGGCATGGACTCTGTCCAACCTTACCCCCTCCTACCTCACCTCACTACTCTCCTTCTACAGCCTAGCTCGCATACTTTGCTCCTCTGGTGCCGCTAACCTTCTCACTGTGCTTCCATCTCACCTATCTCGCCATCGACTCCTGGCCCAAGTCCTGCCTCTGGCCTGGAATGCCCCCCTCCCCAAATCCAAAGAACAAATGCTCCCCCCACTTTTAAAGCCTTATTGAAGGAACACCTCCTCCAAGAGGACTTCCTGACTAAGCCTCCTTTCCTCTTTTCCCACTCCCTTCTGCATCGCCCTGACTTGCTCCCTCTGTTCTTCCCCCCGCCCAGCCCCACACCACTTATGTCCATATCTGTAAATATCCTCCATCCTCCAAGAAGCCTTCCCTGACTAAGGCCTCCTCTCCTCTTCTCCCACTTCCTTCCGCGCCGCTCTTACTTGCTTCTTCATTCATCCTCCCTCCCATCCCCATAGCATATATGGATAGATCTGTAATTTATTTATTTATATTATTGTCTGTCTCCCCCTCTAGACCGTGAGCTTGTTGAGGGCAGGAATATATCTGTTTGTTGTAATATTGTGCACTCCCAAGTGCTTAGTACAGTGTTTTGCGCACAGTCAGCGCCCAACAAATACAACTGAATGAATACGATTGAATGGAGTGGGGCAGGTAGTTCCTGACGGTAACACAAAAGGCAGGAACCAGGAGCCACACAACAGGAAAAAGAGAACACAAAGGAGGATGGGATCAGGACAATTATATGATGACAGCAGAGAATGGACGATAAGGGCTACAACGAAGAATCGATCATCCCATCTCCGGCAGGAAAAACGCTGAGATAGCAATCTTGAAGGGGCGGGGAGACATTTTACCAGTCGATCAGCCCAAGAAGGAAATGCCAGCGGACGTGAGTGTGACCCTTTAACAATAAACTGTGCAGATTCCCAACCGGGAGACACTCCAGAATATGGGGCCTCAGGACCGCTCAGGACCACCCAGACTGACATCAGAGGTGAGGAAGCCCACCTTCGGGGAGAAACTGAGGAGGGACAGAAAGAGTTGGGGGGTGGAAAAAAGGGTCCAAGTGGGGCAGTGTCTCTGCTCTGCGGGCTTGAGGCCACTGGGCCCTAAGCCAGGGTATGGGAGAGCCAAAAAACAGCACTGTTCTTCAGGACCTCTTGGTATATCCTCTGATTTTTGGATTGGCGGTTATACTGGGGTGACGAAAGGGCTCTTTCCCATTTTGGGGGTTGGGGGAGAGCCTCTCATAAGAACCCCTGTATGTTGCTGACGAGAAGCAGTGGTCGGCAACACAACACACCTCCAATACACCACCAATGCAGCCTAGGCACACCACCAACACGCCAACGCCACACCACGGACGGACCCCTGAACCACTCCAGACATCGAATCCATGCCGTCACTGTTTTTCCAGGTGGATGTTCCCAGAAAAGTCAACTGGGGCCATCCCCACGCCCTGGAGCCCTTGTCGGACCAGAGCAGACACTTCCCCGGGCGCCCGTACCTTGATCCGCACAGTCTGGTCAGACACGCTGCCCATCATGTTGTTGATGGACTTGAACAGCTGCAGCAGCGACTCCACGAAATCCGCCTCTCCTTTGTCTTCGTACAGCCTGCCGAGAACATAAGTCGGTGAGGGGAGATCACACCGCCTGAGGGTACAGCCGGGCAGGGGAACGGCCAGAGAAGGAAATGGGTAATCATCCCTCCGGAAGAAGGGTGTTGACTCAGTGACTCTCAAACAGGGCCGAGAATCTACGGCTCAGAGTTACACAGCGCTCTTCTTGGGGTCACGCATGCCCGGCCTCAGAGGGTGATTCTATGCCTTACTGCCACAGCAAAAAATGATGCAGGAAGGAGCGAGGCAGAAAGGAGCAGGGCAGACATAGATATCTCCTACAAACATACAAGAGTCATACCTCCCCTCCTCTCCGCCCCCCGCAGCATCTCCACCACCTCAGACTTACTGATTGAACAGGACCCTGGATCGCACAATGAATTTGAAGATGTATTCGACAGCTTTCATGGCCTTATACAGCTGATCGTTTATACCAGGCTTCTCAGCATTGTCCACATAATTCCTTAAAACTTTCGTCAGCTTCCTATTGAAATCGAGAGAGACGATTTCTGTTCAGTTTTGAAATTCCGCCGCATAAATGAGCAAACCATTTCTGCTTTTGGAAGGCACTGCTAAAATCAGTCAATCAATCAAGGGTGTTTACTGAGCACTTACTTTCATTCAATCGTATTTATTGAGCACTCACCGTGTGCAGAGCACTGTACGAAGCACTTGGGAGAGTACAAAGCAACAATCGACAGATACAGTCCCTGCCTACAACAAGCTTAGAGTCTAGAGGGGAGATGGATATTAATATAAATAAATTACAGATATGGACATGTGTCGTGGGACTTATGTCCATAACGGAGGGGGGATGATCAAAGGGAGCTGCAGAAATGAGTGGGAAAAGAGGAAAAGTGGGGCTTAGGGAAGACCTCTTGGAGGAGATGTGCCTTCAATAAGACTTTGAAGCAAGGGAGAATGTGCAGAGCACTGTACTAACTGCTCGGGAAAGCACAACACAACAGAGGCAGACAGGTTCCCTGCCCACAGTGAGTTTACGGTCGACAGGGGTTAGGGCAGCTATAGGCTACCTTACTATTTTTATTAAAAACATACTGAGCTCGGGACAGAGGGCCCGAGATGGGGAGGGGCGGGGGAGGGGGGTGGAGGGGAGCAAAACGCCCGTGGGAGTCTAGTATATTCACAGCAGGAACTGAGAGACCTACCCCTGATGCAGACTGAGCATGCTGTAGCTTTGTTAGAGCTCATCCCAAGCACAATCCAGCCTAGATGCCTTATAGGCCTTGCCCCATTTAAACCCCCTTTCCCCTGCATCTTCTAAGCACTTAGACATTTGACCTTTGGGCATATAGTAATAATAATAATAATGTTGGTATTTGTTAAGCGCTTACTATGTGCCGAGCACTGTTCTAAGCACTGGGGTAGACACAGGGGAATCAGGATGTCCCACGTGGGGCTCACAGTCTTAATCCCCATTTTACAGATGAGGTAACTGAGGCACAGAGAAGTGACTTGCCCACGGTCACACAGCTGACAAGTGGCAGAGCTGGGATTCAAACTCATGACCTCTGACTCCAAAGCCCATGCTCTTTCCACTGAGCCACGCTGCTTCCACTAGTATTCACTGCCCCTTCAGCCCCACAGCACATAATAATAATAATGATAACTGTGGTATCCGTTAAGCACTTACTACGTGTCAGGCACTGTTCTAAACGCTAGGGTAGATATAAGCTAATCAGGTTGGACACAGTCACGGTCCCACACGGGGCTCACATTCTTAATCCCCATTTAACAGATGAGGCAGTTAGTGAGAAGTTAGTGACTTGCCCAAGGTCACGTAGCTGACAAGTGGCAGAGCTGTATCTAGAACCCAGGACATCTTGACTCCTAGGCCCATGCTCTAACTGCTAGGTCGTGTCCATTTCTGCCGTTTATTGATATTAATGTCTGTCTCCCCCTCTAGACTGGAAGCTTGTTGTGAGCAGGGATTGTATCTAATAATAATAATAATAATGTTGGTATTTGTTAAGCGCTTACTATGTGCCGAGCACTGCTCTAAGCGCTGGGGTAGACATAAGGGAATCAGGTTGTCCCACGTGGGGCTCACAGTCTTAATCCCCATTTTACAGATGAGGGAACTGAGGCACAGAGAAGTTAAGTGACTTGCCCACAGTCACACAGCCGACAAGTGGCAGAGCTGGGATTCGAACTCATGAGACCTGACTCCAAAGCCCGTGCTCTTTCCACTGAGCCACGCTGCTCAGTTGTACCATCCTCTCCCAAGCAGTTAGTACAGTGCTCTGCACACAGTTGAGTGTTCAGCGTATACTGTTGGTAGACTGACTGACTGATTGATGTCCCAGTCAGTCAGGAGCATGTACTGAGCATCTTCCAACCCAGATGTGGCCAGAACCAGGAACGCAGACTGAACTTGCTCCAGCCTCAGCATGCAGCACAGGGCTCGGCCAAGAGCAAGAAGTCAATCACAACCATTATTATTAGGGAATTTCCATATTTCCTATTTGTCTATTATTAGGGAATTTCCATATTTCCTATTTGTCTATGAGAAGCAATCTGGCCTAGTGGAAAGAGCACAGAACTGAGAGTCATAAAATCTGGGTTCTAATCCTGGCTCTGCTGTTTGCCTGCTGTATAAACTTGGGCAAATCATTTAATGTCTCTGTGCCTCAATTATCTCATCTGACAAATGGGGATACGATACTCACTTTCCCAGCTTCTTAGACTGTGAGCCCCATGTGGGACAGGGACTGTATCTGATGAACTTATCTTGTAACCACCCCAGCACTTACTACAGTGCTTAGCACAGAGTAAATGCTTAACAAATATCACAATTCATTATCATTACCCCAACAAAGACATTATAGGAATACTAATAATTGTGTTTCATAAGTGCTTACTATGTGCCAAGCATGGTACAGAGATAGACAGCCCCATGTGGGACAGTAACTGTGTCCAACCTCAATCTTTTATATCTATCCCAGGGCTTAGAACAGTGCCTGGCACATAGTAAGTGCTTAACAAATGCCATAAAAATAAATAAAATACCTTTCACCTAGTCTCCCTCTCTCTCTTCTCTCTTGGTTTCTCCCTCCCCCATTCTCTTTCTCTCATTCTCTCTCTCTCTCCCTCCCTCCCTCCTGCGTAAGACTTTAAGCCCTATGTGGGACAGGGACAGTGTCCAACCTGAATATCTTGTATCTACCCCAGCACTTAGAACAGTGTCTGGCACATAGAAAGCGCTTAACAAATGCCATTAAAAAAAAATTAAAAAAATACAGAGCCCTGAGATAGATCCAAGATGATCAGGCTGGACACAATCCCTGTCCCAAATGGGGCTCATGGTCTAAGAATGAAGGAGGACCAGCACTGAATCCCCATATTATGGATGAGGAAAGTGAGGCCTAGAGAAGTCAGTGACTCTCTCAAGGTCACCCAGCCGGGAAGTGGCCAAGCTGGGATTAGAACCCAGGTCTCCTGCCTCCTGGCCCCGTGCTCCTTCCCATGCTACGTACGAACCGCCAGAGTCACCTTCAAAGAAAGGAGCCTCGGCTCAAAAGAGGAACCTGTGGAAAAAAGCATCCCAACTTACATGTAGGCTAAGGTGGCGCTGAAATGTTTCTTGATGTAGGTTTCAAGGACAGGATTGAAATGCTGAAACTTTCTGTCGGCAATCAGGCCGATAATGAACACCTGGGGAAAAATGAGCTCATGGCATCAAGCGTGCACAGGAAACCACTTCACACCTTCCAGCACCAACAATGAGCACCATCTCTCCCTGACCTGTGTTTCCCCGTCCCAGACCCACCCCCTCAAAGAGCACCTCCGGAGGCAGCCCATTATCGGAAGCCCATCGCTCTTCAGAAATCAAAACCAGATTAGCAGGAAGCCGAGTTGTAGGTTTGGTTATGAAGAGGAAGTTGAGTATCTCACACGGGCAGGCTTCGAGTCAACCGCAAGAGGAAGCAGGCCCAAAGCCCTTCGCCACCGGAGGCTCCGGTCAGGCCTCAGGGTCGGGCCCGTGCCGGACGAGGCTTCTTACCAGAGAATCGAAGACCAGCGTGTCGAATGTCTCGCTCTCTGAGTTCTCCATCATGATGTTGAAGAGGGCGTCCAGGGTGTCCTGCAGGAACTGCAAGGAGGGGAGGCAATGTTGGCCAGGAAATCACTCGGGGGCCCCAGATAGATGCCAGGTGCGGCTCGGTCTGGCCACCCCTCCTCTGCGTTGCCCACTGGCCCATCTGACTATGCTATCTCCCTCCCCCAGAAATCCCACTGCCCAACTACCCCGGCCTGAAGAATGTGAGCCTGTCATTGGGCAGGGATTGTCTCTATCTGTTGCAGAACTGTACATTCCAAGCGCTTAGAACAGTGTTCTGCACATAGTAAGCGCTCAATAAATACGAATGAATGAATGAATGAATGAATGAATGAATGAATGAATGAAGAGTGTCCCTGGGCTCCCCGCAGCCCTCTGCCCCCTCGACCAGAGGGGCAGAAGCCCCATTCATGGCAGCATTTGATCGCGACAACGGAAGCGGAGAATCAGGCTACGAAGATGGGGCTGGTGGAGGAAGCCCTTTCCCGAAGCGGGAAGATGAGGCCGGGAGCTACACCCATCTGAGGTGCCACCACCCCAGTCCATTCCCATCGGAAGCCGCGCCAGCCTGAGGCAACATCACCGAGGTCAGTTCCCATCAAAAGCCACGTCAGACTGAGGAGATGCCAGAAAGGTTCATTCCCCCCGGGAGCCGTGCCCATCTGAGGCGACGCCACCGCGGTCCGCTCTGTCCGGAAGCCGCTTACCTTGACCACTTCTCCGCCGTCGACCTTCATGAGCTGGCGGAGGTTCTGCTGCAGGAGTTGACTGTTGGAACGCCACTTGAGCAGCCCCAGGAGACCCACTGAGAGAGAAACAGACACACAGGTCACTCTTCACGGCCCCTCCCAGCCCACCTTTCCTGGGGGCTTCTCCTCCCTCCCCACTCCCGCAACCCCATTCACAGCCCCCTAAAGGACCATTTATTCCATACGACACATCGGCCCATATCTTCCACACCCCATTACTGAACGACTCACCCTTACACCACCCGACCCTTCCGACTTGTGATTTATTTCAGTCTGACTCCTCAGCGAGATTGCAAGCTCCTCCAAGGGAAGAACATGACTAACTCTATGGATTCTTCTCAAGCCATTAGTAAAGGCACCCAGTAATAATAATAAAAATAATAATAATAACTGTGGTATTTGTTAAGTGCTTACTGGGTGTCAGGCCCTATAGTATGCGCAGAGAGAGATACAAGATAATCAGGTTTACACGTCCCTGTCCCACAGAGGGTTCACAGTCTTAATCCCCAGTTTATAGATGAGGTAACAGAGGCACAGAGAAGCCAAGTGACTTGCCCAAGGTCACACAGCAGACAAGCAGCAGAGCAGGATTAGAACCCAGGTCCTCTAACTTCCAGGCCTGAGCTCTTTCCACTAGGCTACGCTACTTCTCACCCATGGCTCCTCAACGCAACCTCTCCACTCCCCCCACCGCTGTGGCTATCCCCTCCCAAACCCGGCTCCGGATCACCCCTCCATACAGCCTGGGCCGCCAGAGCCCAGCACCCCCTTCCAAACCCCGCAACTTTCAAAGCTCCCTGGAACCCCAGCTCCTCCAGGAATCAATCCCATTCTTCCCAACTTCAAAACCCCCAAGAATCCCAATTCCTCCAGAAGCCCAGGCCCCTCTTCCCCACTTTCAAAGTCCCCCAGGATCCCCAACTCCTTCAGAAGCCCATCCTCTTCCTCCCCATCCCAAAGTCCCCAGGTATCCCAGCTCTCCCAGGAGTCCATCCCTCTACTCTCCACCTCCAAAGCCCCCCCGGAACTCCAGCTCCTCCCAACCTTCAAAGCCCCCCACGAACCCTAGTTCCTCCAGTAGTCTGTCCCCCTCCTCCCTCACTCCAAAGCCCCCCCAGGAATCCTAACTCCTCCCCACCTTCGAAAACCCCTCTGGAATCCCAGATCCTCCAGGAATCCATCTGCACCTCCCCACCTCTAAAGCCCCAGAAACCCCAGCTCCTTCAGAAGCCCATCTCTTCCTCGCCACTTTCAAAGCTCCTTGGGAATCCCAGCTCCACCAGGAATTCATCCCCTCCTCCTAACCTTCAAAGCCCCTGCAGCAACCCCAGCTCCACCAGGAACCCATCCCTTCCTCCCCACCTTCAAAGCCCCTAGGAGCCCCAGCTCCGCCGAGAGGCAGCCCCTGATTCTGTTCTCCTGGAGGGATGGGAGGCTAGAAGAAGGGGGCAGACACCCACCGTTCTGGGTGAGCTTAGTGGAACAGACCAGCGTGGCGATCTGGAAGGAATCCTTGCTGACGGTGCAGCTGCCCAGGGTGTGCAGTGGCTTCCCGCTGCTTGCGGGACCTTTCTCCTCCAGCTCCATCTTGGTGGACGGTAGGCTCAGGTATGTGGACGCGTCTTCCAGCTTCTTGGCTTCCGCCTGCGAGTCCGGAAGGCAGTTGACAAACCATCTTAGGCGTGGCGGGAGGGGCCAGGACGATGATGGTTTTTCTGAGCACCCCCTCGCAGCCAGGCACTGTGCTGAGCGCTTGGGAGAGTACCACAGAACCCCTACAAGGTGTATTCCTTGGCCCCGAGGAGCTTCCCCTCATACAGAAAATCTGTCCCGTCACCCTTTGGTCCTTCGTCCTATCAGGAAGTATTTGATTTCTGTCTTGCTAGACTGTCAGTTATATGAGGGGAGGAATTCTGTCTCCTAACTCTACTGGACTCTCCCAAGCGCTCAGGACAGTGTTCTGAATGTGTTCTGTAAGCTCCTAAAGGGCAAGAATCATGTCTACTAACTCTCCTGGACACTCCCAAGTGCTCAATACAGTGCTCTGCACACAGTAGACTGTAAAGTCCTTAAGGGGAGGGAGGCTACCTACTGTAAGCCAGTCAAACGGCAGGGACTGTCTCTGTTGCCGACTTGTTCCTTCCAAGCGCTTAGTACAGTGCTCTGCACATAGTAAGCGCTCAATAAATACTATTGAATGAATAAACTACTGTACTCTACCGAGAGCTCGGTACAGTCCTCTGCCCACAGTTATTACTACTGATGATGTTGATAATCATAATGTAAAAATAAAAGAAAATACAAATTTGGGAACCAAATGTTGGATTTTTTTGCATTTAGGCTCACATGCTTCAAGCTTTTGTGTCTCTTGTCACTTAGCAGTTTGGTTTCTGCAACGTACAAGTCTGTTAATGAGATGTACATCACCTTGATTCTATTTATTTGCTATTGTTTTAATGAGATGTTCATCCCCTTGATTCTATTTATTGCTATTGTTCTTGTCTGTCCGTCTCCCCCGATTAGACTGTAAGCCCGTCAAAGGGCAGGGACTGGCTCTATCTGTTACCGATTTGTACATTCCAAGTGCTTAGTACAGTGCTCTGCACATAGTAAGTGCTCAATAAATACTAGTGAATGAATGAATGAATGAAAGTTCCTGCTTTAGCATGGGGGTTTCACAAAACCACTAATGGATGTTTCAAAGTCCACATCAATCAAACAATCCATCAATCAAGGGGTTTCATCGACCATCTACTGTGTGCAGAGCACTGTTCTGGGCATTTGGGAGAGCACAATACAGTTAGGAGACTATGCTTCAGAGTCCAATCCTTCCCACCTTATCCATAAACGTGTTCCCTTATCCCCTCTCTGATGGCCATCTTTTTTTATTGCTTATTCTCCAACGGCTTCTTCCCCACTACTTTCCTAAAAAAAACAAACCCTCCCTCAACCCCATGGCTATCTCTGGTTACCGCCCCACTTCCCTCCTACCACTCCTCCCCAAACTCCTTAAGCGAGTTATCTACACCCGCTGCCTCCTGTTTCTCTCCTTGCCCCCCTCCAAATGGGCCACCTCCTCCAAAAGGCCTAACCAGACTAAGCCCCCCTTTTCCTCAGCTCCTCCTCCCCTCCCCAACGCCCCGACTCGCTCCCTTTGCTCTACCCGCCTCCCCACGCCACACCACTTGTATATATGTACATATCTATAATTCTATTTATTTACATCAATAACTGTTTACCTGTTTTGATGTGCATATATCTATAAGTCTATTTATATTGATGCCTATTTACTTGTTTTGATGTCTGTTTCCCCCCTTCTAAACTGTAAGCCCACTGTGGGCAGGGATTGTCTCTATTGCTGAATTGTACTTTCCAAACACTTAGTACAGTGCTCTACAAACTGTAAGCGCTGAATACATACAATTGAATGAATGAATGGCTTCTGCCCAATTCATTCCATAGAAACTGCCCTCTAAAGGTCAGCAATGATCTCTTACCTGACAAATCCAACGGTCTCTACTCCACCCTACCCCTCCTCGACCTCTCAGCTGCCTTCAACACTGTTGCCCACAATACCCAACCTAGGCTTCACTGATTCCTTCTACACTCACTCCCTTGGAGAACTCATTCATTCCAATGGCTTAAATTACCTTCCCTATGTGAGGGTATCATCCCTATGTGGATGATTCCCAAATCTACATCTCCAACCCTCACTTCACTCCTTCTTTGTAGTCTTGAATTACACTTCCTGCCTTCAGGACTTCTCTACTTGGATGTTCCACTGACAAACTCAAACTAAATAGGTCCAAAACAGAACTCCTTACCTTCCCACTCAAATCCTGTCCTCCCCTATCTTTCCCATCATTGAAGACAACTCCACTACTCTATATCTCAAGCCTGTAACCTTGACATTATCCGCCATTTGTCCTCTCATTTATCTCACATATTCAGTGTCACCAAATCCTGACATTTCTACCTTCACATGGCTAAAATCTGTTTTCTCTTTATCCAAATTGCTACCATGTAAATCTAAGCACTTCTCCTACCTCATCTTGATTACTGCATCAGCCTCCCTCCTGACCTCCCAGCCTCCTGTCTTTCCCCACTCCAGTCCATACTTCACTCTGCTGCCCAGATCATTTAAAAAAAAAAATGTTTAGTCCAAATCTCCCCACTCAAGAACCTCCACTGGTTGGTTGCCTATTTCTGATTAAATATCCCATTGGCTTTAAAGCACTCAATCAGCTTGTCCCCACCTCCTCTTTTACCTCGCAGTTCTTCTATTACAGCCCAGCATGCACACATTGCTTCTCCAACCTACCGCCAAGGAACACCAACCTACTCACTGTATCTCAACCTCAACTATCTCAATGACTAAGTGTTTAATAAATACCATTACTACTACTAATAATAATTACAGTATTTTTTAAGCACTTCCTATTTGCTAACCACTGTTATAAGCGCTGGCATAGATACAAGGTGATCAGGCTGTCCCATGTGGGGCCCTATAGCCTTAACCCCCATTTTACAGATGAGGTAATTGAAGCACAGAGAAGTGAAGTGGCTTGCCCAAGATCACACAGTAAACAGGTAGCAGAGCTGGGATTGTTACCCATGTCCTCTGACTCCCAAGCCTGTAGTCTTGTCACTAGACCATGCTGCTTTTAAATACCCTTACTAGGTGCCCAAATCCTCCCTCTGGCCTGGAACACCCTCCCCCTTCACAGCTGACAGAGAATCACTCTCACCTTCTCAGCCTAATTAAAATCAAATCTCCAAGAGGCCTTCCCTGACTAAGCCCTCATTTCCCCTACTCCCTCTCCATCCTCCTTGCCCTCGGATTTGCACTGTTTATTTACCCCACAGCACTTATGTCCATATCTTTTAATTTTTTTTATTTGTATTGTGTATCTTCCCCTCTAAACTGTAAGCTCCTTTTGGGCAAGGGACATACCTACCAACCCTGGAGTACTGTTCACTCCCAAGTGCTTAGCCATAGTGCTCTGAACAGAATAAGCACTCAATAAATACCACTGATTGATCAGTATACCCAATCCCTTCCTTCAAGGAGCTTATAGGCTAGTAGGCAGACACTAAAAATAAGATACAGGTAAGAGAAGGAGCAGAGTATAAGGATATGAACCTAAGTGTTAAAGGGCTGGGGTTGAATATCACAGCTGAGACACAGATGGCAGGGCAAATGTGGTGAGAAGGGAGATGAGAGATTCGCTGGGGAAGATTTCCTGGAGGAGATGTGATTTTTAGAAGGGCTTTGAAGGTGGAGAGAGCGGTGGTCTGTCAGATATGAAGGGGGTGGGAGTTCCGGGTCAGAGGGAGGATGTGGGCGAGGGGTCGGCGGTGAGATAGACGAAACCGAGACATGGTGAGGATGAAATGAAGAGTGTTAGCTGGGTTATAGTGGGAGAGGAGCGAGGTGCGGGAGGAAAGGGAGAGCAAACTGAGTGCTTTAAGGCAGACAGTAAGGAGTTTCTGTTTGATGCAGAGGTGAATTGGCAACCGCTAGAGGTTCTTGAGGAGCGGGGAGACCGCCGGAGGCCCCGATGTCCATCCTAGAATATGGTAGGGAGACCCGCTCCCGGTGAGGAGAGAGGGCCACTAGCATTGGTTCCCGGAATGCCAGCAGGATGGGGGGCCGGCGTTGCCGCCCGAACGCACCTTATAGACGATGAGGTCATGCCCGCCATCCCGGAGGGTGGTCCCGTCATATCTCATCAGCTTCACAAACGCTAAAGAGAAGATCTTCTCTGACTTGTCCTTGGCTGGAATTAGAAAACCGCCGTCGGTTACCCACCACACACACAAACAGATACATACACATACACTTTCACAGCTCAGAGTCGATCACATATGGGGACCCAGAGGATGGAAGGGGATGAGCAGGGAGGGGTGGGGGCTCAGGGGACTCCCGGACCCAGCAACAGAAGGGAAAGATTCCAAAAAACCAGCAGCGGGAGAAGCAGGAAAAGGGCAGTGATGTTTCCAATGGACCATGGTCCCAACAACTGCGAAATAAACATCCATCTACCCCCAGTACCCCCAAACTCCACACCGCCACCAATGAAAACCCATCTCCCATTCTCTTCCTCATCTCCCTGACCCGCCCCCATGTTCTCCCCCCTTCCCAGCTGTACAGCATTTATGTACAAATCCATGATTTATTTTATTTATATTAACGTCTGACTCCCCCACCACCAGACTATAAACTTGTTGCGGGCAGGGAATGTGCCTGTTTATTGTTGTATTGTATTCTCCCAAGTGCTTAGTACAGTGCTCTGCACATAGTACGTGCTCAGTAAATATGATTTAATAAATGAATGAATCTCTACCTGCCAGATCCTCATTGGATGTTCCTATAATCGCCGTCCTTTGGACTCTCTAATGTTCCTTCATTCAATCGTATTTATTGAGTGCTTACTGTGTGCAGAGCACTGTACTAAATGCTTGGGAAAGTACAATTCAGCAATAAAGAGAGACATTCCCTGCCCACAGTGAGCTTGGGTGGATACAAGCAAATCAGGTTGGACACTGGCCATTTGGGGCTCACCGTGTCAATCCCCATTTTGCAGACGAGGTAACTGAGGCCCAGAGAAGTGATAAATTTGGCATTTGCTAAGCACTTACTAGTTTCGGACCACTCTGCTAAGTGCTGGGGTAGATCTGAGCTGATCAGATCAGAATCAGGCTCTGTCCTCTTTGGGGTTCTCAGTCTAAGGGGGAGGGAGAAGCAGAGAGGGAAATTGAGAGATATCTGCTTGCCCAAGGCCACAGAGCAGCTGGAGACAGAGCAGAACTAGAACCCAGGGCTCTCATTCACTCATTCAATCGTATTTATTGAGCGCTTATTGTGTGCAAGGCACTTTACTAAGCCCTTGGGCTCTCGACTCTCTGGGCTCTTTCCACTGGGCCCCACTGCTTCCCTCACTCAAGGAGGAACTGGGCAGCAAAAGGCAGAGCAGGAGCAGGACAGGACAGAAAGTAGAATCAGGGGTGGCCACAGTCAACTGGTGCCCAGAATTTAGGCCACAAGCCCAAAGGCGACACACGACCAACTTCTCTCCCAGAGCCCGAACAAGAAGATTCCAGCCAGGAGGAAGACCCCGGCCAGGAAGAAATCCCTGGATGGGAAGAAGTCCCCAGACAGGAATGAGTCTCTGGACAGGAAGATCTCAGCCAAGAAGAAGTCCACAACCAGGAAGGAGTCCCCCACTAGGAAGAAGACTCTGGCCAGAAAGAAGCCCCAGAAAGGAAACCTCCAGCCAGGAAGAAGTCCCCAGTTGGCAAAAAGTTTACAGATAGGAAGAAGTCCCCAGATCAGAAGAGATCTCTGGAAAGAAAGAAGTTCCCAGAGAGGAAGTCTCCAACCACGAAGAAGTCCCTGGCCAGAGAAGCAGAGAGGCCTAGTGGATAGACCCTGAACCTGGGAGTCTGAAGGGTCTGAGTTCTCATCTTGGCTCCACCAACTGCCTTCTGCGTGTGACTTTGGACAAGCCACTTAACTTCTCTGTGACTCAGTTCCCTCATCTGTAAAATGGGGATTAAGACCGTGAGCCTCATGTGGGACATGGACTGTCTGTATCCAACCTGATTAGCTAGCATCTAGCTCAGTGCTAGAACAGTGCCTGGAACATATTAAGTGCTTAGCAAATACCATAAAAAAAGAGGAAGACATCCCCAGCCAGGAAGAAGTTCCCGACCAGGAAGTCTCTGGCCAAGTAGCAGTCCCCAACCAGGAGGAAGACTCCATCCAGAAAGAAGTTTCTGGACAGGAAGATACCAGAGGAAGTCTCTGGCCAGGCTGAAGTCCCCAGCCAGGAAGAAGACTCCTGACAGGAAGATGATCACAGACAGGAAGAAGTTCCTAGCCAGGAAGACCCCAGCCAGGAAGTCTCTGGCCAGGAAGACTTAGCTGCAGTGCCAAGGCTCAGCCGGGAGGGATCTTGGATGCTCTCAGAATAATACTAATAATAATAATAATTGTGGTATTTGTTAAGCACTTACTATGTGCCAGGCACTGTTCTAATCACTGGGGTGAATACAAGCAAATTGATTTGGGCACAGGCCCCATCCCATGTGGGGCTCAGTCTCAATCCCCATTTTACAGAGGAGGTAACTGAGGCCCAGAGAAGGGAAGTGACTTGCCCAAGGTCACACAGCATACAGTGGCAGAGCTGTGATTAGAACGCATGACCTTCTGATCCCCAGGCCCGTACTCTATCCACTATGCCACGATCTCCGGGTCTCCTAACCAGCATGGCCTAATGGACAGAGCACAGGCCTGGGAGTCAGAAGGACCTGGGTTCTATTTCCACCTCCGCCACTTGTCAGCTGTGTGACCTTGAGCAAGTCACTTCACTTCTCTTCTCTGGGACTCCATTCCCTCATCTGTAAAATGAAGATTAAGACTGTGAGCCCCATGTGGGACATGGATTGGGTCCAATCTGATTAGACTGCATCAACCCCAGTGCTTAGAATAGTGCTTGGCACATAGTAAGTGTTTAAGGCCCATAAGAGGAAAAAAAAATGAATCCGCCTGGGCGCCCTTCTACCAGTTTGTACACAGCCCTGCTCCCTGGGCAACATGGGGGCCCTCGTAGCGGGGGTCTTTGTCACGGGGGCTACTCACAGTCCTGGGAGGAGCGATGGCGGAAGGTGAACCTCAGGTGGCTGCGATTGACGTCTTCAATGGGAATCGCCACCTGTGGAGACAAAGCCGGGGATGGGAACCGCGCCGTGACCTCTCGGCCTTCACGCGGCACTCAATGTTGTCCGGGTGGGCTGACCAGAAGATTTCCTCTTCTTCCGGGAACAAGGTGAGGTCTCACTTCCCATTGGCTTCCCTTCAAGCTGAAGTGCTTTCTAGCCCACGACAAGGCTTCCGGGCTTCCCTGCTCCTGGGCCGGCCTCAGCTTCTTTGGCTCACAGAATGGCCGGAGCCGGTGTGTTTTGGGAAACTATTCCCGAACCCTTCTGCTGCTTCGCTAGATGCTCTGTTGTGCGGTGGCTCCGGCCCTGGTACCACCCATTGGATGGTGCCCGGCCCATGAGGCCTCCCAGAGCGGGGCAGTCTGTGTTGCCACACTCCTGGGCATCCCCAGATCGGCTTCCAGATGGCGGTGGACACAAAACCATCACACACACCACACCCCAGGTCAGGGCCTGTGTCTGCGCCTACATTTTGGCCTGCACCTTGGCCTGTGTCGGGTTCTGCATTCACACCTATGCCTGGGCCTGTGTCGGGGCTTGCATTTGGGCCTGAATGTAGGGCTGTGATTGGGCCTGTGTTTAGGTCTTGGCCTTTGCCTGGGCCTGTGTTGGGACATAAATCTGGGCTAGTCAGGGCCTGTGTCTAGGTCTGGGTTTGGGCCTATGCCTGGATCTGTGTCGGGACATAAACCTAGGCCTGTCGGGGCCTGGGTCTGTGCCCACACTGGGGCCTGAGCCTGGGACTGAACATGGGCCGGTGACTGGTCCTGATCTGGGACTATGTTTGGACCTAGGTCTGGGCCTGCACCTATGCACTGTGTGGGGGCCTACTCCTGGCACTTAACACAGTGACTGGCACATAGTAAGCACTTAACAAACATAATAACATAATTATTACCTGGGCCAGCGTCAGGGCCTATACCTGGGTCTGTGTCTGGGCCTAAACCCAGGCCTGCACCTTCATTCATTCATTCAATAATATTTATTGAGCATTTACTATGTGCAGAGCACTGGACTAAGCATTGGAATGTACAATATAGCAACAGATAGAGACAATTCCTGCCCAGTGACGGGCTCACAGTCTAAAGGGGGTGTACCTGCATCTGAACTTCCATCTGGCCTGCACGTATGCCCACTACTGGGCCTGCCGGTGCCTTCCCCGGGCCCTGCTTGTGTGACCCGCAGCACAAGAGGTAGGGTCTGCCACGCACCTGACACGGACCTTCGGCAACCCCAGGCGCCTCCATCGTCCCTTTCTCCCCATCTCGGCGCTCCACCCTCCCACGCTCATCCCACAGAGAGGCCAGAGGGCCTGACAGGAGCCCCCACGCCCCGACCGCTTCACCAGCTCGACGGTCAAATCACGCAGCCAAACGTACCTTGACTGTTTCAAACCAGCGTGGTTGTTTCACTTGGTAGTAGATGACAGACTTGTATTCGGACATGGCTTCGTCACCAGCCCCGGGAAAAATCACGTTCTGGAAAAGAAAGAAGAGCTTCACAGCAGGGTCCGGGCTTCTGGTCGGTTTGACTCTTCTCTCCGGAGCCAGTGAGGAAAAAACAAGCTCTTCTCCTAGAACAAACCCGGCACGTAGCGAATACACTTCCAGAGGACGGAAACCGCTCCTCCTCGACTCGACGGAGGAATCGTCTTTCTTATCCCTCCATAGAAAGCATTCCTTTGAGGGCAGGAGGGCAGGTATATGGGGGAGGAGGGAGAAGGGTCACAGGCTACCCAGCCCACAGGGTTTGGGCAGGCTGTCCCCAGGAGAGAGACGCACACCCAGAGGCCGGCCCGGCCCAGCCTGAGCTGCAGACACGATGTACATTCCAAGCGCTTAGTACAGTACTCTGCACGTAGTAAGTGCTTGATAAATAAGATTCAACGAATGAATGAAAATCCCCACCCCCTCAGGTCCAACTCCTCAGACACAGATACCTCCAGCCTCTTTCCATCCTCGTCGAAGACGGACACAGTCACTTCGACATTCTTGGCGGTCGTCTTGCTGCCCTTGTCGAAGTCTCCCTGGACCAGGGTCACGTAGATGTCATTGCGGACGTCACCTGGGGGCCGAGAGAAAACCTGCAGTCACAACGGCGATCTGTGGCCCAGCAAGGGAAATGGGCTTTACTTTCCAGAATGCCACCCTCCGGGGCTTCTCTTCCCATCGAGGGGAACATTTTCCAGGGCAAGGAGAGGAAGGTGAGAGAGGGGTTCTCGGATATGAGGGGTGCAGAGCGACCTCGTGGAAAGAGCCTAGGCCTAGGAGTAAGGAGACCTGGGTCCTAATATCGGGCTCCGCCAACTTGTCTGCTGTGTGACAATGGGCAAGTCACTTCACTTCCCTGGGACTCGGTTTCGTCATCTGTAAAATGGGGATTCAATATCTTTTCTTACTCCCTGTGAGCCCCAGGGATAGGGAATGTATCTGACCTGCACACTCTATCTACCCCAGTGCTTACTTGGCAAATAGTAAGCACTTAAATACCGTCATTTCTTATTATTGGTAATAATTAAGAAGCACCATGGCCTAGTGGATACAGCACAGGCCTGGGAGTCAGAAAGACCTGAGTTTTAATCCTAGCTCTGCCACTTGTCTGATGTGTGACCTTGGGCAAGTCACTTCACTTTTCTGAGCCTCAGTTCCTTCATCTATAAAATGGGGATTAAGATTCTGAACCCCATGTGGGACAGGGACTCTGTCCGACCCGATTTGCTTGTATCCACTCCAGTGCTTAGTACAGTACCTGGCACATGGTAAGCACTTAAATACCATTATGATTATTACTATCATTATTACCATTGAGAGAGAGTGGGCCGAGGGGGGAGTGTCCTCAGGAGTGGAGAGTGGTTCTTAACCAAGAAGCTAATACAGCCTTTGCAGAGAAACAAATGTTAATTACCTAATTCATTCATTTAATCATATTTATCGAGCACTTATCATGTGCAGAACACTGTACTAAGCACTTGGGAAAGTACAACACAACGATCAGCAGTGACATTCCCTGCCCACAATGAGCTTACAGTCTGAGGGGGGAGACGAACATCAATACAAATAAATTAAATTACAGATACGTTCTTAAATGCTAATGCACTAATCAGAGTAGAAGTCTCTTCAAGTCAGAGAACATGTGTCTTGCCACTGCTATCCCATCCCAAGACTTTAGTATAGTGTCTAGTACTCAGTCAGCCTTTGCTAACGACCATGATTGACTGACTGATTGACTGAATGCCAGTACAGGAAGCAGAAAAGGCATGAATGCAAAAATCCAGGAGGAATGGATGATAAACGTTGATGAAAAACGTAGGTAGTGCCAGGAAACTAATCCCTTTCCAGTTTCACTACACTGTAAGCTTCTCAAGGGCAGAGATTATCTACTAATTCTATTGTACTCTCCCAAGCACTTAGTATAGTGATCTGCCTACTGTAGGCTCCTTGAAGGCAAGAATCCCATCTAACAATGCTATTTTATCCTCCTAAGTGTTCTGCACACAGCAGTTGAGTCTACTGATTCCATTGAAGTTTCCAAGTGCTTCGAACAGTGCTCTGCTCACAATGGAATGCCCTCCCTCGTCACATCCGCCAAACTAGCACATATCCCCCCTTCAAAGCCCTACTGAGCGCTCACCTCCTCCAGGAGGCCTTCCCAGATTGAGCCCTCCCTTTCCTCTGCTTCTCCTCCCCCGTCCCCATTCCCCCTACTCCCTCCCTCTGCTCGACCCACCTCCCCGGCCCACAGCACTTGTGCATTATTGTATATATTTATTGCTCCATTTCATTAATGATGTGCATTTATCTATAATTCTATTTATCTATATTGATGCTATTGATACCTGTTTACTTGCTTTGTTTTGTTTTGTTGTCTGTCTCACCCCTTCTAGACTGTGAGTCCATTGTTGGGTAGGGATTGTTTCTATTTGTTGCCGAAATGTATATTTCAAGTGCTTAGTACAGTGCTCTGCACTCAGTAAGCACTCAATAAATACGCTCGAATGAAAGTAGCACAGTAGACTGTAAGATCCTCCAGGGCAGGGATCATGTCCGTTGTGGGCAGGGACTGTCTTTTTTTGCTGAATTGCATTCATTCATTCAGTCGTAATTACTTTCCAAGCGCTTAGTTCAGTGCTCTTCCATGTTAGTACAATCACTTACCATGTCCCAACTGGATTACTGCATCAGCAACCTTTCTGACCCCCCAACCTCCTGCCTCTCCCCACTCAGTCCATACTTCACTCCGCTGAACGGATTATCTCTCAACAGAAACGTTCTGGGCACATCACTCCCCTCCTTTAAAATCACCAGTGGTTGCCTATCAACCTTGGCATGAAGCAAAAACTCCTCACTACTGGCTTCAAAGCTCTCCATTCCCTTACCCCTTCTTAGCTCATCTACTCTCTCTCCTTCTAATAATAATAATAATAATGTTGGCATTTGTTAAGCGCTTACTATGTGCAGAGCACTGTTCTAAGTGCTGGGGTAGATACAGGGTAATCAGGTTGTCCCACGTGAGGCTCACAGTTAATCCCCATTTTACAGATGAGGGAACTGAGGCACAGAGAAGTTAAGTGACTTGCCAACAGTCACACAGTTGACAAGTGGCAGAGGTGGGATTCGAACTCATGACCTCTGACTCCCAAGCCCAGGCTCTTTCCACTGAGCCACGCTGCTTCTACATCCCAGCCCTCTGCACACAGTAAGTGCTCAATAAATACGATTGAATGTAAATAACGATTGAATGAATGAATGTCTACTATATTGTCCTCTCCCAGGCACTCAGTACAGTACTCGGCACACAATAAGCTGTAAACTCTTTGAGGGCACAGATTATGTCTACTAACTCTACTGTCCTCCCCCAAGCACTCAATACAGTGCTCTGCACACATTAAATTGTAAGCTCCTCCAGGGTAGGGATCATGTCTACTAATTCCACCGTAGTCTCCCAAATGCTCAGTACATTACTCTCTCCACACAGTAGACTGTCAGCTCCTCGAAGTCAGGGACAGTGCCTGGCTTAGTGGAAAGAGCCCGGGCTTGGGAGTCAGAGGTCATGGGTTCTAATCCCAGCTCCGCCACTTGGCAGCTGTGAGACTTTGGGCAAATCATTTAGCTTCTCTGTGCCTCAGTTCCCTCATCTGTAAAATGGGGATGGAGCCTCTGTCTTTTATACACAGGTGGGACAACCTGATTACCTTGTATCTACCCCAGGACTTAGAACAATGCTTGGCACACAGTAAGCAGTTAACAAATACCATTATTATTATTATTATTACCGCTTCTATCGTAACTTTCCGAAGTGATTAGTCCATCCAATATGCAGCAAGTCCTCAGAGGGCAGGGATTACATCTACCGACCCTACTCGCCCAAGCCCCGAGCACAGTGCCGTGCACACGGTGGACGCCCAATCCGCACCGCTGATGGAGCGCTTCGCTCACTGGGGAAGCAGCCCGCGCAGTCCAGCCCTCCGCATCCCGATGGCGAAAACTCACCGGATCCGTGGAGACTCACCGGGCATGATGATCTCCGGAAAACCCATCTTGCGCGTCACGGCCGTGGTGCGGTCCACCAGGTGCGGGAAATCCTTGCGGATCTGGTGGATGTCGCCGGGGACGAGCTTCAGGGTGACCCACAGACCTGGAGGGGACAGGCGGCTTAGGCCCGGATGGTGACGGAGCAAGGGGGTCGTCTCCCCGACCCCGGCCCGCCAACCGCCCCCTGGGGTCCCCCAGATGCGAGGGCCGGGACTAACAGGGAGGGACTGGTCGCTGATGCTGTGACCAACAGGCCAGCGCCTCTGCAATGGCAGGGGACGGGGCCTCCTCCTGCGGGGCAGAGACGGATGGGGAAGAGAGTTCCGAAAGTGGCTGCGTGGCCTAATGGGTAGAGCACAGGCTTGGGAGTCAGAAGAACCGAGGTTATAATCCCCATTCCGCCACTTGCCCGCTGAGTAACTTTGAGCAAGTCACTTCACTTCTCTGGGCCTCACTTCCCTCATCTGCAAAATGGGGATTAAAACTGCGAGCTCTATGTGGGACAGAGACAGTGCCGACCCAATTAGCTTGAATCTATCCCAGAGCTTAGAACAGTACCTGGCACATAGTAAGTGCTGAACAAATACCACATTATTATTATTCAGTGCTCCGCACACAGTAAGTGCTCAATAAATACAACTGAATGAATTATTATTATTGTTAGAGCGGGGAGCAGACCTCGACTCCTTCCTGGAGGAAGCGGCGGGGGAAGACAACGAGGGCGGGGAAGGAGACAGAGGACCGTGTGCCCGGAACAAACCTACAGCCGACCGCAGGGGTGGCTCACGACGGGATTTGTCTTTCCCATCCAAAGAGGTGAAGGGGACGGAGGGCCGGCCAGTAGTGGCCAGAGCGTACCTCCGGGAATCCCAAGACCCAGCTTCTCGTCCCAGCTCGGCCACTATCAATCAATCAATCATGTTCATTTAGCGTTTATTGTATGCCGAGCACTCGTGGAGAGGGCATGTGTCTGTTCCTATTGTTGTGTGGTACTCTCCAAGTGCTTAGTACAGTGCTCTGCACACGGTAAACACTCAATGAATACCACTGACTGATTGACTTGGGAAAGTACAATATAACAATATAACGGACTCATTCCCTGCCCAGAAGGAGCTTCGGTCTAGAATCTAGAGCTACAGCCTAGCCTGCAGTGTGACTTAGGGCAAATCACTTCACCGCCCTGGGCCTCAGTTTCCTCATCTGGAAAATGGGCATAAATTCCCGGCTCACCTTCCTTTTTAGGCTGTGACTCCAACACCTAATAATAACATGAGAAGCAGCATGGCTCAGTAGAAAGAGCCCGGGCTTGGGAGTCAGAGGTCATGGGTTCGAATCCCGGCTCTGCCACTTGTCAGCTGTGTGACTGTGGGCAAGTCACTTCACTTCTCTGTGCTTCAGTGACCTCATCTGTAAAATGGGGATTAACTTTGAGCCTCACGTGGGACAACCTGATCACCCTGTATCTCCCCCAGCGCTTAGAACAGTGCTCTGCACATAGTAAGCGCTTTACAAATACCAACATTATTATTATTAAATACCAACATTATTAATAATAATGGTATTTGTTAAGCCTTTATCATGTGCCAGGTATTCTCTTAAATGCTGGAGTGGATACAAGCAAATTGGGCTAGACACCTTTTCCTACATGAAGCTCACAGTCTCAATCCCAATCTCAATTTTACAGATGAGGTCACTGAGGCCCAGAGAAGTGAAGTGACTTGCTCAAGGTCACACAACAGATAAGTGGTGGAGGGGGATTAGAACTCAGGTCTTTCTGACTCGCAAGCCCGTGCCCTACCCACTAAGCCATGCTGCCTCTTGGATCTGATTATCTTATATCTGTTTAGCACTTACCAAACAGCACGGCGTAGTGGATATAGCAACGGGCCTGGGAGTCAGAAGGTCAGGGGTTCTAATCCCAGCTCCGCCGCCTTTCTCCTTTGTGACCTTGGGCAAATCAGTTAACTTCTCCATGCCTCAGTTACCTCATCTGTAAAATGGGGATTGAGACTGTGAGCCCCTCGTGAGACAGGGACTGTGTCCAACCTGATCTGCTTGCATCCACTACTTGCTCTCCCCTACTTCAAAACCTTATCAAAGGCACATGTCCTCCAAGAAGCCTTCCCTGATTAAGGCCTCCTCTCTTCTTCTCCCACTCCCTTCTGCGCCGCTCTTACTGGCTCCTTCATTCATCATCCTTCCCATCCCCATAGCATATATCTGTAATTTATTTATTTATATTAATGTGTCTCCCCCTCTAGACTGTGAGCTTATGGTGGGCAGGAATGTGTCTGTTTGTTGTTATATTGTACTCTCCCAAGCATTTAATAATAATAATGGTGGTATTTGTTAAGCACTTACTATTTGCAAAGCACTGTTCTAAGCTTTGGGGAGGATACAAGATGATCAGGTTGCCCCTCGTGGGGCTCGCAGTTTTTAATCCCCATTTTACAGATGAGGTAACTGAGGCACAGAGAAGTTAAGTAACTTGCCCAAAGTCACACTGCTGGCATGCGGCGGAGCCGGGATTAGAACCCGTGACCTCTGACACCCAAGGCCAGGCTCTTTCCACTGAGCCACGCTGCTTCTCTAACTAAGCCACATTCATGGAGGCAGGGTATGAGGAGGGATTAACAAAGTGATGCTATAATGAGCAATTTCCTTTCTAGAATAAAGTTCAGAAACAGCAGCTGAGTTTCTAATTTAACACTCTGCCGCTCAATCTCCCGGGACAGAAGCCCCCCGCCTCTTCTCTCTGGTTAAACGGGTCTTGGCTGAAGTGAAAGTCAGCTTCAAAAAGCACAGACGGAGGAGAGGATTTCAGGGTATGGCAAATCTGAATTCCCAGGGAGACAGAACTGAAGCCAAAGCAACTGCTTCAGAAAAGTTAAATGGAACAGGCCATTCCCGATTATCCCATGAACTGAAAAATGCTTCTTGGATATGTAATTGGGTGAGGCAAGCTGTAGGTTCCTTGAGGATAAGGCAGAGCCCCAGAGCCTAGGGGGAGGGAGAACAGAGAAGCAGTGTGGCTAGAGCCTGGGCTTGGGAATCAGAAAGACCTGAGTTCTAATCCTGGCACCGCCACGTGTCTGCTGTTAACTTAGGCAAGTCACTTCACTGTGCCTCGGTTTCCTCATCTGTAAAATGGGGATTAAGACTGAAAGCCCTACATGGGACAGGGACTGGATCCAGCCCAATTTGCTGGTATTCTCGCCAGCGCTTAGTACAGTGCCTTGCATATAGTAAGCACTTAACGAATACCGTAATTATTATTATCATTATTATTATTATTATTATCTCTGTACCACAGTTCCCTCATCTGTAAAATGGGGATTATGACTGCAAGCCCCATGCAGGACAGAGTCTGTGCCCAACATGATTATTTTTATCTGTATCAGCACTCAGTTCAGTGCCTGGCATAGAGAAGCAGAGTGGTTTAGTAGAAATAGCCCAGGCTTGGGAGTCAGAGGACGTGGGTTCTAATCCCAGCTTCACCACTTGTCTGCTATGTGACCTTGGGCAAGCCACTTCACTTCTCTGGGCCTCAATTTCCTTGTCTGTAAAATGGGGATTAAGACTGTGAGCCCCCCGTGGGACAAACTTGATTACTCCAGTGCTTAGAACAGTGCTTGGCACATAGTAAGCACTTAAATACCATTATTACTAATAATAATGTTATTTGTTAAGCGCTTACTATGTGCAGAGCACTGTTCTAAGCGCTGGGGTAGTTACAGGGTAATCAGGTTGTCCCACGTGAGGCTCACAGTTAATCCCCATTTTACAGATGAGGTAATTGAGGCACAGAGAGGTTAAGTGACTTGCCCACAGTCACACAGCTGACAAGTGGCAGAGCCAGGATTCAAACTCATGACCTCTGACTCCCAAGCGCGGATAAGCTCGTTGTGGGCAGGGAATGTGTCTGTTATAATAAAAATAATAATAATAATAATAATGTTGGTATTTGTTAAGCGCTTACTATGTGCCGAGCACTGTTCTAAGCGCTGGGGTAGACACAGGGGAATCATGTTGTCCCACGTGGGGCTCACAGTCTTAATCCCCATTTTACAGATGAGGTAACTGAGGCACAGAGATGTTAAGTGACTTGCCCCAAGTCACACAGCTGACAAGTGGCCGAGCAGGGATTCGAACCCATGACCTCTGACTCCAAAGCCCGTGCTCTTTCCACTGAGCCACGTAGCTGTTATACTGCTACACTATACTCTCCTAAGCACTTAGTACACAGCTCTACACACAGTAAGAGCTCATTAAATATGACTGATTGATTGACAACAAATACCATTAAAAAAAGGGGAGGAGGGGGTAAATGGGCCAAGAGAAGGTGTCCATTAGCACAGGACCCCAGGGCAAAGGCAGGCATGGAGACCCCCAGGGAGGGGCAGAGAGTTGGGAGGCCAGACAGGCAGGGAGAGCATGCCAGGGGGCGGCTGGGGGCAGAACGGATGGAAACACTAGTGGGAACTCGGTAACTCATAATCCCCGACAAACAGCCATCCTCCAGGGCCAGGGCCTGGCCGCCAACAGACCTGCAACCGGCAACACCGAGTCATTACTGTCGCAGCGAACATATGCCCCCACGCAGCCTACAGGGTCGGGGGATGCAACCGTGACTCCGGGTAGGGGAAGAGAAAGAGGCGGGCATAGGGATGGAAGAGAGGGAGGGAAAACCAAGAGAGAAGACATAGAAGGGGAGAAAAGATGAAAGGTGTTTATTTCATTTTTATAATAATAATAATAATAATGTTGGTATTTGTTAAGCGCTTACTATGTGCCGAGCACTGTTCTAAGCGCTGGGGTGGACACAGGGGAATCATGTTGTCCCACGTGGGGTTCACAGTCTTAATCCTCATTTTACAGATGAGGTAACTGAGGCACCGAGAAGTTAAGTGACTTCCCCAAAGTCACACAGCTGACAAGTGGCCGAGCCGGCATTCGAACCCACGATCTCTGACTCCAAAGCCCGTGCTCCTTCCACTGAGCCACCCTGCTTCTCTAATGGTATTTGTTAAGTGCTTACTATGGGCCAGGCACTGTTCTAAGCACTGGGGCAGATACAAGATATTCAGGTTGGACACAGTCCCTGTCCCACATAGGGCTCAAAGTCTTAGACGGGGGAGAGAGAGAGAGAGAGGGAGAGGAAGGGAGAGAGAGGAAAAGGGTGAGAGAGAGAAGGCGGGGAAACAAAAGAGAAGAGGTAGGAAAGACAAGGTGAAAGGTATTTTATTTAGTTATTTTTATTTTTACGGTATTCGTTAAGCGCTTACTATATGTCAGGCGCCATTCTAAGCGCTGGGGTAGACGAAAGAGATTCAGGTTGGACACAGTCACTGTGTCATGTAGGGATCACAGTCTTAGGCAGGAGAGAGAGAGGGAGAGAAAGAGCCTGTTGTGGGCAAGGACTGTCTCTGTTGTTGAATTGTACTTCCCGAGTGCATAATAAATACTATTAAATGAATGAAAGAGGGAGAGAGGAGAGAGGGAGAGCTGGAGAAACGGAGAGAGAAGGGAGGGAGAAAGGGACAGAAAGAGACGGGGAGAGAGAGGGGCAGAGATGGCGAGAGAAACTCTGGATACATCAGGGAGAGACCAGCCACCTCTCTCCACTAAACGAGCGGATCAGGGTCAGGGGACCTTGCTGAACCCCTAGAATCTCTGTGCTACTTCACTATGCGGGAGGAAGAGCCAGGATCCTGAAGCTAAGAAGGTGGATGGAACATCGCCTAGGGCCACAAAGGAACCTCAAATGTATCCCCTCACATTTTATACTCTTTCATTCCTATTCTAGCTGACACTTTTTTAAAAAATGATATGTGTTGAGCACTTACTCCATGCCAGACACCGTACTAAGCGCCAGGATAGATGAAAGATCATCAGGTTGGACACGTTCCCACATGGGGTTCACAGTCTTAATCTCTATTTTACAGATGAGGGAACTGAGGCACCCAGAAGGAAAGTTACTTGCCCCATGTCATCCTGCAGACAAGTGGCCAAGTCAGAATTAGAACCCAGGTCCTCTGACTCTCAGGCCCATGCTCTTTTCCCTTAGTCATGAAGAATTACGTAAGTAGGGACGGCTGTACACATTGTCCTCTGGGGTTGCTTTAGGGGCCAAAGAGTAAACGGCATCAGGTGCTGCAAACACAGCAGCGCAACAAAGGAAGGTCTGTGCTGCACACACAACAGCACAATAAGAGCGGGTGTGTGTGGAGGGGTGTATGTGTGTGTGTGTGCGTATGTGGGTGTGTGCACAGAAAGGCAAGAACTGTGGGTTACACACTGGCCTTTTCTGTGTCCGATCTGTTTTTCTTCTATTTACCCCAGTGCTTGGCATACAAGAAGCCAACAGCGGTGAGGCCTAGGGAAAAGAGCCCCGGGCCTGAGAGTCAGAGAACAAGGGTTCTAATCCTGCCTCCGCCACTTGCCTGCAGGGTGACCTTGGGCACACTAAGTCACTTCACTTATCTGGGCCTCAGTTTGCACATCTGTAATCTGTAAAAATAGCTGTTCTCTCTCCCCATAATAGTGAGCCCAGGCGGGGCAGGGACTGTGTCCGACCTGATTATCTTGCGCCTAAGAGAAGCAGCGTGGCTCAGTGGAAAGAGCACAGGCTTGGGAGTCAGAGGCCGTGGATTCGAATCCCAGATCTGCCACTTGTCAGCTGTGGGCAAGTCACTTAACTTCTCTGTGCCTCCGTTACCTCATCTGTAAAACGGGGATTAAGAGTGTGAGCCTCATGTAGGACAAGCACACACACACCCAGCACTTAGAACAGTGCTCGGCACATAGTAAGCACTTAACAAATACCAACATTGCCCCAGCACTCAGCACCAAGCAAGTACTTAACAAATGTCACAACAGTTATGATTATTAATAATAGTAATAATAATAATGATTATGGTATTTGTAAGCGCTTACTATGTGCCGAGCGCTAAGGTAGATACAAGGTCATCAGGTTGTCCCACGTGGGACTCACAGTCTCAACCCCATTTTATAGATGAGGTAACTGAAGCCCAGAGAAGTGAAGTGGCTTGCCCAAGGTCGCGCAGCAGACAAGTGGGGGAGCCGGGATTAGAAGCCACCTCCTCTGATTCCCAAGCCCATGCTCATTTCACCAAGTAACGCTGCTTCTCTAAGAAGAAGCGCTGAAGTCAGGCCACCATTAAGGAAGTCTGGCGTCTACTCGGTTTGACCCCAGCATGCCCCGCATTGCACTCACCCTGGCCCTTGTGGTTGACTTCCTTGGCGGCGATGACTTTGTTGATGACCGTCTGCAGGAAGTCACTCTCCCCGGCCACCCTGGGTGAGAAACGGGGCGACAGGTTGTTCAGCTGCTTGGGTCCGACGGCCTGCACCAATGCCAGCCTGGGGGAGGCACGGGACGACCCACGGCACGGAAACACGGGGACGGGGACCCGGGAGAGCGGGGCGGAGGGCCGGTTGTTAGTTGGGACGAGACAGGAGGGGAGGAGAGGTCACGGGAGAGACACGCAAGAGGGTCACTGATCGGGAAACGGCAGAACCGCTCCCCGGAAGTCGAGCCCCTCTTCCCCGTGGCCGCGCAGGCCGGACGACAGCCCACAGAAACTTGGGAACTGGAAGGATGCCCCCCGCCCTTCCGGCATCGTAAGAGGCCCGTCCCAGAACAGGTTCTCGGCAGTGCCCGAGGTCTGACGGCTCGGCTAGAAAAATCTGGCTGGGGCCTCCCCGGGTTCCTTGGTGCCTGAAGGAAACCTGCCAAGGCTCGAGGGGAGGCGCTTCAGCGGGGAAACCAGCCATGGCTCAAGGGGAGATAGCTCAGCTGGAAATCCGTCACAACTCGAAGGGAAATACTTCAGCAGGGGAACCCACCACGGCTGGCTCGAATGGAGATGCTCCAGCCAGGAATCCCACTATAGCTCGAGGGGAAAGTCTCAGCCAGGAAACCCACACAGATCGAGGGAAGACGGCTCAAGGGGAGATCCCTCCACTGGGACATCTGCCACAGCTTGAGGGGAGACATCACTGCCGGAAAGCCCATCACCGCTAGACAGGAGAGGCCTCAGCAGGGAAACTCGCCACGGCTCAAGGATAGAAGCCTCAGCGAATAAGTCTCCAAAAGGCCAATGATAATAGGACAATGACAATATGACACTATGGCTCAAGGGGGGACACCTCAAGGGTCACCGCGATCCTTGGTTCGAAAAATCAATCCTGGACAGGTCACCTGGAGTAGTCCCCTGCCTCCAGGCAGAACAACCTCTGAATCATTCCAGACGAACGTGCCTTTATTTATCGGAAAAAGTTTCCAGGGGAACGCTTTCTAAGGTTTGCAATTTCTCCAAATAGCCCTTCTCAGGCTGTTTGGCTACAGGTTGCGCTCCTTCGCTCAGGACTCAGGCTCAACGCCTCTAAAGCCCTCTTTACCCTTCCAGCCTGAGAACTCCAATCAAAAGGGCCCTAACGGTCCCAATTCTCCACGCAATCCAGTTTCACAAGTTTCCCACTCTGACTCAATAAAGTAAAAATAATAACGATAATAATAATAATAATTGTGGTATTTGTTAAGCACTTACTATGTGCCGAGCACTGGTCTAAGCGCTCGACTAGATACAAGGTAATCAGGTTGTCCCACAGGGGGCTCACAGTTTTAATCCCCATTCTACAGATGAGGTAACTGAGGCAGGGAGAAGTGAAGTGACTTGTCCAAAGTCACACAGCAGACAAGTGGTGGAGCCAGGATTAGAACTCGTGTCCTCTAACTCCCAAGCCCACGCTCTTTCCACTAAGCCATGCTCCTTCTCCGATAATGACAATAAAAATAATGATAATAATAATAACTAGAGCATTTGCTATGCACTTACTATGTGCTAAACACTATAGAAGACACAAGATCATGGGGTTGGACATAGTCGCTGTCGCACATGCTGCTCACTGTCTAAGGGGTACAGCGAATAGACATTGAATGTCCATTTCACAGATGAGACTCTTGAGGCCCAGAAAAGTCAAGTGACTTGTCCAAGGTCACACAGCAGGCAAGCGGCAGAGTCAGGATTAGAACCCAAAATCCTCTAGAGCATTGAGGGCTGGCCCTGGAAGCCCCCCAGGCTCTCCATGATCTCCCACCCTCCCTGAAGCTCAGGAGAGAACAGAGCACTCCTCTCTCTCACACACACACACACACACACACAGAGAACCCCTGCTTGGACTCCAACTTCTAACACCCCTCAACTCTTTTTCACTTCTCCTTGGCCCTCATGAATATTCACACAGCTCTTTACCATAAGGACCTGTTTAGTAAAAGGGTTCCTGCCTGCATCTGCCTTCCCCAGAGCGTGGAAAAATAACTGCGATATCTGTTAAGCGCTTACCATGGGCCAGGCACTGCTTTGAGCATTAGGGTGCATACAAGCAAATCATGTTGGACATCCTTCCCATCTCACAAGCCCGCGACCTTGGTGTCATCCTTGACTCCGCTCTCTCATTCACGCTACACATCTACAAAATGGGAATTCAATCCCCGTTCTTTCTCCACCTTAGTCCATGAGCCCCATGGAGGAAAAGAACTGAGTCCAACCTGATGATCTTGCATCTACCCCAGTGCTTAGTACAACTTGGCGAGAGTATGCATTTAAGAAGCAGCATGGCGTAGTGACTTCGGCATGGGCCTGGGAGCCAGAAGGTCGTGGGTTCTAATCCCGGCTCCACCACTTATCTGCTGTATGACCTTGGGCAAGTCATCACTTCACTTCTCTGCGCCTCAGCTCCCTCATCTGTAAAATGGGGATTGAGACTGTGAGCCCCACAGGGAACAGGGACTGTGTCCAACCTGATTTGTTTGTGTCTGCCCCGCCCCCCCCCCCCCAGTGCTTAGCGCAGTGCCTGGCACACAGTAAGTGCTTAACAAATATCACAATTATTTATTATTAGTAAATAACATCATTATTCTTCTTATTGATTTTGTTGCCCCTATAAGGACAGGCCCTCCCACTGGGTGACAGAACTGACCCTGGGGGCTAGCTATGCCAAGATCCTGTCTGAAGATCTTTTCCACTTGGGGCTGGGCTATTCTTTAACACAAAATCCCAAGAAAACACAGAAAACGGGGCAGACCAGGCCCAGCCTTTCTAAACCACCCCGAGCAGTCCACCAGACCCTGCCACAATTACCCGAGGAGGAGCTGATATCCCGACCCGGCCCCTCCCACTAGCTGGAAGGAAGCGGTTCTCCCCTGGGCAGGAAGATGGGCCCTTCCATCCTGTCCCGACCCCATACTTCTCTGGACTTACGGCTGAAAGGGAATAAAATGTTGCTTGTCCTCATCATCCACTTTGCCGTTAATTATATCGGTCACGTCCATCACTGAAATGGAGATGAGAGAGAGGGCGTCGATCAGAGTGAGTTGTTTCCAGCCAGCTTGCTTATGGTTACCAGAAAACACAAGGGTCGGTCGAGGGGCAGAGACATCTGTTTCACAGGGAAACGAGCCCAGCCTTTCCCACGGGAGCGGCATGACCTAACGGTTAAAGCCTGAGCCTGGGAGTCAGAAGAACCTGGGTTCTAATCCCAGCTCCTACGCTTACCTGCTATGTGATCGTGGACAAGTCACTTCACTTCTTTTC
The DNA here is from genome assembly GCF_004115215.2 of Ornithorhynchus anatinus. Classification (NCBI taxonomy): domain Eukaryota; kingdom Metazoa; phylum Chordata; class Mammalia; order Monotremata; family Ornithorhynchidae; genus Ornithorhynchus; species Ornithorhynchus anatinus. Next base: position 140,562,766 of record NC_041730.1, read on the forward strand.
TTTTTTTAAATGGCATTTTATTTTAAAACAGTCTTTGTTAAGCTCTACCAATAATAATAATAATAATGTTGGTATTTGTTAAGCGCTTACTATGTACCAAGCACTGCTCTAAGTGCTGGGGTAGATACAAGGTACTCAGGTTGTCCCACGTGGGGCTCACAGAAGTGGTTTGCCCAAGGTCACACAGCAGACAAATGGCCGAGCGGGGATTCGAACTCACATCCTCTGACTCCCAAGCCCGGGCTCTTTCCACTTCTCAAGCCACGCTACTGAAGACTGTGAGCCCCATGTGGGACAGGGACTGTGTCCAAACTTATTGGCTGGTATCTAGTGTTTAGAACACTGCCTGGCACATAATACATGCTTAATAAATAACATAACAACAACAACAAAAAAATCACAGTACTTGTCGGGACCACAACCTGGAGCTAAACTACAAGGTTCAGATGCCTCAGGATTGGATTGGTCCTGTCTAAGCCATCCACCAGATTCATGGGGGTTGGAGGAGTTGTTTAGGTCAGACCTCTAATTCGATTCAACCATGGTACCGATTGAGCGCCTGCTCTGGGCCAAGCACCGTTAGTGTTAGTTAGTGCTATCATTATGGTATTTGTTCATCGCTTACCAAGTATCAAGCACAATTCTAAGAGCTGGTATAGGTTCAAGTTCTTTAGGTTGCCCACAGTCCCTGTCCCACATGGGACTCCCAATCTAAATAGGACAAGAATTGAATCCCCACTGAGGAAACAGACACAGAGAAGTGACTTGTCTAAGGTCACAGAGCAGGCAGGTGGCAGTGCCAGGATTAGAATTAGGTCCTTTGACTCCCAGGCCCAAGCTCTTTCCGCTAGGCCACGCTGCTTCTCTGGGCCAAGCACGATGCCAAACGCTGGGATAGAGACAAGGTTAGATGTACTTTGGGCTTGGCACACAATAAGCGCTTAAATACCGCAATTGCTATTATTGTTATTGAAGGAAGTCCCAAGTGCTTAGCACAATGCATTTCATTGAGCTGACTCCCTGTGTGAAAAGCACTGTACTGGGCACCTATTACTTGCAAATAATAAGAATAATTTTGGAATTTATTAAGTGCTATATGCCAGGCAGTGTTCTAAGTGCTGGGGTGGATACAAGCAAATTAGGTTGAACACAGTCTCTGTTCCATGGGGGGCTCATAGTCTTAATTTCCATTTTACAGATGTGGGAACTGAGGCCCAGAGAAGTGAAGTGCCTTGCCCAGGGTCACACAGCAGACACATGGAGGGGCCACGATTAGAGTCCAGGTCCTTCTGACTCCCAGGCCCGGGCTCTACCCACTAGGCCGTGCTGCTTTGGTTTGTGCAGAATGGATCATCCGGGCAGCTGGAGAAGATGCACTAGAAATATTCCGTAATTTTAGTTGGGGCCCTCACTGATGGCTTACAGATCCCTTCTCTCCTCTGTCACTGTTCCAGCCCGGCCTACGCTGACCGCTCCGTGCAGATACCCCTGAGGCCAGTGCAATTCCAAGCAGCCACTGGCCCCCACACTTTTCTCCTACAAGGCGGCCACTCCATGGTCCTCCCTGAGCCTAACGCCCACCCTGGCCCGGGACCTGGGGCAGCGAGCGGTGTCCAGGAGAAGCTGACCGACAACCAAGTCCTTGACAACGAGTCCGGAAACATGGCCCTTGGGCCAAAGGCCAGGGGTGAATGAGCCACCGGGGATGGGCTGACCTGACCTCCCCGCTGCCCTGACTCCCCCGCTGCCCTGACCCTGCATGTTTATATTCTCCAAACCCCACCTTGACCCTTCCCGCCCCCAATCCGACCAACCTCTGCCACTGCCCTCCTAACCCCTGCCCTGACCCCCTCCTACTCTGATCTCCCCACCCACCACCGCCCCCGCGACCCCCTCCTCCTCGCCCACCCCCACCCCGCGCCACGTGAGAGCGAGCGTACCGGCCACGCCGAAAGGCCGGCGGAGGCCCGAGGTCAGCTTCCTGGTGTTGTTGTCCCTCAGCTCCATGCGGCCGACACGCACGATCTGACACACAAAGCTGATCCTCTCTCTCTTCAGGTCTTTGCTTCCAAGGTCCTGGAAACGTCCGCGGCCGGGAATTACTCACAAGCGCTATTCACCCACACTCACCAGTGCTCACCGGTGCTTACCAGTGTTCACCGCCGCTCACTTTCAGGTTTATATCGCACTTTTATTGTTATGCTATACTCTCCCAAGCGCTCAGTACAGTACTTTGCACACAATAAGCACTCAATAAATACAACTGAATTACTGAATGAACCACAGCAGCTGATTGCGGAGACAACTGCAATTTGTTCCCTAGCATTTTCCCACAAAGAGGATTGCGATCATTATTCCTGGTTGTCAGCATGGAGTGAATCTGATCGGGGTTCAACTCAATGAGGACAGTGAACAAGTCCTCTACTTAATAATAACAATGTTGGTATTTATTAAGTGCTTACTATGTGCCGAGCACTGTTCTAAGCGCTGGGGTAGATACAGGGTAATCAGGTTGTCCCGCATGAAGGTCATAGGCTTCATCCCCATTTTACAGATGAAGTAACTGAGGCAGCGAGAAGTTCAGTGGCTTGCCCAAAGTCACAAAGCTGTCAGGTGGCGGAGCCGGGATTAAAACCCACAATCTCTGACTCCTAAACTTGTGCTCTTTCCACTGAACCACACTGCTTCTCTACTACTTCTAATGTCCTCCCTTCCAAGTGCTCAGCACAGGGCTCCGCACACCGAAGACTGTAACTTCTTTAAGGACAGCAACCAGGTCTTCCAACACTACTGTACTCTCCCAACTGCAGTGCTCAGCACAGTGCTCTGCACATGGTAGACTGTACGCTCCGTAAGGACAGTGACCAGGTCTTCTACCTCTACTGTGCTCTCCCACGGACTCAGCTTAGTGCTTTGCACACAGTAAATTTTAAGCTCCCTAAAGACAGAGACCAGGTATTCTTCCTCTACTGTTCTCTCCCAAGCACCCAATGGTGCTCTGCACACAGCAGAATGCAAACTCCTTGAGGGCGGGGATTGTGTCTACTAATGCTATTGTAATAATAATGTTGGTATTTGTTAAGCGCTTACTATGTGCAGAGCACTGTTCTAAGCGCTGGGGTAGGTACAGGGTAATCAGGTTGTCCCACGTGAGACTCACAGTTAATCCCCATTCTACAGATGAGGTAACATAGGCACAGAGGAGTGAAGTGACTTGTCCACAGTCACACAGCTGCCAAGTGGCAGAGCCGGAATTCGAATCCATGATCTCTGACTCCCAAACCCGCTCTCTTTTCACTGAGCCACGCTGCTTCTCTACTGTACTTTGCAAAACGTTCAGTGCATAGTAGGCAGGCAGGATATACCCTCGATTGAGTGACGAATTAAAACACAACTCAGAAGAGCAAATTAAAGGGCAATGGCGGACCTCCTTATAGGACTCTGTGAGGGTTGAGGGAGCCCTGAGATGCTGGGTAACGGACGTGGACAGGCAAGCAGCACGGCCTAGCAAGAAGCCACATGTCCTAGTGGATAGAGCCCGGGCGTGATAGCCAGAAAGTTATGGGTTCTAATCCCAGCTCTGCCACTTGTCTGCTGTGTGACCCTGGGCAAGTCATTTAACTTCTCTGGGCCTCAGTTCCCTCATCTGTAAAATGGAAATTAGGACTGTGAATCCTATGTGGGCCAGGAACCATGTTCAACCCCATTATCTTGTATCTACCCCAGCACTTAGACATAGTCTGGCACATAGTAAGCGCTTAACAAATGCCATCATTATTATCGTTATTACACCCGTGGTAGTGTTGCCTCTTGGGCAGAGCCCAGAATCGGAAATCAGGAGACCCGGTTCTATTCCCGGCTCTGCTACTGGGTGACCTTGGGCAAGTCCCTCAACCTCTCTGGGCCTCCAGTCTCTGCTCTATAAAATGCAGAGAAAATCCCGCCTCTTCCTCTAGACTGTAAGCTTGCTGTGGGCAGGGAATATGTCCGTTTATTGTTGTATTGTCCTCTCCCAAGCGCTTAGTTCAGAGCTCTGCACACAGTAAGTGCTCGATAAATACGATTGCCTGACTGACTCTTCCCATTGCCAGGGAGGCTGGCGGGGGAAATGAGCTCACAGATATGAGAGCTCTTGGGAAAATTAAAAATCACCGTACAAAATCAAACAGCTGGCGATCGCAACCATCCATCCCGCAGCCCAAAACTGAACCAAATATCTCGCCTGCCTTGCCTCTGCTGACCCACTGTCGGGGGGCTGGGGGAAGGGGAGGGGAGCACTGAGTGCGGAGAACTGCACGGAGCACTTGGTAGAGTCCCACAACCTCAAGGAACTATCAATCTAATGGGGGAGATGGGCAGATCCATCAAATGGAGAGAGCTGGTGGATTCGATCAGTAGTATATTCTGTGCACTCCGATGTGCAGAGCGTCATACTGAGCACCTGGGAGAGAATGACTTATGGAAAATAATGATCTCACCAGTAGTTTTCAGTGGGTCTCACCAGATCTTCTCACTACCCTCATCTCAGACATCATCCATATTCTGCCTGTGTGACAGGCAGGACGATGGGAAGGGGCGAGGGGCGGGATGGGGGCAGTGGCCTGGGGAGGTGCCCTGGACAGCAGAGGCTGCTTGGAGCCCAGGCCCCATGGGGTCAACGGAAGCGGTTTGTCAGGGGGCACCCGGCACCGAACCAGTGGGAAGGTCAGAGTGGGCATCCTCTATGGTGCCCACCCTCACCGTCAGAGGAGCTGAACGTCCTGAGGCAGGACACGGCCCCAACCCAAGCAGCAGGGCCTCGGAACCTTTCAGGGCTCAAAGTTTACGGGAAGACCCGAGGAGACGGGAGCATCTGGAGAAAGCCCGGGGAAAGTTCATTCATTCATTCAATCGTACTTATTGAGCACTTACTGTGTGTAGGGCACTGTACTAAGCGCTTAGAAAGTACAATTCAGCAACAGATAGAGACAATCCCGACCCAACAATGGGCTTGAAAAGGTGTGAGGAAAAGAGAAGGCCGAGACAAACTGGGAAGGCTTGGAGAGACAGGAAAGTCTAACGGACAGGACTGCTTGAGGAGACAGTAAGGCTCAGGAAGACGGGAAGGCTCAGGAAGATGGGAAGGCCCAGGAAGACGGAAGGCCCAGGAAAATGAAAGGCTTAAGGAGATGGGAAGGCCCAGAGAGATGGGAAGGCCCAGGAAAATAGAAAGGCGTGAGGAAATGGAAGTTCCTGGGAGGCGGAAATGTCTGGGGAAATGGGAAGACTCGGGGAGACAGGAACACCCCAAGAAAGGGGAAAACTTGAGGAGGCAGGTAGGCCCAGGGAGACAGAAAGGCCCAGAGAGATGGGAAGGACTGAGAAAATAGGAAGGGCCAGGGAAATGGAAAAAACAGAGAAGCTGAAGCAGAAACTGAGGGGGATGGGAGGCCCAGGTGTGAAAGTGAGCACACAAGGAAGCAGGACATTGATGGTGAAGGAGAACACAAGTATGTCCACCTGTGGAAGCACAGAGACGTGGGACACTGATAGTCAGTGAGAACCAGTGTGACCAAGAGTGCACAGGGAGGTGGGAGATAGACAGTGAGTGAGAACCCGTGTGTTAACAAAAACCTAAGTGTGAATGAGGGAGCGAGGAAAGGCAGGAGGATGATGGCGAGCAAGGATATAAGTGTGAATAAGGGTGCACGTGGAGGCGAGAGACAGATGGCGAGCGAGTAAGCAAGTGTCAGCACCTCCCCTTGAGGGATCTCAGAGGAGAAACGAGCGAGTCACGGTGTGTGTGGGACCCCGGCCCCGGCCTGACTTACGGTGAACACGGCGCGGAGGTTGTGCAGACGGTCTAGATCCTTTGGGAGCCCGGAGCTCGACCAACGCACCAGGTAGTTCTCACTGAGGCCCGGGGGAAAGCAAAGGGTTAGCCAGCTCCAGAGTCCCTCACCCCTCACCCCCAACAGGACTCTGGGTGCCCAGAGACGGGTCGGTGGCCACTTACGAACTCGAACATATTTTACAGTCATCCACTTTTGCGATCAAACCACAGAGATTTTCTTTGTTGATTCATGAGATTTGGAGGTTCCACTATTGGGGTCGACCCCCCCGCCCCTCCACGTCCATTTTTCATTTGCATACAGCCAGAAATCTGAACTGGGGGGCTGGGGGATACAGAAACGGGGAGAAGGGAGCACGTGAACTCTCAATTGTGTGTGACCTTGGACAAGCCACTTCACTTCTCTGTGCCTCAGTTACCTCATCTGTAAAATGGGGATTAAGACTGTGAGTCCCACGTGGGACAACCTGATTACCCTGTATCTACCCCGGCACTTAAAACAGTGCTTGGCACACAGTAAGTGCTTAACAAATACCATCATTATTATTATTATCATTATTATTTATTCCATGTACCCGGGAGCTTAGTACAGTGCTTGGCATGTAGTAAGTACTCATTCAGCTTACCTCATCCTACCACACTTCACTACTCCAGCTCATCCTGCACACTCCACTCCCTAGCACCAGCTTATTCACTGGGCCCCTATCTCATCTATCTCACCACTGACCCTCTTTCATTCATTTGTATTTATTGAGGGCTTACTGTGTGCAGAGCACTGTACCGCCTTTCCCACATCCTCCCTCTGGCCTGGAACTCCTTCTTCCATATATCCCAGACCACCATTCTCCCCACCTTCAAGGTCACATCTTCTTCATGAGACCTTCCCCGATTAAGCCGTTTTTCCCCCAGCTCGCGCTCCCTTCTGCCTTTCTATACATTTGGATCTGTGACCCTTGGACATTTGATATTTGCCCCACCCTCACCGCACTAAGGTATATATCTGTAAATTCTATTCATAAATTACTTATTTATTCATATTAACGTCTGTATCCCACTCTAGACTGTTAAGCTCATTATGGGCAAGGAACATGCCTGTTATTTCTGTTGTGATGTACTCTCCCAAGTGCTTAGAAGAGTGCTCTGCACATAGTTAGAGCTCAAAAAACACCACTGATTAACAGATGAAGTGAAGTGACTTGCCCAAGGTCACACAGCAGGTATGTGGCAGAGCTGGGATCAGAACCAAGAACTCTGACTCCGAGGCTCAGGCCTTTTCCATGAGTCCACGCTGCCTTTCTACGGCTTCTGATCAAAAGAAAGTTTGGAAAAACTGTCACAACGCCCTTCTTTCAGTGTTCTCCAGCAGCCGCGTTATCTATCATTAACTCTGACAGCAACCATGACCATTGATATTATTATCATCATTTATTTATATTAACGTCTGCCTCCCCTTCTAGACTGTAAGTCCGCTGTGGGCAGGGAATGTGTCTGTTATATTGTTATGCTGTACTCTCCCCAGCACTTAGTACAGTGCCCTGCACACAGTAAGCATTCAATAAATATGATTGACTGACACCTTGACTTTAGTTTCGGCTCTTTTTTTTTTTAAGGGTATTTGTTGAGCAGTTCCTAAGTGCCAGGCATTGTTCCAAGCCCTAGAGTAGATACAAGCCCTAGGGTAGTTGGACACAGTCCATGCAGTCTTAATCCCCATTTTACAGATGAGGGAAATGAGGCTTAAAGAAGTTAAGTGACTTGCCCAAGGTCACACAGCAGACAAGTAGAGAAGCCAGGATTAGAGTCCAGCTCCTTCTGCCTTCCAGGCCCATGCCTGATCCACTAGGCCACCTCCCTTCATCCCTCTCCTCCTCAGTCCACTACACCATAAGATCACTGTGGGTGGGAAATGTGACCACCAATTCTGTTGTACAGTACCCTCACCAGTGCTTAGTACAGTGCCCTGCCCACAATAAGTGTTCAATAAATATCATTGATTGAGCCCTTAAAGTGTGTGTCGGATGTGAATCAAGAGATTAAAGGGCTTTTTCACTTCAACAGAGATAGCTGCAGAGCACTACCATATTTTATTTTATTTTTTTTAGCAAAAATTGCCTTGTAGCCGTGGAGGAGAGGAAAACGAATGCTAGGGTCATTGAAGACGCACGTGTGCACACATATAAATGACCTAATTCATAATCTCTGATGATTGGTGCATAGTTCCACTGCATTTGGATCATGTGACTTTACTATCCTTTATGACTGCCATTTAATGCACAGAAATTATTTGGGTCCTTTTTTGGTTTTAGTTTTTTTGGGTTTTTTTTTCTATAACAAATATTTGTCAAGCACATATTCTGTGCCAGGCACTGTACTAAGTACTGGGGTAAATATAAGATAATGAGATTGGAAACAGTCCCTGTCCCACGTGGGGTTCTTTTTTTTTTTAAGTAGTATTTGTAAAGTGCTTACTCTGTGCCAAGCACTGAACCAAACGCGGGAGTAGATACAAGATAATCGGGTTTACACAGTCCCTGACCCACAGAGCATTCACAGTCTTAATCCCCATTTTACAGATGAGGTAACTGAGGCACAGAGAAGTAAAGTGACTTGTCCGAGGTCATACAGCAGACAAGTGGAAGAGATGGGATTAGAACTCAGGTCCTTGGACTCCCAGGCCCGGGGAGCTCTCTCCACTAGGCCGTGTCGCTCCTCCCACTGGGTCTTGGGAAGATGCAGGCTCTCTGAGGGCAGGGAGAGCGCAGGCAGTTCCGCCGGGAACGCTCCTTTCCAGGGGAAGTGATGGGAGGGGCGGGGGCGGGGGTGGCTGGCTGTGTTTGGAGTGAGAGGGTGACTCAGAGCAGGTGTTGGGTTGTGGGCCTTGCCCGGACGTGTGTTCACGCTGGTCGTCACGTAACCAGGAAGGGGGAACCAACAAGCAGAGAGCAGGAGCCGGGCCAGAGGCAGGACAGAGGCAGACAGGAGGACCACCACATCCTTGCCTCGCCCACCCCTGCCCCTGGGACAACCCCCCCGATGAAGCGGGACTCCCCCGGGGTCGTACAGAGACCAGAGGACCCCCGTGTTCTTTCCCCACCCACCCTACCCCTCCCCGCCCGCAGGACGGCCCCCACCTGATGAAGCGGGACTCCCCAGGGTCGTACAGGGACATGAGGACCTCTGCATCCTCACCGATCTTGCACACGACGTTCTTCAGGTTGACGAAGAGCGCACACGCGGGTGTGGCTGCAAACCGGGCCTGTCGGTTCGGGTCAGTGTTCTGCTTCTCACACTGTAACCGGGGGCAGGGGATGGGCCAAGGATGGGCCCGGGAGAACGGATGACGGGAGGACGAGTGAGCGGACAGACGGCAGGGGACAGACGGGGTGAGAATGGATGGGTAGATGGGGAACAGAAGGGGAGGGACAGGAAGGATGGGGGAGGAAGGACAGATGGACGAGGGGAGGATGGATAGGGGATGGACGGAGAGGGGCAGATGGACGGGACAGGGAGGGGAGGGAAGGGAGGAAGGAAGGGAAAATCTGTTTGACACGACTTCAAATCGCCTATTTTCTCCTGAGGTCTTTGGTCCGAGAAAGTCCACAGGCCGGATCTTTTATGGTGAGCCAAAACCGGGCCGCTCATCTGGTCACCCTCTTCCTGCTCCCTGTGACCAACCCCTCTTGAGGCCCCTCCCCCAATCCTTCCTACCAAGGTCTTCCCTCCTCCTTACCCCCTTCCTCCACTCCTTCCCTCCATCCCCAACCCACAGACCAGCCAGACAACCCTGGGGATGGCAGCCTCCCCAGGTTTCCTCAGATGGACAAGGTGATCACTGGACACCTGACCCTCTCATCCCCCTCCTCCCAACCTTCACCAGGCATCGCTGCCATCACAGATGGCCGGGAAACTCCTCGAGATCCGCTCTAGGTTTTCCACGAAGCAGCCAAGCCTGCCCGGCCGCCAGGGATCCAGTCTGCTGACCGGACCATATGGGCTCTGACCTTCTCCTCCTGCAGCCTCTCCTCCACCTGCTTGGATGCCACCTCGTGAGCCCGGAAGAGGCTGATGGTGCTGGTCTGCTCAGGATCCAGGATGTTCCCGTCATCGTCCCTCACCACCAGGTCCAGATCCAGGATCCTGGGGGCGCAGGGGAAACAGGGCTGTTGACTGCTGCCCCCACCCACAGCTCCAGATCCTGACCACTGCCCTCACCCACAGCCCCAGTCCCAACCCTGACCGCTGCCCCGCCCAAGGCCCAAAACCACGACCACTGCTCTGCTGTCAAGGGAATACCAGGGGAAAAAATATCGAGGAGGACTCTTAGTATCACTTAACATATCTATTGCACGAGGATCTCCCAGAGCCAACCTGAGAACAGTGGACCCCTTGGTTCATATTCCTGGGAGGAGGAGGAGGAGGAGGAGGAGGACGAAGACCCCGATAAAGAAGAGCCTCATCCCTGCACCAGGTGCACAATGGCCCAACTCTGGGAATCGAGTCATCTCCCAAAGCAAGGACAGACACAACAGACTGAACTGTGGGGAAACGCCAAACTTGCCAAGGCAATAACACACCCGTAGTCCCCCTCCCTCTACTGTTCACTCATTCAGTCGAATTTATCGAGAGCTTATTATGTGCAGAGCACTGTACTAAGCGCTTGGGAGAGTACAACAATAAACTGACATTCTCTGCCCATAATGAGCTTACAGTCTAGCAGGGGGAGACATATTAATATAAGTAAATAAATTACAGATATAGACATAAGTGCTGTGGAGCTGGGAGAGGGGAAGAACAGAGGGAGCATTTCAGGGTGACACTGAAATGGGAGAAGAGGAAAGGGGGGTGCTTAGTCAGGGAAGGCTTCCTGGAGATGATAATATTAATGATAATTGTGTTATTTCCTAAGCATTTACCATATGCCAAACACTGTACTAAGTGCTAGGGTAGATACAAAATAATCGGGTTGGATCTAGTTCCTACCCTCAAAGGGCTCCAATTCTCAATCCCCATTTTACAGAGAAAGTAACTGAAGCCCAGAGAAGTGAAGTGACTTGCCCAAGGTCACATAGCAGATAAGTGACAGAGCCAGGTATTAGAACCCAGGTCCTTCTGATTCCCAGGCCCGTACTCTATCTACTAAGCCATGCTGCTTCTCTATATTAAATTGAACCTCACACTGAGTACGGTGCTTTGCAAGTTGTAAGCACGTATCAAATACTGCAATTCTTACTATCACAGTGCCTGCACATAGTAAGCGCTTAACAAATACCGTAATTATTATTACTGTTCCAACAGAGAACCACACATCCAGTGAGGAGTCAGAGCTCTGCCGGATTAGAATACAAACCCCTAGGACCTTGATTCTCTGTGCCTCAATTCCCTCATCAGGAAAATGGGGACTAAGATAGTGAATCCCTCGTGGGACAGGGACCATTGTCCAGTCAATTAGTTTGCATCTACCCTGGAACTTACTACAGTACCTTTTAGGGTATTTGTTGAGTGCTTACTATGTGCCAGACACTCTATTAAGCACCTGTGTTGATACAAGCTAATCGGATTGGCAATGATCCATATCCCACATGGAGCTCACAGTCTTAATCCCCATTTTACATATGAGGGAACTGAGGTATAGAAGAGTTAAACAACTTACCCAAGGTCAACAACAGTGTCTGGCATATAGTGAACAATTAATAAATACCTTTTTTTAAAAAAAAAAAAGTGGCCACCCCTGGAACTGGTTCTGAGCCCATTTGAACCAGTGTCGGGGCAAGCCCTGATGATGCCCACCGGCCCGGTCCTCGGAGAAGGGCCAGATTGGGCTTTCCAGCAGTGGTCCATGACGGCCCTTTTGTTGACGGAGAACTGCTGGGCTCTGATGTTGCCTCTGACACAGGTGAGCCCTCCGGGACACATGGTAGACTGGAGACTCCTTGAGGGCAGGAATTGGGTCTACTAACTCTACTGTACTCTCCCAAGCAGTCAGTACAGTGCCCTGCACACAGTAAGCACTTAACAAATACTCCATCTACACTCACTCCCTTGGTGAACTCATTCGTTCCCATGGCTTCAACTATCATCTCTATGTGGATGACACCCAAATCTACATCTCCTCCCCTGTTCTCTCTCCCTCCAGGCTCGTATCTCCTCCTGCCTTCAGGAGCTGGATGTCCGCCTGCCACCTCAAACTCAACATGTCCAAGACTGAGCTCCTTATCTTCCCTCCCAAACCCTGTCCTCTCCCTGACTTTCCCATCACTGTGGATGGCACTACCATCCTTCCTGTCTCACAAGCCCACAAACTTGGTGTCGTCCTTGACTCTGCTCTCTCATTCACCCACAAATCCAATCCGTCACCAAAACCTGCCGGTCTCACCTTCACGACATCACCAAGATCCGCCCTTTCCTCTCCATCCAAACTGCTACTACCTTAGTACAGTCACTCATCCCATCCCGACAGGATTACTGCATCAGCCTCCTTTCTGACCTCCCAACCTCCTGTCTCTTCAAACTTTAGTCTTTCTATAGAGATTATCTTTCTATAGAGATTTACTGGACATGTCACCCCCCTCCTTAAAAATCTTCAGTGGTGGCCTACCAACTTCCGTATCAAGCAAAAAATCCTCACTCTTGGCTTCAAAGCTATCCATACCCTTGCTCCCGCCTACCTCACCTCCCTTCTCTCCTTCTACATCCCAGCCCGCACACTCCGCCTTTCTGCTGCTAACCTTCTCACTGTGCCTCATTCTCGCCTGACCCACATCCTAGTAATAATAATAATAATAATAATGGTATTTGTTAAGCACTTACTATGTGCCAAGCATTGTTCTAAGCACTGGGGTAGATACAAGGTAATCAGGTTGTCCCACGTAGGGCTCACAGTCTTAATCCCCATTTTACTGAGGCACAGAGAAGTCAAGTTGCTTGCCCAAGGTCACGCAGCAGACAAATGTTGGAGCGGGGATTAGAACCCAGGTCCTCTAACTCCCAAGCCCGTGCTCTTTCCACTAAGCCACGCTGCTTCTACCTTTGGCCTGGAACACCCTCCCTTCTCAAATCCTTCAAACTATCACACTTCCCCCCTTCAAAGCCCTAATGAAGGCTCACCTCCTCCAAGAGCCTTCCCAGACTAATCTCCCCCTTTCCTCAGCTCCCCTACCCTTTCCCATCGCCCCAACATGCTCTCTTTGCTCTACCCCCCTCCCCACCCCACAACACTTATGTATATATGAATAAATGGAATTAGAGACATTATAGATATATGCATATCTATAATTCCATTTATTTATATGAATGCCTATTGACTTGTTTTGATGTGTATATATATCTTTAATTCTATTTATTTATATTGATATTATTGATGCCTGTTTACTTGTTTTGATGCCTGTCTCCCCACTTCTAGGCTGTAAGCCTGTTGTGGGCAGAGATTGCCTCTATTGCTGAATTGTACTTTCCAAGCGCTTAGTACAGTGCTCTATACACAGTCAATGCTCAATAAATATGATTGAATGAATGAATAAATATCATTGCTTTAGTGACTGGTCCCAAATGCTCAGTATAGTGCTCTTTACCCAGCAGTCTTCAAGCTCCTTGAAGGCAGGGATCATGTTTACTAACTCTACTGTCCCTTCTCAAGAGCTTAGTACAGTGCTTTGCACATAGCAGACTGTCAGTGCCTTGAGAACAGAAATACGATTGATTCTGGGCTGAGATTGTATAATAATAATAATTAGGGCATATTTTAAGTGCTTGTGCCAGGCACTGTTTTAAGTGTTGGATCTACTGATTCTACTGTACTTTCCCTAGCACAAGTGGTCTGCAATAACAAGTGTTCAATAAATACAACTCATTAATAAATTGATGCATTAGGTCTTTTAGTTAGTGCCATCAAAAAAGACTAATCCTGAAAATAAAGTCTTTAGAACAACCTCCTTCAAAAGTCAGAGTAAGGTCTAGGAATTACAATTAAATGAAACCATAAAGACCTCATTATGAGGTTTTATATAACAAGAGAAGAAGCCCTTGGATATTTCTTTCCAACTGAGAAGCAGCGAAGTCTAGTGTAAAGAGCACACGCCTGGGAGTCCGAGGGCCTGGGTTCTAATATTGACTCTGCCACTTGTCTGCTGTGTGACCTTGGGCAAATCACATTACTTCACTGTGCCTCATTCCCCTCATCTCTAAAATAGGGATTAAGACTGTGAGCCTCATGTGGAGCATGGACTGTATCCAACCTGATTAGTTTTTATCTACCCCAGATAAAAGTAAGTGCTTACCAAATACTATAAAACAAAAATCCTCAGCACTTGAGAATCTCTTCAGATTCATCTTGACTCCTGACACACTTTTACTACCCTACTCATCGTATTTCCCCTTCCTCTCACTGTCTGCCAATCATTTGTGCCTGTCCCCCAACCCCATTCGACTTTAAGCACTTGGAAGGTAAAAGGGGCAGCACAGCCATAGTAGGACATGTGACCCTGCCGGCCCACGGCCCCCTGGCGCGGCCGTCCCCCGGGTACCTGTTTCCATAGTCGATCTTAGCAGTGACCTTCTTCTTCAGCTCACGCAGCTGGTCCTGGGGCAGGGTGCCCGACAGGATCTGCGACCGCCACTCCATCAGCTCGTAGATCATGGAGCGGACGCTGCGGAACATCTCGCGGTTGTCTTGCTGCGGGCACAAGCAGAGGGAGGCGCTGCTCTGGAGCGGGCACAAGCGCGGGGCTCCGAGGCGGGGCACGGGGCAGAGGGCACCGTGGAAAGCACAGCTGCTTCTCCCCCAACTGGACCGGCTGTCACTTTGACCACCCTGCCCACCCTGCCCATCACACTTAGACCATTAAGCCTTCCGCCTCTACACTGTAAGCTCGATGTGGGCAGGGAATGTGTCTGTTAAGTGTTATACTATCCTCTCCCAAGCACTTAGAGCAGTGCTCTGCACACAGTAAGTGCTCAATAAATACGACTGAATGAAAGAATGAACGGTAAGCGCTCAATATTAATGTGTGTCTCCCCCCACAGACTGTAAGTTTGTTCTGGGCAGGCAATGTGTATATTTATTAATGTACTGTACTCTCCAAAGAACTTAGTACAGTGCTCTGCACATAGTAAGTGCTCAATAAATACAATTGAAAGAATGAATGAATGAATGAATGAATGAATGAATACAATTGACTGACTGACAGGCTGCTGACCAAATAAGGAGCAGCAAGGTCTAGTGGAAAGAGCCCGGGCCTGGGAATCAGAGGATTTGGGTTCTAATCCAACTCCACTTGTCCTCTGTGTGGCTCTGGACAAGTCACTTCACTTCTCTGGGTCTCAGTTTCCTCATCTGAAAAATGGGGATTCAATATCTGTTCTCCCTCTTAGTTGGACTGGAAGCCTCATGTGGGACTGGGGCTGTGTCCAACCTAAAGATCTGTGTATTTGCCCTGGTGTTTAGTACAGAACCTGGCGTATAATAGGTCAATAACCGATACCACTATCATTATTAGCAATATTAAGTGTTTAAAAAAATTATCATTATTCTTAGAATTATTATTACTATTATTAACTGTCATACACATCACATATAATTGTGTTTATATGTGGTACATATCAAAGTTTGGGACTCAGATACAACTAATAAATCTTCTGTATCACATCCAACAATTCTCACGTCTGGAAAGTCTCTTCAAAAAGTTGGTTTGAAAATCCCCATCTTCTGGGTTTTCATTTTGTGACCCCGATTTTTTTTATGGTATTTATTAGTCACATACTATTTATCAAGCACTGTTTGAAGAGCTGGATACAAGTTTATCAGGCTGGACACAGGCCTTGACCCATTTGGGCTCACAGTCTAAATTGCAGCAAGGAGGATTTAATCTCCATTTTACAGATGAGGGAAATGAGGCTCAGAGAAGTGAAGTGACTTGCCTAAAGTCACATGGCATACAAGTGGCAGAGCCAGAATTAGAACACATGTTCTCTGACTCCCAGGCTTGTGCTCTTTTCCCTAGGCCATGCTGCTTCTCTCTCACACTGCTTCTCGATACCAGTAAAAGCCAGTACAGGCCAGTATAATATTCACGTCTGCATAATTTCCCAAGTTTCATAATGGGGCTATGGGCCAGGAGAGCCAAAATGTTATCATGTGAAAGAACAGGCAATCAACAAATAATAGTAATAATAATAACCGTGGTATTTGTTATGCGCTTACTGTGTGCCAGGCCCTGTACTAAGCATTGGGCTGGAGTCAAGCAAATAGGGTCAGACACAGTTCCTGTCCTACATGGGGTTCAGTCTTCATCCTCATTTTACAGATGAGGAAACTGAGGCACAGAATAGTGAAATGATTTGCCCAAGGTCACACAGCAGACAAGTGGCGGGACTGGGATTAGAACCCAAGACCTTCTGACTCTTAGGTCCATACTCTATCCACAAATGAGACCCCCTGTCATGCCTCCCTCTTCAGCCAGGAGCTCCAGGGCAGGCGGGGACCGTGTCTGCCCAGCAGATAACACAGGGCCGGGCCGCCGGGAGGCCAGAGCCTCGGGGACAACGAGGAGGATTGTGGGCTGGGCTCTGCACTCACCACATACAGCTGCCTCCATATCACAGACCATTCTCGCACGGTGGTAGTGACTTCCTGGATCAGGGGCAGTTCGCTGGGAATGACCGTTTCGTGCTGTCTGGAAAGACAAAGGACAACCCCAGCAGGCCATGAGGGAGGCCCGGCCAACTGGCCCGGCTCTGGACTCTCCGAGGATGCTCTCTACTCTCTCCCCGTAGACTGGAAGCTCCTTGTGGCCAGGGAACACATCTACCAACTCTGTTGTGTTGCACGATTGAATGAATACTCTCCCAAGCACTTAGTAGAATGCTCTGCACACAGAAAGCACTCAATAAACACCACTGATTGATCAACCCATTCTTTCAGTAGTATTTATTGAGTGTTTACTATGTGCAGAGCAATGTACTAAGCGCTTGGAATGTACAATTCGGCAACAAAGACAATCCCTGCCCACTGACGGGCTCACAGTCTAATCGGGGGGGATCACCAAACCCAAATCCAAACCCAAATCAATCCATCAATGGTATTTATTGAGCATTCACTGTGTGCAGAGCACCGTACTAAGCACTCAAGAGAGTACAATACAATAGAGTTGGTAGATCTTCTCTGCTCACAATGAGCTTACAGTCCATGTGGGGAAGCTGACTTTAAGATAAACGACAGAGGGAAATAGTAGATTATAAGGAGATGGACGTAAATGCTGTGGGGCTGGGTTGACTATTCAAGTGCTAGAAACTGTCTGAACAATTTTACCAGTTATTATTCTTATTCTAATCGCCCTCCCCTCATTACGCATCTCATACATAATAGACGAAATTAATAACCCAAATCTAACCATCAAAACATTAGGTCATCAATGATACTGAAGTTCTGAATACAGTCCCCAGTAGACTCAGGGGAGCGCAGATGGGGGAAAAAAGGACTTAGTCAGGGAAGGCCTCTTGGCAGAGGTGCTTTCAGGAGGATCAGTAAGTATTTGATAAACACCTGGGACAATCGGAGACTCCAACTGCAGGCCCGCCTCACCCCCGCCTGCACAGGCACCCACCGAGCCAATGACACTCTACCAATTCCGCACTGGGGCTGCAGCTCACCAGGCTTCGGGAGCAGGGGCAGAAAGCCTGGCACGCTGTTCTGAGAGGGCGGCCGTGGAGCGATGGAACTGAATCACACGTGCCCAGGCACTTGCACACGCACACACATATATACACACACACACACAACACACACCCACACATGAACAAACACATGCAACCAGACACAAAGACTCTCGAACTTATATGCACCAACACCCGTATGCGAATGTATGTATACGGCTGTACATTCACAACCACACAGATGAACACACGTGTATAAATGGGTGTGCAGAACACACTCATATATTTGTTCATTCACAAGCACACTGATGCACACACACTTGCACAAGCACTCCCACTTAAAGAGGAACGTTGCTTTGCCCTACATTACGGAAGCGTGAACGAAAAGAGGGACTTGTTTCTTTCGCAATGCAAACCCGGACTCACCCTTTTCCTTCGACTATTGCTTCCTTGAGGTGAATGTATGAGGCAGGAAAGATGCCCTGAGGAGAGAAGACAAGAGAAGAGCTGTGATAGGGCAGGATCCAGGTGTGGGTTTCGGGTGAAACCCAGCCAATGCCCCGGGGCTCTGGCAGTCATTCTCAGAATGGCCGGGGGCTGACCGGGACTCTGGAAGTAGGGGAGAAGGCTCTGTACACTCACATGCTGCCGTTTCCATCCAGAGAACCCAGGGCAGAGACTGGCACAGCCATGGGATTAAAACAATAATAATAATAATAAATGGTATTCATTAAGCACTGTCTGAAGCACTGTTCTAAGCACTGGGGTAGGTACAAGCTAACCAGGTTGGACACAGTCCGCTGTTCCACATAATAATAATAATAATGTTGCTATTTGTTAAGCACTTGCTATGTGCAGAGCACTGTTCTAAGTGCTGGGGTAGATACAGAGTAATCAGGTTGTCCCACATGAGGCTCACAGTCTTAATCCCCATTTTACAGATGAGGTAACAGGCAGAGAGAAGTTAAGTGACTTCTTAACACAGTCACACGAAATTCGAACCCATGACTTCTGACTCCCAAGCCCATGCTCTTTCAGAGCCGGGATTAGAACCCACGACCTCTGACTCCTAAAACCTTGCTCTTTCCACTAAGTCAGGCTGCACATGGGGCTCAGAGTCTTAATCCCCATTTTACAGATGAGGTAACTGAGGTAACAGAGAAATGAAGTGACTTGCCCAAGGTCACAGCAGACAAGTGGCGGAGTTGGGATTAGAACCCAGGTTCTTCTGACTCCCAGGCCCGGGCCAAGGAACCATGCATCCCAGGTTCGGGTTTCTGCTCAGGGAACCAGGAGTCCCAGATTCTAGTCTCCACTCAGAGAACCAAGGGCCCTGTGTTTGAGTCCCGGCCCAGGACACCAGGAGATCAGCACTAAAATCAACTCCTGAGCCCTGAATCTGGGTTGGGAAGTCTCAGGAGTGAGGGTCACCCAGAGCTCCCTGCAGGAGAAAAGTCCGGAGTCGTCCTCAGTCCTGTGATGTGACGCGGCTAGTGGGACTGAGTCACTGCAGACCCCGAGCTCCTGGCTCCTGAAGCTGCCCCGTCCCCCTAGCCGGTGGGGAGGGGAAGGGTCCAGGCTCTGACGATCCCCTCACTTTCAGGGAGACGCCTGGACTTCGGACAGGGGGTGCAGGGATCTGGGGTGCATTAGGCAGGGATGTGGACATCTCGGGAAAGGGAGAACAGGTCCCGGAGGAGCCCGACCAGCCCAGAAGCTCCTAAAGCAACTCTGTGGGCTCCAGAAGTAGACTCTGAGGGTCGCTGCGATTTCAAGCTCAGAACCTCCAAAACGTCCTAAATCCGGCAGGGCAGTAGATGATCAACCAATCATTTACTGAGAGCTTACTGTGGGCAGAGCACTGTACTAAACGCTTGGGAAGCCGTGGGAAGCAATGTGGCCTAGTAGATAGAGGAAGGACTTGGATTTAATCCCAGCTCTGCCACTTGTCCGCAGTGTGACCTCGGGCAAGTCACTTCACTTCTCTTTGCTTCAGTTTCCTCATCTGTAAAATGAGGATTAAGACTGTGAGCCCCATGTGGGACATGGACTGTGAACAACCTGATTACCTTATATCTACCCCAGTGCATTACAATGCCTGGCATATAGTAAGTGCTTAAAACCACAAAAAAAATTCGAAAAGAAGATCTCAGATGTTAAAGCAGCCCACTCTGTCCAAAAATGGAGTTTGGTATGACTCGAAACTGTTGGGCACGGCTGCCTAGGAGTTGTCGGGCGCCAGCCCCTCTTCCATTTGGAAAACGAGGTCAAGAACCACCCCACTGAGTTCTGCCCTCCCACCTGGAAGTGGAAGTGCCATGCTGGGGTAGTTCATTCTCCACCCAGATATGTGGAATGGATGATTTCAGACATGAGTATAACACTGTTCTCTGACCAGCCTGGGATGGGGGGGACACTTGGGGAGAAGGGGGGGGGGGGGGGGGGGGAGTGTCGACCGTCCAGCCCAGGAGAGGGAAGGGGAGGAAAAGTCTGACCACCCAAAGGGGGTGCTGGGTTGGGAGGGGAGAGGTAGGGAGATGGTGTCGGTCCAACTAGCCAGTGGCGGGAAGATGCGGGGGGAGTCTGACACACCAGCCTGGGGAGGGAGGGGGTCTAACCAATTATCCTGAGAGGGGAAGAGGGGACTGACTGACCAGCCTGGCAGAGAAAGGAGATCTGACCAAGCAGGCTAGGGGAAGACAAGGACACCAAGGTCCTTGGCCATGGCCCATGGCTGGCCAGAAGGTCATCGACCTCCCATATGGACCCTCGAACGCCAATGCCTTTGCTAACCATCCACCAACCCCGGGCCGGGAACCCCTCCCTTGATCACTAGAATCGCCCCTCGAAGAGACCTCTAGCCCGACCAGGCCACCAACCAGGACTGTGTGACATTGTGTTCCCAGCCGCCTCTCCAAAGAAGTGGCCATCTTCCTCTCTGTCCCTTTTTCCCTGCATTCAGATTGGGTGTGGCTGACTACTTCCCTTCCTCCCCTGGTAACAAAAACGCTGTTCTCACTCTACTTCTAATAAAAAGTACTTTTGAATACTTTTAATAACTACCTGCATTCTCACCTATTCAGCCCATCCCAGGTTATTTGGTTATTTACTCCTCTTCCCAGGCGTTTCCACTCCCATGTCCCCTATAACAACTCAGCCATCTCCAGGACTCCTCCCCCCACCACCTGAGAGACAATTCAGCTAGAGCCCCTGGGCTCTCCTAACCAATGGCCTATTCGAACTGAATAATAATAATAATAATTATGGTATTTGCTAAGCGCTTACTATGTACCAAGCACTGTTCTAAGCGCTGGAGGAGATACAAGGTAATCAGGTTGTCCCACGTGGGGCTCACAGTCTTGATCCCCATTTAACTGATGAGGTAACTATGGCATAGAGAAGTTTGGTGTCTCGCCCACCCATCTTCTAGACTGTGAGCCCTGAGAAGGAGTGTGGTTCAGTGGAAAAAGCCCAGGCTTGGGAGTCAGAGGTTGTGGGTTCTAATCCCAGCTCCGTCGCTTGTCAGCTGTGTGACTTGGGGCAAGTCATTTAACTTCTCTGTGCCTCAGGTACCTCATCTGTAAAATGGGGATGAAGACTGTGAGCCCCACATGGGACAACCTGATTACCTTGTATCTCCTCCAGCGCTTAGAACAGTGCCTGGCACATAGTAAGCGCTTAACAAAACCATCATCATTATTATGATTGTCTCTGTTGCCAAATTATACTGTCCAAGCGCTTAGAAGAGTGCTCTGCACACAAAAAGCACTCAACAAATACCACTGAATGATTGAAAGTGGCTGCCCAAACAGACAAGTGGTGGAGCCGGGATTAGAACCCACATCCTCTGATTCCCAAGCCTGTGCTCTTTCCATTAAGCCATGCTGCTTCTCAGCCCCCTCCAGTTATTGCCCCATCTCCCTCCTATCCTTCCTTTCCAAACTCCTAGAATGAGTCGTCTACACTCACTGTCTTGAATTCCTCTCCTCCAACTCACTCCTGGACCCCTTCCAATCTGGTTTCCACCATCTCCACTCCACTGAAACCACCTTTCCAAGGTCACCAATGACCTCCTTCTTGCCAAATCCAACGGCTCCTATTCCATCCTAATCCTCCTCGACCTCTCTGCTGCCTTTAACACTGTGGACCATCCCCTTCTCCTCAATACGTTATCCAACCTTGGCTTCACGACTCCGTCCTCTCCCGGTTCCCCTCACTCTAGTCATTCATTTTCAGTCTCCTTCGCAGGCTCCTCCTCTCCTTCCCATCCATTATCTGCAGGGGTTCCTCAAGGGTCAGTTCTTGGTTCCCTTTTATTCTCCATCTACACTCACTCCCTTGGTGAACTCATTTGCTCCCAAGGCTTCAACTATTATCTCTATGCAGATGACACCCAAATCTACATCTCCTCTCCTGTTCTCTCTCCCTGCCTCAAGGCTCTCATCTCCTCCTGCCTTCAAGACATCACCTGCATGTCCGCCCACCACCTCAAACTCAACATGTCCAAGTCTGAGCTCCTTATCTTCCCTCCCAAAGCCTGTCCTCTCCCTGACTTTCCCGTCACTGTGGACAGCACTACCAACCTTCCCGTTTCACAATCCCACAACCTTGTTGTCACCCTTGACGCCGCTTTCTTATTCACCCCACATATCCAATCCGTCACCAAAGCCTGCCGGTCTCATCTTCACAACATCGCCAAAATCCGCCCTTTCCTCTCCATCCAAACCACTACCATGTTAATACAATCACTCAACCTATCCCAACTGGATCACTGTGCCTAGAACAGTGCTCAGCTCTTAGAACAGTGCTTGGAATAAAGCGCTTAACAAATGTCATCAACATTATTATTATTATTACTGCATCAGCCTTCTTTCTGATCGCCCAACCTCTATCTCTCCAAACTTCAGTCCATATTTCACTCTGCTGCCCGGATTATCTTTCTATAGAAACGTTCTGGGTATGTCACCTCCCTCCTTAAAAATCTCCAGTAGTTGCCTATCAACCTCCATATGAAGCAAACTCCTCATTCTTGGCTTCAAAGCCGTCCATCCCCTTGTCCCCTCCTAACTCACCTCCCTTTCTCTCCTTCTCCAGCCCAGCCCTCACACTCCGCTACTCTACCACCGCTCCCCCCCTCACTGGGCCTCGTTCTCGCCTTTCCCGCCGTCGACCCCTGGCCCACGACCTACCTCTGGCCTCTCCCTCCTCACATGTGCCAACCTAGCACCCCTTTCAAGCCCTACTGAGGGCTCACCTCCTCCAAGAGGCCTTCCCAGACTAAGACCCCCTTTTCCTCAGATCCTCATCTCCTCTGAGTCACCCTAACTCTCTCCCTTTGCTCTACCCCCTTCTCCCCATCCCACAGCACTTGTGCGCATATATATATTTATAATTCTATTTATTTATATTGATGCCTGCTTACTTGTTTTGATGTCTGTCTCCCCCCTTCTAGACTGTAAGCCCACTGTGAGCAGGGATTGTCTCTATTGCTGAACTGTACTTTTCAGGCACTTAGTACAGTGCTCTGCACACAGTAAGTGCTGAATGAATGAATGAATGAATGAATGAATGGAAGGAAGGAGGAGGTCTGAACGACAACCAGGGAATTGGTGGGAGGGGATCTGGCCGACAAACCAGGAGTCAGGAGGAGGGGTTCTAGCTGACCAGCCTGTAGGGAAGGAGAGGGTCTGAGTGAACAACCTAAGGAAAGAAGCGTCTGACCAGAAGGTCTGGCGGGGCGGTAAGCTGACAGGCTTGGACTCAAGAAACAAGGGGGATGCCAACTTACCTTTTTTGATTTTTTCCTTAAAGTGTAGCCTCTGAACCAACCTATACAAAAACAAAGATCACTCGATGAGTGTGGAGGATGGCAGACTCCTGGGGCCTAAATGGACCATAGCAAATCACTAGAACTGTCTCTGCCCAGATAGCCAAGAACCCACCAGGAATTCATTCATTCATTCATTCATTTTCTTTCATATTCTCGCTCTCTCTTACACTCACCCCACACACCTCTCCCCCCCGCCCTCCCAATGAACCTCAAAATCACCCACCCGTGCTAAAGCCTCCCTTTTACTGTCTTCACCCTCCCCACCCCATCGCCCCAACTCATTCCCTTTGCTCTACCCCGCCTCCTCGCCCCACAGCACTTGTGTATATATGTACAGATTTATAATTCTATTTATTTTATTAATTATGTGTACATATCTATAATTCGATTTATTTATAATGCTACCGATGCTTGTTTACTTGTTTTGATGTCTGTCTCCCCTCTTTTAGTCTGTGAGCCCATTGTGAGCAGGATATTTGTTGCTGAACTGTACTTCCTAAGCGCTTAGTACAGTGCTCTGCCCACAGTGAACACTCAAATACGACTGAATGAATGAAAGAACTAAGCACCCACTGAGGGCTGAGCACTGTCTAGGCCCTCAGGAGAGTCTGCCAGGACCTGCGACCCCTGTCCTCGAGTTTACAATCTAACTGGGAGACAGAAGACACCAGTGGATAGAGAAGCACAGGAATTAAGCCAGAATCAGTGGATCATATTTATTGAGTGGTTACTGTGAGCAGAGCGCCGTAGTAAGTGCTTGGGAGAGTATAACGTGACAGGGTTGGTAGGCATGTTCCCTGCCCACAACTAGCAGTGAAGTGAAAACAAGTTAGAGAGAACAGGCAAACAAATAAATGAATGTAGAGATGAGTGTGTACATGATATCCAAATAGATATAAATGTACACATTTGGGAAGGCTGACGACTATAGGACCCTCTCAGCCGCACCTGGAGAGTTTCCAGTCCTCTACCAGTCTCAATACGGGAAGGAGAGTCAAGCAGAGGCATACCCATCCATTCCTAGCTTGGACAGTGGCTAGCAAGTGGAAGGCCATCTGCTACAAGTCAAGATTCCCTTGTGCCGGGCAGCAGCGGAGTCGAGGGTGGAGACTCAAATTTACCACGCAGAAAGAGGTAATGGTAAACAACTTCCAGATTTTTATCAAGAAAACTCTATGGATCCACTTGCCGAACGATTGCAGATGGAGAGTGGGGCGTTCTGAGAGAGATTCATTCATCCATTCAATCGCATTTATTGAGCGCTTACTGTGTGCAGAGCACTGTGTCGCCATGGATTGAGACAGTATAAGACAAGACAAGATGACAATAGGGATCGGGGTGGGTGTTGGCTTGCCATGGCTAAAGTGATTGATTAAATATCACAGCCTCTCAACTGATTGATCTGGACAATGTTGGAACTATTCTAATGTTTGTCTCTCTAATAAGAGTGGAAGCTTCTTGTGGGCAGGAGCAGGTCACTTCTTTATTCTACATTTTTGGAAGGTACCTAGTAAAGTATAATCTGTCACATATTCATTATTCTATATTAATGTCTGTCTCCCCCCTCTAGACTGTAAGCTTGTTATGGGCAAGGAATCCGTTGATTGTTATATCGAACTCTGGCAGGTGCTTATTACAGTGCTCTGCATACAGTAAGCGCTCAATAAATACGACTGACTAAAGTGCACCGCAACCCTTGGGTGCTCCAACACTACTATACAACTACTAATTCTGACGATAATAGTGGTACTTGTTAAGCTCTTACTATGTGCCAAGCACTGTACTAGAAGCACGGATGAGAAGCAGCGTGGCTCAGCGTAAAGAGTCCGGGCTTGGGAGTCAGAGGTCATGGGTTTGAATTCCGGCTCTGCCACTTGTCAGCTGTGTGACTGTGGGCAAGTCACTTAACTTCTCTGGGCCTCAGTTACCTCATCTGTAAAATGGGGATTAACTGTGAGCCTCACGTGGGACAACCTGATTACCCTGTATCTACCCTAGCACTTAGAACAGTGCTCTGCACAAAGTAAGCGCTTAACAAATACCAACATTATTATTACTAGACACAAGATAAGCAGGCCAGATACAGTCCCTTTCATTTATTCAATAGTATTTACTGAGCGCTTACTGAGTGCTAAGCATTGTACTCGTCCTTTTCCCACACCGTGTTCCCCATCTAAGCAGGCCGGAGAACAGTTACCTCATCCGGCTCTGTTACTTGTCTGCTATGTGTGGGATCTTGAGCCAGTCCCTTACCTTCTCTGGGCCTCAGTTTACTCATCTGTGCAATGGGGATTCAGTACCTGTTCTATCTCCCCTATATTCTCCGAGACACCCGAGGGACAGGGACCATGTCCGATCAGATGATCTAGCACCTACCTCGGAGTTTAATAAGGGCTAGGCATAGAATAAGTGCTTAACAAATACTACTATGAATGTTATCTTCCTATCTTGTTATCCTCTTCCCTGGAAGGATGGTGGAGAGGGGTAAGAACCTCAGAGCTGGGATTCTTCTTCCCCAAAATAATAAGTGGCAAATTCCCTGTCCCTCGCACTCCCTCCGTCCCTCCGCCCCAACATCGGGACAGCCCGGACGAAACATGACCAATGCCCAGGTGGTCACGGTCAGCAACCCTGCTCTGGCCCGGTCTGCAGGGGGGAAGTAGCCAGTCCGGAAGGATCAGCCCACCTGCAGAGGGTCAGACGGCCATGATTTGGGTCGGCTATTGGGAAGGGATGGGGGCACGTTTTTGTTTTTTGTTCATTTAAATGGCATTTCTTAAGCGCTTACTACGTGCCAGGCACTGTACTATGCCTGGGGTAGAAACTCACTAATCAGGTTGGACACAGTCCTTGTCCCACATGGGGCTCGCAGTCTTAATCCCCACTTTACAGATGAGGTAAATTGAAGTGATTTACCCAAGGTCAGACAGCAAAGAAGTGGTAAAGCCGACTTTAGAACCCAGGTTCAGAGAAGCACCTTGGCCTAGTGGATAGACCCTGGGTCTGGGAGTCAGAAGGACCTGGGTTCTAAACCTAGCTCCGTCAATTATATGCTGTGTGACCTTGGAAAAATCTCTTCACTTCTCTGAGCCTCAATTACCTCATCCAGAAAATGGGGATTAAGAGTGTGAGCCCCATGTGGGACAGGAATTGCATAATAACAATAATAATTACTATTATTATTATTATTATGGTTATTGTTAAGCACTATATGCAGAGCACTGTTCTAAGCACAGGGGTAGATACAGGGTAATCAGATTGTCCCACATGGGGCTCACATTTTTTAATCCCCATTTTTACAGATGAGGTATCTGAGGCACAGAGAAGTTAAGTGACTTGTCCAAGGCCACACAGCAGACAAGTGGTGGAGCCAGGATTAGAACTCACAACCTCTGACTCCCAAGACCGTTCTCTTTCCACTAAGCTACGCTTCATCCAACCTGAATAACTCGTATCTACCCTAGCACTTAGAATAGTGCTTGGCACATAGTAAGCAGTTAACAAGTACCTTAATTATTAAGGACCTGGGTTCTAATCCCAGCTCCACCACTTGTCTGCTGTGTAAACTTGGGCAAGTCACTTAACTTCCCGGGGTTTCAATTATCTCAAAGATAAAATGGGGATTAAAACAGTGAGCCCTATGTGGGACATGGACTGCGTCCAACTCAAGTAACTTGTATCTACCTCAGTGCTTAGTACAGTGCCTGGCATGTACTAAATGCTTAACAAATACTGGAAAAAGCTCGGGCTTTGGAGTCAGACGTCATGGATTCTAATCCTGGCTCTGCCACTTGTCAGCTGTGTGACTGTGGGCAAGTCACAATTTCTCTGTGCCTCAGTTACCTCATCTGTAAAATGGGGATGAAGATGTGAGCCTCACGTGGGACAACCTGATTATCCCATATCTACCCCATCGCTTAGAACAGTGCTCTGCACATAGTAAGCACTTAACAAATACCATCATTATTATTATTATTATTCATTCATTCAATCGTATTTATTGAGCACTTATAATAATAATAATAATGTGGTATTTGTTAAGCGCTTACTATGTGCAAAGCACTGTTCTAAGCACTGGGGAGATACAATAATAATGTTGGTATTTGTTAAACGCTTACTATGTGCAGAACACTGTTCTAGGCGCTGGGGTAGATACAGGATAATCAGGTTGTCCCTCGTGAGGCTCACAGTCTTAATCCCCATTTTACAGGTGAGGTAACTGAGGCACAGAGAAGTGAAATGACTTGCCCACAGTCACACAGCTGATGAGTGGCAGAGCCGGGTATCGAACCCATGACCTCTGAGTCCCAACCCCGGGCTCTTTCCACTGAGCCACGCTGCTTCTCATGCAAGGCAATAAGGTTGTCCCATGTAGGGCTCACAGTTTTTAATCCCCATTTTACAGATGAGGTAACTGAGGCCCAGAGAAGTTAAGTGACTTGCCCAAAGTCACACAGCTTACTGTGTGCAGAGCACTGTACTACGCACTTCCCTGCCCACAACAAGCTTAGAGTCTATTAGACTGCATTATTAGGTCCTTCTGACTCCCAGGCCCGTACTCTACCCACTAGGCCAAGCTTCTTCTCTGGTTTTTTCAGGACTGTTCCCTTCCAACTTTTCCCTTCTGAAAGAGGGTATTGATCGGAGGCTATGACAGCTCGGGATTTTGTTCGTGCTCACGTTCACCCCGACGGGGGCAGAAAGAGTCGCTCCTCGTCCTCTGCGGGAGAGTCCAGTGCTCTGCACGCGGTAAGAGCTCAGTAAAGAAGATTGAATGGAGGAAGAGCAGCCGTTAGTCCCCCGTGCCCTACCTTCGTATGTTTCCAAGATGTGCACCGTGTCCCCGATCTGCAGAGAAAGCTCGTCCACTCCTCGGGCATCATAGTTGTAGAAGGCTGAGAGGGAAGGAAGGGAAAGAAAACCATTATCAAGCTGGTGGGGTGGGAAAGAGGGGGAGTGGGCAGCGGTCACCAGTCTTCTGAAGCAGTCAGTCAACCGTACTTATTGAGCATCTACTATGTGCAAAGCACTATACTACCACTTGGAAGAGTACAATATAATAACATAAGTAGAAACAGTATGCTCTAGTGGAAAGAATACGGCCCTGGGAGTCAGAGGACCTGGGTTCTAAACTCCGGTTCTGCCACTTGTCTGCCGGGTGACCTTGGGCAAATCACTTCATTTCTCTGTGCCTCGACTGTTCTCAACTGCTTCTTCATCTGTCCAATAGACTGTAAATTCCTGTGGGCAAGGAACGTGTCTACCAACTCTAAGCTGGTTGTGGGCAGGAAAAGTGTCTGTTTATTGTTATATTGTACTCTCCCAAGCCCTTAGGACAGTGCTTTGCACACAAAAGGTGCTAAATATGATTGAATGAACTGTTATATTGTTGTACTGTAGTCTTCCAAGTGCTTAGTATAGTGCTCTGCACACAGTAAAGTCAAAAAAGTACAAAGTAAAAAAAACTGATCGATTGATATAAAATGAGGATTGAATACCCGTTCTCCCTCCTACTGAGACTTAGTGCTTAGTACAGTACTCTGCACACAGAAAGAGCTCAATAAATACAACTGACTGCCTAGACTGTGAGCTCCATGCAGGGCAGGAACTGTGTACTTACTCCAGTGCTTAGAACGACGTTTGACACATAGTAAGCGCTTAACAAGTACCATAAAACCAAAATAATAATCCCAGCTATTGGGCTGCTCGGCCCCAAGTCATTCTGTCCCCGTTGGGGCTTCCCCCCCAGTGTCGATAGCTCCACTCTCTCCACAGTCTCTCAGTCAACTTCGTGGGAATGGAATTTTCCAAACTCCCTGACCTACTGAACTGCCTTCAAACTACATCTTGGGAAGGCAGAAAACTTGTTAGATGGTGAATAAATGGTTCTGCTAAAACTATATATCTAAACGCATGGCTAAGGAGGTATTTCATCGCATTCCACCAGCTCTCTCCCTGCGATTTATTTTTTTAAATAAACGCACAGCTAAGGAGGTATTTCATCGCATTCCACCAGCTCTCTCCCTGCGATCCATTCTCACTCCTCTCCCACTGCACACCAGCTCACACACTCTTACTCCAATCAACTCCCTGTACCTCCATCCCATCTCTCGCCTTGGACCCCTTGCTCACCCCCACTCCTGCCTGAAGCTCCCTCTCCTTTCAAATCTAACAGACCAACCAGCATTCTCCCCATCTTCAAAGCCCTACCAAAAAAAAAAAAAACTCATCTCCTCCAGGATGTCTTCCCTGATTAATCTCTCATCTCCTCAACCTATTTCACCCTCCAATATTTCTGTATCATCTAAGGGTCCAGATATTCACCCCTCACCCTAGAGAAGCAGCGTGGCTCAGTGGAAAGAGCACGGGCTTTGGAGTCAGAAGTCATAGGTTCGAATCCTGATTTTACCACTTGTCAGCTGTGTGACTGTGGGCAAGTCACTTAACTTCTCTGTGCCTCAGTTACCTCATCTGTAAAATGGGGATTAACACTGCGAGCCCCACGTGGGACAATCTGATTCCCCTGTGTCTACCCCAGCGCTTAGAACAGTGCTCTGCACATAGTAAGCACTTAACAAATATCAACATTATTATTATTATTATGTCCATGTCTTTATAATAATAATAATAATGGTATCTGGTAAGTGCTTACTATGTGCCAAGCGCTGTTCTAAGCGCTGGGGTAGATACAAGGTAATCAGGTTGTCCCACGTGAGGCTCACAGCCTTAATCCCCATTTTACAGATGAGGTAACTGAGGCACAGAGAAGTGAAGTGATTTGTCCAGAGTCATACAGCAGACAAGTGGTTATACTCGGTTATTTCCCCTACCTGCTGGACATTAATATCCCTGAGGGCAAAGATCATGGCTACTAACTCTACTGTACTCTCTTATGATAGAGAGTAGGTTGCGTTAGAGTAGTGCAATGTGTGGACTGAAATATCAGGATAGTGAGATACCAGGAAGGTAAGAGAGAGTTGATTGAGTGCCTATAGAGTGAAGACTATACTTCTCTCTGCTGCCCGGATTATCTTTCTACAAAACGCTCTGGGCATGTCAGCCCCCTCCTCAAAAATCTCCAGTGGTTGCCTATCAACCTCCATATCCAGCAAAAACTCCTCACTATTGAATTCAAAGCCATCCATCCCCTTGCCCCCTCCTACCTCACCTCCCTTCTCTCCATCTCCATCCCAGCCCACACACTCTGCTCCTCTACTGCTGCTAACCTCCTCACAGGGCCCCGTTCTCACCTGTCCCACCGTCGACCCCGACTCAAGTTCCACCTCTAGCCTGGAATATCTCCCCTCCTCATATCCACCAAACTAGCACAATTCCCCCCTTCAAAGCCCTACTGAAAGCTCGCCTCCTCCAGGAGGCCCTCCCAGGCCTTCCCTTTTCCTCTGCTCTCCCTCCCCTCCCCATCACCCCGACTCACTCCCTCTGCTCTATCCTCCTCCCCGACCCATAGCACTTGTGTATATGTGTACATATTTCTAATTATAATTCTATTTATTTTTATTAATGATGTGCATATATCTATAATTCTATTTATTTATAATGATGCTACTGATGCCTATTTACTTGTTTTGATGTCAGTCTCCCCCCTTCTAGGCTGTGAGCCCACTGTGGGCAGGGATTGTCTGTATTTGTTGCTGAACTGTACCTTCCAAGCTCTTGGTACAGTGCTCTGCGCACAATAGGCACTCAATAAATACACCTGAATGAGTGAAAGTGCCATGAAGCTAACGGTAAGAGGTTTCTGTTTAATGCAGAGATGGGTAGGCAGCCATTAGAGGCTTTTGAGGAGGGGGTGATATGGAGATATTAGGGACTAAGCATTTTTTGCAGAAAAATGACCCAGGCAGCAGAGTGAGGGATGGACTGGAGGGTGGGAAGGCAGGAGGTCAGCAAGACGGCTGATGCAGTAATCAAGGCGGAAGAGGATAAATGTTTGGATTAACATGGTAGCAGTTTGGATGGAGAGGAAAGGGCGGATTTCAGTGATTTTGCGATGGTTGAACCAACAGGATTTGGTGACAGATTGGAATACGTAGGTTGACCAGGATGAGTTGAGGAAAATGCCAAGGCTGTGGGCTACAAGGCAGAAGATGGTGGTGTTGTCTAGAGTGATGGGAAAGTCAGGGGGAGGCCAGGGTTTGGGTGGGAAGATGAGGAATTATTTTTGGCACATGTTAAGGGTGAAGTGTCAGTGGGACATCCAAGTAGAGATGTCCCGAAAGCAAGAAGAAATAGTATTTATTACATCCATACTGTGTACAGAGCACTGTATTGAGCGCTTGGAAAAGTACAACAGAGTTAAAAGACATGATCCCTGCCATCAAGGAGTTGACAATCTACTGTGTGCAGACCACTGAGCTGAGCACTTGTGAAAATCCAATAATGAGAGAAGATATTTCTGCCTTCAGGGAGCTGACAGTGTGGCAGATAGAGACAAAATAAATGACAGTGCCAGATGACATTCTATTACATCATCTTCATCACCATAATAATGGCATTTGTTAAACACTTACTATGTGCCAAGCACTATTCTAAGCACTGGGGTAGATACAAGGTAATAATAATAATAATAATGTTGGTATTTGTTAAGCGTTTTCTATGTGCCGAGCACTGTTCTAAGCGCTGGGGTAGACATAGGGGAATCAGGTTGTCCCACGTGGGGCTCACAGTCTTAATCCCCATTTTACAGATGAGGGAACTGAGGCACAGAGAAGTTAAGTGACTTGCCCACAGTCACACAGTCTCGACAAGTGGCAGAGCTGGGATTCGAACTCATGAGCCCTGACTCCAAAGCCCGTGCTCTTTCCACTGAGCCACGCTGCTTCTCGGTAATCAGGTTGGACACAGTCCCTGTCGGACATGGGGCTCACAGACTCCATCCCCATTTCACAGAAAGGTAACTGAGGCACAGAGAAGAAGTGAAGTGACTTGCCCCAGGTCACACAGCAGATGAATGGTGTCTGCCTTCCCCAGGGCCCAAGGAACACGTGGGACGGGGCTGAAGACCCCAAGGTGAAGCGGCCATTCCCTAAAACCACACAGTGTGTGAGAAGCCCTGTGGCTTAGTGGAAAGAGCACAGGCACGGGAGTCAGAAGGTCTGGGTTCTAATCCCAGCTATAACACTTGTCTGCTGTGTGACCTTGGGCAAGTCACTTCACTTCTCTGTATCTCAATTTCCTCATCTGTAAAATGGAGGTTTTGTACCAGTTTCCCCTCCCCTAAGACTGAGAGCTCCATATGTGCCTGACCTGATAATAATAATAATAATGTTGGTATTTGTTAAGCGCTTACTATGTGCAGAGCACTGTTCTAAGCGATGGGGTAGACACAGGGGAATCAGGTTGTTCCACGTGGGGCTCACAGTCTTCATCCCCATTTTACAGATGAGGTAACTGAGGCACAGAGAAGTTAAGTGACTTGCCCACAGTCACACAGCTGACAAGTGGCAGATCTGGGATTCGAACCCATGACCTCTGACTCCAAAGCCCGTGCTCTTTCCACTGAGCCACGCTGCTTCTCAGCCACGCTGCTTCTCAACCTGATGATATTGTATCTACCTCAGCATTTGGTATAGTGCTTGGCACATAGTAAGTGTTTAACAAATACCACAGTTATCATCTTCACTGATGAAAAAGTGCTTTGGAAAGCCACACGAGCGATTTAAATAAAATGCATTATTATGTTGAAAACAATAAACACAATTACATGGTTCAAAGGCAATGTAAATATGTACCAACACAGAAAGATTTGGAATTCGATTTAAGTGTTCATATGTAAATGTTTAATTTTCAAAGTGTTCACCCTCACTTCCTCTTAGGGATAGAGCATGGGCCTGGGAGTCAGAGGGAGCTGGGTTCTACTCCCAGCTCCGCCACTTGTCTGCTGTGTGACCTTGGGCAAGTCACTTCACTTCTCTGTGCCTCAGTTACCTCATCTGTAAAGTGGGGATTAAGAATGTGAGCCCCAAGTGTCTTCTGGAGAAGACACTAATGCTAGGAGAAGTCCAGGGTAAATGTGGAAGAGGCAGACCAGCAGTTAGATGGATAGAAACCATAACGATATCGGAAGAACCGTTAGCAAGGATATGGATTATGGCAGGAGATAAGACATTCTGTAGAAAATATATCCATAGAGATGCCACGAATCAGAAATGACTCGACGGTATTTGATAACAACAGAAATCAAGTGAGGAACACTGTACTAAGTGCTTCAGAGAGTACAAAAGAATTAGCAGACACATTTCCTTCCCAAAACAGGTCTGGAGGGGGAGACGGACATTAATATAAATAATTTATAATTTATAGAATAAGTAATTTGTAATATATAATTTACAGAAATGTGCATAAGTGTCGTGCGGGTGGACGAACATCAAATGCCCAAAGGTCGCAGAGGACGCAGGAGGGAGAGGGAGCCAGAAAAAGAGGGCTTAGTCGGGGAAGGCCCTCGGAGAGTCAGCGGTCTCCGCACACAAGCTCTCCTCCCTCCGGCCCCCGCCGGGAGCCCGCAATCCGAGATGGTAAAGGGGAGGGGGCGGCGGTCAGCGGGGAGCTGGGCTCTTTCTGGGCCAACCAGGAGTCACGTGAGCCAGCCAGCCTCCAGAAGAGCTACAAAGGGCTACTGTGCCGCTCCCCCAGAACCCAAGATCCCGCGTGTTCGCTCCCGCTGCGCCCCCTCCCCCTTTCCGCCCGGGATTCCAACAGCGTCTGATCACCCGAAGGCTTCCGCCGGCACCTCTGCCACGTGCTGACCATTTCTTCCATCCATCCATCTATCCACTAACCAGTGGTGTTTACTGAGCACTTTCTGGGTGCTGAGCACTGGACTGAGAGCTTGCCGCCCATCCTGCCCACTTCCCCCCCGACACACACCACTCACTAGCCAGAATCGGTTTCTGCGGCCGAAACGGCCAAGGCCAGGATGCCCAGGACCCGGCCCAGCAAGCCAACTTGTGATATGCCCCAGAGGGGTGCTGGAAAAAAGTCACAGCTCCCGCTCCCACCCTGGCACCATGTGACCGATCCAATCCCTCCTTAGTGGAAAGAGCCCGGGTCCAGAGTCAGAGGGGCTGGGTTCTAATCCCAGCTCCTCCACTTGCCTGCTGGGTGAGCATAGGCAAGTCACTTCACTTTTCTGGGCCTCAGTTCCCCCATCTGTAAATTGGGGACTTAATATTTTTTCTCCCTCCTACCTAGCCTGTGAGCCCCATGTGGGACCTGGTTATCTTGCATCTACCCCAGTGCTTAATACAGTGCTTGGCCCATATTAAGCGCTTAAATACCATAACGATTATTATTACTATTGCCCTCCCTACTGATTTCCCAGGATCCCCATCACCACTGAATCACTTCCCAGGGTACGGACTGTCTCTATCTGTGCTGAATTGTACTTTCTAAGCACTTAGTACAGTGCTCTGCACAGAGTAAGCACTCAATAAATACGAATGAATGGATGGATGGATGAATGGATGAATGAATGAATGAATGAATGAATGAATGAATGAATGAATGAATGAATAAGATTTCCCTCCAGGGATGGTTCTTTTGTCCAGAGTAGTTCAGAGTCCAGAAAGCTTCAGTGCCGACGACAGGGCCAGAGAGGACACAATCCGGCCTTGAACCCAGGACTCCCGCTGCTCAGAGCCGGGCTCTGCCCCCGGACCTAGGCGTGAACGAGGCACCACATGAAGTCTCAGATGGGAAGGAAGCCCCACACGAAGCCTCATACATTTATGAGGTACGGTGCGGAGGCTCAGGCATGAACAAGGCACCGCACTCTAGACTGCCAGCTCGTTGTAGGCAGGGAATGTCTGTTTAATGTTCTGCTCTACTCTCCCAAGAGCTTAGTACAGTGCTTTGCACACAGTAAGCGCTCAATAAATACAACTGAATGAGAACAAAGGCTCAAGTGTGAGGGAGGCAGCGTAGGAAGGTTGATTCACGTGCCATGGCCCACTCTCACAGGCTGTTTCGGGGGATCCCTGAAGGGAACAGGCCCACAAGCGGGCCACAGACTGAACGCACACGTGGCAAAACAACCCTCCCACCCGCTGATTAGCTCGCTGCCCTCTGGGCCCTGACAGGAGCACAGTAAGCAGAGATCACAGAGCACGAGGGGCACCAAGCAAGCCACCGGCACTAGAAGAAACTCCCCACACCGGAGACTCCGGCACTGTTAGGAATAATGATAATGGTGGTATCTGTTCGGGACTATGTGCCAAGCACTGCACTAAGCACAAGGGTACATATACTGTGATCGGATCAGACACAGCCCGTGTCCCGCGTGGGGCTCACAGTCTAAATAGGAGGGAGAGCAGTCATTGATTCCCCATTTGACTCATGAGGAAACTGAGGACCAGTGAAGTGACCTGCCCAAGGTCACAGAACAAGCAAGTGGCATAGTCAGGATTAGAACCCAGGCACTCTGAGCCCCGGGATCATAATCTCTTCACTAGGTTGTGTTACTTCTCTTCAACAAGATGGAAAGAGGCAAGGAAAGATCTTCTAGGGAAAAATGGCCTGCAAGAATAACTGATAAGTTCCATAAAACAGGAAATGGAAAAGAAGCCCTTGAGGGGAAGCACCTTGGGGACAGGAAATGTGTCACTTGGGTATTGTGTACTTCCCAAATGTCTACTACAGTGCACAGCACCAATTGGATGCTCAGAAAATACCGATACAACTACTACTACTAGTAGCTTGAAAAGCAGCGGGATTTAATGGAAAGAGCCCAGGCTTGGGAGTCAAAGGACATGGGTTCTAATCCCGGCTCCTCCACTTGTCTGCTGTGTGACCTTGGGCAAGCCACTTAACTTCTCTGTGCCTCAGTTAACTCATCTGTAAAATGGAGATTAAGACTGTGAGCCCCATCTGGGACAATCTGATTACCCTGTATCTACCCCAGTGCTTAAGAACAGTGCTTGGCACATAGTAAGTGTTTAACAAATACTATTATTATTATTATTATTACTATTATTATTTACTACCCAAAGGCTGGACTGAAGCAATGGCCTCAGAAAGACTTCAATTTCATTTTAATCAATCAATTGATTGATGAGTGCTAATTAATAATAATAATGTTGGTATTTGTTAAGCGCTTACTATGTGCAGAGCACTGTTCTAAGCCCTGGGGTAGATACAGGGTAATCAGGTTGTCCCACGTTAGATTCAAAGCCTTAATCCCCATTTTACAGATGAGGTCACTGAGACACAGAGAAGTTAAGTGACTTGCCCACAGTCACACAGCTGCCAAGTGGCAGAGCCGGTATTCAAACCCACGACTTCTGACTCCCAAGCCCGTATTCTTTCCACTGAGCTACACTGCTTACTAAGAGCTTACTGTGTGCTGAGCACTGTGAAGCACTCCGAATATTACAGTACAATAGAGTTATTAGATTTGATCTCTGCCCATAAGGAGCAATCTAGAAGGGGAAAGAGACATTCAAGTAAGTTCCTGATAGAAGAATATGTACATGAGTGCTGTGGGGGTGGTGAGTAAGAAGGCTTAAGGGAACTAGATGTGCACAGATGTTGCAAAAGGGAGAGGGACTAGGTAGCGGTAATGAGGCGATAGATGGGGAAGGCCTCTTGGAGATGTGATTTTAGGAGGTGTTTGAAGATGGAGAGAATGACTGTCTGTCGGATATAAAAGAAGGAGTTCCAGACCAAGAGGGAGGACATTGGGTAGGTGGCAAGATAATTGAGATCAAGGTTCGATGAGTAGGTAGGCGTTAGAGAAGTGAAGTGTGCGGGCTGGGTTGCAATAGGAAATCAGCAAGGTAAGATAGGAGGGGGTAAGGTGATATGAATGTCTTAAAGTCGATGGTAAGGAGTTTCTGTTTGATGTGGAGATGGATGGGCAACCATTGGAAGTTCTTGAGGAGTGGGAAACATGGACTGAATGTTTCTGTAGAAAAATGATCCGGGCAGCAGAGTGAAGTGTGGACCAAAGTGGGGAAAGACAGGAGGCAGAGAGGTCAATGACGAGGCCGATGAAGTAATTCATTCATTCAATCATAGTTACTGAGCACTTACTGTGTGCAGCACTGTACTAAGCACTTGGAAAGTACAATTCAGCAACAAATAGAGACAATCCCTTCCGACGACAGGTTCACAGTTCAGAATCAAGGCAGAATATAGGAGGGGTGCTTGGATCAGCATGGTAGCAGTTTGGATAGAGAGGAAAGGGTGGATTTTAGCAATGTTATGAAGGTAGAACTGACAGGATTTGGTGACAGATTGAACATGTGGGTTGAAGGGGAGAGATGAGTTGAGGATAATGTCAAGGCTACGGATTTGTGGGACAAGGAGGGTGGTTGTATTGTCTACAGTGACGGAAAGACATGGGGAGGATAGGGTTGGGGTGGGAAGATGAGTACTGTTTCGGACATGTTAGGTCTGAGGTGTAAGAGGGACATCCAAGTAGAGATGTATGGAAGGCAGGAGGAAAGAAGGAGAAGGAGATAGGTCAGGGCTGGAGATGTACATTTGAGAATCATCCATATAGGGGTGGTAGTTGAAGCTGGGAGTGAATGAGTTCTCCAAGGGAGTGCGTGTAGATGGACAATAGAAGAGGACCCAGAATTGAACCTTGAGGGACCCCCACAGTTAGAGGATGGGAGGCAGAGGAAGAGAGCATGAAGGAGACAGAGTAAGCGACCAGAGAGACAGGAGGAGAACCAGGAGAGGACAGTATCACTGAAGCTGAGGTTGGAAAATGTTTCCAGGAGAAGGGGATGGCCAACAGTGTCAGAGGAAATTGAGAGGTCAAGGAGGATTAGGATTGGGTAGAGGTCACTGGATTTGTAGGCAAGAAGATGATTGGTGACTTGAGAGAGCAGTTTCTGTGGAGTAAAGGGGATGGAAACCAGATTGGAAGGGATGGAGGTGAGAACTGGAGGAGAGGAAGTGGAGGCAGTGGGTGTAGACAACTTG
The DNA here is from genome assembly GCF_004115215.2 of Ornithorhynchus anatinus. Lineage (NCBI taxonomy): Eukaryota > Metazoa > Chordata > Mammalia > Monotremata > Ornithorhynchidae > Ornithorhynchus > Ornithorhynchus anatinus. Next base: position 140,601,021 of record NC_041730.1, read on the forward strand.
CTCAAGAGTTTTGGAGAGGAATAGTAGGAAGGAAATGGGATGATAACTGGGGTCAAGGGAGGTTTTTGGTTTTTTTGGAGAGGGGAGACATGAGCCTGTTTGATAGCAGTGGGGAACGAACAGTTGAAGATGAAGCCACTGGAGAGCGAACATTTGAAGATGGCGGTGAGGGAGGGAGGAGACAAGTGTTTTGATAAGGTGAGAAGGAATGGGGTCGGAGGCAAAGGTGGAGGGGTGGATTTTGAGAGGAGGCGGGGTTTTCAAATTTATCGATAATGTATGTGGCCAGGTCATTAGGGGAAAGAGACACGGAGGGTGCGGAAGGCAAGGGATTGGCTTTGGTCCAGACTTGTGACCCATCCACAACTCCAGGTGGGCAGTGGGAAAGGCAGACAATTTTCAAAGTGACGACTTTGCACAGGTCAGACCTTTTCTATTGTTTTAAGTGCTTAATATTTTCAAAGCACTGTGCTGAGTACTGGAAAAGAGTGCAATAGTTCATAGACACAATCTCTACCCTCAAGGAGCTCAGAGCCTATTTTGTGCAGAGCACTGGACTAAATGCTTGGGAGAGTACAGTAGGGTTAGGAAACACATTCCCTGCCCTAAAGGAGATTACAGCCTACAGTGCAGAACACTGTGCTGAGCACTTGGAGTACAAAAAAGTTAGCCATAGGACGCAGCATAGCCTAGGAGAAAGAGTCCATGCCTGGGAGCCAGAGGCCCCGTGTTCTATTCCCTGCTCTGCCACTTTTTTTTTTTAAATATTCATTAATTACTTACTCTGGGCCAGGCACTGTACTAAGCACTGGAGAGGAGACAAGATAATCAGGTTTGACACAATCCATGTCCTACACTGGGCTCACAATCTTAATCCCCATTTTACAGTTGAGGTAACTGAGTCAGTGAGTCAGTCGAATTTATTGTGCACTTACCGTGTGCAGAACTTGGGGGACTAGAGTATAACAAATACATTCCCCTTCCCACAATGAGCTTACAGTCTACAGGGGGAGACAGACATTAATATAAATAAATTGCAGGGACGACTTGCCTGCTGTTTGATCCTGGACAAGTCACTTAACTTCTCTGTGCCTCAGTTTCCTCTGATGTAAAATATCCCCCTCGTACTTGGACCAGAAGGCCCATGTTGGGCAGGGACTGTGTCCGATCTAATTACCTTGAATCTACCGTTATAATAAAATATAGAGGAGCAGCACGGTGTAGTGGATAGAGCACGGGCCTGGGAGTCAGAAGGTCAAGGGTTCTAATCCCAGCTTCTCCACTTTATTCTAACATGTGGCCTTGGGCAAGCCACTTCACTTCTCTGTGCCTCAGTTCCCTCATCTGTAAAATGGGGATGGAGACTGTGAGCCCTGTGTGGGACAGGGACTGTGTCCTACCCGATTTGCTTGTATCCACCCCAGCACTTAGTAAAGTAGCCCTTAGCAAATACCATTATCATTACTATTATTATTATTATTATGAATGATAATAATTATGACAATGCTAGACAATTCCTGCCCTCAAGGGACTTACATTCTGGCAAGCTTTCAGCCAAATAAATGGTCAGCTGTCCTTCACACCCAGCTCAACTTCCCTAGTCCTCTCACTGCCTGCACGATAAGAAAAAGAAACTCTGAATTCCAGCCGACAGAGGCACCGCCAAGCGTTCTACGGTGGAGATGGTGTGGAGCAGCAGCATGGCTCAGTGGATAGAGCACCGGCTTGGGAGGCAGGAGGATCTGGGTTCTAACCCTGGCTCTGCCACGTGTCTGCTACGTGACCTTCGGCAAGTCACTTCACTTCTTGTGGCCTCAGTTACCTCATCTGTAAAATGGGAATTAAGAGTGTGAACCCCATGAGGAACAGAGACTGCATCCAACTTGATTAACCTGTATCTGCCCCGGAACTGAGAACAATTCTTGGCACATAGTAAATACTTAACAAGTACCATAAATATTTATTTATTATTTATTAGAGACTATGATCAGAGCAGCAGATCCAGGCTGCCTCGCTCACAGAACATGCCCGGGCCACAGTCCATCTCTTCTACGTGACTTATCCATATCATTAATATATTCACTGTGGTATTTATTAAACGCTTCCTCAAAGCCAAGTACTAAATTAAGCACTGGGGTAAATACAGGATCATCACGTCAGACACAGTCCCTGTCTCACATGGGACTCACAGTCTAAACAGCGGGACAAGGACTGAATCCTCATTTTCCAGATGATGAAACTGAGGCACAGAGAAGTGAAGTGACTTGTCAATCAGCTGTATTTATTGAGTGCTTATTGTGTGCAGAGGACTAAGCGGTTGGGAGAATACAATACAACAATAAAGAGAAACATTCCCTGGCCATGACAAACTTACAGTCTAAAGGCAGGGGGCGAGAGAGACAGATATTAATATAAATAAATTTATGTTAACATGACTTCCCCGAGATCACACAGCAGACAAGTGACAGCACCATGATTTCAACCCAAGTTCTGATTTTTTTCTTTTGCTATGGTATGTGCTAAGCACTTATTATGTGTCAGGCAGTGTACTAAGTACTGGGGTAGGTACAAGCTAACCAGCTTGGACAAAGTCCACATCCCACATGGGGCGCACAGTCTTAATCCCCATTTTACAAATGAGGTAACTGAAGCAAAAAAAAGTTAAGTGACTTACCCAAGATCACAGAGCAAGCAATTGGCAGAGCTGGGTCCTCTGATTTCCAGGCCTGTGCTCTTTCCACACTGCTCATTGTGGGCAGGGAATGAGTCTGTTGATTGTTAAATTGCACTCCCCCAAGTGCTTAGTACAGTCATCTTCATACAGAGTGCTCAATGAATAAGATTGAATGAAGGAAGGAAGGAATAAAGTGTTTCCTTCTGGCTTTTCCCAATCTACAGCTCCTGCATTGCTTATCCGTCTCCTGGCATTTCCCAAACCAAGGCTTCTGATGATGATGATGGTATTTTTTTAAGTACTTACTATGAGCCAGGCACTGTACTATGTGCTGGGGTGGATACAAGCAAACCAAGTCCCACATGGGGCTCAGTCTCCAACCCCATTTTACAGATGAGGGAACTGAGACACAGAGAAGTGATTTTGACTTGCCCAGGGTCACAGAGCAGACAAGTGGCAGATCTAGGATTTGAACCCATGACCTTCTGACTCCCAGGCCCAGACCCTAGACACTACACCTTGGCTCCTGGGTTGCTCATCCACTTGTTAGACTTTCTGACTATACGGCTTCTTCCAATACACGAAGACGGCTTCTTCAACTTCGCCTTCGGCAGAGTCATGTCAGCTATAAATCTTCATAATGAATATGGCTGCTACCCAAACGTGATTTGGTTTTCGTGGTGGGCCCAATTCCTAATTACTGTTGGTGACAGTAACTGGAGTCCCTGCCAGTGATATGACCAACTATGACAGTCAACACAGAAAAGTCAACATAAAGGAGCAATGTGGTCTGATGGATAAAACTCGGGCCTGGGAGTCAGGACTGGGGTTCTAATCTGAGCTCTGGCACTTGCCTGCTGTGTGACCTTAGGCAAGATGCTTCGTTTATCTAGGCCTCAGTTACCTCACCTGTAAAATGGGGATTAAGACTGTGAGCCCCATGTGGTATATGTATTGTGTCCAACCTGATTACCTTGCATCTACCCCAGAACTTACAACAGTGCCTGGCACATAGTAAGCATTTAAAAAATACATTTAAAAAAAATAGGCATCCAGCACAGCACTCTGCACCCTGAAGGGACCGAGCACAATGCTCTGCATCAATTAGTCTCCCAATCAAATCGTATTTACTGAATGCTTACTATGTGCAGAGCACTGTACTAAGCACTTGGGAGAGTACAATATAACAGACACATTCCCTACCCACAACGAGCTCACAGGACAGTGCTTGGCACCCAGCACAATGCTCTGCACACAGTAGGCTCCAAGCGTAGCACTCTGAACACACAGTAGGTTTTCCTACTGTGTAGTTACTCCTCTCGATCTAATTTTCTAGGATACCTTGACACACAGATAGAGAGAGAGAGAGAGAGTCTCCCTGAACAAGGCCCAGAACAGTGGTGGTCCCTGGAGGGTGAAGGTCACAGAGGCCCCCTGGGGAGGCAGTAGGGGAATGTTCAAAAATCTGCCCCTCTGGACTCCCATACTGTGTCCATCACTGGGACTCTCCTGGAAGCCACCAGACCTTCTGCAAACACCCCCCTCCACCCGCCCCCGAGTCCCTCTGGACACTCCCAGCCCCCTCTGGGGTGAGAGGGGAACTCCCCGCTAGATGGGCACAGGGGAATATCCCCTTCCCCCACCCCTTCAGGCCCCGTGGTCAGATTTCAGGCCAGCCACCAGCACCATCAGACAGAGAGAGCCCTAATGAGGGGCTGCGTGGGGCCGTTGGGGGGCTAGGGAGCTGGGGGGGGGGGCTCAGGCGCCGGGCTCCGTGTGACTGAAGGACTTGAGGCTCGGCCACTCCCTCCCCTCTCGGCTGGCAGGAAACCCAAGCGACCCAAGGGGGCCGGGCAGGCAGCAGGAAGCGGCAGGAAGCAGCAGCCGGGGGTTGGGGGGGCCAGGGCGGCTTCCACAGGCCCCAGAATAGCAGGCCTGAGTCACCGCAAAGAAATTCCTGACTAATGGGCGCCGGGAGGAAGCCAGCGGAGGCCGAGGCTGAGGGACGACGCCCGGAGGAGGCCGGCGTGGCCAAGGAGCCCACGTGGCCCAAGAAGCCAGGGCCCCCTCCTGTCCCAGGGAGACACACCGGAAGACGGACGGAGACCAGGATCCAGATGGCCACACTGCCCGGCTCCATGCCCGGCTCCACAGCCCCCGTCAGAACAGAGTCCGGCCGGCCACGCAGCCTGGTTTCATGATCTGGGACAGGGTGGAGTCTGACCGGCCATGCCGCCCGGATCCAAGGCCCCGGTCAGAGCAAGGGCCAACCAGAAACACAATCCCACTCCATAGCCCCACTCAGAGTGGAGTCTGACCGACTACCCTGCCCAGCACCATGACCCTGGTCAGAGCAGGTTCTGGACGGTCACACGACCTAGCTAAGCAGCCCTGGTCAGAGCAAGGTCCATCCAGCCACATAACCCTGCTCCACGGTCCTGGTCAGAGCAGAGTCCAGCCGGCCAGTCCCCCAGCTCCATGACCCTAGTTACAGCAGGTTCTGGCCGGCCTCGCCGCCGCTCAGCTCCATGACCTGATCAGAAGGGGTCCGGCCCCAGTGTCCTGCAGCCCGGACCAGAGCGCTTCGCCCTCCCAGGAGCTCGGTGGCCTCTTCCCTGTGACCAGAAATGGGGAGCCACCGCCTGACGGAGAGGGAGGTCAATGGGCGGGAAAGCTGCCGTGGCCAATCAGAAGCTGGTTCTGAGCCCCGGCTGCCAATCCCACAAAGAACAGCTGGTCTCTGCCGGGCCTCGAGCTGGCTACCAAGCAGGGCTCACTCTGACCGTAGGCCAAGGACCATCATCCCGCCCAAGCAGCCGCCACCTCTGGTCTCTACCCACCTTATATTTATTGAGCACTTACCAGATGCAGAGCACTGTACTAGGTGCTTGGGAAAGTACAATACAACAGAGTTGGCAGACATATTCCCTGCCCACAACAAGCTTACAATCTAGAGGGGGAGACAGACATTAATATACATAAATATATACATAGATATATATAAATAAATATATATAAGTATACATATATACATATGTATGTGTATATACATAATATATACATATATATACAAAATATACAAAAATATAGTATACTATAATATAGTATACCTGATTAGACTGTAAGCCCGTCAAAGGGCAGGGACTGTCTCTATCTGTTCCAATTTGTACATTCCAAGCGCTTAGTACAGTGCTCTGCACATAGTAAGCGCTCAATAAATACTATTGAATGAATTAATATACTCTCATTCATTCAATATTTATTGAATGCTTACAGGGTGCAGAGTACTGTACTAAGTGCTTGGGAGAGAACAATATAACAATAAAAAGACACATTCCCTGCCCACAGTGAGTTTACAGTCTAGAGGAAATTATAATATTTGTTAAGCACTTACTATGTGTCAAACACTGTTCTAAGCACTGGGGTAGAAACAAGATAATCAGGTTGGACAAAGTCCATGTCCCACATAGGGCTCACAGTCTTAATCCCCATTTTCTAGATTAGGGAACTGAGGCCCAGAGAAGTGAAGCAAAGTCACACAGCAGACAAGTGGCAGAACCGGGATTAGAAACTATGACCTCTGACTCCCAAGCTCATGCTCTAACCACTAGGCCAAAATAGATATGTACATAAGTGTTATAGGGTTGAGGGTGGAGCAGACATCAAATGCCCAAAGGTCACAGATCCAAGAAGACAGATGACACGGAAGAACACCTGCCTACCCACAGCCCCCAGACCCCATCGGGCACCTTTCAGGCCCCTGGCCGCTTGGCCACTTGGCTCAAACACAACGGTGAAAAGGGGGAAACAGTATCCCACTCCCCCAGCAAGACCTGCATGAAAACTGCGTTTGCAGCAGTGGGGATGGCATACACCAAGCCATCCGCACTCTCACCCAGCCAGTAGTTGCACAGGCATCCAAGGCAAACAAACAATCCGGGAAGAAGAGGGCTTCAACCATTACCAATGTCCTGCCTGCTACTAGACTGTTAAGCTCGTCCTCTAGACTGTAAGCTCGCTGTGGGCACAGAATGTGTCTGTTTATTGTTAAATTGTACCCTCCAAAGCTTTTAGTTCAGTGATCTGCACACAGTAAGGGCTCAATAAATACGATCCAATGAACTGGTCACCCGCTTTCAGGGCGACGGGACGGCGTGACCAGCTACCGTCCACTCGTCGCTACTTTATCCCAACAAATGGTACCTACACTTCTGCCACGCTAAGTTTTTTCTTATATTTTGGCAACTTCAAATCACAGCGCTAGAAAACGCATCAAAAAGAGAAACGGGCATTTTCCCATCGGAGGCAAAACGAGGCCCATTCCGTAGGCTCATACATCCAAGATCCATGGATCCAAATTAAATATATTAATCATCCTCAGAAGGAAGTTTGGTTATGGAGAAAGAAGATATTCTTCTACAGTAATTGCTGACAATTTCAGCAAATGAAAATATCTGAATGCCTATTTGCATAGTATCAAATCTCATTTTTCTCCCCACGGCAGCGGTTTATTCCTGGAGAAACAACCCATTCTATCCTCAACTCCCACGCTTTCCATATTCATTAACGGAATGTGCTCTAATGTGGCCGGCAATTATCATCACTCACTGCTAATCGGAAAGTTCCAGAAAACACGAGTCCGTTTTCCCAGTTGGAAGTTGTGCCCCTCGCCTCTTGGAAGGGAAAGCGGCCGAGATGAACCCAAAGAGAACTTGGTTCGGCCACAACAAGCAGGAGACACCGCCGGCTTCAGGCCAAGCTGTCCCCTTGGCATCCGGACACCCCAGCAGATTTTTCACAGCCCCTTTCTCTTGCCCCTGACTGACCAGTCTGGCTACTTCATGGATAAAATGGAAACCATCAGTCAGTCAATACTATTTATTGAGCACTTACTGTGTGCAGAGCACTGTATTAAGAGCTTGGAAGAGTACAACAGAACAATGAAACAGACACGTTCCCTGCCCACAACAAGCTTATAGTCTAGAGGCATCATCTGCCTAAAATCTCCCCCTTCCTCTCCAGTCCTTTCCTCCTCCAGGCCCTTCTTCAACTTCCCAGCAGTATCTCAAGAGGAGACTTCCTGCCTCTGAAAATCCACCCCTTCCACCTGCGCATCCTACCCCAACCCTTATCAAACCCCTTGTCTCCTCCCTTCTTCCTTCCCTGACCACCATCTTCAACTGTCGGTTCTCCAGTGGCTTCTTCCCCCTGGCTTTCAAACACACCCACGTCTCCCCTACCCTAAAAAAGCCCTCCCTTGACATCACCTCCAAGAGGTAATCAATCAGTCAATCTTCCCAAAGTAATCCATCACTACCCCAATTGCTCTCCCTTCTGCATTAATACATTAGGATTTGTGCCCTGTAAACTTATTAGGGGCAGGGAATGTGTCTAAATTGTACTCTCCCAAGCACTTAGTACAGTGTTCTACCCACAGTCAGCGCTCAGTAAATATAATTGATTGATTGAATGATTAAGCACTTGGTATTCCCCACCCTCAGCCCCACAGCACTTATGTCCATATCCAGAATTGATTTTAATGTCTGTCTCCTACTCTAGACTGTAAGCTTCTCATGGGCAGGGAACGTGTCTACCAACTCTGTTGTACTTTCCCAAGGGCTTAGTTCAGGACTCCGCACACAGGAAGCATTCAAAAAATACCACTGATGGAATGAATGATTGATGAAGATCCGTGTCGCCAAGTGGAAGAACCTCAGGCCTGGGTTCTACTGTTCTCTGCTAGGTGAACTTGGGCAAGGCATTTCCCTTCTCTGTGCCTCAGTTTCCTCACCTGTCAAATGGGGATTCAATATCTGTTCTTAATTCTATTTGAGCCCCACATGCGTAAGAACTGTGTCCAACCTGATGAGCTTTTATCTACTCCGGTGCTTAGAACAAAACTGATGCAAAGTACTTAAAAATATAATAACAATAACAATAATTCCCAACCAAATCCTCTTCATCCCCAGACTTTCTCTTCCTTGTGAGCCCTCGGCTCTCCGTTCAGTATGACTGAGGAAGTGTCTGCCTGCTTCCAGCAAGTTTTGTGCACTCCAAGCCACGTATAAAAGCCGTTGCTCTGGCTTCTGGGCCCCTCGTCACCTCTGGAGATGAATGAATCATCTATCTGCAGCCTCGCCTCCATAAACACTCTACTCCCTCCCCCTACAAAAAGCAGCGTGGCCTAGTGGATAGAGTGTGGGCCTGGGAGTCAGAAGGATCTGGGTTCTAATCCCACCTCCACCACTTGTCTGCTGTGTGACCTTGGGCAAGTCACCTCACTTCTCTGGGCCTCCATTCCCTCAACTGTAAAATGGGGATTAAGACTTTGAGCCCCATGTGGGGCAGGGACGGTGTCCAACCTGACACTCTTGTGTCTACCCCAGAGCTTAGAACGGTGCTTGGCACATGGTAAAAGCTGAACATATACCATCATTATTATAATAATTATCTGTTTTCCTTCTCCTCCCTCGACCTTCACCAGTGCCGACTCTGGCTCCTCTCCGCCCCAGCAAGGAGACCCTGTCCCATTCTGCTTCTCCTGTGGGAATGAGAATGTCGGGAAAGCTGTGGGCTCTGAATCACGAAGACAAATTTGGCTCCTCTAGTCACCACTCCCTCATGGTATTTATTGGTATGCGGTGTATTGTGTAGTTATCCTTGTCCTTTATGCCTTTTTCATGTTTTCATGTTTCATGACTCCCACTGTACTGATCTCCAAGTCTCCCCATCTTAAATATTCTTCAACTACTTCATTCATTCAATTATATATATACTGAGCACTTACTGTGTGCAGAGCACTTGGGAGAATACAAAATAAACAATGGTGAGCCCTTTCGGGGACAGGGTAAGTGTCTAACTTACCCTGTTAACTCTTAACCAGGGCTTAATACATTGCTCAGCACAAAGTAAACGCTTAATAAATACTATGACTTACTACCACTGTAGACAGCATCATCATCCTTCCCATTTCTCAAGCTCATAACCTTGGAATTATCCTCCCTTCTCTGCTACCTACCCATTTGAATCTGGTGCTTTGGGCAGGGAACATGTCTGCCAACTCTGTAGTACTGTAGGCTCCCAAACACTGAGTACAGTGCTCTCCTCCCTCCCAGCCCCACTGTACTTATGTCCATATCGGTAACATTAATTACTATTGGTGTCTGTCTCTCCCCCTAGACTGTGAGCTCGTTGTGGGCAGGGAATGTGCCTGTTTATTGTTATACTGTACTCTCCCAAGCACTTAGTACAGTGCCCTGCACACAGTAAGCACTCAATAAATACCATCGATTGATCAATGGATTAATTCAGCACTCTCATTCAACCCACACATTCACCCTGCCACCAAGTCCTGTCATTTCAACCTTCACAGCATCACTAAAATCCATCACTTCTTCTCCATTCAAACTGTTACCATGTTAATACAGTCACTCATCCTATCCCACCTCGATTACTGCATCAGCCTCCTTGCTGACTTCCCTGCCTCCTGTCTCTCCCTACTCCAGTCCATACTTCACTCTTCTGCCCGGATCATCTTCTAAAAAAAGTTCAGTCTGTGTTTTCCCACTCCTCAAGATCTTCCACTCATCATCTTCAAAGGTATTTATTAAGCACTTACTATGTGGAGAGCACTGTACTAAGCACTTGGAGGAGTACAGTACAACAGAGACGGAAGACACATTCCCTGCCCACAACAGGCTAACAGCCTAAAGGGAGAGACGGTTGTTAATATAAACAAATAATCAGTAATATATAATTCACAGATAGGTACATAAATGCTGTGGGGTTGAGGGTGGGGAGACTATCAAATTAATCAATTTATTAACAGTATCTATTGATCGCTTCCAGTGTGCAGAGCGCTGTACTAAATGTTTGGGAGAGGACAATCATTAATTGGGGAAGGCCTCCTGGGGAAGACAAGAGGAATGGAGATGGAATTTATTCACATGGCCAAAGGTCACAGATCCAAGCTTCCCATCCACCTCCAGATCAAATAGAAATTCCTTATCACTGACTTTAATGCCACTGGTTGATTGATTTAAGGCCCTCAATTAGCTTGCCCACCCCACACCCCTATCTCACCTCACTGCTCTCCTATTTATAATCCAGCTGGCACACTTCACTCCTCTAATGCCAACCTACTCACTGCACCTCCCTCTCATCTATCTCTCCATTGAGCCCTTGTCCGCATTTTCCCTCTGGCCTGGAACTCCCTCCTTTTCATCAATCAATCAGTGGTACTATTAAGCACTTACTGTGTGCAGAGCACTGTACTGAGAAGCAGCGTGGCTTAGTGGAAAGAGCCCAGGCTTGGGAGTCAGAGGAAGTGAGTTCTAGTCCTGCCTCCGCCACTTATCAGCTGTGTAACTTTGGGCAAGTCACTTCACTGTGCCTCCATTACCTCAACTGTAAAATGGGGATTAAGTCTGTGAGCTCCTCATGGGACAACCTGATTACCTTGTATCTACCCCAGCGCTTAGAATAGTGCTTGGCACATAGTAAGCGCTTAACAAATACCATTACTATTATTATTATTACTAAGCACTTGGGAGAGTACAAGAATACAAAGCTGGTAGACCTGATCCGTGCCCACAAGTAGCTTTCAGTCTCGAGGGGGAGACAGACATTAATACAGCAGAATAAATTACAGATATGGACATACGTGCTGTGGGGCTGTGGGCGGGATGAATATCAACTATTTAAAGGGTACAAATCCAGGTGCACAACTGACACAGAAGGGAGAGGGAGTAGAGGAAATGAGAGCTTAATCAGGGAAGGCCTCTTGGAGGAGATGGGATTTTAATAAGGCTCCTAAGGTGGGGAGGGTGATCGTCTGTCAGATAAGGAAGGTGGAGGGCGTTCCTGGCCAGAGGCAGGATGTGGGCGAGGGGTCGGCGGCAAGAGAGATGAGATATCTGAGCGATCATCATTGTCCCTTTCTTCAGAGCCGTACTAAAATCATACCTTCTGCAGAAAGCCTTTCAATCAATCTTACTGATTGATTGATATAGACTTCCCTTACTAACCACTCATCTCCCATCCTACTTTCCATCCTTTCGGCATCACCTATGCTCTTGGGTCTGTACCTCCTAAACACTTAGATATTCCCTCTACACCCAGCCCTGAAGCTGCCGCTTCCCCAATCTGTAATTTATTCCTGTGTCTGTCTCCCCTAGTCAACCAATGGCATTTATTGAGCGCTTAAAGTGCAGAGTACTATACTAAATATTTGGGAAAGAATGACAGAACAAAGTTGGAAGACACATTCCCTGCCCATCAGGAACTTGCAATCCACAGGGGACGGGCATTAAACCAAATTCCAGATTCATTCATTCATTCATTCAATAGTATTTACTGAGCATTTACTATGTGCAGAGCATTGTACTAAGCGCTTGGAACATACAAATCGGCAACAGATAGAGACAGTCCCTGCCCACTGACAGGCTTACAGTCTAATCGGGGGAGACAGACAGACAAAAACAATAGCAATAAATAGGGATAGGTCCCTGACAGCCGGGATCAAGTCTACCCATTCCTTACTACTCTCCTAAGTGCTTAGTACAAAGCCTGAGCACAATTGGGCTCAATAAATAGTACTGACTGATTGATCATAGACTATGTGAACCCCACATGGGACAACCTGATCACCTTGTATCCCCCCAGTGCTTTGAACAGTGCTTTGCATATAGTAAGCGCTTAACAAATACCACCATTATTATGAGAAGCAGTATGGATCAGTGGAAAGAGCATGGGCTTGGGAGTCTGAGGTCATGGGTTCTAATCCCAGCTCTGTCACTTGTCAGCTGTGTGACTTTGGGCAAGTCACTGAACTTCTCTGTGCCTCAGTTACCTCATCTGTAAAAGGGGGTTAAATCCTACTTAGACTGTGAGCCCCATGTGAGCCAGAGACTGTGGCCAACCTGATTATTTTGTACCTACCCCAAGGCTTAGTACATTGCTTGGTACATAGAAAACAATATATTTCATTCTTTTTTTTCAATTATTATGCTTTCCATGCCCATAAGGATTTCACTCTCTAACGTAAAAATTCTTACAAAAAGAACAGAGCAAAACAATTAACTGCACAATCAACAGTTCATTTATCACATCAATTCAAAGGGAAGATGGGGTTTTGGGGTGATGTAGCTCAGTGGGTAGAGCACAGGCCTGGGAGTCAGAAGGACCTGGGTGCTAATCCTGCTCCACCTCTTGTATGTTGTGTGACTTTAAGCAAGTCACTTCATTTTTCTATGGCTCAGTTACCTCAACTGTAAAATGGGGATTAAGACTGTGAGCCCCATGTGGGACATGGACTGTGTCCAAGACGATTAACTTGTATCTATCACCACATGTAGTACAGTGCTTGGTACTTAGTAAGCACTTAAAAAACACCATGAGTGGCGGGTCTGGCCCAGAGGCCCCCTTCACATGGAGGGGACTGGCGGGCTGGCGGGCAGATGGACTGAATGGTCTACCGACGGGCATTTGCCCACTCCTACTATTTGACAAACCAATCTGCACACATTCTCCCTCTAATGCTAACCTTCTCACCTCCATCTTGTCTATCTTGCCGCAGACATCTCCCCCATATCCTACCTCTGGCCTGGAACACCCTCTCTCCTCATATCAGACAGATCAATGCTCATATGATTGAATGAATGAAGGAATGACCTGGGTTCTAATTCATTCATTCATTCAATCGTATTTATTGAGTGCTTACTGTGTGCCAAGCACTGTACTAAGCACTTGGTAGAGTACAATATAACAACAGTCACAGTGAGCTCACATCCCCGCTCTGCCACTTGTCTGCTGTGTGACTTTGGGAAAGTCACTCAACTTCTTTGAATCTCAGTTCCCTCATCTGTAAAATGGGGATCCAATGCCTTTTCTTCCTCATACTTAGACTGTGAGCCGCACGTGGGACCTGAATTTCTTGTACCTATCCCAGTGCATGACCTAGTGGATAAATCCCAGGCCTGGGAGTCAGAAGGACCTGGGTTCACTCATTATTCATGTATCCATTCAATCTTATTTATTGAGCGCTTACTGTGTGCAGAGCACTGTTCTAATCTCAGTTCTGCCACTTGTCTGCTGTGTGACTTTGTCACTTAACCTATCTGTGCCTCAATTCCCTCATCTGCAAAAGGGGAATTAAGATTGTGAGCCCCATGTGGGCCAGGGACTGTGTCCAACCTGATTAGCCTGCATCTACCCCAGAGCTTGATATATAGTAAGTACTTAACAAATACCATCATTGCTTTAGTAGCAGTAGTACAGTGCTTAGCATATAGTTAGCACTTTACAAATTCCACAAAAATTATTCCACTGAGTTCTATCTAAATTATGTAATGAAAACACGGGCTCCAGCCAGGCTGACTGGAATGGGAATTTCTTTCCTTGCTTTACCCAAGGACTGCGAGTAAAAAGTATGTTTACATTCTAGGTGTGTCGTTGTTTAGCTAGATCAGGGTCTAAAGACTTACCTCAAACCATTTCTAGGAAGCAGCATGACCAGGTGGAAATAATAACTAAGGTACTTGTTAAGCACTTACTATGTGCCAAGCACTGTCCCAAGCAACGGAAAGAGCACAGACCAAGAGTCAGAGACCTGGGTCCTAACCCCGGCTCAACTACTGGTATGTCGTGTGACCTTGGGCAACTCATTTGACTCCTCTGGACCTCCGTTTCCTCATCTGAAAGTCGGGGATTCGATCTTACTCCCTCCTCCTTGGGCTGTAAGCCCCACAGGGATTAGCCTGTACCTAGCCCAGTGCTTAGAACAGTGCCTGTCACACAGTAAGCATTTAAGTACCACGACAAAGAGACGCCAACGTCCTCTCATCCGACACAAAATCCTCATGTCTCCCAGCTGGCCAAAGTGCTTGGAATTGAAGAGTTCAAGCTCCACTGCAAACTCTACTTGGCAGCACCCTTCTAGGACACTTCCAGAGCAGGGATATATTTCTGCCTTAACCTGCCACATCAGTCATCCATCAGTGATATTTATTGAGCGCTTACTATTGCAAAGCACTGGACCAAGCCCTGGGGAAAGGCTGACGCAACACAGTTGGAAGATGCGTTCCCTACCCACATATGGGGAGAGATAAGAGATATGACTTTTCAAGACAAAAAGCTACCCCCAGCCTCCATCCCCCTCAAACACATTAATACAGTCACTCTTCCTATCCCTCCGGGATTACTGCATCAGCCTTCCTGCTGACCTCCCTGCCTTCTGTCTCTGCCCACTCCAGTCCATATTTCACTCCACTGTCTGGATCGTTTTTTTACAGAAACGTTCAGTCCGTGTTTCCCCAGTCCTCAAGAACTTCCAGTGGTTGCCCATCCATCTCGGCAGCAAACAGAAACTCTTTACCTTCTGCTTTAAAGTATTCAATTGCCTTGCCCGCTCCTACCTCACTTTGCTCCTCTCCTACAACCCAGCCCACATACTTTGCTCCTCGAATGCTAATCTTCTCACTGTGCCTCCATCTCGCCTCTGACCCCATCGTCTATGTTCTGCCTGGAAAGCTCTACCTCCTCAAATCTGACAATTACTCTCCCCTCCTTCAAAGCCTTTTTGAAGGCACATCTCCTCCAAGAGGCATTCTCAGACTAAGCCCCACATTTCCTCATCTCCCACTCCTTTCAGCGTCGCTCTGACTTGTTTCCTTTGCTCTTCCCCATCCTTCCAGTCCCATAGCACTTACATATAAATTCTGTCAATTTTATTTATTTGTACTGATGTTTGTCTCCTCCCCGTTAGACTGTGAGTTCGATTTGGGCAGGGAATGTCACTGTTAATTGTTGAATTGTATTTTCCCAAGTGCTGAGTACGGTGTTCTGCATACAGTAAGCACTCAGTAAATATGACTGAATGAATGAATGAACCTGGAGGCAGAGTGGGCTAATGGAAAGACCCCAGGCCTGGGAGTCAGAGGACATGGGTTCTAATCCCAGCTCTGCCACGTTTCCTGTGTGAAACTGGGCGAGTCATTTCACTTCTACATTAATTACATTAATGTCATTACATTACCCCATTAATGCAAGCACTTATCCTGTCCCGCCTTGATTATTGCATCAGCCTCCTTGCTGACCTCTCTGCCTCCCTTCTCTCCTGACTCCAGTCCATACTCCATTTGGCTGCCGGAATCACTTTCCTTCAAAAATGTTCACATCACGTTTCCCACTCCTCAAGAAACATCAATGGTTGCCCATCCACCTCCGCATCAAACAGAAACACCTCACCATTGGCTTTAAAGTAGTCCATCACCTTGCCCCCTCTCCTATCTCACCTCACTACTCTCCTACTACAACCCAGCCCAGATATTTTGTTCCTCTAATGCTAACCTTTTCACTGTACCTCCATCTCGTCTATCTCGCCGTCAACTTCTTGCCCATATCCTACCTCTGGCCTGGAACGCCTTCCCTCCTCATATCGGACAGATAATTGCTCTCCCCGACTTCAAAGCCAAATGAAGCCCCATCTCCTTCACAAAGCTTTCCCTAAGTCCTCCTCTCCTCTCACTCCCTTCTGCACCGCTCTTACTTGCTCCTTCATTCATTTCCCCACCCAACCCGACAGCACATATGTATCTATCTATATATCTGTAATTTATTTACTTATCTATTTATATTGTCAGTCTCCTCCTCTAGACAGTGAGCTCGTTGTGGGCAGGAATGTGTCTGTTGTTATATTATACTCTCCCTAGCACTTAGTACAGTGCTTTGCACACAGTAAGCGCTCGATAAATACGATGGAACGATTGAACTTCTCTGTGCCTCAGTTACCTCATCTGGAAAATGGGGATTCAGACTGTGAGCCCCATGTGGGGCAGGGACTGTGTCCAACCTGATTACCTTGAATCGCCCCCAGCATTTAGACCAGTGCTTGGCACTGAGTAAGTGCTTAACAAATACCACTGTTATTATTATATAACCATTATATGATAATAATATTAAACCCATCACTCAGGGTTGTCACAACAGTAAACTCTGCTCTCCCCATCTTCAAAGTCATTCTGAAGTCTCAATTCCTCTAGGAAGACTTCCCCAATTAACGTGTCAAATCCCCACTCTCAATCCAGATCCAGCAACCCTCATGTAATCATGTAGTCACCTAAAAACTCCTCACCCCTGGCTTCAAAGCAGTCCATTCCCTTGACCCCTCCTACCTCACCTTGCTCCTCTCCTACTCCAACCCAGCCCACACACTTTGCTCCTTTAATGCTAACCTTTTCCTTGTACCTCCATTTCGTCTATCTCACCGCTAACCTCTTGCCTTCATCCTACCTCTGGCCTGGAACACCCTCCCTCCTCATATTAGACAGATAATTGCTCTCCCCCACTTCAAAGTTTATTGAAGGCACATCTCTTTCCCTGACTAAGCCCTCCTTTCCTCTTCTCCCACTCTCTTCTGCATCACTCTTACTCCCTTCATTCATCCTCCCTCCCATCTCCACAGCACGTGTGTATATACAAAATATAAATAACCTATATTTTATTTATGTATATTAATGTCTTTCTCCCCCTCTAGACTGTGAGCTCATTGTGGGCGGTGACTGTGTCTGTTGTACTGTACTCTCCCAAGCACTTAGTACAGTGCTTTGCATAAAGTAAGCACTCAATAAATAAGATTGAATGAATGAACTACCAGTAGCACTCCTGGGCAGAGCTTATATACCAAGCATTAACTCATCTACACATCCCCATTTCCTTCTCCATCAGTCATGGTATTTATTGAGAGTTTACCATGTGCAGAGCACTGTATTAAACAATTGGGAGAGTACAAGACAGTGGAGTTGGTAGGCATGTTCTCTGCCCACCAGGAGCTTTTCTCAATCAATCATCAATAGTATTTATTGAGCACCTACTCCACACAGAGCACTGTGCTAAATAAATGACACAAAAAGGGAAGCAACACAGTTAAAAGATAGGCACATAAAAGCTTAAGGAAAGGGGGTGAAGTGAGCACCCAGTTGTTCGGGAGTATTTAGGGTGGTGTGGAAGTGTTCAAGTAGAAGAAGAAAATGGGGAGTTAGGGTGAGGAAAGGAGAGATTAATCAGGGAAGGCCTCTGGAAGGAGATGTGACTTCAGGAGGGCTTTGAAGATGGGTAGAGCAGTAGCTGGATATGAAGGGAGAGGGAATTCCGAGCAAGAAATGGGTCCGCAGTGAGAGAGACACGAGAGAGAGGAGAGCGAGAGGAGGTTGGTGTTAGAGGAGTGGAGTGTGTGGGCTGGGTTGGAGTAGGAGAGCAGCAAGGTGAGGTAGGAGGGGGAAAGCAGCGTGGCTCAGTGGAAAGAGCCCGGGCTTGGGAGTCAGAGGTCATGGGTTCGAATCCCGGCTCTGCCACTTGTCAGCTGTGTGACCATGGGCAAGTCACTTAACTTCTCTGGGCCTCAGTTACCTCATCTGGAAAATGGGAATTAACTGTGAGCCTCACGGGGGACAACCCGATTACCCTGTATCTACCCCAGCGCTTAGAACAGTGCTCTGCACATAGTAAGTGCTTAACAAATACCAACATCATTATTATTATTATTATTAAAGTCGATGGAGAGGAGTTTCTGGAATGATTGGTTGATGCGGAGGTGGATGGACAACCGCCAGAGGTTACTGAGTGGGGAGGCGTCCACCTTTTGGTAACTTATTTTAGTGTCTGTCTTCCCTGCTAGCAGTGTGACTTAGTGGAAAGAGCACGGGCTTGGATGTCAGAGGACATGGTTTCTAATCGCAGCTCCACCACCTGTCAGCTGTGTGACTTTGGGCAAGTCACTTAACTTCTCAGTGCCTCAGTGACCTCATCTGTAAAAAGGGGATTAAGATTGTGAGTCTCACGTGGGACAACCTGATTACCTTGTATCTACCCCAGTGCATAGAACAGTGCTCGGCACATAGTAAGCGCTTAACAAATACCAACATTATTATTATTATTGTCTGCTGTGTGACCTTGGGTCAGTCACTTAACTTTCCTGTACTTCAGTTACCTCATCTATAAAATGGGGATTAAGACTGTGAGCTCCACATGGGACACTAGTGATTTCAAAGCTCTCCATTACTTGGCTCCTTCTTACCTTTCCTCCCTTCTCTCCTTCTACATCCCAGCCTGCACACTCCACTCTTCTGGTGTCACTGCATATACATGTATATATCTAAAATTCTATTTATTTATATCGATGTTTGCTTGTTTTGATGTCTGTCTCCCCCCCTTCTAGACTGTAAACCCTTTGTGGGCAGGGATTGTCTCTCTTTATTGCTGTATTGTACTTTCCAGGCACTTAATTCAGTGGTCTAGACACAGTAAGCGCTCAATAAGTACAGCTGAATGACAACCTGATTAACTTGTATCAACTCCAACGCTTAGATCAGTGCTTGGCACATAGTAAGCGCTTAACAAATGCCATTATTATTATTATTATGGTCGGCAGGAGACTGGGAGAGGGACCACTCCCTACCTACCCTGGGAACCAGTTGGGAAACAACAGGGAGGAACACAACTTGAGGGGGTGGGGAACAGCCCAGCCTGAATAATAATGATAATAATAATAACTGTGGTATTTGTTAGGCGCTTACGATGTGTCGGGTACTCTTCTAAGCACTGGGGGACATACAAGCTAATCAGGTTGGACACAGTCCCTGTCCCACATAGGGCTCACAGTCTTAATTCCCACTTTCCAGAGGAAGGAACTGAAGCCCAGAGGAAGTGAAATGACTTGCCCAAGGTCACACAGCAGACAACTGGTGGATCCAGGAATATAACCCAGGTCTTTCTGACTCCCAGGCCCGTGCTCTATCCACTAAGCCGCGCTGCTTCTCTAAGCAGGGGACTCAGCGTGGAGTCCCCCTGCTTGCAAGAGCAGGGTGGCAGGGGGTGGGGCAGAGGACGGAAAGGCCCAGGTGGGCATAGTGGATAGCGCAGGGTCCTGGGAGTCACGAGGTAATGGGTTCTAATCCAGATTCTGCCACTCATCTGCTGTGACCTTGGGCAAGTCCCTTTACTTTTACTGTGCCTCAGTTCCCTCATGATGCAAAATGGGGACTGAGACTGTGAGCCTCATGTGGGACAGGGACTGTGTCCAACCAAATTTCCTTGTATCTACCTCAGTACTTAGAACAGTGCCTGGCACATGGGAAGAGGTTAACAAATATCCTAATTATCATTATTATTATAATGTTGGTATTTGTTAAGCGCTTACTATGTGCAGAGCATATACTGTAAGGAGGGGCGGGAGCCTGAGAGGGAGCCCCAGGCCCTGCCTGTCAATCTAAAAGTTTGTTTGCAAAGTGCACAGGGTAGGAGGAGAAAGGGGGATAAGTCCAGGGTGGGAAAGGAGGAGGAGGGGGTGGAAGGACTGGGCATGGGATGGAAGGATGGGGAACTGGAAAATGGGGGGGTAGAAGGGGGCTGAAAGGTGGAGGGGATGGAAAGGTGGAGTGGGTGGAAAGGTGGAGGGGGTGGAAAGGTGGAGGGAGGTGGAAAAATGGAGGGGGGTGGAAAAATGGAGGGGGGTGGAAAGGTGGGGGAAGAAGAAGGATGGGGGGCAGAAGGACGGGGGGGCAAAAGGATAAGAAGGACGGGGGGGGTAGAAGGATGGGGGGTAGAAGGATGGAGGGGTAGAAGGATGGGAGGGTAGAAGGATGGGGGGGTAGAAGGATGGGGGGTAGAAGGATGGCGGGTAGAAGAATGGGGGAAGACGTTTGGAGGAAGAAGTTTGGGGGGAGAAGTTTGGGGGGAGAAGAAGGATGGGGGTAGAAGAATGGGGGTAGGAGTAGGGGGGTAGAGGGATGGGGGTGTAGAAGGATGGGCGCGGGGTGGGCGGTGGGGGGGGGGGGGGGGAAAGGAAGGAATGCGGGATCCGGGACGTGTCGCGGGAAAGTCTGCCGAGTTTGCAACAACAACCCCGCCGCCCCCGCCCCCGCCCTGCCCCAAGCGCTCGGTCCAGGACCGTGCGGACCGTAGCGGGTCCCGGGCCGGAGAGGGAGGGTCGGGAGGCGGGGCCGAGAGCCCCCCACCCCCCACCCGCGGCCCGCACCGCCCCGCACCCCCCGCGCCCCCGCCCACCCCCGGAGGGCGGCGCTGTCCCGCAAAACCGCAGAAAAGCCCCGCGTCCGGGGGGAGGGGAGGGAAGGGGACCGGCGGGGAGGGGAGCGGCCCGCACCGCCCCGCACCCCCAGCCCCGCACCCCGCACCCCCTGTCCCGCGCTCACCCACGCCGTATTTCTCCTCCCTCTTGGCGGGCACCCAGCGGGTCATGGTGCGGGGGGTCTGGGGGGGCGGGGGGCGGGGGTCTGGGGGTCCGGGGGTGCGGGGACGGTGCGGGGCGGAGGTCTAGGCGGCCATCTTCCACCCTGGAGCGCGCCGGGACGAGCTGGAAAGTTGGCGGAGCAAGGGGGAGGGGGACGGGGACGGGGAAGGGGCGGGACGGACACGCGGGACGGGGCGGGGGCGGGGCCGGCCGAGGGGACCCAGCGGGATGGACAGCCGGGGGGGACGGGGGGGACACGGACCCACATGCGGCACTGCACCGTGATGGAGTGGACTGGACAGGAGGGATGGAGAGGGACGGACGGGAGGGATGGAGTGGACGGGACAGGAGGGATGGAGAGGGAACGGACAGGAGGGACGGAGAGGACTGGACAGGCGGGACAGGACGGAGTGGGGTGGACAGGCGGGATGGAGAGGAACGGACAGGAGGGACTGGATGGAGGGGGACGGACAGGAGGGCCGGAGAGGACTGGACAGGCGGGATGGAGTGGACTGGACAGGCGGGATGGAGAGGGACGGACAGGAGGGACGGAGAGGACTGGACAGGCGGGATGGAGAGGGACGGACAGGAGGGATGGAGAGGGACGGACAGGCGGGCCGGAGTATGCTGGACAGGCGGGACTAGAAGGCGTTGGGCGGACAGGCGGGCCGGAGTGGGGCGGAGTGGACGGGACTGGACGGCGTTGGGTGGACAGGCGGGACGGAGAAGGACGGACAGGCGGGCCATAGTGTGCTGGACAGGCGGGACTAGACGGTGTTGGGCGGACAGGCGGGACGGAGTGAGCTGGACAGGCGGGACGGAGTGTGCTGGACAGGAGGGACGGACAGGCGGGCCGGAGAGGGGCGGAGTGGACGGGACTGGACGGCGTTGGGTGGTCAGGTGGCCGGGGGAGGAGCGGGACTGGACAGCGGAGAGAGATAGAGAGGGACGGACTGGACTGCACTGGACGGCGTTGGGTGGACAGGAGGGCCGGAGTGGACTGGACAGGCGGGCCTGGATGGCTTTGGGTGGACAGGCGGGGAGAAAAGGGACGGACAGGCGGGGCGGAGTGTGCTGGACAGGCGGGACTGGTCAGCGTTGGGTGGACAGGAGGGCCGAGAGGACTGGACTGGACGGGCGGGACTGGACGGCGTTGGGTAG
The DNA here is from genome assembly GCF_004115215.2 of Ornithorhynchus anatinus. Taxonomy (NCBI): domain Eukaryota; kingdom Metazoa; phylum Chordata; class Mammalia; order Monotremata; family Ornithorhynchidae; genus Ornithorhynchus; species Ornithorhynchus anatinus. The sequence continues at coordinate 140,623,100 of NC_041730.1, forward strand.
ACAGACAGGCCGGAGTAGACTGGATAGGCGAGCCTGGACGGCAGGACGGGATGGACAGACGGGGGGGGAGGATTTGGGCGGACAGGAAGGACTGGACTGGACAGCGAGGACGGACTTGGGTGGACAGTCGGGGTGGGACAGAGAGGGACGGACACGCTGGCCAGGGTGGGTGTGTGACCTTGGGCAAATCACTTCACTTCTCTGGGCCTCAGTGACCTCATCTGTAATAATAATAATAATGGTATTTGTTAAGTGCTTACTGTGTGCTGAGCAGTGTTCTAAGCGCTGGGGTAGATAGAAGGTAAGCAGGTTGTCCCACATGGGGCTCACAGTTTTAATCCCCATTTTAACAATAATAATGATGGTATTTGTTAAGCACGTACTATGTGCCGAGCAGTGTTCTAAGCGCTAGGGTAGATAGAAGGTAAGCTCACAGTTTTAATCCCCATTTTAACAATAATAATGATGGTGTTTGTTAAGTGCTTACTATGCTATGTGCCAAGCACTGTTCTAAACACTGAGGTGGATACAAGATAATCAGGTTGTCCCACATCGGGCTCACAGTCTTCATCCCCATATTACAGATGAGGTCACTGAGGCACCGAGAAGTGAAGTGATTTGCCCAAAGTCACAGAGCTGACCAGTGGCAGAGCTGGGATTAGAACCCACGTCCTCTGACTCCCAAGCCCGGGCTCTTGCCACTAAGCCACGCTGCTTCTCAAAATGGAAATTATCTGTAAAATGGAAATTATCGGACAGGTGGGGCTGGATTGGTCAGCCAGGACGGAGCTGGGAGGACAGGCGGGATGGAGAGGGATGGGCACAAGGGTCACAGCGGGTATGGCACTTCTCTGTGCCTCACTGACCTCATCTATAAAATGGGGATGAAGACTGTGAGCCCTACATGGAACAACCTCATTACCTTAGTAGAAAGAGCCGGGGCTTTGGAGTCTGAGGTTGTGGGTTCTAATCCCGACTCCGCCACTCATCAGCTGTGTGTCTTTGGGCAAGTCACTTCACTTCTCTAGGCCTCAGTGACCTCATCTGAAAAATGGGGATCAAGACTGTGAGCTTCACATGGAACAACCTGTTACCCTTGTATCTATTCCAGCATTTAGATCAGGGCTTGGCACATAGTAAGCGCTTAACAAATACCAACATTATTATTATCACCCCAGCACTTAGAACAATGCTGCGCAAATATTATTATGATTAATCATTATTTATTGAGCACTTACAGTGTGCGGAGCGCTCTACTAAGCACTTGGGAGCAGACAATATAAAGGAGTTGGTAGATAGGCTTTCCTGCCCACCATGAACTCTATCAATCAATGGTATTTATTGAGCATTTCCTCTGTGCAGAGCACTGGATTAAGTGCTTGGGAGAGTAGACACATTCCCTCCCCATGAGGAGCTTCCAATCCAGAGGTAAAGAATGTAATCCCTCCCCCGACCCTCGCCCCCAAAGTTGAGACGTCCCCCATGTTGGTATCCCGCTGGGAAATGGAGTTCCTTTCCTCCTCCCCTACTCCCATCCAATCCACAGTGAAATCCAAACCATGTGCTCCCACTTCTTCCAAGGGCCACCTTCGTGATTCACCTGGCTTCTTACCAACACTTCTACCTTGAAACCAGAGCCAAAGGGAGCCTCTTCTCCAAAATGTCGGTGAAGAATTAAGGTTTTATCTCTCAAAGCATTTTCATAAGATGAATTGGCATCGGCGGGGTTTATCGGGTGTCTACAAGGAGCAGAGAGACAGATGGAGTGTTTCATCAATTAATCGTATTTACTGAGCACTTACTGTATACAGAGCACTGTACTAAGCACTTGGGAGAGGACAATATAGCAATGTAACAGAGTTGCTGTACTGGGCCTCTTCCATGTGCAGAGCATTGTATTGGATACCTACTGGGTGCGGAGCACTCACCTGGACTCCTGCACTCTGCAGAGCACAGTCCTGAACCACCCTTGACCCCACAGCTCCTTCCAGTTATCGCCCCATCTCCCTCCTACCATTTTTCTCCAAACTCCTCGGGCGAGCTGCCAACACCCGCTGTCTCAAATTCCTCTCCGCCAATTCTCTCTTTGACCCACTCCGATCTGGCTTCCGTCCCCTTCACTCCAAAGAACTGGCCCTCTCAGAGGTCACCAATGGTCTCCTTCTTGCCCAGTCCAATGGCCTCTACTTCATCCTGATCCTCCTCGACCCCTCAGCTACCTTCGACCCTGTGGACCACCCCCTTCTCCTGGAAATGTTTTCCAACCTTGGCTTCACTGACTCTGGCTCTCCCGGTTCTCCTCATGTCTCTGGCTGTTAATTCTCAGTTTCCTTCAAGGGCTCCTCCTCCCCCTCCCATCCCCTAACTGTGGGGGTCCCTCAAGGTTCAGTTCTGGCTCCCCTTCTATTCTCCATCTATACCCACTTCATTGAAGCACTCATTCACTCTTATGGCTTCAAATACCACCTCTATGCGGATGATACCCAAATCTACCATTGCCAAGCCCTGATCTCTCTCCCTCTCTCTCTTCAGTCTCGTATTTCCTCCTGTCTTGAAGACATCTCTACTTGGATGCCTTCCCGACACCTCAAACTTAACGTGTCCAAAACAGAACTCCTTATCTTCCCGCCCAAACCCTGTCCTCCCCTGGCTTTCCCAAAACTGTAGACGGCCTGTCTCACAAGCCCATAACCTTGGCGTTATCCTTGGCTCCTCTCTCTCTTTCAACCCACACATTCAATCAGTCTTCAAATCCTATCTGTCCCACCTTCACAACATCACTAAAATCTGCCCTTTCCTCTCCATCCAAACCACTACCACATTAAAACTATCACTCATCCTATCCCTCCTGGATTACTGCATCAGACTCCTTGCTTTCCTTCCAGTCTCCTGTCTCTCCTCACTCCAGGCCATACTTCACTAAGCTGCTGCCAGGTCATTGTTCCACAAAAACGTTCAGGACATGTCACCCTGCTCCTCAGAGAACTCCAGTGGTTGCCCATCCACCTCCACATCAAACAAAAACTCCTCACCGTTGCCTTTAAAGCAGTCCCCCACGTTGCCCCCTCCTACTTCACCTCACTTCTCTTCTACAACCCAGCCCGCTTACTTTGTTCCTCTAGTGCTAACCTTTTCATTGTGCCTCCAACTCTCCTGTCTCCGCCGACCCCTAACTCATGTCCTGCTTCTGGCCTGGAACGTCCTCCCTCCTCAAATCTGCCAGATAATTACTCTCCCCACCTTCAAAGCCCTACTGAAGGCACATCTCCCCGAAGAGGCATTCCCAGACTATGTTCCACCTTTCCTCATCTCCCACTCCCTTCTGCATCACCATGACTTGTTTCCTTTGTTTCTCCCCCATCCCAACCCCACAGCACTTATGTACATACCTGCAGTTTTATTGATTTGTATTGCTGTCTGTCTCCTCCCCCCCCCCCCACCAAGACTGTAAGCTCACTGTGGGCAGGGAATATCATAGTTTATTGTTGTATTGAACTCTCCCAAGCCCTTAGTACAATGCTCTGCACACAGTAAGCATTTAATAAATATGATTTAATTCATTAATGAGAGTTCTGTACTGGTTGTCTCTTGCTCTGTCCTGATTGTCCTTGTGGTGAGCCCACAGCAAGCTGCCTTGCAAGTGACTGTTTCTGATCCCGCCAAAAACAACAAGGAAGAGACTGGTGAAGGCACTGATGGGCTCTACTTGTGAGGACATATGGTTGTTAGCCTATGGGGGCAGAGCATACAGGGAGATATGGCCTTCTCTCCCTTTTCTACCCAGAAATGAGCCTGGACCAGTTAATCACTGCCACGGAGAGGCACAGCTGCAACACCTAAGGCAGATAAAAGGTGCTCATTTTGAATCATGAGGAAGCACTTGGGAGCAAAGCAGAAGCACTGAGGGAGAAGCAGGAAGGAAGCAGAACTTGGGGGAAAGCGGCGTGCAAATGAGGCTTGCAGCATCAGCGGTCTGTGTCGCCAGGATCTTCGCCTAACCTTCCGCTGCAGGATTGGCAGAATGGACTCCCTTGACCACCGGTGTGGTACTGGACCTATGGTGGAGTGAAGCGGGTGTGTGAGAGTATGTGTTACTCCCTTGCACGTTGGTAAGTAAAAACCTTTCCAGAGTAACCTCAGTGGTTGGTGGTGTGGTCTGACTTGTTACGTGTCACTGAGGCTATCCCGGACCAGGAAAGTCCTGGTTGGTAGGAGCTGGGGGCTTGTGATAGTCCTAAGAGAACCGTCAATGAAAATTCAACAACCCAGTTCTGGCCTTAGGATTTTAGTGAGTCAATCATATTAATTGAGTGCTTACTCTGCACAGAGTACTTTACTTTGCACTTGGGAGAGTACAATATCACAGACACATTCCCTGCCCCCAACAAGTCTACAGTCTAGAGGCAGGCAGACAGACGTAAATATAAATAAGATTACTGATAGGGGCAAAAGTGCTGTGGAGTAGGGTTGAATAACGGGAGCAAGTCTGGGTGATGCAGAAAGGAGTGGTAGGAGAGGAAAGGGGGGGCTCAGTCAGGGAAGGCCTGCTGAAGGAGATGTCCCCTCCACAAGGCTTTGAAGTGAGGAGGGAAATAGTCCATTGGATGTGAAAAGGGAGGGTATTCCTGGCCGGAGGCAGGGCAAAGGCGAGAGTCAGCTGTGAAATGATATTGAGGTACAGTGGGAAGGTTGGCATTAGAGACGTGAAATGTGTAGGCTGGTTTGTAGTAGAGTAGTGATGTGAGGTAGGAGGAGGCAAGAGGATTGACTGCTTTAAAGCTGATGATAAGAAGGGTCAGTTTGATGTGGAGGTGGTTAGGCAACCACTGGAGGTTCTTGAGAAGCAGAGAAACATGGTCCGAACGTTTTGGTAGAAAAATGATCCGGACAGCAGAATGAAGTATGGCCTGGAGTGGAGAGAGACAAGAGGAGGGAGGTCAGCAAGGAGGCTGAAAGAGTAGTCAAGGCAGGACGGGATAAGTGCTTGGACTAAAGTGGTAGCGGTTTGGATGGAGAGGAAAGGGTGGATTTCAGTAATTTTGTGAAGGTCAAACCGACAGGATTTAGTAATGGATTGAATATGTGAGTTGAATGAGAGGGAGGAGTCAAGGATAACACCAAGGTTACGAGCTTGTGAGACAGGAAGGATGCTAGTGCCGTCTACGATGATGGGAAATTCAAGGGGAGGACAGGGTTTGGGTGGGGAGATAAGAAGTTCTGTTTTACAAGTTAAGTTTGAGATGATGTTGGGACATCGAAGTGGAGATGTCCTGAAGGCAAGAGGAAATGTGAGACTGCAGAGAAGGAGAGAGATCAGGGTTGGAGATGTAGATTTGAGAACCATCTGCATAGAGGTGGTAATTGAAGCCATTTGAGCGAATGAATTCTCCAAGGGAGTGGGTGTAGATGGAGGATAGAAGGGGAGCCAGAACTCAACCCTGAGGGAGCCCCACAGTTAAGGCGTGGGAGGCAGAGGAGGACTGAGAATGAACAGCCAGAGAGATAAGAGGAGAACCAGGAGAGGACAGTGTCAACAAAGCCGAGATTGGATCCTTTTTCCAGGAAAAAGGGATAGTCCAGCATGTCGAAAGCAGCTGAGAAGTCACGTTAGAAGAGTTAGGATGGAGTAAAGGCTGTTGGATCTGACAAGAAGGAGAGCATTGTTGACATTTGAGAGGGCAGTTGCCGTGGAGTGAAAGGGATGGAAGCCAGATTGGAGGGGGTCAAAGAGAGAATTAGAGGAGAGGAAGGGGAGGCAGTGGGGGTAGATGACTCGCTCAATACATTTGGAGAGGAATGGTAAGCACGATATAGGGTGATAACCGGAGGGAACCATGGACTCAAGGGAGGATTTATTTTGTTTAGGATAGGGGAGAGATGAGCCTGTTGGGAAGCAGTGGGGCAGAAGCCACTGGGGAGGGAACAACTGTATATGATAGTCAGGGAGGGAAGAAGGAAGGGGGCAAATGTTCCAGTAAGGTGGGAAGGGACGATTTCAGATGCACAAGTGGATGGGATAGACTTTGGGAGAAGGCAGGAGATCGCCTCTTGAGATACTCCTCTTAAGGCCAAAAGTGGAGAAGTGTGGCCTAATGGATAGAGCCTGGTCCCGGGAGTCCAAAGGTACTGAATTTGAATTAATAATAATAACTGTGGTATTTGTCAAATGCTTACTCTGTGCCAGGCACTGTACTAAGCACTGGGGTGGATGCAAGGTAATTGGGTTGGACACATTCCCTGTCCCACATAGGGCTCACATTCTTCATCCCCATTTTACAGATGAGGGAACTGAGGCCCAGTGAAGTGACTTGCCCAAGGTCACATAGGCAAATAGCAGAGCTGGAATTAGAACCCATGTCTTTCTGACTTCCAGGCCCAGGCTCTACCCACTAGGGCTCGCTGCTTCACCACTTGTCTGCAGTGTGACCTTGGGCAAGTCACTTCACTTCTCTGGGCCTCAGTTACCTTATCTATATAATGGGGATTATCATAATAATAATAATATTGGTATTTGTTAAGCGCTTACTATGTGCAGAGCACTGTTCTAAGCCCTGGGGTAGATACAGGCTCAGCTCATCAAGTTGTCCCACATGAGGCTTACAGTTAATCCCCATTTTCCAGTTGAGGTAACTGAGGCACCGAGAAGTGAAGTGACTTGCCCACAGTCACATAGCTGACAAGTGGCAGAGCGGGGATTCGAACCCATGACCTCTGACTCCTAAGCCTGGGCTCTTTCCACTGAGCCATGCCGCTTCTCTAATCTCATATCATCATTACCATTGTCATTATTATTAACAATAATAATTCATATTTTTAAGCACCTAATATATGCTAAACACTGTACTAAGCACTGGGATAAATACAAGATAATCAGGTTGAACACAGTCCCTGTCCTACCTGAGGCTCACTGTTTAATTAGGAGGGGGAACAGGTTTTGAATCCCCATTTTACAGTTAAGGAAACAGGCACACAGAAGTGAAGCAACTTGTCCAAGGTCACTTAGCAGGCAAGTGGCAAAGCTGGGATTAGAACCCAGATCCTGAGAAGCAGTGTGGCTTAGTGGGTAGTTCATGGGCCTGGAAGTCAGAAGATTATGGGTTCTAATCCTGGCTTTGCTACCTATCTGCTGAGTGATCTTGGGCAATTCACTACACCTCTCTGGTCCTCAGTTACTTCATCTGTAAAATGGGGATTAAGTGTGTGAGCCCTATGTGGGACAGGGACTGTGTCCAACCTGACTCACTTGTCTCTACCCCAGTGCTTAGAACAGTGCTTGGCACACAGTCAGCATTTAACAAGTACCATAATTATTAGATCCTCCGACTCCCAAGCCTATGCTCTTTCCACTAGGCCACTCTGCTTCTCCTGATGATGATGGTATTTAAGCGCTTACTACGTGTCGAGCACTGTTCTAAGCATTGGAGACAATAACAATGAAGACTCTGGAAGTGGTAGAACTGTGAAGAATAATTTCACCTCTGTCACTGTTCAAAGGGATTTTTCTTATGAGAAACAGTGTGGCACAGTGGAAAGAGCCCCGGTTTGAGAGTCAGAGGTTGTGGGTTTTAATCCCCGGCTCCGCCACTGATCCCCTGTGTGTCTTTTGTCATGTCACTTGACTTCTCTGTGCCTCAGTTCCCTCATCTGTAAATTGGAGTTTCAGACTGTGAGCCCCACGTGGGACAACCTCATTACCTTGTATCTACCTCAGTGCTTAGAACTGTGCTTGGCAGATAGTAAGCACTTAACAAATGCCATCATTGTTATTATTTGCTCCGTCCCCTAGAGAGACTGTGCTCTCTGGACATGAGGGTTTCCCCGCTGAACATCGCCTCTCTGTGTCTGCCGGGGTGTGGAGAAGTCAGCTTGGCTGAACTCGTGTGCGTGCGTGCGTCCCTGACTCCCCCGAAGAGGGGCCTCTGGTTGAGGACGCGGCAGGGATGTGGGGGCGGGAGGAATGCCCCACCCGGTTTGGGAATGAGCACCGTTGGGACGAGGCCAGGGGACCCCTGAGCCGTGCTCTTGGCAGTCGTTTCCGGAACCCTGCCCAGGAGTCAAAGACGTGGTCAGCCTCTCTGTTTAGGAGCAGAAAGTGAGTTGGCGTCATCCAAGTTTTCCTAATCTGAGCAGTTTTCAGGCTCAAATCTGGAACTCTAGGAAAGTCTTTCCCAATTCCCGGAAGAAATCCTGGAAAATAATAATAATGGTATTTGTTAAGCTCTTACCATGTGCCAGGCACTCTATTAAGGCCTGGGGTGGATACAAGCAAATCGGGTTGGACACAGCCCCTGTCCCATGTGTAGGACTCACAGTCTCGATCCCCATTTTACAGATGAGGTAACTGAGGCACAGAGAAAGCTAAGTGACTTGCCCAAGGTCACACAGCAGACAAGTGCCAGAGGCTGGATTAGAACGCTTGACCTTTTAACTCCCAGGCCGGAGCTGTAGCCATTGCGCCATGTTGCTTCTCTGGCTGACTCAAGTGGGTGGGGGGGACCACGGCAGTTACCAAGGCAACCGCCCTCTGGGTCACAGTGCTTCAACCCTGGGCTGTGCTCCCTGTCGCCGTCAGTGGGCCCTGCACCTACAAACTGTCCGTGTGCTCTTCACCGTACCTTGCGCCCCTGCCCGCCTACTGGCTCGTGGTGCTTGGGGTCCTGGTGGAAAGATGACGGGCAGGAACCAGAGAATGTCTGGGGTGCCAGGCAAGCCACCAGCACTAGAAGCAACTCCTCTGCATGAGCTCTCAGTCCAGTCATCTTCAAGAAGGGACCAAGACCTCATCCACCGTTCAAGATGACAAACGGTGGCTCCATAGTCGCTTCCTCTCCTGTGGGAAATTCGACCTTGCACAGCATCTTTTCCATGGAGATGCTGAATTCCTGTCCATTCCCCAATCCCCCAGGAGTTTTAACTTAGCCTAGTGGAGAAAGCCTTCTGGGTGGCCTTGGGCAAATCACTTACCTTGGCTGTCCCCTTTTTCTACTTCCTCCGCTCTGTAAATTATTTTAGTGCCCATCCTCCCTCCTAGGCTGTAAACTTCTAAAGAGCAGGGATCTTGTCTAATAATAATAATGGTATTAAGCGCTTTCTCTGTGCCAAGCACTGTTCTAAGTGCCAGGTATTTGTTAAGCACCTACTGTGTGCCAGACACTGTAGTAAGCGCTGGGGCAGATACAAGCAAATCAAGTTGGACACAATCCCTGTCCCATGTGGGACTAATAGTCTCGATCCCCATTTTACACATGAGGCAGTTGAGGCCCAGAGAAGTGAAGTGACTTGACCAAGGTCACGCAGCGGACAAATGGAGGAGCTGGGATTAGAACCCATGACCTTCTGACTCCCAGGCTTGTGCTGTAACCACTATACCATGCTGCCTCTCTACCAACTCTATAGTACCCTTCCAAGTGCTCCATACAGGGCTTGTAAATTCCTTGAGGGTAAGGATTAATACTATGGTACTCTCCCAAGCGCTCAATACAGTTCTCCACACAGTGTAAGCACTCACTAATTACCACTGGTTGATTAACTCTGAGTTGCCATTGGATTCCCCTTCAGGCTCTCTCCACCTTTGAACATTCCTAATTCAGTCAACCTCTAATCCCTGCTGTGCCTTGTTTACCAGGATTTTAATTAACTTCTTTACTCCCTTCTGGCCACAACCTGTTGACTTAATCTCCTTCTATGACTCGCTGCAGGTTTCCAGTTTTTAAAATCTGAGATGTTTTATAGAGCAGATTGATTGTCTCTGAATTAGTGTATGTTTATGGAAGAGTCTTCATGTTCAGCCAGAGTACCCAACCTCCCAAATGATGCAAATTGACAACACATATTACCGAAGTAATAAATGAAACACTGAATATTTCCTGGCATTTTCAAAGTGCTTTTATTTTTTTCAAGGCTCTTTCCCATCAGTTAGCTCATTTTATCCTCATGGCATCCTTTGCGGTAAGAGTTATCATCTCCATTTTACAGAGAAGGAAACTGAGGCCTCGAAGTAGTAATTGTGGTATTTTTAAAGCACTTACTATATGCCAGACACTGCTCTAAGCGCTGGGGTAGATACAAGATAATTGGGTTGGACATAGTCCCCATCCCACATAGAGCTCACAGTCTTAATCTCCATTTTACCAACATTTGGTATATTTGTAAATATTGGTAAATATTTACCAACATTACCAAATACCAACATTTTACAATAATGAAACTGAGGCAGAGAGAAGTGAAGTGAGTTGCCCAAGGTCACACAGCAGACAAGTGGTGGAGTTGGGATCAAAACCCATATCCTTCTGACTCCCAGGCCCCTCCTGTATCCACTAGGCCATGTGAAGTGACTTGCCCAAGGTCTTTCAGCAGGGCAAATTCAGGGATGAGATTAGAACCCAGGTCTCTGGAATCCCAGGCTGGTTCCTTTTGCACTAGGTCCTGGAACTCCCTCCTGCTCCATTTAAGACAGACCACCACTCTCCCCACCTCCAAAGCCTTATTAAAATCACATCTCCTCCCAGAGGCCTTCCCTGATTAAACCCTTAATTCCCCTATTCCTTCTCCCTTCTGTGACACCCTTGCATTTGGATCCGTTCCTTGAAAGACTTTGATATTCACCCCACCTATCAATCAATGGTATTTATTGAGTGCTTGCTATGTGCTGACCACTGTACTAAGCCATTGGGAGAGTATGATATAACAGAGTTGGTAGACATGTTGCCAACATGTACATGTCAAGCGCTTAGTACAATGCTCTGCACATAGTAAGCACTCAATAAATACTACTGAATGAATGAATGTTTCCTGTCCAGAAGGAGTTTACAGACTGGGGGGAGATATTGAAATAAATGATGGATATGGACATTAATTGCTTTTATGTAAGGCACTAATGGAGGTTTTTGAGGAATGGGGAAAGATGGACTAGTCATGGCTCAGTGGAAAGAGCCTGGTCTTTGGAGTCAGAGGTCATGGGTTCGACTCCCGGCTCTGCCACTTGTCAGCTGTGTGACTTTGGGCAAGTCACAACTTCTATGTGCCTCAGTTACCTCATCTGTAAAATGGGGATTAACTGTGAGCCTCATGTGGGATGACCTGATTACCCTGTATCTACCCCAGTGCTTAGAACAGTGCTCTGCACATAGTAAGTGCTTAACAAATACGAATATTACTAAAAATGATCCAGGTGGCAGATTTCAGATTTTGAACCCAGGTCATGGGTTCAAATTCCTGCTCTGCCACTTGTCAGCTGTGTGACTTTGGGCAAGTCACAACTTCTATGTGCCTCAGTTACCTCATCTGTAAAATGGGGATTAACTGTGAGCCTCATGTGGGATGACCTGATTACCCTGTATCTACCCCAGTGCTTAGAACAGTGCTCTGCACATAGTAAGTGCTTAACAAATACGAATATTACTAAAAATGATCCAGGTGGCAGATTTCAGATTTTGAACCCAGGTCATGGGTTCAAATTCCTGCTCTGCCACTTATCAGCTGTGTGACTTTGGGCAAGTCACAACTTCTATGTGCCTCAGTTACCTCATCTGTAAAATGGGGATTAACTGTGAGCCTCACGTGGGACAACCTGATTACCCTGTATCTACCCCAGTGCTTAGAACAGTGCTCTGCACATAGTAAATGCTTAACAAATACCAACATTATTATTATTATTATTATAATTATTAGATTGAAGTATGGACTGGGGTGAGGAGGGGCAGGAGGCTGATGCAGCAGTCAAGGTGGGATAGGATAAGTACTTCTGCCTGTGTCCTAGCAGTCTGTTGCTGACTTGTTCATTCCAAGTGCTTAGTACAGTGCTCTGCACATAGTAAGTGCTCAATAAATACTATTGAAATACTATTGAATGGATGGAGAGAGGAAGAACTAAATTCTAGAAATGTTGCAGAGATGGAGTTGACAAGATTTTCTGACTGACAGAATATGTGGTTTGAAGGAGTTAGATGGGTCAGGGATAATGCCAAGATTGCAGATTTGTGAGACAGGAAGAATGGTGGCTTTGTCAATAGCGATGGAAAAGTTGGCAGAAAGACAAGGTTTGGGAGGGAAAATGAAGAGAACAGTTTTGGACGAGTTGAGTTTAAAGTGTCAGCAGGACATCTGAGTAGAGATGTCCTGAAGATCATCATCATCATCATAATAATAATGGTATTTGTTAAGTGCTCACTATGTGGCAAGTACTGTTCTAAGCAATGAGGTAGATACAAGGTAATCAGATTGTCCCATGTGGGGCTGACATCGTTAATCCCCATTTTACAGATGAGGTAACTGAGGCACAAGGAAGTTAAGCAACTTGCCCAAGGTCACACAAGACAAATAGCGGGAGCCAGGATTAGAACCCATGACCTCTGACTCCCAAGCCCGTTCTCTTTCCACTAAGCAGCCCACATGGAGCTCACAGTCTTAGGGGGAGGGAGAACTGGTATTGAATCCTCATTTCACAGAAGAGGAAATGGAGACCTGGAGAAGTGAACTGACCTGCCCACAGTCATGCCGCAGAGAAGTGGCAGAGTTGGGTTTGAACCCAAGTCCTCTGACTTCCAGCCCCGGGCTCTTTCCGCTAGGCCACGCTGCTTCTCTTTAGATTAGTTGAAGCAACGGTAGGATTTACTAAGCACCCACTGGGTGCAATGCATTATGATAATCACTAGGGAAAGCACAAGGTAGAGAAGAGACGTGATTCCTGCCTGATCTCTCCCCAGAAGCTTCCACTCTAGCAGGGGATCATACGTTGATGTTCATTCATTCATTCAATAGTATTTATTGAGCGCTTACTATGTGCAGAGCACTGTACTAAGCGCTTGGGATGAACAAGTCGGCAACAGATAGAGACGGTCCCTGCCGTTTGACGGGCTTACGGTCTAATCGGGGGAGACGGACAGACAAGAACAATGGCAATAAACAGAGTCAAGGGGAAGAACATCTCGTAAAAACCGATGGCGACTAAATAGAATCGAGGCGATGTACAATTCATTAACAAAATAAATAGGGTAACGAAAATATATACAGTTGAGCGGACGAGTACGGTGCTGTGGGGATGGGAAGGGAGAGGTGGAGGAGCGGAGGGAAAAGGGGAAAATGAGGGTTAAGCTGCGGAGAGGTAAAGGGGGGATGGCAGAGGGAGTAGAGGGAGAAGAGGAGCTCAGTCTGGGAACGCCTCTCGGAGGAGGTGAGTTTTAAGTAGGGTTTTGAAGAGGGGAAGAGAATCAGTTCGGCGGAGGTGAGGAGGGAGGGCATTCCAGGACCGCGGGAGAACGTGACCTGGGGGTCGACGGCAGGATAGGCGAGACCGAGGGACGGTGAGGAGGTGGGCAGCGGAGGAGCGGAGCGTGCGGGGTGGGTGGTGGAAAAAGAGAAGGGAGGAGAGGTAGGAAGGGGCAAGGTGATGGAGAGCCTCGAAGCCTACAGTGAGGAGTTTTTGTTTGGAGCGGAGGTTGATAGGCAACCACTGGAGTTGTTTAAGAAGGGTAGTGACAGGCCCAGAGCGTTTCTGCAGGAAGATGAGCCGGGCAGCGGAGTGAAGAATAGACCGGAGTGGGGCGAGAGAGGAGGAAGGGAGGTCAGAGAGAAGGCTGACACGGTAGTCTAGCCGGGATATAACGAGAGCCCGTAACAGTAAGGTAGCCGTCTGGGTGGAGAGGAAAGGGTGGATCTTGGCGATATTGTAGAGGTGAAACCGGCAGGTCTCGGTAACGGATAGGACGTGTGGGGTGAACGAGAGAGACGAGTCAAGGATGACACCGAGATCGCGGGCCCGAGAGACGGGAAGGATGGTCGTGCCATCGACGGTTATAGAGAAGTCTGGGAGAGGACCGGGTTCGGGAAGGAAGATGAGGAGCTCAGTCTTGCTCATGTTGAGTTTTAGATGGCGGGCCGACATCCAGGTGGAGATGTCCTAGAGGCAGGAGGAGATGCGAGCCTGAAGGGAGGGGGAGAGGACAGGGGCGGAGATGTAGATCTGCGTGTCATCTGCGTAGAGATGGTAGTCAAAGCCGTGAGAGCGGATGAGTTCACCGAGGGAGTGAGTGTAAATGGAGAACAGAAAAGGGCTGAGAACTGACCCTTGAACTCCAACAGTTAAAGGATGGGAGGGGGAGGAGGCTCCGGCGAAGGAGACCGAGAATGACCGGCCAGAGAGGTGAGAGGAGAACCGGGAGAGGACAGAGTCCGTGAAGCCGAGGTGAGATAAGGTATGGAGGAGGAGGGGATGGTCGACAGTGTCAAAGGCGGCAGAGAGGTCAAGGAGAATCAGAATGGAGTAGGAGCCATTGGATCTGGCAAGAAGGAGGTCACGGGTGACCTTAGAGAGAGCAGTCTCGGTAGAGTGGAGGGGACGGAAGCCAGATCGGAGGGGGTCTAGGAGAGAATGGGAGTTAAGGAATTCTAAGCATCGATTTGTAGACGACTCATTCTAGGATTTTGGAAAGGAAGGGTAGTAGGGAGGTAGGGCGATAACTGGAGGGGGAAGTGGGGTCAAGAGCGAGTTTTTTTAGGATAGGGGAGACGTGGGCATGTTTGAAGGCAGAGGGGAAGGAGCCCTTGGAGATTGAGTGGTTAAAAATAGAAGTTAAGGAAGGGAGGAGGGCAGGGGCGATGGTTTTAAGAAGGTGAGAGGGAATGGGGTCCGAGGCGCAGGTGGAGGGGGTGGCACTTGTGAGGAGGGAGGAGATCTCCTCCGAGGATACTGCAGGGAAGGATGGGAAAGTAGGGGAGGGGGTCGGTGGGGGGGAGGGAAGAGGCGGAGGGGTGACTTTGGGGAGCTCAGACCCGATCGTGTTGATTTTCGTGAGGAAATAGGTGGCCAGATCATTGGGGGTGAGAGATGGGGGAGGGGGAGGAACAGGGGGCCTAAGGAGAGAGTTAAAGGTCCGGAACAATCGGCGGGGGTGACGGGCGTGGGTGTCGATGAGGGAGGAGAAGAAGCTTTGCCCGGCGGAGGAGAGGGCAGAGTTAAGGCGGGAAAGGATAAATTTGAAGTGCGTGAGGTCGGCTCGGTGCTTGGACTTTCGCCAGCGGCGCTCGGCAGCTCGAGCGTAGGAGCGTAGGAGGCAGACGGAGGAGGTGATCCGGGGCCGTGGGTCAGTGGAGCGAGAGCGGCGGAGGGAAAGGGGGGCGAGAGAGTCGAGATGAGTAGAGAGGGTGGAGTCAAGAGCGGAGACCTGATCGTCGAGAGTGGGAAGAGAGGACAGGGCGGCGAGGTGAGGAGAGATGCTATTGGAAAGACGGATGGGATCGAGAGAGCGGAGGTCTCTGTGGGGCAGTAGGTAAAATCCTTGGATGTTCAATTAATCAATCAGTGGTATTTCTTGAGTGCTTACTAGGTGCAGAGCACTGTACTGACACTCTACTAGAGAAACAGCGTGGCGTAGTGGACAGAGCAAGGGCTTGGGAATCAGAAAGACTTGGGTTCTAATCCTAGCTCTGACACTTGTCTGCTGTGTAACCTTGGGCAAGTCACTTAACTTCTCTGAGCCTCAGTTATCTCATCTGTAAAATGGGGATTGAGACTGTGCCCCAAAGGGGACAGGGACTGTGTACAACCCAATTTGTATCCCCCCCAGTGCTTAGTACAGTGCCTGGCATATAGTAAACACTTATACTATTATTATTACTAAGCACTTGGAAGAAGACAGTACAAAAGTGTTGGCAGACACATTCCCTGCCCACAGTGAGTTTACAGTCTAAAGGACTATAAATTCCAGAATAAGAGTTTATTCTCTTTGTTTTTGGTTGCAGGTTGGGTTCCTGTAGAATGCAAGCTCACTGTAGGTAGGGAGTGTGACTACCATCTCTGTTCTGTTGTACCCTCCCAAGAGTTTAGTACAGTGCTCTGCACACAGTAATGCTCAATAAATATGATTGGTTGATTGGTTCCCAGAACAGGTGCTGATTTTGCTCTCAGTCAAGATCTACTGAAATCTTAGAGCTTTGAAGATGAATATGTATAGACATTAGAGCGTGGCATGGCCTAGAGGAAAGATCGTGGGACTGGAAGTCAGGACCTGGGTTCTAATCCCTGCTCTGTCACTTGTCTGCTGTGTGACATTGGGCAAGTCATGAGTCCTCTTTGCTTCAGGTCCCTCATCTGCAAAATGGGGATTCAATGCCTGTTCTCCCTTCTACTCGGACTGTGAGCCCCATGAGGGGCCTGATTAACTCGCATCTACCCCAGGGCTTAGTACAGTGCTTGACACATGGTAAATACTAAAACAAATACCACAATCATTATTAGCGTCATTATTATCATACCAGGATGTCCACAAGTGAAATCAACCAATCAATAGTATCGATCGCATCTTATTGTGTGCCGAGCACTGTACTAACCACAGAGTCTCTGCCCACAGGAGCAGAAAAGTATTCTGAACTACCTACTCTGTATACAGGCAGTGAGATCAGGAGGGAAAACAGGGCAGGAACAAGTCAGGGAAAAAATACAAGAGAATAAATAAAGCAGAATAAATTAGATGAAGCCCAGTGTGCAAAAGGGGGAGAGACTCTTCCGATGAAATTCACCCTCGTGGAGACCATCTCTGCATTGGCAGCATTCTCTTCAAACCCAAAAACTACTTGACAGAAGAGGAAACTGAGGCCCAGCAGTAGAACTGGGACTAGAACCCAGGCCTCTTGGTCCCCAGTCCCAGGCTCTGTCCACCAGGCTACACTGTCGCCCTGCTTTGGTTTCAACAGGATGTCAGTGTGGCCATATCAAAGCCGGTCTCTCTTCATCATTCAAAAGTTATATCTCCAAACCAAACTCAAGATTGCAAAAAATATGCCATTTCAGGACCATCTGGGAGTTTTGCCCACCAAAATTCCGTGTGAACAAAGTTCTCATTAACTCAGGGAAATCAATTATATATTATCGTTGCCTTTGCAAACACTGGGAAGAGAAACCCAGCTAACGGTCTGTATTTCATAAATCATCCATGTGTAATTACCCAAGCAGATGGATAAATTCTATATGGCAACATAGCATCGTTTCTGTTTTCTACTTAACTGTTATGATCTTATTCGTACTGTGTCTGAATAACAGTCCTCGTTACAATATTTAATGAGGTGTATCTGGTGTATACAGTATATAAGGGTTTTTTGCCCTTCAAGTTTCTATGGTTTTATGAGAAGGTGAGGCTGGGTCAAGTGAAAAATATATCCCCCGAGGCCAGCAGCTGTCTGAGGCGGGGATCCCCATCCCCCACCCCTACGCCCACCCCTAGAATGGGGTTTCATTAGAGAAGCAGTGTGGCTCAGTGGAAAGAGCCTGGGAGTCAGAGGTCATGGGTTCTAATCCCGCTCTGCCACTTGTCAGCTGTGTGATCTTGGGCAAGTTACTTCACTTTGGTGTGCCTCAGTTAGCTCATCTGTAAAATGGAGATTAAGACTGTAAGCCCCATGTGGGACAACCTGATTACCTTGTATCTACCCCAGAGCTTAGAATAGCGCTTGGCATATAGTAAACGCTTAAGAATTACCATTATTATTATTAGAGCTGCACGTCTGATTTCATCGTATGACTGACCAGGAGAAGGGGGCTACGATTTCCCCCTCTAGAATGCAAGCTTGTCGTGGGCAGGGAATGTGTCTGTTTCCTGTTACAGGGTACTCTTCCAATAATAATAATAATGACTGTATTTGTTAAGCGCTTACTATGTGCCAAGCACTCTTCTAAGCTAATAATGTTGGTATTTGGTATTTGTTAAGCACTTACTATGTGCAAAGCACTGTTCTAAGCGCTGGGGTAGATACAGGGTAATCACGTTGTCCCACGTAAGGCTCACAGTCTTAATCCCCATTTTACAGATGAGGGAACTGAGGCACAGAAAAGTTAAGTGACTTGCCCACAGTTACACAGCTGACAAGTGGCAGAGCTGGGATTCGAACCCATGACCTCTGACTTCCAAGCCCAGGCTATTGCCATTGAGCCACGCTGCTTCTCTAAGCTCTGGGATAGATACAAGGTAATCAGGTTGTCCCACATGGGGCTCTCAGTCTTAATCCCCATTTTACAGATGAGCTAACTGAGGCACAGAGAAATGAAGTGACTTGCCCAAGGTCACACAGTTGACAAGTGGAGGATCGGAATTAGAACCCACAACCTCTGACACCCAAGCCCGTGCTCTTTCCACGAAGCTACAGTGCTTCTCCCAAGCGTTCACGACAGTGTTCTGCACACAGCGAGCGCTCAATAAATATGCTTGATTGACTGACTCAGTGAGGCTGCATATGGAGGGCAAGTGCCTGTCTGGCGTCAGATCGCGTTTCCTGACTGCAAGGGGGAGGCTGGTGCCATGTTGGACTGTAGTTCAATCCCTCCACCTCGAGATTGGAAGAATTGAGTCAGAAGGACCTGGGTTCTAATCCCGGGTCTGCGTCTTGTCTTCTGTGTGACATTGAGCAAGTCACTTTGCTTCTCCATGTCTCAGTTGCTTCATCTGTAAAATGAAGCCTAAGGCTGAAAGCCCCAGGTGGGATATGGACAGTGTCCTAACCGAAGCAGCGTGGTTCAGTGGAAAGAGCCCGGGCTTGGGAGTCAGATGTCATGGGTTCGAATCCTGTCTCTGCCACTTGTCAGCTGTGTGACTGTGGGCAAGTCACTTAACTTCCCTGGGCCTCAGTTACCTCATCTGTAAAATGGGGATTAAAACTGTGAGCCCCACGGGGGACAACCTGCTTTCCTTGTATCTCCCCCAGAGCTTAGAACAGTGCTTGACACATAGTAAGCGCTTAACAAATACCAACATTATTATTATTATTATTGTTATTATTACCCCAGTGCTTAATATAGTGCCTGGCATATAGTAAGCCCTTAACAAATATCATAAAAAGAAAAAAAAAGCAAAAGAAACAATTATTGGGCTGCGATGTTTCGCTAAGAAATCACTCTGCTTTTGGAACCCATACCCTTCAGCATCAAACAAAGTTCCTTTGCTACTGGCTTCAAGGCCATCTAGCAACTTCCTGACCGACACATTCACTTTCCTTTCCCGCTTCACTCCAGCTCACTCTCTTTCTCAGAAAACTACAGTACAGGTCATAGGCCTGCGAGTCAGAAGGACCTGAGTTCTAATCCTATCTCCACCACTTTTGTGCTATGTGACCTTAGGCAAATCAATTCCCAGGGCCTCAGTTACCTCATCTGTAAAATGGGGATTACAACTGTGAGCCCCCTGTGGTATATGGACTGTGACCAATCCGATTATCATGTACCTACCCCAGTGCTTAGTACAGTCCTTGGCATATAGTTAGCACTTAACAAATGCTACAATAATTATAATTCTAATAATAATAAAACAAAGTGGGTGGGCACAATTCCTGTCCAGAAGGAGCTCATAGTTTGCGGTGGAGAAATAGACATTAAAATAGATTAAAGCTAAGGGAAATAATAGAGTATAAGGATATTTACATAAGTGCTGTGGGTCTACATAGAGTATTAAAATGCTTAAGGGGAGCACTCTGATTTCACTGTTTGTGAATAATGTCTTTCTCCTTCATTGGAGTGTAAGCTTCTTGTAGGAAGAGAATATGTCTGTTATTTCTGCCCTATCTTCCCAAGCACTCAATACAGTGCTTAGTACAGTGCCTGGCACATAGTTAAGCACTTTTCAAATACCATTATTATTATCAGCTGCTCAATTACTTAGTTGCTCAGTTACAGTTACTACTGCTAAACAATGTATACTGACAGTGGCGGCTTCTTTCTTTCTCTTGATAATAATGACTGTAGTATTTGTTAATCTCTTTTTGAGTGCCAAGCTCTATACTAAGCTTTGGGGTAGATACCAGTTGCGGACAGGGAGCGTATCTACCAACTCTCTTGTACTCTCCCAAGTGCTTAGTTCAGTGCTCTGCGCATTCATTCATTCAAACATATTTATAGTATTCATTCATTCACTCAGTTGTATTTATTGAACACTTACTGTGTGCAGAACACTGTACTAAGCACTTGGGAAGTACAATTCAGCAAAAAGGAGAGACAGTCCCTGCCCAAACAATGCTACTGATGCCTATTTGTTTTGTTGTCTGTCTCCCCCTTCTAGATAGTGAGCCTGTTTTTGGGTAGGGATTGTCTCTGTTGCCCAATTGTGCTTTCCAAGTGCTTAGTACAGTGCTCTGCACCTAGTTAGTGCTCAATAAATGCGATTGAATGAATGATTTAGCCGTATTTATTGAGCACTTACTGTGAGCAGAGTGCTGAACTAAGCACTTGGGAAAGTAACACTAGAGAAGCAGCGTGGCTCAGTGGAAAAAGCCCGGGCTTCGGAGTCAGAGGTCATGGGTTTGAATCCTGGCTCTGCCACTTGTCAGCTGTGTGACTGTGGGCAAGTCACTTCATTTCTCTGTGCCTCAGTTCCCTCATCTGTAAAATGGGGATGAAGACTGTGAGCCTCACGTGGGACAACCTGATTATCCTGTATCTACCCCAGCGCTTAGAACAGTGCTCGGCACATAGTAAGCGCTTAACAAATACCAACATTATTATTATTATTATTATTAATGAATGAGAGTGGTGGAGCTGAGATTAGAACCCAGGTCTTCTGATTCCCAGGCTAGGGGTGTTTTTACTTGGTCACGCTCCTTCTCACTATACACCTTGGTTTTGTATGGTGATTTTACTCAAAGCAGCCTCACATCAATCAACTCATTTTTGTCCTCACAACAACTCTGTGAGGTAGATAGGCAGTTGTTGTTATCCCCATTTTGTAGGTGAGGAAACTGAGTTACAGAAATTGGGCACAGTCACACAGCCGATCTATAGCAGAACAGGGCTTCGAACTCAGGTCCTACGGCTCCCAGATGGGTTCATTTCACGCTGGAAGAACTGGGCCGAAGGACCCGGACTGGCTTGGCAGTGGCCCCGGAGAGGCTGGCTGCTAGGAAAACCTGAAACTCTGCCCTGTCGGAATTCCAGAAGAAACATCCTGGGCCTACTGGCTCTTTGGGGAACCCCCACTTGGATCTACACGGTCTGCGCCTGGCCGGGGACATGGGGGGATCGGCCAGCTCAAAGGTCAACGTCCCTCTCTCCCCATTCTTCTTAATAATAATAATAATAATGTTGGTATTTGTTAAGCGCTTACTATGTGCCGAGCACTGTTCTAAGCGCTGGGGTAGACATAGGGGAATCAGGTTGTCCCACGTGGGGCTCACAGTCTTAATCTCCATTTTACAGATGAGGGAACTGAGGCACAGAGAAGTTAAGTGACTTGCCCACAGTCACACAGCCGACAGGTGGCAGAGCTGGGATTCGAACTCATGAGCCCTGACTCCAAAGCCCGTGCTCTTTCCACTGAGCCACGCTGCTTCTTGTCCACCATGCTTGGTCTGCAGGGCAAAAAAACTTGGTCTGAGAGCTCTCTGCCAGGATGCCTGGGGGCAACGGAATGTTCTGACTTTGTTCCCTTATCAGCTTCTACAACCTTTTGGTGTATTCCTCCTTAGCATGCTTAGTAGAGTGCTTTGCACAACATCGACACTCAGTAAATAGCACTGAATGACTAACTGATGTCAGGGCTCATATCTTTTACATTTAATGTACTTGTCCCAGCAGACAGTGAGGTGTTCTGAACACAATAGATGCCCAGGTCAGTGTTCTAGATGCCATAGGTGCTCAGTATAGTGTTCATTCAATAGTATTTATTGAGCGCTTACTATGTGCAGAGCACTGTACTAAGCGCTTGGGATGAACAAATTGGCAACAGATAGAGACAGTCCCTGCCGTTTACGGGCTTACAGTCTAATCGGGGGAGACGGACAGACAAGAACAATGGCAATAAATAGAGTCGAGGGGAAGAACATCTCGTAAAAACCGATGGCAACTAAATAGAATCGAGGCGATGTACAATTCATTAACAAAATAAATAGGGCAATGGAAATATATACAGTTGAGCGGACGAGTACGGTGCTGTGGGGAAGGGAAGGGAGAGGTGGAGGAGCAGAGGGAAAAGGGGAAAAAGAGGGTTTAGCTGCGGAGAGGTAAAGCGGGGGTGGCAGAGGGAGTAGAGGGAGAAGAGGAGCTCAGTCTGGGAACGCCTCTTGGAGAAGGTGAGTTTTAAGTAGGGTTTTGAAGAGAGGAAGAGAATCAGTTTGGCGGAGGTGAGGAGGGAGGACCGCGGGAGGACACGGCCCAGGGGTCGACGGCGGGGTAGGCGAGACCGAGGGACAGTGAGGAGGTGGGCGGCGGAGGAGCGGAGCGTGCGGGGTGGGCGGTAGAAAGAGAGAAGGGAGGAGAGGTAGGAATGTTAGAGAAGCAGCGTGGCTCAGTGGAACAAGCATGGGCTTGGGAGTCAGAGGTCACGAGTTTGAATCCCGGCTCTGCCACCTGTCAGCTGTGTAACTGTGGGCAAGTCACTTCACTTCTCTGGGCCTCAGTTCCCTCATCTGTAAAATGGGGATTAAAACTGTGAGCTTCATGTGTGACAACCTGATTCCCCTGTATCTACCCCAGCGCTTAGAACAGTAAGCACATAGTAAGCACTTGACAAATACCAACATTATTTTACTCACACTTGGCACCCTGTACAGTGGTTTGAATGATAGAGGTGCTCAATATAGGGTTGTGCACACAGCTGGTGCCCAGTACTATGTTCTGCATGCTGTAGGTGTTCAGTACAGTGTTCTGCACACAGTAGGTGCCCATTTAAGTGTTCTGGATGTGCTTGGTGTCAGTTTAGTGTTCTGCATGCAGTAGGTGCCCAGTATAACATTCTGGATGCAGTAGGTACTCAGTAAAAGAGATCTGCACATAGTAGGTGCCCGTTACAGTGTTCTGGATATAGTAGGTGCTCATTACAGTGCTCTGCACACAGAAGATGCCTAATACAGTTGTTTATAATCCTACCTTTACTTCATGACTGCTGTGTGATCTTGGGCAAGTCACTTAACTTCTCTGGGCCTCTGTTTCCTCTGTAAAATGGGGATAAAGTATCTGTTGTCCCTCTCCCTTAGACTTTGAGCCCCTGGTGGGACAGGGGCTGTGTCCCATCTGATTGCCCTGGGCTGACCCCATTGCTTAGCACAGTGCTGGGAACCTCATCGATTCCCAGTCGAGATCAGAGATAAGGGAAGCAGTGTGGCGACCTAGTGGAAAGAACCCGGGTCTGGGAGCCAGAGGTTTAGAGAAGCAGCGTGGCTCAGTGGAAAGAGCACGGGCTTGGGAGTCAGAGGTCATGTGTTCAAATCCTGGCTCTGCTACTTGTCAGCTGTTGACTGTGGACAAGTCACTTAACTTCTCTGTGCCTCAGTTACTTCATCTGTAAAATGGGGATTAAGACTGTGAGCCTCATTTGGGATAACCTGATTACTCTGTATCTACCCCAGTGCTTAGAACAGTGCTCTGCACATAGTAAGCGCCTAACAAATACCAACATTATTATTTATTATTAATAATAATAATCATGGCTCTGCCACCTTCTGGGTGACTTTGGTCAAGTCACTTAACTTCTTTGGGCCTCAATTTCCTCAACTGCAAATTAATTTAGTCCCTGTTCTCCCACCTACTTAGACTGTGAGGGATCACATCCAGCCTGATTGGCTTGTATCTACACCCAGCGCTTAGAACAGTGCTTGACACATAGTAAACATTTAGAACAGTGCTTGACACACAGTAAGCCCTTAACAAATACCATCATTATTATTTATAATTGGCTCTCGTTATATCCCGGCTAGACTACTGTGTCAGCCTTCTCTCTGACCTCCCTTCCTCCTCTCTCACCCTGCTCCAGTCTATTCTTCACTCCGCTGCCCGGCTCATCTTCCTGCAGAAACGATCTGGGCCTGTCACTCCCCTTCTTAAACACCTCCAGTGGTTGCCTATCAACCTCCGCTCCAAACAAAAACTCCTCACTCTAGGCTTCGAGGCTCTCCGTCACCTCGCCCCTTCCTACCTCTCCTCCCTTCTCTCTTTCCACCGCCCACCCCGCACGCTCCGCTCCTCCGCCGCCCGCCTCCTCGCCGTCCCCCGGTCTCGCCCGTCCCGCCGTCGACCCCCGTGCCACGTCCTCCCGCGGTCCCGGAACGCCCTCCCTCCTCACCTCCGCCAAACTGATTCTCTTCCCCTCTTCAAAACCCTACTTAAAACTCACCTCCTCCGAGAGGCCTTCCCAGACCGAGCTCCTCTTCTCCCTCTACTCCCTCTACCACCCCCCCTTCACCTCTCCGCAGCTTAACCCTCTTTTTCCCCCCATTTCCCTCTGCTCCTCCCCCTTTCCCTTCCCAACCCCTCGGCACTGTACTCGTCTGCTCAACTGTATATATTTTCATTACCCTATTTATTTTGTTAATGAAATGTACATCGCCTCGATTCTATTTAGTCGACATTGTTTTTATGAGACGTTCTTCCCCTCGACTCTCTTTATCACCATTGTTCTCGTCTGTCCGTCTCCCCCGATTAGACCGTAAGCCCATCAAACGGCAGGGACCGTCTCTATCTGTTGCCAACTTGTTCATTCCAAGCGCTTAGTACAGTGCTCTGCACATAATAAGCGCTCACTAAATACTATTGAATGAACTGAATGAATATTTAACAAATTGTCTTGCCTCGTCTTACGCCGTCGAGTCGTTTCCGACCCCTAGTGACACCATGGACACATCTCTCCCAGAACGCCCCCACCTCCATCTGCAATCGTTCTAGTAGTGGATACACAGAGTTTTATTGGTAAAAATCCAGAAGTGGTTTACCATTGCCACCTTCTGCTCAATCAACTTGAGTCTCCACCCTTGACTCTCTTCCATGCTGCTGCTGCACCTTAAAAAAAAATTAATGAAAACATTGTGTCATTCCACGTCCTCGGGAGAGGTCTTCTGATTATAGTCCCAAAGCCTATTTGGGAAAAATGATGATAATAATGTTGATATTTGTTAAGCGCTTACTATGTGCAGAGCACTGTTCTAAGCGCTGGGGTAGATACAGGATAATCGGGTTGTCCCACGTGAGGCTCACAGTCTTAATCCCCATTATACAGATGAGGTAACTGAGGCACAGAGAAGGGAAGTGATTTGCCCAAAGTCACACAGCTGACAAGTCGCTGAGCCGGATTTCGAACCCACGACCTCTGACTCCCAAGCCCATGCTCTTTCCACTGAGCCACGCTGCTTCTCGGAGAATCTCACTCATCCATCAGGTCCAAGAACATGCCTGAAAGCTGAGAATGCATTGATTTGTTCTCAGAGGTGTAAGGGAAGGAAACATCCAGGCCGGGAGTCCTCCCTGACATTCCCACAGCATCTGAGATTCCCACTCATCTTGGTCATCATGAAGTCTTCCTTTGGGAGCAATAGCCGAGCCTTAGTTGGTGACTTAAGGCTGTGTATTCCCTCCCAGTGATTATTTCAGTGCTCTGCACCTGGTAAGTGCTTAATAAAGCCTATACCACTACTTGTATCTGAAGACGGAGAGCCCTTGTGAAGCAGTCGATTCTAGGGCCGGTGGTTTGCATGGCATCCCTGGTGCCTGCCATGTTCCCGCTGGGGACCCAGGTGCCACATGCCAGTAGGCAGGGAAGTAACGCGTGATGAAGTTCACAAGGAAGTGTTTGACATGCATAACTGACACCAGTAGAGGCCCAAGCCTGATGCCCACACCGGCCCATAACGCCATGAGCCAGTGGACTTTTTTTTATTTTCTTTATGGTATTCGTTAAGCTCTTACTATGTGCCAAGCAATGTACTAAGCAGTGGAATCAATAGGAGATAATCAGGTTGGACAGAGTTGCCCCAGTAATCCAAATGTTTGGCAGCTTCATCTTGCCCCTCTAATCCAGGAATCTTGTTAGGTGTCGTGACCAACGAGAAAGGAAGGTCTTCTCTCACGTCTGTGGGACTAAGACCAGAGGCCCATGAAGCCAGCTGGGGCGGTCTGGAGCCCCATGGGGGCCAGACACTGTGGGGTGGGGGTCCGTGCCAGCTGCAGGACGTGACAGAGGCGAGGCGTTATAATGGGTTCTTCCTCTCCAGCTGGCTCCAGCAGGTCAGGTGAGGCCGCTTCAGGAGCGGAGGCTTCTGGGAGTACCGTTTTCTCGCTCCGATGAGCTGCGTGGGCCATAAAGCCTCCATACACTTATCTCAATTGGCCACACTGGGATGCAAAACAATCGTGTTTATGACCTGGGATCTATTTTAGCTAAATGAAAACGATGATTTCAGTCCAGTGAAACAATTAGCCCAGTGTTCCAGCCGCCCGTATAAAATCGGTCGCTGCTGTTCTCCCATTGTTCTCGCAGCTCCGAGGCCTGAGGCTTCGGCATTGAGGATGCGTCTGCTCTTCTCCCTTGGGGACCCTGGGCCGCTCCAAGAACCGGGCACCCGTGTTCCGCCGGGATCTGTGATGAGCGCCACTACTCCGTCTTCTTAAAACAGGCAAAATGCACCCTGGAGGGAAGCTCTGTGCACATCGCTGAGGCAGCGGTGCAGCAACAGAACAGCACGGTTAATTAACTGTGACTGGCCTGAGGTTCAGGGGGCATTTGAGGGGAGACCTAGAAGGACAACAAAGTCCTCTTCCTGCCTCCCTCGTTCCCCCCCTTCCTCCACCCGGGCTTGGCTCCCTATCTCTCCCCCCAACTCTATCTCCTCCCCCAGCCCTTCAGGCCCTCACTTATCTCACCCTTGACTTGATGCGCAGGAGGGTCTCACTCTGGCCCTGTTTTAACCTGCTTCTTTCTTTCCATCATTCCTGCTTAGCTCTGGGGAGCTGGAGACCTGGGTTTCTGTCCCAATTCTGGAAACCAGGAGAACTGCTTTCTAGACTTGGATCTGAGAGTCTGGAGACGTGGGTTCGTTCGTTCATTCACTCATTCATTCAATCATATTTATTGAGCATTAACTGAGTGCAGAGCACTTTACTCAGCCCTTGGGGGAGAGTAAAATCTAACAATAAACATACCCGGTCCATAACTTATAGTCAAAGGGGGATACAGGCATTTATATGAATAAATAAATTAAAGATATGGGTCCAGATCCCCATTCTTACAATGAGGAGACCGAGGTCCAGAGAGGTTAAGCGGCTTGTCCAAGGTCATCCAGCAGGCCCGGGTCAGGGCCTGAACTCGAACTCGAGTCTCCAGACTCTCCGTTCCCGGCTCCATCCCCAAGGCCCTGCGTTGCCTCATGGCGGAGTCTCTGGGTTTGCAGTGGATCCCCGGTCAGGGTGTAAATTGTGTATTTCGACTGAGAATGTGTGCTTCTCGGCAATTTTCCATCTCGCCAGTTTGGTCTTGAGTTCCAAAGAACCATTTAATTATCTTTGTTTAAAGCCTCCAGGGTGAGAATGGAAGGCAAGCTCTGAAAGAAAAATGCTCAGAAAAATAGATTTTGAGGCAGAGAGACAATTTTTCTTTTAAACCAAAATTCCAAGGGTCCCGTTTCCAGCAGGAGGGCTCAGCTGCTTGGGTTAGTATTCCCGGCCCAAAAGGAGCCCATGGGAGGGCAGGGTGGCAGCCTGGGAGGTGCCTCATACCTGAGTAACAAATCAATCAACAGTATTTACTGGGCACTTGTGGGTGCAGAGCACTGTACTAAGCACTTGGGTGAATACAATATAGCAGCGTTATAATCCCGGCTCCCTCATGTGTCTGCTGTGTGACCTCGTGTTCCAAGGTAAACTGGGGCACTCACCGCCTCAAGGTCGAAACATTATCTTGTGACTCCCTGAGCTAGCCAAGCGGAACTTGGAATCACGGACAGGACACCACCGCCATCACCGAAACCGCTAGACCTCCCAGGCCAGGAATTCAGAAGACGGTGTCCCTCATCCCCCTGCCGGGGATTGTCTCTCTTTATTCGCTGTACTGTACTTTCCAAGCGCTCTGCACACAGTAAGCACTCAATAAATACAACTGAATGAAATAAGGAATGAAGGAGCAGGATCGGGGGAACGGAGATTTGGACAAGCAGAAATCGGAAGCCTGGACGGCCCGAAAAGACAGGTAATAAATACCTGCCATCTCTGATGTTCTGGGGACCTAAATGAGATTTGCAGCAGCTGGCTGCATGTTGCCTCTGCCCAGAATGTGGGATGCCCATTCAGTCTATACCAAATTAGGGACCGTGGGACAGGGGACTGTACTGTTCAGCGCTCATGGGGCCTGGAAGTTAGGTACTTTCCCACAAGCAAGGAAAGCATAAGTGTATTCCTCTTGAGTGGGAAGTGTTCATGGGCAGAAGCTAAGTGCTTTTCCATGTGCAAGTAACACATATGTGTGTAATAATAACATAATAATTATGGCATTTAAGTGCTTACTATGGCCCGAGGCACTGTTCTAAGAACCGGGGTAGAATGTAATTAAGTTTGGACACAGTTCCTGTCCCAAGTGGGGCTCACAGTCTTAATCCCCAATTTTAATAATAAATAATTATGGGTATTTGTTAAGCACTTACTATGTGCCACACACTGTCCTATGCACTGGGGTAGATACCAGGTAATCAGGTTGTCCCACGTGGGGCTCGCAATTTTCATCCTCATTTTAACAGACGCGGTAAATGAGGCAGAGAGAAAGTTAAGTGGCTTGCCCAAGTCACACAGCAGACAAGTAGGGAAGCGGGGATTAGAACCTACGTCCTCTGACTCCCCAGCCTGTGGCTCTTTCCACTAAGCCATATTTTCTCCTTAGAGGGAAGTTCAATTCTCCACGTAAAATAAATCTTGCATGGCTCAGCCTTTCTGACTCCAGTTTCTCGCTCTTTCATTCAGTCGTATTTATTGAGTGCTTACTGTGTGCAGAGCACTCTTGCTGCACCAATCCTTGAACCAGTCCCCACGTGACAACTGACACCTTGGGCCCAAGGTATCAAGTCATTTGATTTCTCTGTCCCTCTGTTACCTCATCCCCCTCACCTCCTCCAGGAGGCCCTCCCAGACTGAGCCCTCCCTTTCCCTCTGCTCCTCCTCCCCTCCCCATCACCCCTACTCCCTCCCTCTGCTCTACCCCCTTCCCCTCCCCACAGCACTTGCGTACTTTTGGGCATATCTATTAGTCTATTTTATTTATGTGCATATAATCTATGATTTTATTTATTTGATGACTGTTCTACTTTTTTGTTGTCTGTCTCCCCTTCTAGACTCTGAGCCCGTTGTTGGGCAGGGATTGGCTCTATGTATTGCCGAATTTGTACTTCCAAGCACTTAGCACAGTACTCTGGCACACATTAAGCATTCAATAAATACAACTGAATGAATGAAAATGGGGGATTAAGACTGTGAACCCCATGTGGTGGACATGACTGCGTCCAACCTGATGGGCTCGAATCTATCCCAGTGCTTAATCCAGTGCCTAGCACCTAGTAAGCACTTAACAAATACCATAAAAAAAAAAACAAACCAGAGATGGTAGTCAGTTTTCTGCCCCACAAGGAGCTTACAGTTCGAGAGGGGGTAGACAGGCATTACTATAAATAAATAAGTTGCAGAGATGAACATAAGTGCTGTGGGGCTGAGGGAGGGGTGAATATCAAGCGCCCAAAGCATACTGATTAAACCGTATTAGACTCTCCCCTGATTAGATGCGAGCCCATCAGTGGGCAGGGATTGTCTCTATCTGTTGCTGAATTGTACATTCCAAGTGTTTAGTACAGTGCTCTGCCACATAGTAAGCGCTCAATAAATATTATTGAAATGAAATGAATTAAATACAAAGCAAGTGCAGAGATGACACGAAGGAACAGGGAGCCGGGGGAAATGAAGGCAGAGTCAGGGAAGACCTCTTGGAGGAGATGTGCTGGATAGAGCCTGGGCTTGGGAGTCGGAGGTCGCGAGTTGAATCCCAGCTCTGCCACTTGTCAGCTGTGTGACTGTGGGGCAAGTCACTTAACTTCTTCCTGGGCCTCAGTTTACCTCAATCTGTAAAATGGGGATGAAAAACTGTGAGCCCTCACGTGGGACAACCTGATTACCCAATATCTAACCAGCACTTAGAACTATGTCTGCACATAGTAAGCGCTTAACCAAATACCAACATTATTAAGTTGCCTTCAAGAAGGCTTTGAAGGTGGGAAGAGTGATAAGCCTGTATAGATATGATGACAGGAGGGAGTCCCAGGCCTAGAAGCCAGATGCAGGAGAAGGAATTGGAGGCAAGATAAACTAACGAGAGTTACCCTCCACCCCTAAGGCCGAGTGAAACCCAAAAGCCCAGACCCGCTCAGTACTAACAACATCCTGGGCTGGACCTTGGCCCAGTCCTGTCTACCTGGGGCAAGGGGCATCTATCTAATAAACATGGCTGTGGGATTTGCTGAAAGCTTTCTAGGTGCCCAGCCGGGTAAGTAGAGAAGCAGCACAGCTTAGTGGCAAGAGCCCGGACTTGGGAGTCAGAAGACGTGGGTTCTAATCCCAGCTCCGCCACTTGTCTGCTATGTCACCTTGGGCAAGCCACTTCACTTCTCTGTGCCTCAGCTACCTCATCTGTAAAATGGGTATTTTACAGACGGCTACCTTATGTTACGGGCTCTCGTTATATCCCGGCTAGACTACTGTGTCAGCCTTCTCTCTGACCTCCCTTCCTCCTCTCTCGCCCCGCTCCGGTCTATTCTTCACTCCGCTGCCCGGCTCATCTTCCCGCAGAGACGATCTGGGCGTGTCACTCCCCTTCTTAAACAACTCCAGTGGTTGCCTATCAACCTCTGCTCCAAACAAAAACTCCTCACTCCAGGCTTCGAGGCTCTCCATCACCTTGCCCCATCCTACCTCTCCTCCCTTCTCTCTTTCTACCACCCACCCCGCACGCTCCGCTCCTCCGCCGCCCACCTCCTCACCGTCCCTCGGTCTCGCCTGTCCCGCCGTCGACCCCCGGGTCGCGTCCTCCCGCGGTCCTGGAACGCCCTCCCTCCTCACCTCCGCCAAACTGATTCTCTTTCCCTCTTCAAAACCCTACTTAAAACTCACCTCCTCCAAGAGGCCTTCCCAGACCGAGCTCCTCTTCTCCCTCTACTCCCTCTGCCACCCCCCCTTTACCTCTCCGCAGCTAAACCCTCATTTTCCCCCTTTCCCTCTGCTCCTCCACCTCTCCCTTCCCATCCCCACAGCACTGTACTCGTCCGCTCAACTGTATATATTTTCGTTACCCTATTTATTTTGTTAATGAATTGTACATCGCCTCAATTCTATTTAGTCGCCATCGGTTTTTACGAGATGTTCTTCCCCTTGACTCTGTTTATTGCCATTGTTCTTGTCTGTCCGTCTCCCCCGATTAGACTGTAAGCCCGTCAAATGGCAGGGACCGTCTCTATCTGTTGCCGACTTGTTCATCCCAAGCGCTTAGTACAGTGCTCTGCACATAGTACTCGCTCAATAAATACTATTGAATGAATAGTAAGCATTTAACAAATGTCATAATTATTATAAATAGTAAGTGCTGAGGTAAATCATCAGGTCAGAACCAGTCTGTTTATAATCAAAGGGAGAGGAAAGACAGGTATTTCATTCCCATTGTACAGATGAGGAAGCTGAGGGACAGAGAAGTGAAATGACTTGCCCAGGTCACACAGTAGACAAGTGGTGGAGCCGGGACTAGAGCCCAGGTCCTCTGACCTCCCAGGTTCGAGCTCTATCCACTAAGCCATGCTGCTTCTCTGTTGGGAATAGTTCATGGCCAAGCCTGGTATAGTGGATAGAGCACAGGCCCGGGAGTCAGAAGGACCTGGGCTCTAGTCCCGGCTCCACCACCTGTCAGCTGGGTGACCTTGGGCAAGTCACTTAACTCCTCTGGGCCTCAGTTACCTCATCTGCAAAAATGAGGATAATGCTGTGAGCCCCATGCGGGACACGGACTGTGTTCAACCGGATTACCTTGTATCTATCCCAGTGCTTAGAACAGTTCTTGACACACATAGTAAGTGCTTAACAAATACCATCGTTATTATTATTATTATTATGACCACTAGATCTTAAGCTCGTTGAGGGCAGGCTCCATTTCATTTAACTGTATTGCATTCTCCCAAGTTCTCAGTACAGTGCTTGGCACATAGTAAGTGCTTAACAAGTACAACAATTAATGTTATTATTATCATTACAGTGTTAATAATAATTACTGTTATATTTGTTAAACTCTTAGTATGTGCCAGCCACCGTACTAAGCGCTGGGGTGGGTACAAGCAAGTTGGTTTGGAAACAGTCCCTGTCCCAAATGGGGCTCTCAGTCTCAAACCATTTTACAAATGATGTAACTGAGGCCCAGAGAATAATAATAAAAATAATGGCATTTGTTAAGCACCTACTATATGCAAAACACTGTTCTAAGAGCTGGGGGGATACAAGGTGATCAGGTGTCCCACGTGGGGCTCACAGTTTTGATCCCCATTTTACAGATGAGGTAACAGGCATAGAGAAGTTAAGTGACTTGCCCAAAGTCACACAGCTGACATTTGGTGGAGCCGGAATTAGAACCTGTGACCTCTGATTCCCAAGCCCATTCTCTTTCCACTGAGCCACGCTGCTTCTCTTAGGAGAAGTGAAGCAACTTGCCTAAGGTCACAGCAGACAAGTGGCAGGGTCAGAATTAGAACTCACAACCTTCTGACTCCCAGCACTGTGCTCTATCCACTATGTCATAGTGTTCTGCACACAGTGGACTGTAAACTCCTTGAGGACAGGGATGAGTCTACTGACTCATGAGTTAAGCAGTGTGGCTCAGTGGAAAGAGCCCGGGCTTGGGAGTCAGAGGTCATGGGTTTGAATTCCTGATCTGCCACTTGTCAGCTGTGTGACTGTGGGCAAGTCACTTCATTTCTCTGCGCCTCAGTTCCCTCATCTATAAAATAGGGATTAAGACTGTGAGCCTCACGTAGGACAACCTGATTACTCTGTATCTCCCCCAGCGCTTAGAACAGTGCTCTGCACATAGTAAGCGCTTAACAAATACCAACATTATTATTATTATTACTGAAGATTGTGCTGTAGTTTCCTTAAACCGTGTTCTGCCCTCAGGGGTGCTCGGTAATAATAATAATAATGATGGTCTTTGTTAAGCTCTTACTATGTGCCAAGCACTGTTCTCGATCAATGCCCTTACCAGTACTGCCATTCCAGGGGCTCTGAGGCTTCAAGCCACAGCTGCAGGATGAAAGGGGAGGGAGGGAGAT
The DNA here is from genome assembly GCF_004115215.2 of Ornithorhynchus anatinus. Classification (NCBI taxonomy): domain Eukaryota; kingdom Metazoa; phylum Chordata; class Mammalia; order Monotremata; family Ornithorhynchidae; genus Ornithorhynchus; species Ornithorhynchus anatinus. Next base: position 140,656,169 of record NC_041730.1, read on the forward strand.
GACTATTGATCAGTCAGGTAATCAATCTTATTTATTGAGCATTTACTGTGTGCACAGCACTGAAGTAAGAGTTTGGGTGAGTACAATATAACAGCACATTCCCTGCCCACAGTAAGATTACAGTCTAGAGGGGGAGACAGACATTAATATAAATAAATAAAATTACAGATATTTAGATAAGTACTGTGGGGCTGGAAGGGGGTCACTACCAGGAGCGATCCTGGACCACTCCTCACGCCCTCCCAGCGAGGGCCCCCCCTCCCCACACAGGGCTCATCTTAGGGAAGCAGCATGGCTCAGTGGAAAGAGCCCGGGCTTGGGAGTCAGAGGTCATGGGTTCAAATCCCGGCTCTGCCACTTGTCAGCAGCTGTGTGACTGTGAGCAAGTCACTTCACTTCTCTGTGCCTCAGTTCCCCCATCTGTAAAATGGGGATTAAGACTGTGAGCCTCGTGTGGGACAACAATCTGATTACCCTGTGTCTACCCCAGAGCTTAGAATTTGGCAAGAAGGAGGTCACGGGTGACCTTAGAGAGAGCAGTCTCGGTAGAGTGGAGGGGACGGAAGCCAGATTGGAGGGTGTCTAGGAGAGAATGGGAGTTAAGGAATTCTAAGCATCGATTGTAGACGACTCGTTCTACTCGTTCTATGATTATGTATCTGGCCCAAAGAGAAGGGGGAATGTCCCTTTATTTAGCTGTTGCCATTTATCAGGTTTCAGTGTTAAAGGGGGATGTACTGAGATGGATATAGATCAGGACAGCCCAGCCTAGTGGAAATAGCCCAGGGCCTAGTAATCAGAAGATTTGGACTCTAAACCCAGCTCCACCACTTCCCCGCAGTGTGACCTTGGACATATCACTTCACTTCTTCACTTCACTTCCACTAAGGGAAGCAGTGTGGCTCAGTGGAAAGAGCGTGGGCTTGGGAGTCAGAGGTCATGGGTTCGAATCCCAGCTCTGCCACTTGGCTGTGTGACTGTGGGCAGGTCACTTCACTTCTCTGTGCCTCAGTTAACTCATATGTAAAATGGGGATGAAGACTGTGAGTCCCACGAGGGACAACCTGATTATCCTGTATCTACCCCAGTGCTTAGAGCAGTGGTCTGCACATAGTAAGCATTTAACAAATACCAACATTATTATTATTATTATTATTATTATTACTTCTCTGTGCCTCAGTCACCTCAAGAATAAAATGGGGCTTCAACACCTGCTATCCCTCCTTCTTATTAATAAATAATAATGCAATAATAAACAATAAAATAAGCATTTACTGTGTGCCAGTCACCGTATTAAGCGCTGGGGTGTCACAATTAGACTGTAAGCTCGTCAGTGGGGAGGGATTGTCTCTATCTGTTGCCAAATTGTACATTCCAAGCACTTAGTAAAGTGCTCTGCACAGAGTAAGCACTCAATAAATACTAATGAATGAATACAAGTTAATTGGGTTGAACACTTAGACTGTGAGCCTCATGTGAGACAGGAACTCTGTCCAGCCCGATAATCTTGTATCTACCCCAACACTTAGAATAATGCTTGGCAGAGAGTAAGCCCTTAACAAATACCATAATAAATGGATAAATAAATAATAAACCCATTTCCTAGAGTGCAAATGGCCGGTACCCACCCCAGTGCTTAGTGCAGTGTTTGGCACAGATTAAGTGCTCAACAAATACCCCAATTATTATTAATACTAATAATGATAATTTTGGCATTTGTTAAGCGCTTACTATGTGCTAAGCACTGTTCTAAGCTCTGGGGTAGATAGAGGGTAAAAAATTGTCCCCCGTGGGGCTCAGATTTTTTAATCCCCATTTTTACAGATGAAGTAACTGAGGCACAGATAAGTTAAGTGACTTGCCCAAGGTCACACAGCAGACAAGTGGCAGAGCCGGGATTAGAACCCACGACCTCTGACTCCCAAGCCTGTGCTCTTTCCACTAAGCTCTATTATTGAGAAGCAGCATGGCATAGTGGATAAAGCCCAGGCCTAGGAGTCAGAAAGTCATGAGTTCTGATCCAGGCTTTGCCACTTGCCTGCTGGGTGACCCTGCCCAAGTCACTTCACTCCTCTGTGCCTCGGTCACCTCATCTGAAAAATGAGGATTGAGACTATGAGTCCCACGTGGGACTGGGGACTGTCAACCTGATTTGCTTATATCCACCCCAGCGCTTAGTACAGTGCCTGGCACATAGTAAGCATTTAACAAATACCATCATTATTATTATTAAGCTTAGCAAGGGCTTAATGAGAAATTCAGTCATAATAGCTGTGAGTGTTGGTAAAAATAGCAATGAATTGAGAGTCTAATGGGGAAGGAGGGGGGGGGTGGAAAATTCTCCTGATACTCCCATCCAGACTCTTCTTTCTGAACCTTTGGTGGGCAGCTTGATGTGGAGACTCTTGAGTATCATGATGGAGAAAAGAAGAAATTACAGTATCTCTCTATCCTACCCTCCTCACAAGTCCCGCCACCCACAGCCCTCACAAACTCTGTCCACCCCTTCTCTTCACACACTCTCATCCACTCATTCTCCTCACATATCCCATTCATTCATTTATTCAATCATATTTATTGAGTGCTTACTGTCTGCAGAACACTGTACTAAGCGCTTGGAATGTATAATTCGGCAACAGATAGAGACAATCCCTACCCAACAACCGGCTCAGTCTGGAATGGGGGAGACAGACAACAAAACAAAACAAGTAGACAGGCATCACTAGCATCAAAATAAATAGAATTACAGATATATATACATATGCATCGTTAATAAAATAAATAGAATAATAAATATGTACAAATATACATAAGTGCCGGGGGGATGGAGGGGGGTAGAGCAGAGGGAGGGAGTTGGGGCGATGGAGAGGGGAGGAGGAGCAGAGGAAAAGGGGGGCTCAGTATGGGAAGGCCTCCTGGAGGAGGTGAGCTTTCAGTAGGGCTTTGAAGGGGACAAGTGAGGTAGTTTGGCAGATGTGAGGAGGGGGACATTCCAGATCAGAGGTAGGATGTGGGCCAGGGGTCGACCAAGGGACAAGTGAGTACGAGGCACCATGAGGAGGTGAGAGGCCGCAGAGGAGTGGAGTGTAGGGGCTGGGTTGTAGAAGGAGACAAGGGAGGTGAGGTAGGAGGGGGCAAGTTGATGGATGGCTTGAAGAGCCAAGAGTAGGAGTTTTTGCTTCATGCGAAGGTTGATAGGCAACCAATGGAGGTTTTTGAGGAAGGGTGTGAGACAGGCCCAGAGCGTTTCTGTAGAAAGATAATTCGGGCAGCAGAGTAAGTTTAGACTGAAGTGGGGAGAGACAGGAGGATGGGAGATCAGAAAGGATGCTGATGCAGTAATCCAGTTGGGATATGATGAGAGATTGTACCAACAAGGTAGCGGTCTGGATGGAGAGAAAGGGCGGATCCTTGGCGATGTCGTGAAGGTGAGACTGGCAGTTTTGGTGATGGATTGGATGTGTGGGGTGAATGAGAGCGGAGTCAAGGATGACACCAAGGTTGCAGGCTTGTGAGACGGGAAGGATGGTCGTACCATCCACAGTGATGGGAAAGTCAGGGAGAGGACAGGGTTGGGAGGGAAGAGAAGGAAGTCAGTCTTAGACATGTTGAGTTTTAGGTGGAAGGTGGACATCCAGGTGGAAATGTCCTGAAGGCAGGAGGAGATACGAGCCTGGAGGGAAGGAGAGAGAATGGGGAGGAGATGTAGATTTGGGTGTCATTTGCGTAGAGATGATAGTTGGTACCGTGGGAGCAAATGAGCTCACCAAGGGAGTGAGTATAGATGGAGAACAGAGGGGACCAAGAACTGACCCTTGAGGAACCCCTACAATTAGGGGATGGGACGGGGAGGAGGAACCCGCGAAGGAGACTGAGAATGAATAGCCAGAGGGATAGAGGAGAACCAGGAGAGGACGGAGTCCGTGAAGCCAAGGTTGGATAACGTGTTGAGACGGGGATGGTGCACAGTGGTGGACAGGCAGCTGAGAAATTGAGGAGGATTAGGATAGAGTAGGAGCCATTGGATTTGGCAAAAAGGAGGTCACTGGTGACCTTTGAGATCCATTCTCCTCACACGTCCCATCATCCACTGTCCTCACACACATTATCCTCCCATTCTCCTCACACAACCCACAGCCCATCCTCCTCACATGGCCTGTCAAAGGTAGTTGTGCTGTGACCAGTGGATCTCCCTGGTGGGAGACGGGCTGCCCTCCGACCCCTTAGCGAGCCGTGGCCTGTCTCACCATGTGAGTCAGTGACCGCCCTTGGGTGATTCTGAGAGACGCTGACCTAGAAAATGCTGGATTTTTCCACCCAAAGCAGGGGATGTTGAACAGGAGGCTAAAGAAAGAAATACATGATTATAGGATGCAGAGTGGGAAAAATGGTGTGGAAAATGCAATCAGCATGACAATAGCAGAAATGCCACAAGATGAGTAAATCCTATTTATTTTCTGATGAATGAGTATTGTGTTGTCATTACTAGATGATATCAAATTCTCGTCATGTTTCCATTCATTTTCCAAGGAATCCATTCGTCTTGTGTGAATCTTTAGTTATTTTTTCTCAGAAGCTACAGTCTCTCAGAAGCCTCTCCCTCAGTCATAGAACTCTCTGAACTTGGGGGACAGAGGTTCTTCTTTTCTTATGGTATTTGTTAAGCACTTATTTTGTGCCAGGCACTGTACTAAGCACTGGGGTAGATACAAGCTGATCAGGTTGGACACAGTCTCTGTGCCCCATGGGGCTCCTAGTCTTAGTCTCCGTTTTACAGATGAGGAAACTGAGGCACAGAGAAGTGAAGTGACTTGCCCCAAGTCACACTGCAGCGAGGTGGCAGAGTGAGATTAGAACCCAGGTCCCTCTGATTACCAGGCCTGCATTTTTTCTACTAGGGTATGCTGCTTCTTGAATCTTGAGAGTGTTTGGAGTTTGACTCAAGAGGAAAACGTGAGCAAGAAAGAAAGTGTGTATTACATGAGCATCATATATGTGTGTAGGAAATGGGGACCAGGGAATGTAATCCTTATGATGATGATGATGATGATGATAATAATGATGATGGTATTTGTTAAGCACTCACTACTTGCCAAGCATTCATTCATTCATTCATTCATTCATTCAATAGCATTTATTGAGCGCTTACTATGTGCAGAGCACTGTACTAAGCGCTTGGAATGTACAAGTCGGTAACAGATAGAGACAGTCCCTGCCCTTTGATGGGCTTACAGTCTAATCGGGGGAAAGAGACAAAAACAATAACAATAAATAGAATCAAGGGGATGAACATCTCATTATAACAATAGCAAATAAATAGAATCAAGGTGATGTACATCTCATTAACAAAATAAATAGGGTAATGAAAATATTTACAGTTGAGCAGATGAGTACAGTACTGAGGGGAGGGGAAGGGAGAGGGAGAGGAGCAGAGGGAAAAGGGGGAAAGGAGGGCTTAGCTGAGGAGAGGTCGGGGGAGGTAAATGGGGAGCAGAGGGAGCCGAGGGAAAAGGGGGAGCTCAGTGTGGGAAGGTCTCTTGGAGGAGGTGAGCTCTAAGTAGGGTTTTGAAGAGGGGAAGAGAATTAGTTTGGTGGAGGTGAAGAGGGAGGACATTTCAGGACCGTGGGAGCACGTGGCCCGGGGGTCGACGGCGGGATAGGCGAGACCGAGGGACGGTGAGGAGGTGGGCGGCGGAGGAGCGGAGCGTGCGGGGTGGGCAGTAGAAGCACTGTTCTAAGTGCTGGGGGAGATACAAGGTTATCAGGTTGTCCCAGGTGGGGCTCCCAGTCTTAATCCTCATTTTACAGGTAAGGTAACCGAGGCACAGAGAAGTGAAGTGATTTGCCCAAAGTCACACAGCTGACAAGTGGCAGAGCCGGGATTAAATAAGCAGCGTGACTTAGTGGAAAGAGCCCGGGTTTGGGAGTCCAGAGGTCAGGGGTTCTAATCCCAGCTCTGCCACTTGTCTGCTCTGTGACCGGGGGGGGGGCCACTTCTCAGTACTTAGAACAGTCCTTGGCACATAGTAAGCACTTAACAAATATCATCATTATTATTAATAACAATATCAATTCTAGTACTTATTGAGGGCTTACTGGGGGGCAATCCAGCTTGGAGCTGGGTGTTTGGGATCATACAGTAAAAGCAGGAGTGCTGCACAGTGCTCTACTGGGGGCTTACTGTGAGCAGCATACTATATTAAATACTTAGGAGCAACCCACTCTTGGGTAGGAATTGTCTCTATTTGTTGCCAAATTGTACTTTCCAAGCGCTTAGTACAGTGCTCTGCACACAGTAAGTGCTCAATATATACGATTGAATGAAGTAATGAAATAATAAAAGTAGGAGTCACATTCCCCGCCCACCACCCCCAGGGAATACACTGTGCATAGAGCACTGGAATAAGTGCATGGGAGCAGAGAAAAGTAGGAGACGCATTCCCTGCCCTCAAGAAGTTTACAGTCTAACTGAGGAACTGAAGATCTCAGAGCCAAGAGCCCTGTGTTACCAATGGGAGAAGGGACACAAAAGGGAAGTTCAGGATAAAACACACTCCCCTCACCCCCTGGAGAGTCTGACCCCCAATGAGGTGGTGAGGGGGGTAAGAAAGTCAGAAGCAGGGGAATGTTTGTAGGGGCTGGGTCATCACTGGGGGAGGCTTCTGATCAGAGAACCACCCGGAGCATTTCGGGAGATGGGCAGGTCTGAGAGGGAATCCTGAGAAATCCTAGAAATCCTAGAAGCAGCATGGCCTAGTGGCAAGAGCACAGGCTTGGGAGTCATAGGACGTGGATTATAATCCCGGCTCCACCACTTGTCTGCTATGTGACTTTGGGCAAGTCACTTCACAGCGTGACTCAGTGGAAAAAGCCTGGGCTTGGGAGTCAGAGATCATGGGTTCGAATTCTGGCTCTGCCACTTGTCAGCTGGGTGACTGTGGGCAAGTCACTTAACTTCTCTGTGCCTCAGTTACCTCATCTGTAAAATGGGCATTAATTGTGAGCCTCATGTGGGACAACCTGATGACCCTGTATCTACCCCAGCGCTTAGAACAGTGCTCTGCACATAGTAAGCGCTTAACAAATACCAACATTATTATTATTATTTTTATTAGTAAGTGCTTAACAATACCAACATTATTATTATTATTATTTATTATTCTCTGTGCCTCAGTTACCTCATCTGTAAAAACGGGGATTAAGACTGGGAGCCCCACGTGGAACAACCTGATTGCCTCGTATCTACCCCCAGAGATTAGAACAGTGCTTGGCACATAGTAAGTGTTAAAGAAATATCATTATTATTATTAGTATTATTATTAGAAATGTCTGGCTTACTGGGGTGGGGAAGACTGTGGCAGTTACCAAGGTGACTGCCCAGAGGGTCACGGTCCTCCAGCTCAACATAGGCCCTAGGCTGCGCTCACTGTCCCCATCAGTGGGTCCCGCACATCCAAAACCCCCCCATGCATTTCACCGTGTGCTGCGCCCCTGCCCGCCTACTGGCTTGTGGCAGTCAGGGCCTCAGTGGGAACCTGGCAAGCAGGAACCAGAGGGAGCCAGTCGCAGCAACCAAGCCGTTAGTACAATCCTCAACTCCTCCGACGCCTTCACGCCTGGACAGAGGCTCATCTGTATCACCGTCGAAACAATTCGGGTGACCTTGAGCAAGTCACTTCGCTTCTCTGGGCCTCAGTTACCTCAGCTGTAAAATGGAGATTGAAACTGTGAGCCCCACGTGGCATAAGGCCTGTGTCCCCGTATCCCTGGGGTGGATGCGAGTAAATCGGGTTGCTCCTCTTGATTCATTCATTCATTCAATAGTATTTATTGAGCGCTTACTATGTGCAGAGCACTGTACTAAGCGCTTGGAATGTACAAATCGGTAACAGAGACAGTCCCTGCCCTTTGACGGGCTTACAGTCTAATCAGGGGAGACGGACAGACAAGAACAATGGCAATAAAATCCACCCCCAGCCCATAGAACAGTGCTTGGCACATAGCAAGTTCTTAAATGTCATCATCATCATCATCATCATCATCATCTGACCATCATCACCCATTACATGGGAAAGTCGGGCAGTCAGTCGGGGGGATGAAGTGGTAAGGAAAGCATCTGTCGCGAGAGGGAGCCGTGACCATGAAGTGCCTGATGGACAGCGATGGACAATGACATCACGGTCACTGCCATTAAACTGCCCTGGACCCAGCAGTCATTCATTTATTCATTCATTCATTCAATCGAATTTACTGAGTGCTTACTGGGTGCAGAGCAGAAGCAGCTTGGCTCAGTGGAAAGAGCCCGGGCTTGGGAGTCAGAGGTCATGGGTTCAAATTCCGACTGAGCCACTTAGCTGTGTGACTTTGGGCAAGTCACTTCACTTCTCTGTGCCTCGGTTACCCCACCTGTAAAATGGGGAGTAAGGCTGTGAGCCCCATGTGGGACAGTCTGATCACTTGTATCCCCCCCAGTGCTTAGAACTGTGCTTTGCGCATAGTAAGCACTTAACAAACGCCATTATCATTATTACTAAGCACTTGCGGAGTCAGAGGAGTCCCGGGCTCCGCTATTGTCAGCTGTGTGACTTTGGGCAAGTCACACTTCTCTGGGCCTCATTTACCTCATCTGTAAAAGGGGGATTAAGACTGTGAGCTCCACATGGGACAACCTGATTACCCTGTATCTACCCCAGCGCTTAGAACAGTGCTTGGCACATAGTAAGCGCTTAACAATTACCACAGTTATCATTATTATTACCCCAGAACTTAGAAAAGTGCTTGGCACATAGTAAGCACTTAACAAATGCCATCATCATTATTACTGTGAGACCTGTTCCCTGACCACAAGGAACTCTGTACTAAGCGCTTGGGAGAATACAATTCAACAGAGTCGGTAGACCTGCTCACTGCCCACAGTGAGCGCTGTACTAAACGTGCTGAGAAGCACTGTGGTCTAGTGTATAGCTCGTGGGCCTAGAAGTCAGAAAGATCTGGGTTCTAATCCCAGCTTCGCCATTTGTATGCTATGTGATCTTGGGCAAGTCACTTCACCTCTCTGGGCCTCAATTACCTCATCGGCAAAATGGGGATTAAGACTGTGAGCCCGATGTGGGACGGGGACTGTGTCCAACCTGATTAACTTGTATCTATCCCAGCATTTAGTACAGTGCTTGGCATAAGGTAAATGCTTAACAAATACCATTTAAAAAACAAAAAAGCACTTGGGAGAACACAGTACAGCAGAGTCAGTAGACCTGTTCCCTGTCCACAGCAAGCTCTGTACTAAGCGCTTGGGAGAGTACAATACAACAGAGTTGGTAGACATGAACTCAGAAAGTGATTGGAATAAGAAACATGAACATTTGGAGAATATGATTGGAAATGAAAAAATCAAATTCAGATCCCAAGTCCCTACAGTACTCAGAGGAGATGAAGCCAGCTCCCCTGTTTGAGCCTGATGGGCAGGGAAAGAAAGGGAACTCAGAATCCCAGGGCAGGGAGGGGGGAGCCCGGGTTTGGGGGAGACTTAAAGAAAAATATGAGAGTTGGAATTATCAGTGTTCTCACCCCGATCTCTTCCTCAATTTCCTCATGGTGTTTGTTTCCTATTTTTTTAATGGTATTTGTTAAGCACTTACTATGCACAGGCACTGTACTTTATGCTGGGGTAGATACAAGATAATCAGGTTGGACACAGTCTATGCTTCAGGTAGGGCTCAGAGTCTTAATCCTTATTTACAAATAAGGGACTAGAGGCACGAAGAAGTGAAGTGACTTGCCCATGGTCACACAGCATTCAAGTGGCAGAGCTGCAGGCTGGGGGTTTTTCCACTAGGCTTGCCTGCTTCTCTTTACTGTGTGCTTACGCCATGCTGAGCTCTATGATAAGCACTGGGATAGGTAGATACAAGATAATTAGACTTGGGCCCCACCCTCCCCTGATAATAGTAATAATGATTATGGTAATTCGTTAAGCTCTTACTAGGTGCCAAGCACTGTTCTAAGCATGGAGTAGATACAAGGAAATCAGGTTGGACAGAGTCTCTGTCCCACATGGTACTCACGGTCTTAAACCCTATTTTACAGATGAGGTAACTGAGGCACAGAAAAGTTAAGTGGCTTGCCCAAGGTCATACAGCAGTCAAGTGGCAGAGCTAGAATTTGAACCCACATTCTCTGATTCCCCAGCCCATGCTCTTGCCACTAGGCCATGTTGCTTCTAACAGATGAATCAGGTCTGACTCTTTCTCCCAATCAGAGTGGAAGGCAGGCTTGGAAAACAATTACAATGACTGACATACAACATGACACAAAACAAATTGAAAGAGCATGGACTTAGGAGTCAGAGGTCACGGGTTCTAATCCCAGCCCTGCCACCTGTCAGCTGTGTGACTTTGGTCAAGTCACTTGACTTCTCGCTGCCTCAGTTACCTCAACTGTAAAATGGGGATTAAGACTGTGAGCCCCACGGGGGAACAACCTGATTCCCTGTATCTATCCCAGTGCTTAGAACAGTGCTCGGCACATAGTAAGCGCTTAACAAATACCAACATTATTATTATTATTAATATTATTATTATTAAAAAGCCCTAACAGCGAGGTTATTGCAAAACAGCATGGTTTAGTGTAGAGAGCCCTGGCTTGGGAGTCAGAGGACATGGGTTCTAATCCCTGCTCCACCACTTGTCTGCTGTGTTACCTTCGCAAGCTGCTTAACCTCTCTGTGCCTCAGTTACCTCATCTGTAAAATGGGGATGAAGAATGTGAGCCCACATGGGACAACCTGATTACCTTTTATCTACCCCAGCGCTTAGAACAATGCTCGGCACATAGTAAACACTTAACAAATACCATTATTATTATTATTATTACTGATGGTACTTAAAAAAATGTTGGTATTTGTTAAGCACTTAATATGCAGAGCACTGCTCTAAGCGCTGGGGTAGATATAGGGTGATCAGGTTGCCCCACGTGGGGCTCACAGTTTCAATCCCCATTTTACAGATGAGGTAACTGAGCACAGAGAAGTTAAGTGACTTGCCCATAGTCACACAGCCGTCGTGGCAGAGCAGGGATTCGAACCCATGACCTCTGACTCCCAAGCCTGGGCTCTTTCCACTGAGCCACGCTGCTTCTCACTGCTACTTAGTCCATGCTTTACTATGCACCAAGCCCTGGGCCAAGTACTGAATGTAGATACAAGGCATTCCAATCGGACACAGTCCCTGTCCCTCAGTCTCTGAGCACTGACGTCCTCCCCACTGTACAGAGCAGAAACTGAGCCCTTAAGGTGAAGTGATTTGCCCAAGGTCACACAGTAGGCCCAGGTCTCCTGACTTACATTTCCAGGGTTCTTTCCATTAGGTCATGAGACCACGTGAAAGTAAGGGACTAAACAACACATGAAACGTGGGAGGTGATGCTCAGCCCCCCTCATCGCCTCGGGCAGGAGACTGTCCTAGTATCCTCAGTGGCCTGGAGGTTGCATGATTTCCTCTTGTTTAGAGTTATGGGGATGTCTGTAGTGAAAACAGAGAAGGAACACCTGGACAGAAGGCTTGGAAAACCTTTACAACTCTAGCCAGCAGAGGAAAGGACCAGGTGCAGAGGAGATATTCTCCCCACGGAACTCCACAGCACATACTCATTCATTCATCCGTTCATTCAATTGTATTTATTGAGCACTTACTCTTTGTAAAGCACTGCTCTAAGCACTTGGGAGAGGACAATATAACAATACACAGACGCATTCCTGGCCCACTATGAGCTTACAATCTAGAGCATCTAATGAAAGCTCCTCACCACTGTCTTTAAAGCAGTCAATCCCCTTGCCTCTTACTACCTCACCTCCCTTCTCCCCTACTACAACCCAGCCGCACACTTCGTTCCTCTAATGCTAACCATCTCTTCTATCTCCATTGACCTCTGGCCCACATCCTACCTGGAATGCCCTCCCACCTCAAATCAGACAAATAATTGCTCTCCCTGACTTCAGAGCCTTATTGAAGTCCCATCTCCTCCAAGAAGTCTTCCCTGACTGAGCCCTCCTCTCCTCTTCTCCCACTCCCTTCTGCATCGCCCTGACTTGCTCCCTTCATTCATCCTCCCTCCCAGCCCCACAGCATATACATATATATATATACATGCATGTATATCTGTCATTTATTTATTTATTTATTTATTTATTTATATTAATGTCTGTCTCCCTCTCTAGACTGTGAACTCGTTATGGGCAGGGACCGTGTCGGTTTGTTGTTGTATTGTACTCTTCCAAGTCCTTAGTACAGTGCTTTGCACACCGTAAGCGCTCAATAAATACGATTAAATGGAGGAGGCAGACATTAATAAAAATATAAACAAATAAATTACAGTTATAGTAAATTAATTACATTAAAATTATTTACATTTTTAAATTATACATTTTAAATTATTTATTTATTCATATTAATGACTGTCTCCCCCTCTAGACTATAAGTTCATTATTAGCTGGGAAGAGGCCTACTAATTCTGTTGTATTATACTCTCCCAAGCACTTAGTACAGTGCTCTGCACATAGCAAGTGCTCAATAAATACCATTGATTGATTGATGTGGAGGAAGAAGAGAGAAGCAGAGCAGCCTAGTGGAAAGAACGCAGACTTGGAAGTCAGAGGACCTGCGTTCTAATCCTGGCTCCACTGTTTGTCTGCTGTGTGTTCTTGAGAAGATCACAAGGGAAGAAGCCTGGCATAGTGGAAAGACCACAGGCCTGGGAGTCAGAGGATGTGGGTTCTAATCCTGGCTCCTCCAAGTGTCTGCTGTGTGACCTAATTGAATTCTCGGGGCCTCAGTTCCCTCATCTGCAAAATGGACAATAAGACTGTGAGCTCTATGTGGGACAGGGACTGTGTCCAACCTGATTATCTTGTCTCTACCCCAGTGCTTAGAACAGTGCTTGGTACATAGTAAGTGCTTAACAAATACCCCAATTATTAGTATTATTATCTTAGGCAAGTCACTTCACTTCTCCAGGCCTTAGTTACCTATATGGAAAATGGGGATTAAATTTTCCTCCCTCCAATTTAGACTGTGCGCCCTGTGTGGGACCGGAACTGTGACCAACCTGATTATCTTGTGTCTTCCCCAGTGCTTAGTTCAGAGCTTGGCACATAGTAAATGCTTAACAAATACCATTTTTAAAAATGGTTTATTGGAAAGAGAAAAGGCCTGGGAGTCAGTGGACCTTGGTTTTAATCCTGGCATCGCCACTTGCCCTCAGTGGGACTTTAGGCTTAATTTCTTGAGGCCTCAGTTTCTTCTGTCAGAAATGAAGGAGGAGGGCATTCTAGGCCAGATGCAGGACATGGGCAAGGGAATGGCAATGAGATAGATGAGATCAGGTACAGTGAGTAGGTTGGCATTAGAGGAGTGAAGAGTGTGGGCCAGGCCATAGTAGAGGACACGGCATCCTGGTCATGTGATTCCTGCAGCTGCAATTTGTTCATTTGATTTCTTATTTTTTCCGTTCTTTTCCACGTGCTGGTTGTTTCTACTTTTTCCCCTATGATAGCATAGAAGGTGGGAACTTTTGTATTTGCTCTGATGAATGCTCCCAAGTACCCAGTCCAGTATCCTGCAGGCAGTAGGCATCCAGTTCAGAGTTCTCCATACAACAGATGCCCAGTACAGTGTTGTGCACACAGAGAATCCCTGCCAAGAATAATGGCAAACAAGGATCCCTCCAGCCTGATCTGTCTTCTCTGCTGCGGCCAGTCACCCCTAAGGGCAGCCCTTCCTCCTCCTGCTCCTCCTCCTGTAAACTCGTCCCTCTAGACTGTAAGCTCACTGTGGGTAAGGGATGTGTCCTTCTAGAGCTATACTGTACTCTCCCAAACAGTTAGTACGGTGCTCTGCACACAGGAAATGCTCAATAAATATGATTGACTGATTCCTCCTTACCCTCCTTCTCCTCCTCTTCCTCCTCCTTCTATCACTCTTCCTTCTCCTCCTCTCTTTCTTCTCCTCCTCCTCCCCCTCCTTCTTCTCCTTCTCCTCCTCCCTCCCATCCCTCCATCTTCATCCTCCTCCTGCTTTTCCCCCTTCCCCCAGTTCTCCCCCCCACCCACCCCCACCATCATCCCCTGAAGCAAAAAATCTTGTGGAAAAAGCCATTGCACCTGTTGACCATCCATCTGTCGGTCAGCCAGCCACCCAGGCTTGGGTCTGAGCCTGGGTTGGGCCCTGGTCACGCACGGAGCTCTTGAGCCCCAGCTGGGTTACTCAGCCCCTCCCAGAGCCGGTTAAGAATTCCCTGCCAGAAACCCCCTTTGTTCCAGGCCTGCCTTCCCTGTTCCGTTGGAAGAAGTCCATATTTAAACATTTGAGTGGCTGTCCGCCGCAGCCAGAGTGACGTCACCCAGCCGTTTCCAGAGGTTCAAAGCAAATGTTTAAAAATCCCTTTAGGCTGACTGAGGTTGTTGAGTGCTGTTCTAGTAACCATGACACCTCCGTGGATTCGGTGCCAGGAGGTGTCCGGCTGTTCCATGAGAAGGTGGAGGAGGTCATGGATCTCCTCACTTCTCCCCACCCTTTCCCTCTCCATTCATTCATTTCATTCATTCATTCATTCATTCATTCAATAGCATTTATTGAGCGCTTACTATGTGCAGAGCACTGTACTAAGCGCTTGGAATGTACAAATCGGTAAAAGATAGAGACAGTCCCTGCCCTTAGATGGGCTTACAGTCTAATCGGGGGAGACAGACAAAAACAATAGCAATAAATAGAATCAAGGGGATGAACATCTCATTAAAACATTAGCAAATAAATAGAATCAAGGTGATGTACATCTCATTAACAAATTAAATAGGGTAATGAAAATATATACAGTTGAGCGGGTGAGTACAGTGCTGAGGGGAGGGTAAGGGAGAGGGGGAGGAGCTCCCCTTCTCTGTAGTCCTCTCCTCTCCCTCCATTTCTCTCCACATTTTCTCTCCCCTCTCCACTTCTTCCCCCCTCCTCCCACACGTTCAGACATTCATTCAGTCAGTTGTAGTTATTGGGCACTTACTGTGTGCAGAGCACTGTACTAAGAGCTTAGGAAAGTATAATACAAGAACAAACAGTGACATTCCCTGCCCACAATGAGCTTTCAGTCTTTGGCGGGGTGGGGAGACAGACAATACAAATAAATAAAATTATATTCATTCAATCATTCAATCGTACTTATTGAGAACTTACGGTGTGCAGAGCACTGTACTGAGCACTTGGGAAAGTACACTACGACAGTAAATGGTGACATTCTCTGCTCATAACGAGCTTACTGTCTAGAGGCAGGGAGACAGACATCAATACAAATAAATAAAATGGTAGATAGGGACGTAAGTTCTGTAGGGCTGGGAGGGAGGAAGAGCAAACGGAGCAAGTTGGAGTGACGCAGGAGGGAGTGGGAGTTGAAAAATGGGGCTTAGTCTGGGAAGGCCTCTTGGAGGAGATGGGCCTTCAATAAGGCTTTGAAGTGGGGGAGAGTCACTGTCTGTCATATTTGAGGAGGGAGGATATTCCAAGCCAAAGGTAGGGTGTAGCTGTGGTGTCAGCGGCGAGACAGGCGAGATGGAGGCATGATGAGAGGGTTAGCACTAGAGGATTGAAATATGCGGTCCACCCCACATGCACCACCCCACGTACACTGCCCCACAGGCACCTCCCCACAAACGCTGCCCCGTATACAATGTCCTACTCGCACAAACCCATGTGTACTGTCCCAGTACCACATCTGTGCTGAGCCCAGTCATCAAGTCTGTGGGAGCCAAGGGTCCCCACAGCTGTCAGAGCTGGATGCCTCAACCACAGGCACCCAACGCTGTGACCACCAGTCGGGGCAGAAGAGACCCAAGATAATAATTATGATTAAAATAATAATAATGATGGTATTTGTTGAGCATTTACTATGTGCAAAGCACAGTTCTAAACACTGGGGTAGATATAGGGTAATCAGGTTGTCCCACCTGAGGCTCGCACTTTTTAATCCCTATTTTACAGATGAGGTAACTGAGACACAGAGAAGTTAAATGACTTGCCCAAGGTCACACAGCATTGGCAGTCTCCTGGTCAGTTTGCTCCATGAGGCCTTTCCCCTCCCCACTAAAGTCCTTCCTCCTGGCCCTCCAGCCCTACCAGGACCCAAGGCCTGCGCCACTTGGCCACCAGGCCCGACCATGAACTGGCATCCAAGAGGTGGAAGCTGAGAGCCTGGGGTCAGGGGTCAGGGGCCAGGGAATGGGATCTGGGGGGACCACAGCAAGGAGCTGGGAGTTGGGACCTGGGAGCCGAGAGCCAATATCTGGTGGCCAGGGCCCAGGAGCCCAGGAGGACCGGGAACTGGGAGCTGGGAGCCGGGTCCAGGGGGCTGAGTGGGGGGGAGGGGGGTGGGATCTTAGCTCTCCCTCTGGACTGTAAGTTTGTTGTGGGAAGGGAATTTGTGTTATATTTTTATCTTGTACTTTTCCAAGTGCTTAGCACAGTGCTCTGCACACAGTAAGCACTCAATGAGTATGATTGACTGACTGACTGACCGACAGGGGCTGGGGGTCATTTATTCATTCATTCATTTAATCATGTTAACTGAAGGCTTACTAAGCACTTGGAAAGTACAATACAGCAATAAAGAGAGGCAATCCCTGCCAACGAGCTCACAGTCTAGAGGTGGGGGACACAGACATCAGTGCAAGTAAACAGGCATCAGTATAAATAAATAGAATTATAGATATACACATATATACACAAATGCTGAAGGGCAGGGATGGGGGGAAAAGCAAAGCAAGTGAGTCAGGGTGATGTGGAAGGGAATGGGAGCTGAGGAAAAGAGGGGCTTGGTCTGGGAAGGCCTCTTGGCCTTCTGTAGGGCTTTGAAGGAGGAAAGAGTGGTTGTCTGTGGGATCTGAGGAAGGAGGATGTGACAGGCCAGAGGTAGAAGGTGGACCGGGGGTCAGCGGTGAAACAGGCGAGATGGAGGCACAGTGAGAAGGTTAGCAACACCAGAGGAGTGGAGTGTGCGGGCTGGGATGGAGGAGAGAAGGGAGGTGGGGTAGGAGGGGACAAGGGGACGGACAGCTTTAAAGCCAATAGTGAGAAGCTTTTGTTAGATTCATTCAATAGTATTTATTGAGCGCTTACTATGTGCAGAGCACTGTACTAAGCGCTTGGGATGAACAAGTTGGCAACAGATAGAGACGGTCCCTGCCGTTTGACGGGCTTATGGTCTAATCGGGGGAGACGGACAGACAAGAACGATGGCAATAAACAGCGTCAAGGGGAAGAACATCTCGTAAAAACAATGGCAACTAAATAGAATCGAGGCGATGCACAATTCATTAACAAAATAAATAGGGTAACGAAAATATATACAGTTGAGCGGACGAGTACGGTGCTGTGGGGATGGGAAGGGAGAGGTGGAGGAGCAGAGGGAAAAGGGGAAAATGAGGCTTTAGCTGCGGAGAGGTAAAGGGGGGATGGCAGAGGGAGTAGAGGGGGAAGAGGAGCTCAGTCTGGGAACGCCTCTTGGAGGAGGTGATTTTTAAGTAGGGTTTTGAAGAGGGAAAGAGAATCAGTTTGGCGGAGGTGAGGAGGGAGGGCGTTCCAGGACCGTGGGAGGACGTGACCCGGGGGTCGACGGCGGGACAGGCGAGACCGAGGGACGGCGAGGAGGTGGGCGGCAGAGGAGCGGAGCGTGCGGGGTGGGCGGTAGAAAGAGAGAAGAGAGGAGAGGTAGGAAGGGGCAAGGTGATGGAGAGCCTCGAAGCCTAGAGTGAGGAGTTTTTGTTTGGAGCGGAGGTCGATAGGCAACCACTGGAGTTGTTTAAGAAGGGGAGTGACATGCCCAGATCGTTTCTGCGGGAAGATGAGCCAGGCAGCGGAGTGAGGAATAGACCGGAGCGGGGCGAGAGAGGAGGAAGGGAGGTCAGAGAGAAGGCTGACACAGTAGTCTAGCCGGGATATAACGAGAGACCGTAATAGTAAGGTAGCAGTTTGGGTGGAGAGGAAAGGGCGGATCTTGGCGATATTGTAGAGGTGAAACCGGCAGGTCTCGGTAACGGATAGGACGTGTGGGGTGAACGAGAGGGACGAGTCAAGGATGATACCGAGATTGCGGGCCCGAGAGACGGGAAGGATGGTCGTGCCATCCACGGTGATAGAGAAGTCTGGGAGAGGACCGGGTTCGGGAAGGAAGATGAGGAGCTCAGTCTTGCTCATGTTGAGTTTTAGGTGGCGGGCCGACATCCAGGTGGAGACGTCCCGGAGGCAGGAGGAGATGCGAGCCCGAAGGGAGGGGGAGAGGACAGGGGCGGAGATGTAGATCTGCGTGTCATCTGCGTAGAGATGGTAGTCAAAGCCGTGAGAGCGGATGAGTTCACCGAGGGAGTGAGTGTAAATGGAGAACAGAAGAGGGCCAAGAACTGACCCTTGAGGAACTCCAACAGTTAAAGGATGGGAGGGGGAGGAGGCTCCAGCGAAGGAGATATGGAGGTAGATAGGCAACCAGTAGATAGGCAACCACTGGAGATTTTTGAGGAGTGGGTTGACATGGCTTGAACGTTTTTGTAGAAGGATAATCTGGGTTTACTAGAGTGCTCTGCACACAGTCAGTACTCGATGAGTATGACTGACTGACTGGCTGATAAGGGCCGGGAGTCAGGGTCTAGGAGCCAATGTGGCCTGGGGCTGGGGGCCCGGGGGCCAGGAGCTGGCAGTATCGGGAATGGTTGGCCTGAAGCTGGGGGCCGGGAAGGCCGGAGCCGGTGGGGAGCGTGTCAGCCGGCCAACAAAGAGCCTTTCTCTGCGTTGGAACGGCCGGGATGGGTCTCCTCTGTGCGACTGCCTGCCCCAGCTCAAATGACGTCCGATGTCCCGGGTCTGACAGTGCCCATTGTGCCAGGAAGCCCCTCCCCTCCCCACACCTCAGGCCGCCCTGAAGAGGCAGGGCAGAGAAGGAGCCGCAGCCGGCGTGGCTACTGCCGGGGACCCTCTGCCTCCGGCCCCCACGGCTTGCCAGGATCAGGGTTCCCGGGTGGAAGGGCCAGCATGGCCTCTCCAGCTGGGGAAGAGGTGGGGAAGGGGCTGGCGGCACAGAGCAGAGGCATCGAAACCAGAGAAGACTTCGCTCCGCGCTGCTTCAGCCAGGTGATGTGAGCGGGCCAGCCAGCTGGAGACGGAGGATAGGCCCCTGACCCAGACACCCCGGTCCCATAGCCCCCGGTCCCCAGCCCCTGGCTCCCTGCCCCCCCAGCCTTCATCCCCTCAGTCCCCCGGCTCCTGACTCTCCACCCCTTGGCCCCCACCACCATGCCCCCAGCCCTCAGACTACTAGCTCTCCAGGTGCCCTGGAGACAGGGGAACTGACCTCGGTGAGCAGAAACACTCTAGCCTCCTGTTCTCCACACTCCCCTGGATACCAGGGGACTGGGCCCCACAACCCCTCATCGACCTCCGGCCACCATGCAGGTGTTGGCGACCCCCATGTATGCCCACCCCGAGGAGCCCCCTCTCCCCCAGGTGGATGGTACCCCCTGCAGGCTGCTCCCAGTCAGGGCTTTCAGCACGGAACTCAAGAGGCACGTGACGCTGCTGGACCGGGTGCAGGGTCGTTGCTTGGCTGCTTCCAAGAGGGCTCGGGTTTGTATCGTGCTCCTGATGCCCGGGACTGAGCTTGTCCAGCCAGCGGAGGCCCGGACTGTGGAGGTCCGGACCTCAGAGGCCC
Source organism: Ornithorhynchus anatinus (assembly GCF_004115215.2). Taxonomy (NCBI): domain Eukaryota; kingdom Metazoa; phylum Chordata; class Mammalia; order Monotremata; family Ornithorhynchidae; genus Ornithorhynchus; species Ornithorhynchus anatinus. The sequence goes on from NC_041730.1 coordinate 140,675,903, forward strand.
AGCCCGCGGAGGTGCAGACTGTGGAGGCACAGACGATGGAGGCCTGGTCCATGCAGGCCCAAACTGCGGAGGCCCAGATTGCAGAGGCCCGGTCCATGAAGATCCAGCCAGTGGAGCCTCCAACTGTGAAAGCCCAGCTTACGGAGGCCCAGACTGCCGAGGCCTGGTCCACAGAAGTCCAGACCATGGAGGCCCAGCCTGCGGAGGCCAGGCCCAGCAAATATGAGGTGAGCTCAGGCCACCAGAGCTGGGGTGGGTCAGCTGGCTTTGGCGGGAGATGGAAGAACGGAGGCCACGGTGGGCAAGGATGACTCCTCCCTGCTCCTGTCCCTGCCACACTGGCCAGGGAGCTGTTCCCGTGCTCTGTCTGTGGGACCAGCTGGGGCTGTCCAGAGCGGAGCCAATGATGGAGGCCAGAGCGGGGGCCGGAATCGGATCAGGGATGGGGACAGGGGGACAGAGGGACAGAGAGGCAGTGCGTGCCCAACGAGGCTGAGCTGTATGCATGCCAGGTGGGATGGGATCCCTCCTCCTGATCTATAGCTCGCACTTCCTAATTGGGCAGAAAGCTTAACTCTACCACTAGTGAATTCTCCCAACCACTCAGTATGGCGCTCTACTTTCTAGGCCACTTTATTCTACCCTAGTCTCCTCTCTATTCTTTTCTCTACTCTCAGTACTCTACTCTCAGCTGACTTGGAAACTATCAGCCACCCCCTTCTGGAAACAATTAACCAGCCTCAGCTTCACGGATGCTGTCCTCCCCTGGCTCTCTTCTGTCTGGCTGCTCATTCTCAGTCTCTTTTGCAGGCTCCTCCTCTGCCTCCCACTCCCTAAGAGTGGGGTTCCCTCGAGGTTCAGTTCTGGGTCCCCTTCTATTCTCCATCTCCACCCACTCCCTTGGAGAACTCATTCGCTCCCATGGTTGCAACTACCACCTCTATGCCACGATCCCCAAATCTACATGTCCAGCCCTGAACTCTCTCCCTCTTTGAAGTCTCACATTTCTTTCTGCCTTCAAGATATCTCTATTTGGGTGTCCTCCCGTCACCTCAAATTTAACATGTCTAAAAGAGAACTTATCTTCCCATCCAGAACCTGTCTTCCCCCTGACTTTTTCCCATCACTGTAGATGGCACCACCATCCTTCCTGTCTCACAAGCCTGTAATTCTGGTATTATCCTTGACTCCTTTCTCTCATTCAACCCACATATTCAATCCATCATTCAATCCTATCAGTTCAATCTTCACAACATTGCTAAAATCCCCTTTCCTCTCCATCAAACTGCTACCATGTTAATCCAAGCCCTTATCCTAACCCACCTTGATTACTGTATCAGTCTCCTTGTTGACCTCCTGCCTCCTGTCTCTCCCCACTCCACTCTATACTTCACTCTGCTGCCCAGATTATTTTTCCATAAAAACATTCAGGCCATTGTTTCCCCTCTCCTCAAGAACCTCCAGAGGTAGCCCATCCACGTACATATCAAACAGAAATTCCTCATAATTGGCTTTAAAGAAGTCAATCACCTTGCCCCCTCCTACCTCATCTTACTATTCTCCTACTACAACCCAGCCCTCATACTTCACCCTTTTAATGCCAACCTTCTCACTGCATCTCAGTCTCGTCTATCTCACCCATGGACCTCTTACCCTCGTCCTGCCTCTGGCCTCAAACACTTTCCCTCTTTATATCCGACAAACAATTACTCTCCTCCCCTTCAAAGTCTTACTGAAGACAAATCTCCTCCAAGAGGCCTTCCCTGACTAAGCCCTCCTTTCCTCTTCTCCCACTCCCTTCTGCCTCACCCGGACTTACTCCCTTCATTTATCGCCCCAGCTTCCCACCAATTTTGTACATACCTGTAATTTATTTTCATGTTTGTCCTCTCCTCTCGACTGCAAGCACATTGCGGGCAGGGAAATGTCTGTTAGATTGTTGCATCGTACTCTCCCAAGCACTTAGTAAAGTGCTCGTCACATAATAAGTGCTCAATAAATGCGACTGACCACCTGCCTGACTGACTACACCCAGCAAGCGCTCAGTACAACACTCTACACCTAGGAAGTGCTCAGTATAACATTCTAATAATAATATTATAATAATAATAATGATGTCATTTGTTAAGCACTTACTATGTGCAAAGCACTGTTCTAAGCGCTGGGGAGGATATAAGGTGATCAGGTTGTCCCACGTGGGGCTCACAGTCTTAATCCCCATTTTCCAGATGAGGGAACTGAGGCACAGGGAAGTTAAGTGACTTGCCCAGAGTCACACAGCTGACAAGAGGCAGAGCCGGGATTTGAACCACCCAGGAAATGCTCTACACCCAGGAAGCGCTCAGCACAGTGCTCTAGACCCAGGAAGCCCTAAGTACAGAATTCTGCCCCTGAGTGATCTTTCTCTCAGGCTACTGATTGGGATTCTCCAGGCCCTGGTGACTAATTTTACTCCCACGGGGTAGCCAGCCGTGGCCCCATCACCAGGAACTGACTGGTGAAGACAGAGAAAATGGTCTAGGTCTGAAACAGCAACAGAGAAATCCGAGACTTGGAGACATTTGATCCCCGCAGCATGTTCCAACTTCCAGCCTGAGGCCCAGAGCGGTCAGGGCTTCCTGACTCACAGCCCAGACTGTGGCCGCCCCCGCCTGCGATCGACAGCAATCTGGGTTTCTGCCCATCGCCCTGGGATAAATAGCAACGTGGCCTAGTGGAAAGAGCCCGGGCCTGGGAGTCAAAAGAACCTGGGTTCTAATTCTGGCTCAGCCACTTGTCTGCTGTGTGACCTTGGGCAAGTCACTTCACTTCTCTGGGCCTCAGTTACCTCAACTGTAAAATGGGGATTAAGACAGTGTAGGGAGCAGTGAGAGGGTTGACTGGAGAGAGCCGAGATAATGGGCTGGGGTGGAGAAGGTAGGGGAGAGAGCTGGACAAGCTGGGGGCAGTTGTTCATTCATTCATTCATCCATTCATTCAATCATATTTATTGAGGGCTTACCATGTGCCGAGCACTGTACTAAGTGCTTGGGAGAGTGCAATATAACAGACAAATTCTCCACCTACAATGAGCTTACAGTCTAGACAGGGAGACAGACATTAATAAATAAATAAATAAATAAATAAATAAATAAATAAATAAATAAATAAATAAATAATAAATAAATAAATGACAGCTATGTACCTAAGTGCTGTGGGGCTGGGAGGGGGGTATGACTTAAAAGGAGTAAGTCAGAGCGAAGCAGAAAGGAGTGGGGGAAAAGGAAAGGAGGCCTTAGTCAGGGAAGGCCTCTTGGAGGAGATGGGCCTTCAATAAGGCTTTGAAGAAGGGAAGAATTGTTTATTGGTGAGGTGTGGGGGACGTGTGGGGAAATTGTGGGGGAGGTTTTGGGGAGCCTGCCACTCCTGACCCATCTGTAGAGTGGCCATCGCAGAAGGAGCTTGAATGGTAGGGGTGTGAACTGTCGGCGTGAGAGGTGGATATGATGAGACGCTGGTTCTGCTTGGTTCCAGATTGTCGTCAGCCGGCTCTGTGTGGAGGCAGGTGCCCGCCATGCTTGCAGAGGGGAACCAGACGAGGGTCAGTCTCGCTCAGGTAGTAATAATAATATTAATAATTATGATATGTGTTAAGCACTTACTATGTGCCAGTAAGTGTTGGGGTAGATACAAGCCAATTGGGTTGGACACAGTCCCTATCCCCTGTGGGGCTCACAGGTTCAGTCCCCATTTTACAGATGAGTTAACTAAGGCCCAGAAAAGTGAAATGACTTGCCCAAGGTCACGCAACAGACAAATGGTGGAGCCGGAATTAGAACCCACGACCTTCTGACTTCCAGGCCCCTGCTCTAGCTACTATGTCATGCTGCTTCAAGTAAAAGGGAAGCAGCGGCTGGACCCTTGGTATTCTCCACAGTTCCAGACACCGGCTCCATGCTCAGTGGCCGCCCCGAAGCCTCAGTCATTTATTCATTCAGTCAGTCAGTCATATTTATTGGGTGCTTAGTGGGTGCAGAGCACTGTACTGAGCGCTTGGAAGAGTACTATGCAACAATAGACATACATATTCCCTGCCCATAATGAGGTTACAGTCTAGAGGGTGGACCCAAGCCTCGAGGAGGGGGCTGGGGAGAGCTGATTCTTCGGGGAGGGCTGCTCCATCACAGAGGGCCACTCGGTCATGGAGGGCTGCCGGGTCACACCATCATGGAGGCCTGTCAGTCATAAAGGGCTGCTCCATCATGGACAGCTTCTCAGTTATAGAGGCTATTCCACTGTGGAGGGCCTCTCGGTCGTGGAGGGGTGCTCCATTGTGAGGGCTCCTTGGTCGTAAGGGCTACTCGGTCATGGAGGGCCACACCAGTTTGAAGGGGACGTTCTCATTCCACCACTGGGGCCCTTATCAGGGCTCCGTTGTGAGAGTGTCTTCATTCATTCGCTCTTTCACTTGTATTTTTTGAGCGCTTGCTGTGTGCAGAACACTTTCCAAGTGCTTGAAAAGTACAATTCAGCTTCTTGGTCGTGAAGGACTGCTCTGTCATGAAGGGCCTCGGCATTTTTGAGGGGACATTCTTATTCCACCTTTTGGGCCCTTACAAGACAGATGGCAGTGCTTTGTCCAGCAGGAAAGACAGGAAGAGAGAATGATGGAGAGACTGAGACAGAAAGATATGCACAAAGAGGTACAAGATAATCAGATATATAGATGTGTGTGTATATCTTTCCACCTATAGGGGGGGAGAGAGAGAGGGAGGGGAGAAGCATGTCATCATTGATAGTGGTACCAGGACACAGGGAGAAATTGGGTGTTGGTTACCCTCCTGGATACTCACCCTCATGATTAGAGATGGACCATCCTCCACACCTGACTCTTTCTTCTTCATCCCTGACTCTCCCCCAGTGACCCGGACCGGATCATCCAACACCTGACTCTCCCCTCTCCATCCCTGATTTTCCCCCAGAGACCCAGCCCAGACCATCCCACATCCCTGACCCTCCCCTCTCCATCCCTGACCTTCTTCCAGTGACCCAGCACAGACCAATACCCCGACTTTACCTTCTTTATCCATGACTCTCTCCAGAGACCCAGCATGGACCATCCCACCTCGACTCTTCCCTCTCCACTCCGACTCTTCCTGGAGCACTTGGGAGAGTACAGTTGAGTTAGTAGGACCAATCCTTGCTCTCAGGAAACTTATAGTGTACTGTGGGCTGAGTACTGTACTGGGCACTTGGGAGAATACAATAGGGTCAGTAGACACGATCTCTGCCCTCAAGGAATTTACATTCTGGTGCCATTTCCTGCCGCCTCTCCTTGTGGCTCCACCAGTTTTCTCTCTCAGAGAGAACAAGCTCCATTACTTTACTACTGAAGCAAAGACACATTTCTTGGATATTTAGGGAGCCCCTCTGGAGCTGTTGAAAATAGAGCATTTCACTTGCTTTCCTTTCAGAGTTAATTGTCGCTTGTAGATCAAGAGCATCCAAGAAGGAAATGCCAGCAGCCAAAACAGGGACCAGTGCAGGAGGATGGGGACGGGGGAGGGGAAGCTTTTTCTGGACGGAGATGCGGTGGGTGGAAATGATCTTCACCCGTGCCGGACTCTTGGCCTCTGGGTCTCTACCACTTTGGGCAATGACTCTGGGGGAGGATTTTCCAAGGAGCCAACATATTCTTTCCTGGAGCTCCACACTCCTGCTGATCACAGCTCCAAATTCTTTCTGCAGGAAAACAGTAGAAAGAACCTGCACCTGGGAGTCAGAGGGACCGTTTTTTAATGGTATTTGTTAAGCACTTACTATGTACCAGGCACTGTACTAAGTGCTGGGGTAGATACAAATTAATCAGGTTGGACACAATCCGTGTCCCACATGTGGTTTAATCTGCATTTTACAGATGAGGTAACTGAGGTATACAGAAGTAAACTGACTTGCCCAAGTTCACACAGCAGACAAGTGGCAGAGTTGGGATTAATAATGTTGGTATTTGTTAAAAGCGCTTACAATGTGCAGAGCACTATTCTAAGCGCTGGGGTAGATACAGGGTGATCAGGTTGTCCCACATGGGGCTCACAGTTTTAATCCCCATTTTACGATGAGGTAACTGAGGCACAGAGAAGTTAAGTGACTTGCCCACAGTCACACAGCTGACAAGTGGCCGAGCCGGGATTCGAACCCATGACCTCTGACTCCCAAGCCCGTGCTCTTTCCCCTGAGCCACGCTGCTTTCCTTCTGACTCCCCGGCCTTCTGACTCCCTGAAGCTGGGTTCTTACACCAGCTCTGCCATTTGTCTGCTGTGTGACTTGGACTAGTTATTTCACTTCTCTGGGTTTCAGTTACCTCACCTGTAAAGTGGAGGTTCAATAGGGCTTCAGTTACCTCATCTATATAATGGGGGTTCAATACCTATTCTCCTTCCTACTTAGACTGAGCCCCATGTGAGACCTGATTGGCACCTAGTAATAAGCCCTTAATGATTACTACAGTTGTTATTATTGCCTTTTATTGTGCTTTCTAACCATTTGTCATCTCGACTATGGGAGGGATAGTCAAGCAGAGGCATATCCATTCCATTCCTAGCTTGGGCAGTGACTAGCGAGTGGCAGGCCATCTGCTACAAGTCAAAACTCACCTATGCTGGGCAGCAGTGGCACAGGGGAGAGGCGGGGGTGGAGACTCAGCTTTACTGCGCGGAAGGAGGCTGTGGTAAACCACTTCAGGATTTTTCCCAAAAAAACTCTCTTGGACCCACTACCAGAACGATTGCAGATGGACACGGGACGTTTTGGGAGAGATGTGTCCATGGCGTCGTTATGGGTCGGACAAGACTCGACAGCAAAAGACAACAACAACCATTTGTGCTGTCTGACTTGGGGTCTGGTTGCTGTCTGGATGCTGAGGGGATCATGCTACTTCTGTAAGGTTTCTGGAAGCCAGGAGGGTCTGCCCAGCCCCGATTTCACTCCCCTTCCTGGGTCTGAGTCACAGTACCCTGGGCTGAGATCTTACTTGATTTAAATTCACCAAGGTTTCAGAATTTTAATCAAAATTCTAACCAGAAAAGAAATGATTTAGGGTCACCCCAAGCTTTAGTTTCTGTTAGTTCAAAAAGTTAAAAAAAAAAACTTAGGTAAAATAGGGGATGATATGAAGATGGCTCTCTTACAAAGAGGCACACACATATTCTCTCTCTCTCTTTCTCTCCCCCCAGAATTTAAAATGGAATATTTGGTTGCAGAAGAAAGAACACATTACAAAAATTGCTCCCAAGATATTAAGCTTGTGAGTGGCTAATGTTGGATATATAAACAAGGGGAAAGCAATTTAATGACTATTAACAATTGGAAGAAGATTGGTGGTAAAATCCTGTTTTGCCTGATTCTAGAATCCCCCTTTAATTGTGGAGGACCAGTGACTTCCAAAGACATGGGCCGGGGGTGGGGAGGAATGGGGGCAGAGGTGATGGTGGAAGAGGAGGAGGAAGAAGAGGAAGAGGTAGAAGAGGAAGAGGAGGAGAAGGGAGAGAAGGAGAAAGATAAGATGGAAGGGAAGGAGGGCGGGAAGAAGGAAGCAGCACTGCCTAGTGAAAAGAGCACAGGCCTGGGAGTCAGAGGATGTGGGTTCTAAACCCAGCTCTGCCTCAGGGCTGCTGTGTGACCCTAAGCAAGTCACTTCACTTCCCAGTGCCTCAGTTCCCTCGTCTTTAAAATAGGGATTAAGACTGTGAGCCCCATGTGGGACAGGGACTATGTCCAACCTGGTTATCTTGTTTCTATTCCAGCACTTAGAATGGGGCTTATCACATAGTAAGTGCAAACTGCGTGGCTTAGTGGAAAGAGCATGGGCTTGGGAGTAAGAGGACTTGGGTTCGAATCCTGGCTCTGCCGCTTGTCAGCTGTGTGACCTTGGGCAAGTCACTTAATAATAATGTTGGTATTTGTTAAGCGCTTACTATGTGCAGAGCACTGTTCTAGGCACTGGGGTAAATACAGGGTAATCAGGTTGTCCCACGTGGGGCTCACGGTCTTAATCCCTATTTTACAGATGAAGTAACTGAGGCACAGAGAAGTTAAGTGACTTGCCCACAGTCACACAGCTGACAAGTGGCAGAGCCGGGATTCGAACCCATGACATCTGACTCCCAAGTGCGGGCTCTTTCCACTGAGCCACGCTGCTTCTCGAACTTCTTAACTTCTCTGTGCCTCAGTTACCTCATCTGTAAAATGGGGATGAAGATTGTGAGCCCTACGTTGAGCAACCTGATTACCCTGTATCCACCCCAGTGCTTAGAACAGTGCTTGGCACATAGTAAGCGCTTAACAAATACCAACATTATTATTATTATTATAACAAATACCACTATTATGGGAGGTGGAGGAGGCAGAGAACAAGGAGAACAAGGACAACACCTTATCCTTTCAGGGCAGGGATCTTATTTACCTGTTCTCTCTCCTACTTAACTGTGAACCCCATAGGGGACATGGACTTTATCTGGCCTGATAATCTCATATCTACTACAATGCTTAGTAGAGTGCCTGGCACATAATAAGCACTTAACAAATGCCGAAATCATTAAGTATCATTACTAACTATTTTACTCTCCCAAATTCTCAGTTTAGTCCAGTGCTCTGCCCACAGGAGACTTTCAGCTCTCTGAGGGCAAGGATAGTTTCTACTAACTGAATTGAGCTCTCCCAAGTCCTCAGTCCAGCGCTCAGCAAACATAGGCCGTTGGTTGGAATGATTGAGGGTGAGGAGCGGTGGATCTGTGGGAAGAAAGTTAGAGGAGGTGGTGTACCTGACTGGAAGAAGCAGAGGTAGCAGAGAAGGAGGCCGGGACTGACCCCGGGATATCCGCTCTGCTTATGCCCACCTCCCCAGCCAGGCTTCCCTGGTGGGCAGCAGCCAGATCCCCCTCTGGGCCTGGGAATGCTTCCGGCCTGGACTCCCAGCCAGTTCTGGCCAGAGGGAGAATCGGCTTTACCAATCATGGGAGATGTTTGAGCAGACACTGGCCGCTTCATCTGTCCCTCCCTGGAAGGCAGCCTGGGTCAGGATGGAGCTGGGCCCAGCCCATTCATGCAATCGTATTTATTGAGTGCTTCCTGTGCGCAGAGGACTGTACTAAGCACTTGGAAAGTACAATTTGGAAACAGATAGTGACAATCCCTACCCAACAATGGGCTCACAGTCTAGAAGGGGATATTTGTTATGCCTTTACTATGTGCGAAGCACTGTTCTAAATGCTGAGGTAGATACAAGATTATCAGGTTGTCCCACGTGGGGCTCACAGTGTTAGTCCCCATTGTACAGATGAGTTAACTTAGGCACAGAGAAGTTAAGTGACTTACCCAAAGTCATACAGCTGGCAAGTGACAGAGCCAGGATTTGAACCCACGATCTCTGACTCCCAAGCCCATGCTCTTTCCACTAAGCCATGCTGTTTCTCATAAAAACCCAATGATATGGGTTTTTTTTTTAAATGATGTGTGTTAAGTGCATACTATATGCCAGGCACTATGCTAAACACTGGGGTAGATGCAAGTTAATCAGGTTGGACATAGTCCCTGTCCTGCTTCCTGTGGTAGCCACCCCAGCTCCGGCCTCAGCCCCCATTTTTCTGTCTTTGTCTCCCTGATGGCAAATGAGCCCCTGGAGGGCAGGGCCATGTGGGCCTGTATCTGGGATCCCCCTCCTTTTTCTTTTTTTTTTAATGGTATTTGTTAAGGGTTTACTATATACCAGTCACTGTACTAAGCACTGGGATAGCTAAAAGTTAATCAGGTTGGGCACAGACCCTGTCCCACACAGGGTTCAACATCTAAATCTCCATTTTACAGATGAGGTAACTGAGGCCAGGAGATATAGTTTGTTTTATGTGGTTTTTTTTAATGGTTTCTGTTAAGTGCTTACTTCGTGCCAGGCTCTGTAATAATAATAATGTTGGTATTTGTTAAGCGCTTACTATGTGCAGAGCACTGTTCTAAGCGCTGGGGTAGACACAGGGGAATCAGGTTGTCCCACGTGGGGGTCACAGTCTTCATCCTCATTTTACAGATGAGGTAACTGAGGCACAGAGAAGTTAAGTGACTTGCCCACAGTCACACAGCTGACAGGTGGCAGAGCTGGGATTCGAACTAAGCACTAAGTACTAAGCACTAGCTTAGTACTAGCTCGAACTAGCTAGTTCGAACTATTCGAACTATTCGAACTAGCACTCTGTACTAAGCACTAAGATAGATACAAGGTATCAAGCCCCACATGGGGCTCACAGTCTTAATCCCCATTTTACAGATGAGGGAATTGAGGCACAGAGAAGCAACATGACTTGCCAAGGTCACACAGCAGCCAAGTGGCAGAGCTGGGATTAGAACCCAAGTCCTTCTGACTCCCAGGCCCGGGCTCTAGCCACTAGGCCCCTCTGCTTCTCAGGTGAGTGACCTCTGATCTGAACTGTGGAGCTGGGCCATGCTCAGGCAATGGGAAGCTGGCCACGGTGGACAGCTATTCTGGGCTTGATGCAGCTGAGCAGGATGGAAGGGAGAAATAGATTACTCTTTTTGTTATTCCTGTCAAGGACTTTTCCAGAACTAGTGACTGCTCTGCCCTTCTCCCTCCCCTGCCCTGCCCAGCCCTTACCCTCCCCTGCCTTGTCCCTGCCCCTTCCCTGCCCCTACCCCTGTTCTGCCCCTGCCCTGTCCCTACCCTGCCCCTGCCCTGCCCTTTCCCCTCTCCTGCCCTTCCCCTGTCCTGCCCTTCCCCTGCCCCTGTTCTTCCCATGCCCTGCCTCTTCCCAGCCCTTCCACCTCCCCTGCCCTATTCTGCCTCTGTCCTGCCCCTGCCCTGCCTCTGTTCTGCCCATGGCCTGCCCTTCCCCCTCCCTCTCCTGCCCTGTCTCTATTCTGCCCATGCCCTGCCTCTGCCCTACTTTTCCCCCTCCTCTGCCCTGCTCTGCCTCTATCCTGCCCCTGCCCCTCCCCTGCCCTGTCCCTGCCCTGCCCTGTCCCTGCCCTGCCCTGTCCCTGCCCTGCCCCAGCCTCCCCAGCCTGCTTCATAAATTGGATTTCACTCCCAGAACCAGGGTGAAACGAAGAAATAATTTCACATTCCAAACATTTATTGAAATTAGATCAAAATAAGCAATGAAGGAAAATTTCTGCTACTAATGTAATTTCAAGGATCATTTGCCTCGGGGTGGAGAGGAAGGTGTCTGAGCCTGCAGGTTGGCTCTCTGGGAGGAGGGGCGGAGGTAGGCAGGGAGGTGGGTGGCCCCTGCTGGAGTGGTGAAGCCAGCAGCTAAACCCTTGCCTCTTGGATTGTCCTGGCTGCCTCGGAGCCCATACCTACAGTGTTTTGCTGAACGCCCAAGGTCTGCCTCCCCGTGGTGTGGGAACTTCGTGTAGTTGAGGCCCAGGGTTCTGGGGATCTGGAGTTCAAGGGTTGGGGGGGTCAAGGAGCCAGGTGTTAGGTGCCAGGCAACCAAAGATCAGGGGGCCCGGGGCCAGATGATCGGGGGCAGAAGGCAGAGGAGCCAGAGGGCCAGAGATGTCTGCTGTGGCACCCCTCCTTTCAGGTCATGGGTTCTTGGCGACTGTGGAGGGCAACTGGCTGTGGCCCACAGCAGGCCAACAGTCTGCTCTTTCCCACCATTTCCAGCCATTTTGGACCACTGGCTTCCAGCCTCAAGGACGGTGGGGCTGGTGCCGTGTCTCTGTCCATGGTGATGTGTCTCTGGAGTGGCCTCCAGTGGGCCAGTGGCCTGTCCGCCTCTGGCTTCCGGCCTCGGGGACGGTGGGGTTGGTGCCGGGTCCGTGGCCGGCAGAGGCAGAGCGGATATACGAAGTTCAGTCGGGTCGGCTCATTTCCCGCTGGGTTGGCCATTCCTGATTCTTGAATAATTTCGCAGATGGTTTATGGTAGATTAAAATGTGAAATAGACTCAGGCATGGGGAGAGTCATTGCTCTGCTGAAAATGTCTATTTCTCCCTGACTTTAATGAGGGAATAACTTCTGGGCCCGCAGGCTTCGCTCCACTAACCCCAACCTACTTGCTGTACCTCGACCTCGTCTATCTCGCCTCCGACCTCTCACCTATGTCCTGCCTCTGGCTGGAATTCCCTTCCCCCTCCTTCATATCTGACAGTCGATTAGACTGTAAGCCCATCACTGGGCAGAGATTGTCTCTATCTGTTGCCGAATTGTATATTCCAAGCGCTTAGTACAGTGTTCTGCACATAGTAAGTGCTCAATAAATACTATTGAATGAATGAATAAATGACAGGTGCTCACTCTCCCCACCTTCAAAGCCTAATTAAAATAACATCACCTCCAAGAGGCCTTCCCTTACTAAGCCCTCATTTCACCTACCCCCCGTCCACTTCTGCACTACCCTCGCTCTTCAATCTATGCCCTTTACTCACCCCACCCCCAGCCCCACAGGGTGTACGTACATATCCTTATGCTCTGCTGCTTCCCCAGCCTGTAATTTATTTTAACGTTTGTCTCTAGCACTAGATTGTAAGCTCCTTGTGGGCAAGGATCCACCAACTCTCTCATATTGTATACCCCCAAAGCAGTTGGTACAGTAAGGGCTCAATAAATACCATGGCTTGATTGATTGATTGATTGATTCTAGGGGTCTTTAATGCTTGTTATTAATAATAATAATAATGATAATAATAATAATAATAACGAGAAGCAGCGTGGTTCAGTGGAAAGAACACGGGCTTTGGAGTCAGAGGTCATGAGTTCGAATAAATTAAGACTTTAGCACTAAAGCTTTGGGATTTTTTATTTTTTTTGATAAATGTCAGATGGATTACTACTGAAATTTCACCATGCTAGGTTGAAAGTAAATTCGGCTACATAAGCAGCTTTCCAGAAATTCTTTATAGATCATTTGTGATAGTCCCCTCACACTCTTTTTCTAGATAGTGAGATGCCTTTAAATTCAATATTACATAATGGTAATTACAGTCAGGCTGTTTAGATTAGACTGTAATTAGGCTGTTTAGATTAGATTAGATTAGATTAGATTAGACCCAATTAGACTGTAAACCCGTCAAAGGGCAGGACTGTCTCTATCTGTTACCTATTTGTACATTCCAAGCGCTTAGTACAGTGTTCTGCACATAGTAAGCACTCAATAAATACTATTGAATGATTGAATCCCAGCTCTGCCACTTGTCAGCTGTGTGACTGTGGGCAAGTCACTTAACTTCTCTGTGCCTCAGTTCCCTCATCTGTAAAATGGGGATTAAAACTGTGAGCCCCACGTGGGACAACCTGATTCCCCTATGTCTACCCCAGCGCTTAGAACAGTGCTCGGCACATAGTAAGCGCTTAACAAATACCAACATTATTATTATTGTCACTTAACTTCTCTGTGCCTCAGTTACCTCATCTGTAAAATGGGGATTAAGACTGTGAGCCCCACGTGGGACAACCTGATTCCCCTGTGTCTACCCCAGCGCTTAGAACAGTGCTTGGCACAAAGTAAGGGCTTAACATTATTAATATTATTATTATTAATAAAAGCATTTGTTAAGTGCTTACTATGTGCCAAACACTGTTGGAAGTGCCGGGGTAGATACAAGGTAATCAGGTTGTCCCTCTTGGGGCTCACAGTCTTCATCCCCATTTTTCAGATGAGGGAATGAGGCTGAGAAGTGAAGTGACTTGCCCAAGGTCACACAGCCAGACAAGTGACGAAGCCGGGATTAGAACTCACGTGTTCTGACTCCCAAGCCCATGCTCTTTCCACTAAGCCATGCTGCTAGATGGCTGGCAGAGGCCTGGATGCTTCTTTCTGTGTTTATCTGACCAGGCCTGGACTGATGCTTAGTACAGCGCTGTACACTCAGTAAGCGCTCAGTATATTCCACTGATTGGCTGGCTGATTTACTGATATACGCTGAGGATTGAACTGGCTTGTTGGGCCTCATCGTGGATGGGGAATGTGTTTACTACCTCTGTTACATTGTACTCTCCCAAGCGCTTAGTACAGTGTTCTGCAGAAGTAGTGTGGCTTAGTGGGAAGTACACGAGCTTGGGAGTCAGAGGTTGTGGGTTCTAATCCCGCTCCACCACTTGACTGCTGTGTCACTTTGGGCAAGTCACTTAACTTCTCTGTGCCTCAGTTACCTCATCTGTACAATGGAGATTAATACTGCAAGCCCCATGTGGGGCAAGCTGCTGACCTTGTATCTCCCCCAGCACTTAGAACAGTGCTTGGCACATTCTAAGTGCTTAACAAATGCCATCGTTATTATTATTATTAATGAATATAATCGATTGATTGATTGATGTGCCAATGTACACCTGAAAGCCACTGCTTGGCAACTGTGCTGCCTTTTACCCTGTGTGCCCAGCCCTGACCACAGGGGGCTCGTGAGGGTCGGCCCTCCTTCTCAGGCTAAGAGGACACAGCCTGTTTCTGACTCCCATGCCCATGGTCCTTACCAGTTGTTTAAGACTTTTAACTCTCTTCCTAAGCCCCCCTGTCCCCAGGCCTCATCTCTCTCTTGCCCCAATGAGTTGGCACATGGACTTGATTCATAAAATTTATAATATTAGGTGTGGTCTCATTAAAATATGCCCTGCTGCCCTCCAGGCCCTCCCTCCTCTTGCCCCTTCTTCCACTCTCCCATCTTTCCCAGCAGGATCTCAAGAGGGGACCTTTTGCCTTCTCTCAAAATCCACTCCCTCCACCTGCGCCTCTGACCCCATCCCTTTGGACCTTATCAAAAAACTCCCCCCTCCCTTTCTTTCCTCCTGACCTCAGTCTTCTACTGTTGGTTCTCCTGTGGCTTCTTCCCTGCTGTTTTCAGACATACCCTTATTTCTCCTATCCCCCAAAAATTCTCCTTTGACTCCATGGCTCCCTCCCATCTCCCTCCTACCATTCCTCTCCAAACTCCTTGAGCAAGTTGTCTACACCCACTGTCTCCAGCTCCTCTCCTCCAACTCTCTCCTTGACTCCCTCCAGTTTGGCTTCCACCCTCTTTGAGCCACAAAAACTGTCCTCTCAAAGTTTGCCAGTGATCTCCTTCTTGCCAAATACAAAGGCCTCTACTCCATCTTAATCCTCCTCGACCTCAGCTGCCTTTGACACTGTGGACCACCTCCTTCCCCTGGAAACATTATCTAACTATGGCTTCACTGACACTATCCTCTCCTGATTCTCCTCCTATCTCTCTGGCCACTCACTCTCAGTCTTTCACCGCCTTCTCCTCTGCCTCTCATCCCCTAACTGTGGGGGTCCCTCAAGATTCAGTCCTGGGTCGTCTTCTATTCTCCATCTCCACTCACTCTCTTGGAGAACTCATTCACTCCCTTGGCTTCAACTTAAACTCCCCCCGTTTAGACTATGAGCCCGTCAATGGGCAGGGATTGTCTCTATCTGTTGCCGAATGGCACATCCCAAGGGCATAGTCCAGTGCTCTGCACATAGTAAGTGCTCAATAAATATTATTGAATGAATGAACTACCACCTCTATGTGGATGGTTACCAAATCTACCTCTCTAACCCTGATCTCTCTCCTTTTCTGCAGTCTTGCATTTCCTCCTGCCTTCAGAACAACTCTACTTAGTTGTCCCTCTGACCCCTCAAACCTAACATGTCCAAAACAGAACTCCCTAACTTAAAACTCAAACCGCTTCCTCCCGCTGTCCTTTTCATCTCTAGAACGCACCAATATTCCCCCTGTCTCACAAGCACTTTCTTTGACTCGTCTCTTTCATTCAACCCACATATTCAGTGTCACCAAATCCTGTCAGTTTTACCTTCATAACACTATTAATATGTTATAAGATCCACTCTTTCCTCTCCATCCAAACTGCTACTACGTTGATCCAAGCACTTACCCTATCCCGCCTTGATTACTGCATCAGCCTCCTTGCTGACCTTCCTGTCTCTCTCCTCTCAGTCTATACTTCACTCTGCTGCATGAATCATTTTTCTACAGAAACATTCGGGTCATATTTCCCCACTCCTCAGGAACCTCCGGTGGTTATCCATCCACTTCTATCTTAAACAGAAACTCCTTACCATCAGTTTTAAAGCACTCAACTCCCTTGCCCCCTCCTACTTAACCTCCCTGCTTTCCCCACTACGACCTAGCCCATACACTTCACTCCCCTAATGCCAATTTATTCCCTGTATCTTGATCTCATCTATTTAACCTTTGACTCCTAGCCCATGTCCTGCCTCTGGCCCGGAGTTCCCTTCTCCTCCGTGTCTGACAGTAGATCACTCTCCCCACTTCAAAGCTATATTAAAATCACATCTCCTCCAAGGGGCCTTCCCTGACTAAGCCCTCATATTCCCTTCTCCCTTTCATTCATTCAATCGTTCATTCAGTCATATTTACTGAGCGCTTACTGTGTGCAGAGCACTGTACTAAGCCCTTGAGAGAGCATAATATCACAGTAAACAGACATATTCCCTGCCCATAACGAGCTTACAGTCTCCCTTATGCATCACCCTTGCAGTTGAATCTGTGCCTCTCAACACTTGATATCCACACCACCCTCAGGCCCACAGTACTTATGTTCATTTGTTCACTCATTCGGTCGTATTTATTGACACTTACTGTATGCAGAGCACTGTACTGAACCCTTGGAAAATACAATTCAGCAATAGAGACAATCCCTGCCCACACCGGGATTACAGTCTAGCAGGGGGGAGGCAGACATCAAAACAAGTAAAAAGGCAACAGTATAAATAAATTGAATTATAGATATATAATTATAGATATATAGATGCTGTGGCGGGGCAAGGAGGGAAGAGCGAAGGGAGAGTCGAGGTGACACAGAAGGGAGGGGAAGCTGGGAAGACCTCTTGGAGGAGGTGACTCTTCAGTAGGGTTTTGAAGGGGGGAAGAGTGATTGGCGGATTTGAGGAAGGAGAGCGTTGCAGGCAAGAGGTAGGATGTGGGCCGGGGTCGACAGTGGGACAGTCGAGAATGAGGCCCAGTGAGGAGGTGAGCGGCACCAGAGGAGCGGAGTGTGCGGGCTGCGATGGAGAAGGAGAGAAGAGAGGTGAGGTAAGAAGGGGTCAGGTTATGAAGAGCTCTGAAGCCAATAGTGAGGAGTTTGTGTTTGATACGGAGGTAGATGTGCAACCACTAGAGATTTTTGAGGAGGGGGTGACATGCACAGAACGTTTGTGTAGAAAGATAATTCGGGCAGCAGAGTGAAGTATGGACTGAAGTGGGGAGAGGCAGGAAGTTGGAAGGTCAGAAATGAGGCTGATGCAGTAATCTAGTCGGGATAGGGTGAGTGATTGGATTCATTCATTCATTCAATCATATTTATTGAGTGCTTACTGTGTACAGAGCACTCTACTAAGCGCTTGGAATATATAATTCGGCCACAGAGACAATCCCTGCCCAACATCGGGTTCACAGTCTAAGAGGGAGAGATAGGCAGCAAAAGAAAACAACGTACTAACATGGTAGCAGTTTGGATGGAAAGGAAAGGGCGGAGAGGTCATGGGTTCGAATCTCGGTTCTGCCACTTGTCAGCTGTGTGACTGTGGGCAAGTCACTTCACTTTTCTGTGCCTCAGTTGCCTCATCTGTAAAATGGGTATTAAGACTGTGAGCCTCATGTGGGACAACCTCATTACCTTGTATCTGCCCCAGTGCTTAGAACAGTGCTCTGCACATAGTAAGCACTTAACAAATACCAACATTTTATCTTGGCGATGTTGTGAAGGTTGAGAGCAGCAGGCTTTGGTGATGGTTTGGATATGTGGGATGAATGAGAGAGCGGAGTCACGAATGTCCATATTTGTAATTTATTTTGTCTGTCGTCCCCTCTAGACAGTAAACTCCTCGTGGGAAGTAAATGCATCTATTAATTCATCTGTATTGTTCTGTGACCTGGGTTCTAATCCTGACTCCCTACTTGCCTGCTGTGTGACCTTGGGCAAGTCACTTTACTTCTCTATGCCTGTTTCCTCAACTGTAAACTGGGATTCAATACCTCTTCTCCCTTCCCTCTAGACTGTGAATCCAATGTGGCTCAGAGACTGTGTCTCTGGTGGCGTGGCTCAGTAGAAAGAGCACAGGCTTGGGAGTCAGAAGATGTGGGTTCTAATGCTGGCTCTGCCTCTTGTCTGCAGTGTGACCTTGGGCAAGCCACTTAACTTCTCTATGCCTCAGTTCCCTCATCTGTAAAATGGGGATTAAGACAGTGAGCCCCATGTGGGACAACCTGATTACCTTGTATCTACCCCAATGCTTAGAACAGTGGTCAGCATATAGTAAGCGCTTAATACCATAATTATCATTAGTAGTAGTAATAATAATGTTGGTATTTGGTATTTGTTAAGCGCTTACTATGTGCAGAGCACTGTTCTAAGCGCTGGGGTAGATACGGGGTCATCAGGTTGTCCCACATGAGGCTCACAGTTAATCCCCATTTTACAGATGAGGGAACTGAGGCCCAGAGAAGTGAAGTGACTTGCCCACAGTCACACAGCTGACAAGTGGCAGAGCGGGGATTCCAACTCATGACCTCTGACTTCCAAGCCCAGGCTCTTTCCACTGGGCCACGCTGCTTCTCTTAGTAGTACCTTGAGGGGCCAAGCTATGGGTCCCTGCACTTCCAGGCCAGAAGAGGAGCAGGGTGGCATAGTGGATAGAGTCCAGGCCTGGGAGTCAGAAGGACCTGGGTTCTTTCTGGGGCCCCCAACTCTCTCTCATCTTTATTGCTGTACTTTTCCAAGTGCTGAGTACAGTGCTCTGCACACAGTAGACTGGAAGCTACTCGAGGACAACAATGATGTCGACTAACTTTATTGGACTTTTCCAAATACTCAGGACATTCATTCATTCATTTATTCAATTGTATTTATTGAGCATTTACTGTGTGCAGAGCACTGTACTAAATGCTTGGAAAGTACAATTCAGCAATAAAGAGAGACAATCCGTGCCCACATCGGACTTACAGTATTTTGCACAGAGTAAACTTGGACGTTCTTTGACAGTAGGGGCTCAGTGGAAAGAGCCCAGGCTTGGGAGTCAGAGATCATGGGTTCAAATCCCGGCTCTGCCACTTGTCAGCTGTGTGACTGTGGGCAAGTCACTTCACTTCTCTGGGCCTCGGTGACCTCATCTGTAAAATGGGGATTAACTGTGAGCCTCACGTGGGACAACCTGATTACCCTGTATCTACCCCAGCGCTTAGAACAGTGCTCTGCACATAGTAAGCGTTAACAAATACCAACATTATTATTAACTCTAATGTGATCTCCCTAGATCTTAGTACAGTGCTCTTTATCCAGTATTCACTCATTCAATCATATTTACTGAGCACTTACTATGTGCAGAGTACTGTACTAAGCGTTAGGAAAGTTCAAATCAGCAGTAGACTGTAAGGTACTTGAGAGTAAGGAATAGTGTCTGCTGATCTTATCGTATTTTGTGCTCAGTACAGTGCTCTGCCCACAGCAGCCTCCAATAAGGGATGGGATTATATCTACTGACTCTTTTGTTGTGTACCCTCCTAAGTGCTTAGTACAGTGCTCTGTACACTGTAAGCACTCAGTAAGTACTACTGATTGTTTAATCCAAAACTCCAAGCATGATAGGTGCTTAATAAATACTATTGAGGGATTGAATACTCCTGATTGATAAATTGCTTAATAGCTTTGCACATGGTAGGTACTCAAGGAATATTACTGATTAGCGGCACGGCATAATGGATAGAGCCCAGCCCTGGGAATCAGAAGGTCATGGGTTCTAATCCCAGCTCCTCCACTGATCTGCTGTGTGACTTGGGCAAGTCACTTTGCTTCTCTGTGCCTCAGTTACCTCATATGTAGTAATAATAATAATTATGGTATTTGTTCAGTGCTTACTATGTGCCAGGCACTATACTAATCGCTTAGGTGGATACAAACAAATTGGGTTGGATACAGTCCCCGTCCCACAAGGGGGTCACAGTCTCAATCCCCATTTTACAGATGAAGTAACTGAGAACAAGAGAAGCGAAGTGTCTCTTGTCCAAGGTCACACAGCAGACAAGTGGCAGAACGGTGATTAGAATCCATGACCTCTGATTCCCGGGCCAGGGCTCAAGCCACTTCGCCATGCTGCTTCTCTGTAGAATGGAGATTAAGACTGTGAGCCCCACATGGGACAGGGAATGTGTCCATTCTAATTTGCTTGTATCCAGCTTAGTACAGTGCCTGCACATAGTAAGTACTTAAATACCATAATAAAAATAACACTTTTATTATATTTTAATAATACCTCACCTGTAGAATGGGGATTTAAACTGGGACCCCTAAGCAGGGCAGGGACTGGGTCCATCCGATTTGGCTTGTATCCACCCCAGCGCTTAGTACAGTGCCTGGCACAAAGTAAAGGCTTAACAAATACCACAATTAGTATTATTACTATTAAAAAAAACCTAACTGAGCCCACCTGATTGACCCATACAGTGCTCTGCTCAGGGCAGGCACTCAATAGACAATTTTCCCTAGCTTGCAGACGTTGCTTTTGTTGTTGGACACATGAGCTGAGAGGGAGGGGGACCACTGGGGGGGAAGGGCCTTGTCCCGGACTTGGGGGTGAGGGGAGAAAGGGGGGGTGTTGCTAGGCAACAGTCTCTGGATCTGGGAAAGGAGCCCAGCTGTCTCCCTCTGCTGGGGCTTGGCCGAGCACAGGGTCGGCAGCCTTCTGTCAGGAACTTCTTTTCGAGGAAGAACAGCGTGGCCTGGTGGACAGAGCCCGGGCCTGAGAGTCAGAAGGACCTGGGTTCTAATCCCAGCTCCCCCACCTTGTCTGCTGTGTGACCCTGGCCAAATAATAATAATAATGATGGCATTTGTTAAACATTTACTATGTGCCAAGCACTGTTCTAAGCGCTGAGATAGATAAAGGTCATCAGGTTGTCCCATGTGGGGCTCACAGTCTTCATCCCCATTTTACAGATGCGGTCACTGAGGCCCAGAGAAGTGAAATGACTTCCCCAAAGTCACTCAGATGATAAGTGGTGGAGCCAGGATTAGAATCCACTACCTCTGACTCCCAAGCCTGTGCTCCTTCCACTAAGCCATGCTGCTTGTCTAATCACAGCCTACTGTCTAATCTCTTCTGCAAATCACTTCACTTCTCTGGGCTTCAGTTACTTCATCCATTCATTCATTCACTCCGTTGTATTTCCTGAGCGCCTACTCAGTGCAGAGCACAAGCGCTTGGGAGAGTATAACAATAAACAGCCATATTTCCTGCCCGTAGTGAGCTGACAGTCTAGAGACGACTGTGAACTCCCTGTGGGACATGGACTGTGTCCAACCTGATTAGCATGTATCTACCCCGGCTCTTAGAACAGTGCCTGGCACAAAGTAAGTGCTTAAGAAATACCGTAAAAAAAAAGAGGAAGAAGCACCAGTTAAGCCGGCCTCAGCCTAAATTCAGAAACTGCTCCTGGTACTGGGGTTGGCACTGGGGCCGGGGCTGGGGCTGGAGCTGGGCTGGGGCTGGGCTGAAACCCCCATGGAACGGTGGTCAGGCTGGATTGCCATGCCAACATGCTGATGTCACAGCTGGCAAGAATCGTGGTCCTGTCCCCTCTGGGCACTGCCCCCGGCCGGCTCCCATGGCCTCTGGGCCCTGTCCATCCTTGCCAGGGCCTGTCCAGCCTCCCGCTGGGCAGTTTTGCCCCCATTTGGGCCGGGTTTGGGTGAGATAAGGAGAGGCCTCCAGGACTTCAGAGGACATGAGCCGGCCCACGAGGACAGGTGGAGGTGACTTCTGGGGCCTCGGGGCAGGGGACCGGGAGGGCCGGGGTGGAGGGGCACTAGGGAAGAGGGTCTCCGATGGAAGCAGCGTGGCCTTGTGAGAAGCAGTCTTGCTCAGTGGAAAGACCCGGACTTGGGAGTCAGAGGTTATGGGTTTGAATCCCTGCTCTGCTACTTGTCAGCTGTGTGACTGTGGGCAAGTCACTTCACTTCTCTGTGCCTCATCTGTAAAATGGAGATTAACTGTGAGCCTCACGTGGGACAACCTGATGACCCTGTATCTACCCCAGTGCTTAGAACAGTGCTCTGCACATAGTGAGCGCTTAACAAATATTCATTCATTCATTCAATAGTATTTATTGAGCGCTTACTATGTGCAGAGCACTGTACTAAGCGCTTGGAATGAACAAGTCGGCAACAGATAGAGACGGTCCCTGCCGTTTGACGGGCTTACGGTCTAATCGGGGGAGACGGACAGACGAGAACAATGGCAATAAATAGAGTCAAGGGGAAGAACATCTCGTAAAAACAATGGCAACTAAATAGAATCAAGGCGATGTACATTTCATTAACAAAATAAATAGGGTAATGGAAATATATACAGTTGAGCGGATGTTGTTAAATACCATCATTATTATTATTATTAATGGTTAGAGCACAGGCCTAGGAGTCAGAAGGTCATGGATTCCAATATCAGCTCTGCCACTTGTCTGCTGGGTGACCTTGGGTAAGTCACTTCACTTCTCTGTGCCTCACTTCCCTCATGTGTAAAATGAAGATTAAGACTCTGAGTTCCATGTGGGACAGGGACTGTGTCCAACCTGATTATCTAGTATCTACCTCAGGGCTTAGAATAGTGCCTGAAACATAGTAAGCACTTAACAGACACCATCATTATTATTATTATCCCAGGAACAACATGGGCTCACAGAGGGAACATCAAGATGAACTAAGAAGAGGGGGTTTAACATGGTGCCCCTATCCTGCCTGACAGGACAGACAGACCAGACCAGGGATCTGTGTGATGGCACAGAATTGTTATTATTGCTAGTATTATTATTGTTATTACTATTATTAGTAATAATAATAATTGTGTTTTTTTAAGCACTTACTATATGCCAGGCACTGTACTAAGCCCCGGAATAGGACATGCCAAACAGATTGGACACATGGGACTCAGAGTCTCAATCCCCATTTTACAGATGAGGTAGCTAACACACGATGAAGAGAAGCGATTTGCCCAAGGTCTCACAGCATACAAGTGGCAGAGTCAGGATTAGAACCCATGTCCTCTGACTCACAGGCCTGCACTCTATCCACTAGGCCGTAAGGCTTTTTCACTTATATTGTGCAATCTGAGGTACCTTGCTGCAAGATTGATTGATTGATTGATTCATGGATTGATTGAGAGCACAGCTCTCCCCACTTCTAATTCTTTCTGCAAGTCCAACCCCTCCAGGAAGTCTTCCCTGATTTCTCTCTCATCTCCTAATCCTATTTCCCCCTCAACTGCCACTTCAGCCTTTGTGCGCTCACACTCCAGATGTACCTATATACATATCTTTACATGCTAGTACATAATAACAATAATAGTAATAGCAACAACAATAGTAATAATGATGACGTTTGTTAAGAGGATTCTATTTGCCATGCACTGTACTAAACACTGGGATAGACACAAGATCATCAGGTCAGGAACAGTCCTTGTCCCCCTCCCTTGTAGAAGGAAGAACAGATATTGGATCTCCATTTTACAGTTGAGGAAACTAAGGTACAGCGAAGTGAAGTGACTTGCCCAAGGAAACACAGAAGATAAGGGACAGAGCAGGGATTAGAATAATAATACTAATAATAATAATAATGTTGGTATTTGTTAAGCGCTTACTATGTGCCCAGCACTGTTCTAAGCACTGGGGTAGACACAGGGGAATCAGGTTGTCCCACGTGGGGCTCACAGTCTTCATCCCCATTTTACAGATGAGGGAACTGAGGCACAGAGAAGTTAAGTGACTTGCCCACAGTCACACAGCTGACAAGTGGCAGAGCTGGGATTCGAACTCATGACCTCTGACTCCAGAGCCCATGCTCTTTCCACTGAGCCATGCTGCTGTTGGTATTTCTTAAGCACTTACTATGTGCAGATCGCTGTTCTAAGCGCTGTTCTAAGATACAGGGTAATGAGGTTGTCCCACCTGAGGCTCACAGTTAATCCCTGTTTTACAGATGAGGTAACTGAGGCATGGAGAAGTTAAGTGACTTGCCCACACAGATGAACCCAGGTCCTCTGACTTCAAGGCCTATGCTCTTTCCACTAGGCCACGCTTTTTCCCTAATTTATTTTACTGTCTGTCTTCCAGGCTAGATTATAAACTCCTTGAGGGCATCAATCACACCCACTAACTTTTGAACACTTCCAAACGCTCAGGACAGTGCTGAGTGCTCCTTGAAGTCAGGGATCATGTAATAATAATAATAATAATGGTATTTGTTAAGCGCTTACTATGTGCCAAGCACTGTTCTAAGCCCTGGAGTAGATACAAGGTAATCAGGTTGTCCCATGTAGGGCTCACGGTCTTCATCCCCATTTTACAGATGAGGTCACTGAAGCCCAGAGAAGTTAAGTGACTTGCCAAAAGTTACACAGCTGATAAGTGGTGGAGCTAGGATTAGAACCCATGACCTCTGACTCCCAAGCCCGGGCTCTTTCCACAAAGCCACGCTGCTTATTGCATTTTCCCAGGTGCTTGGTGTACAGTGTTCTGCATACGATATATTGTAAACTCCTTGAGGGCAAGGGTTGGGTTTGCCAACTGTAGTGTATGCTCAGTGCTCCAGACGTGATAAGCTTTCCATAATTTTCACTGATGGATGAATGGATGCATTGATTGATTGATTGATTGACAATGGGCCCATCTGTCTGGTTTTCCCAGGGTCCGCAGCGATCCAGGGCAGCGCCGACTCCCACCCGCCCCTGAGAAGACTCCGCTCTGGGAATGTGGCCGGAACCAGCCCCAGCTTCACTAAGGTAGCCATCTCTGTCTTCTGCAAGCCAAAGCCACACAACGCCGTCCACAGTAGGGGATGCTCGCCCTCCTCCCTGTGTAGTGCTGTCTGCCTCCTCGCATATTGCTCGCCCATCTCCCTGCTCAGTGCTCGTCCACCACCCTGTGCAGTGCTCACCTATCTCTATAGGCTCAGAGAGCCGAGCCCTGCAGCGGGAGCCTGCACAGGTGTCAGGTCAGGGGTTTGTGTATCTGCGGGTTCAACCCTTTGGGGCTTCCATTTGGTGGGGTGGGCTGGGAGCAGGTGAGAGGCTCAGCGGCAGAGCAGTCAATCAATCAGTCGTATTTATTGATAGCTTTCTATGTACAGAGCACTGTACTAAGCACTTGGAAAAGTAAAATACGACAGAATTAGCAGACACGTTCCCTGCCCATAATGAGCTTACAGTATGTGGGGGACATAGACATTAGTATGAATGAATTGGTCATTTATAATGTAGAATTTAAATATAAAGAGCAGGTGCAGGAGTCCCAGGTGGAGGAGAGAGTGTCATGCTGCAAGATGAAGCTTGTGGCTCTTCCCTGGCCTCAGAAGCGGGTGAGGGTGTTTCTACTTTCCAAGCGCCTAGTACAGTGCTCTGGGTTTTGTTTTGTTCTGATTTGCTTTGCAGTCTGTCTCCCCCATTTAGACTGTGAGCCCGTTATTGGGCAGGGATTGTCTCTATCTGTTACCGAATTGTACATTCCAAGCGCTTAGTACAGTGCTCTGCACATAGAAAGCACTCAATAAATACTATTGAATGAATGAAGCTCCATCCCATTAATGAAACCCAAAGATTTCCAGTTCCTGTGACCTCTGGTCAATCAATTAATCAGTTAATCAGTCAATTATTTATTATTATTATTTATTGTATTTATTCAGCTCTTACTGTGTGCAGAGCACTCTACCAAGCACTTGGGAGAGTACAATATAACAGAATTCGTAGACATGTTCCCTGCCCACCACAAGCTTAAAGTCTAGGGAATCATCATGGTCTAGTGAAAAGAGCACGGCCAGGGAGTTAGAGGACATGAGTTCTAATCCTGACTCTGCCACATGCTTGCTGTGGGACCTTGAGCAAGTCACTTCATTTCTCCATGCCTTAGTTACCTCATCTGTAAAACGGGGATTACAGGTGTGAGCCCCATGTGGGACAGGGACTGCATCCAACCTGATTACCTCTTATCTATCCCAGTTTAGAACAGTGTTTGCCCCATAGTAAGCATTTAACAAGTCCAACGATTATTATTATTATTATTAGAGGAAGAGACAGACTTTAATATAAATGAATGACGGATATGAACATAGGTGCTGTGGGACTGAGGAATAAAGGATGCAAATCTAAGTGCAAGGGTGCACAGAAGGGAGTGGGTGAAGAGAGTGATTTCTGCTTCTAGCCCGCAGACGGCTTGGGGAGAGGGTGGTCAGGCAACTAGGCCAGCCATCCACGGACAGTGCTCAGGTTCCCGCCCCAGCGAGGGTCTGGATAATAATAATGTTGGTATTTGTTAAACGCTTACTATGTGCAGAGCACTGTTCTAAGCGCTGGGGTAGACACAGGGAAATCAGGTTGTCCCACGTGAGGCTCACAGTTAATCCCCATTTTACAGATGAGGTCACTGAGGCACCGAGAAGTGAAGTGACTTGCCCACAGTCACACAGCTGACAAGTGGCAGAGCCAGAATTCGAACCCGGGTCCTCTGACTCCCAAGCCCGGGCTCTTTCCACTGAGCCACGCTGCTTCCGGATTCAGGACGGTCAGCTCCCCTGTCCAGAATGGTTGTGGTGTCGGACACTTCTTGTTGGGCATTTTCACTGTCAACGTCCGGCCTCCCAATACCATGGCTCTCAACATCAAGTCCCACAACTCAGACAGGGTGGCCGCGTCCATGTTCTAGAAAGATGATCTGAGCAGTAGAGTCAGTCAGTTGTATTTATTGAGTGCTTACTGTGTGCAGAGCACTGTACTAAACAGGTGGGAGACTATAACAATAAACAGACACATTCCATACCCACAACAAGCTTACAGTCTAGAGAGGGAGAAAGACATTAATAAAAATAAATAAAGTACCGATATAGACGTAAGTGCTGTGGGGCTGGGAGAGGGGATGAATAAAGGGAGAAAGTCAGAGTAATGCAGAAGGGCATGGGAGAAGAGGAAAGGAGCACTTAATCATGGAAGGCCTCTTGGAGGAGGTGGGTCTTCAATAAGGCTTTGAAGGGAGGGAGAGTAATTGTCCATCGGATTTGAGGCGGGAGGGCATTCCAGGCCAGGGGCAGGACATGGGCGAGGAGTTGGTGGGGAGAGGGAAGATTGAGGAATAGTGAGAAGGTTAGCATTAGAGGAGGCAAGTGTGCAGGCTGGGTCGTCATAGGAGAGTAGCGAGGTGAGGTCGGAAGGGGCAAGGGGATTGACTGCTTTGAAGTCAATGGTGAGGAGTTTTTGTTTGATGCAGAGGTGGATGGCCATCCAGTGGAGTTTCTTGAGGAGTGGGGAAACATTTCCTGAAGGTTTTTAGAGAAAAATGATCCAGGCAGCAAAGTGAAGCATGGAATGGAGTGGGGAGAGACAGGAGACTGGGAGGTCAGCAAAGAGATTGATACAGTAATCCAGGTGCGACAGGATAAGTGATTGTAGTAACATGGTAGCAGTTTGGATGGAGAGGAAAGGGTGGATTTTAGTGGTGTTATGAAAGTTGGACGAATAGGATGTGGTGACAGATTGAATATGTGGGTTAAATGAGAGAGAGATGAGTCGTGGATAAGGCCAAGGTAAGGCCAAGACTATTTCATAATTATTATTTTTATGGTATTTGTTAAGTGGTTACTATGTGCCAGGCTCTGAACTAAGTGCTGGTGTTGTTACAAGCAAATTGGGTTGGACATAGTCCATGTCCCACATGGGGCTCACAGTCTCAATCCCCATTTTACAGATGAGGGAAATGAGGTACAGAGAAGTGAAATGACTTGCCCAGTGACACACAGCGGACAAATGGCGGAGTTGGCATTAGAACCCATGACCTTCTGATTCCCAGGCCTGTCCTCTATCCACTATACCATGCCACTTCTCTTACTCCATCACGCTGCCTCTTCTTCCCCTTAGACTATAAACCTCTTGCGGGCAGGGGATATCTCTACCAACTCTGTTGTATTGTACTTTTCCAAGCGTTTAGTACAATGCTCTCAATAAAACAATTAATTGATTGAGACAGTGCCAGTAGAGCAGGCAGGTCTGCACAGGAAGGACCCCTAGGAGGGTCAGTGGCCCACACTCAGTCCAAAAAGTGGGTTCTCCTGTCCAGCAGCCAGTTTGAGGGTGAGCCGCCTTCTCATGGACAAGATCGGCTGTGCATTGACCTGCTCTGCGCCCCGGCTCTGGAACCGCACCCCCAAGATGGTGGGGTCACAGGGGCATCAAAAGGCGGGGTGGGTGGGGATTGAGTGGGGAGGAGGCTGGTGGGGCAGACGGGAGCTGGGACGAGGAGAAGAACAGGGAGGCCCACATCGTCCTTGAGCAGATGGACCACTGGCATCTCTATTTTCTCCCCCCACCTCCTGTCTCTCCCTTGTTTGCAGGAAGTGACATCATGGCGGAGAGGAGGACTTGTCTCCTGGCCGCTGACTGAGGGGAGCACGGGACTGCTGGCTCCATCCCCACAGAGGGTGACATCATGGGTGGGGCACAGGGTGAGCAGCACCCATGCAGGGTCAGCAACTTCTGTCAACCGGCCAGGCATACCAGGGCCGGTCTCCAGCCATGCCACCATCGTGGCCCGGACTGACATGAGCTCTGGACAGAAGCCACGGCCTGGTTGTCCGAGGAAGGGCTTCGCATACATCACCATCACAGCCAGGAGAGTGGGGCCCCCTACCTCTGCACCCGCCCAGACCTCCCGTGGAGCTGCCGGAGACCCTCCCCACATGATGTTTGTCAGGGGCGAGGGGCTAGGGAAAGCCCCCACCCAGCCCATCGGACACATCCACCTCACTGGCCCAGCCCCCCTCACCAGCCACTCCCACTCAACTGGCCATGGACACCTCTCCAGCCGTGTCCACCAAACGCATGCCTACCTCACCAGCCACAGCCACCTGGCCGGCCACAAATGCATTACTGGCCCTCCCAGCCTCACTGGCCATGCCCACCTCTCAGGCCCCACGGAGTACTTCCACCCCACCCACACTTCCGGCCCCGTCCACACCACTGGCCACACCCCTGGCCACTCTTCCACTGGGCCCTCAAGCAGACAAGGACAATCATTCCATCAGGGAGACTTGGGGAGCATCGGATCATCGGCCCCTTGCTCGCGGATGCGGGCAGGTGGGGGTCCGGCCTGGGAGACCAACATCCGACAGCCAGGGGCCAGGGCGGACCACTCAGTGAGCACCTTTCCCAGTGCCCCGCCCCGTCTCTTCACCTCCTGCCTCTTCCTGCGAGTTTCTTGGCCAGGCCCCCGTTCGGTTTCCCCTTCTGCTGGTCCGCCTCCCACTCTTGCCACTGCCAAACAGTCTCCAGGCCCCAGGCCCCGGACACAGTGGTCTGCCACTGCTCTGTTTCCCGAGGAAGACGCCCACAGCATAGACCCCGGAGGCATCGGCAGCCAGTCTCAGGTCAGGCTGGTGAGGGACAGCACAGGAGGAGATGGGTCCGGGCCACAAACAATCTGGGATGGCCGGTGGGAACGGCCACGTGACGGGCCACCATCACAACATGAAGGGGTGTTGGACAGTGACAAATTGCAGCGGACACAGTCCCTGGGGACCAGGGCAGGCCCCTACCAATCGGCCAGCAGAGTCAGCGTGGTGCCAGCGAGGACGGGAAAAGAAGATGAAGCCTCGAATGGCTGGAAACACGTGTCAGCTGTTGCCTTCACCGACTGGAGCTGCTTGGCAGGTATGTGAGGCATCTGATATCAGAGCAGGATTGGGTACATGAAGCGGGCAATCAGAGAGCAGGATTAGGCACATGAGGCATGCGATCTCAGAGTGAGACCAGATATGTGAGGCATGCGATCCCAGCTCAGGATATGGTACATGAGACGTGCCACCCTTAGCCAAAAATCAGATGTGCGCATGGCCCCATCAGTCGCAAAAAACCTGCTCCAGGGATAGAGAATCCACTTGGTTTCCTTGGAAAAGGTGGTGTAAGAGCAGCCCCATAGAAGAAGAGGGTCTGGAACCCAGGACCTCTGACTCCAGCCCACTCTCCACCACGGGCCACATGACATGGCAGCCCCGGGCCACTTGTCCAGCTGGGACAGATGCCAACCAATTGCACCAGCCTCCTCTGGGCTGCATTCAGCAGGGACCATCTGGGTGAACGCCATAGGGGCCTAGCATAGCCCCACCAGATCCAAGCCTGCTCCCCAATTAATAATAATAATAATAATAATAATAATAATAATAATGGTATCTGTTAAGTGTTTACTATGTGCCAAGCACAATTCTAAGCACTGGGGTAGATACAAGGTAATCAGGTTGTCCCACGTGGGGCTCACACTCTGAATCCCCATTTTACAGATGAGGTAACTAAGGCACAGAGAAGTTAAGTGACTTGCCAAAGTCACACAGCTGATAAGTGGTGGATCCAGGATTAGAATTTATGACCTCTGACTCCCAAGCATGGGCTCTTGCCACTAGGCCATGCTGCTTCTGAATTAAACCTTATTGCTCCAATCCCTCTCTTTTCTGTATTGTCTCTGCACTTGGATCTGTGAATGTCATTTATTTAGTTATATTAATGTAGACTATATGCCCCTTGTGAGCAGGGAATATGTCTTCCAACTCTTTGTATTGTTCTCTCCTGAGTGCTTAGTACAGTGCTTTGCACACAGTAAGCACTCAATAAATACCATTTGACTGACTGATTGATTGTCATCAACTCACAGTGCTCCAGTACTCCTTTGATAAGGGTGAAGTTGCTAATTTACCACAGCGGGGAATTAAAGGACAGAAACCAAAGATATTTATTTATGTAAATGTTACTAATACTGCTACTAAATATCCCCTTTTCAGTCTTCCTCTTGTCTGTGTATTTTAATATCTACCTTCTCCTTTTGATCATCAGTCCCTTGAGAGCAGAGATCATGTCTTTTTAACTCTGTGGTACTCTCCCAAGCATTTATTTCAGCGTTCTGCACATGTAGTGAGCGTCAGTACATACCGTTGATCAATTGTGTGATAGATCCCTTCTCCTGGCAAGGCTAATCAATAACCCTATCTCTACGTGGCCTGGGAACCGGGCCGAAACGGGCCAGTGCTGGGTTGCCTGAACGTGGTGCCAATCTATCTTCCAGGTGACTCCAAGCGCCGTGATTTCACTGCGATGCGAAAGAGAAGCGAGAAAAGCAACAGATCAGAGATGCTCCTCAAGCCCTTGACCTTCTCAGCGGCCGCCATCTGGAGCCCAGATGCTTCTCACTGGCCGGTTGTCGACTCTGAGTCAGAGAAGACCCCTCCCAGCCCCCTGACCCTAAGGGTAAGGATTCTGGGTCTTTGGGAGGGGCCCTGACCAGTCCCTCTTGTGGGGGTGGAGGTGGTGAGGCTTTTTGGGGAATCCCCAGGGCATGACACCAGTAAGATTTGGGGTTCCTCATGTGGCTGTTACCTCAGGCCTAGGAGTCTGCTCCATGAGGGTGGGGGACACTGGAAGGCATTGGCCAGCTCAGGAGAGACAGTGGTCCTTGGTCATTGTAATTCTTGCTAAGCACTTACTATGCGCCAAGCACTGGGATAGATACAAGGTGATCCCGTCCCGTGGGGGCTTGCAATCTAATGGGGACGAACCACAGATATTGAGCAGGTCATTCAAAGTGGCCTTAGGCCACCAGGAGAGACGGGTGGCCCTTGGCCAGTTCAGGGGAGATGGGGGGCCTCTTAGCTGGTTCAGGGGAGACCAGAAACCCTTGACCAGTTCAGGGGAAATGGGAGACCCATACTCATTTCAGGGGAGACCGACAGTTCTTGGTTTATTCAGAGACCAGCAGCCTTCGACTGAGTCAGGGGAGATGGGAGAAAGCTATCCGGTTCAGGGGAGACTACCAGCCCCCGGCTAGTTCAGGGAAGATGGGAAACATATCTAATTTAGCCAGTTCAAGGGAGACCAGTGGCCCTTGGTTGGTTCAGGGGAGACTAGCGGCTCTCGTTTGATTCAGTCAATCAATCAATCCATTTACTCAGTGCTAAATAATAATAATAATAATAATAAAAATGATGGTAATTGTTAAGCGCTTACTATGTGCAAAGCACTGTTCTAAGTGCTGGGGGAATACAAGGTGATCAGGTTGTCCCACATGGGGCTCACAGTTTTGATCCCCATTTTACAGATGAGGTAACTGAGGCACAGAGAAGTTTAGTGGCTTGCCCAAAGTCACACAGCTGACAAGTGGCAGAGTCAGGATTTGAACCCATGACCTCTCGACTCCCAAGCCCATGCTCGTTCCAGTGAGCCATGCTATGGGCAGAGCACTGTACTTAGAACTTGGGAGAGTACAGTATAACAGAGTTTGTAGACACGTTTCCTGCCCATAGTGAGCTTACAGTCTAGGGGCAGGAAGAGGCCAGTGGCCCTGGGCTGGTTCAGGGGAGATGGAAGAACCAAATCCAGCTCAGGGGAGAGCAGTGACCCTTGGCCTGTTTGCGATGTAGTGCTTCAGCGCATAGAACAGTGCTTGGCACATAGTAAGTGCTTAACAAATACTATTATTATTATTATTCTGCAAATCTGCTTCTCTTCTCAGGAAGCATTGCAAGTACACCGTCCTCAGTTCATCTCTCGCTCCCGGGAGCGTCTGGAGAAGCTGCAGCACATGGTCCAGCAGAGGAAGGCGCAATGCCGTGGCAGAAGTGCAGAGACCCAACCGGCCACCCCCGCACCCACCCCCACTCCCAAGCTGAGCAGGAAGAAGCAGTTCACGGTCCCTCACCCACTCAGTGGTCAGTAGCTGGAGGGTGGGAAGCACAGGTGGACCAGACACTTTTTGGATCACCTGAGTCAATCACACTATCAGATTTATTGAGTGTTTACTCTGACAGAGCACTGTACTAAGCACTCGAGAGAGTACAGAATAATAGAATTGCTAAACATGTTCCCTGCCCACAAGGAGCTTACAATCAAGAAAGAGAGATAGACATTGAAATAAATGATTCCACTGAACTCCCCTGGACATAAATCCTGTGGGACTGAGGGTGGGGTACAGTAAAGGTGCAGATGCAAATGCAATGGTGATATAGAAAGGAGTGGGAGAAGAGGAAATGAGGGTTTAATCAGGGAAGGCCTCTTGAAGGAGATGGTTTTTAACAAAGCTTTGACAGTGGGGAGAATAATCTTCTGTCACAAATGAAGGGGGAAGGTGTTCCAGGACACAGGCAGGATGTGGAGGAAAGGTCAGTGGTGAGATAGTTGAGAATGAGTAGGTTGGCATTAGAGGTGCAAAATGTTGGTATTTGTTAAGCGCTTACTACGTGCAGAGCACTGTTCTAAGCTCTGGGGTAGACACAGGGGAATCAGGTTGTCCCACGTGGGGCTCACAGTCTTAATCCCCATTTTACAGATGAGGTAACTGAGGCCCAGAGAAGTTAAGTGACTTGCCCACAGTCACACAGCTGACAAGTGGCAGAGCCGGGATTCGAACTCATGACCTCTGACTCCAAAGCTCGTGCTCTTTCCACTGAACCATGCTGCTTCTCTAAATGTGTTGGCGGGATTGTAGTAGGAAATCTGGGAAGTAAGTTAGAAGGGGACAAGGTGATTGAGTACTTTAAAGCCGATGATAAGAAGTTTCTGTTTGATGCAGAGGTGGATGGGCAACCACTGGGAGAGGGAAAATGTGGACTTGAGGAGAGGGAAAATGTGGACTGAACGTTTTGGCAGAAAAATGATCCAGGCAGCAGAGTGAAGTATGGATTGGAGTGGAGAGAGGCAAGACGCAGGGAGGTCAGTGAGGAGGCTGATAGAGTAATCAAGGTGGGATAAATGCCTGGATAAGGGTGGTAACCTTTTCAGTGGAGAGAAAAAGGAGGATTTTAATGAAGTCGTGAAGGAACCTACAGGATTTGGTGACAGATTGAATATGCCGATTAAATGAGAGAAATAGTCAAGGATAATTCCAAGTTGAGACAGGGAGGATGGTGGTGCTGTCTACAGTGATGTGATGTCAAGGGGAGGGCAGGGTTTGGATGGGAAGATGAGGAGTTCTGTACTGCTTAATGCTACTATTACTATTACTACTAAATCCCAAATTGCAGGAGGATAAGAAAGCACCCTTAAACCTTGCTTGTTTGGCTCTGATTCCCCAAAACCAGGTTCTGTAGGGGATCAGGGCATAAGTAGGTAGTGCACAGACTCGAAGAAGATGGCAATCTTCCTGTAGATGGTGAGTTGGCCTCATCGAGACAACAGGAGTCAGAGTGGCCAGAGAAGTCCAGGGTGGCCAGGCCAGAGGGGGTTGGGTGGCCAGGCCAGCGAAGGTCCGGGTGGCCTGAGCAGAGGGGGTCAGGGCAGCAGGCCAGAGAAGGTCAGGAAAGCCAGGCCAAAGGGAGTCAAAGTGGCCAGAGCAGAGGGGTTGGGAAGGTCAGGCCAGAGGGAGTTGGAGCAGCCAGGCCAGAGGGAATCAATGTGGCCAGGCCAGAGGGGGGCTGGGGCGACCAGGCCAGAGGGTGTTGGGTTGGCCAGAGCAGAAGGGCCTGGGGAAGCCAGTCCAGAAGGGGTTGGGGCAGTCATAGCAGAGGGAGTTGGGGTGGCCAGGCCAGAGGGGGATGGGGCAACCAGAACAGAGGGGGTCACAGCGTCTGGGCCAGAGTGGGTCAGTGAGATCAGGCCAGAGGGGGTTGGAGCAGCCGGGCCAGGTAGGGTAAATGAAGTCCGGCCACACAGAGTAAGCGTGGCAAGGACAGAGAGGGTTGATTTCAGAGCTGTGAAGGTCTCAGGCCTCCTTAGTTGAACGGCTCACCTCAACAGGGATGAGAAACTCCTTCCTCAAAATATAAATCAATAAATACAATTGATTGAGTGAATGATCCTCTGGTCCCAGTATAGGCTTAGCAATCTGGCCAGAGTTAGTCTTGAGTTTCCTGTAGTCATGGCGTTTACTGAGAGCCCCCATGGAACAGGGCACTGTACTAAGCACAGGGCAAAGGGTGACAGATACTCAGATGGGTACCCTGCTGGCAAGGCGCTTCCACTCTAAAAGGGAGACAGACAGAGGAATAAGTACAAACCATGTAACCAGTGGCTACTTGAATAAGCGTGTCTGCATAAGTGCTGCAACTGGGTATAAATGGGCCCTTGTGAGCGCCCAAGCCTGACCAGATCGATCAGTCAATCAATGGTATTTGCTGTGTGCCTAGTGTATGCATAGCACTGTACTGAGCACTTGGGAAAGTACAGTAGAGTGACCTCTACTCTATCCTAATCCTCCTCGATGCCTCAACTGCCTTCAACCCTGTGGACCATCCCCTTCCCCTGGAAACAATATCCACCCTTGGCTTCACTGACACTGTCCTCTCCTGGTTCTCCTAGCTCTTGGGCCTCTCCTACTCAGTCTCTTTCCTGGGCTCCTCCTCCATCTCCCACCCCCTAACTGTTGGTGTTTCTCAAGGTTCAGTTCTGAGTCCCCTTCTAATCTCCATCTACACTCACTTCCTTGGAGAACTCATCTGCTCCCAGAGCTACCTCCTCAATGCAGATGATTCCTAAATCTACATCTCCAGTCCTGATCTCTTACCTGCTCTGCAGTCTCGAATTTCCTCCTGCCTTCAAAACATCTCTACTTGGATGTCCTGCCAAAAACGCAAACTTAACACATCCAAAATAGAACTCCGCACCTTCCCATCCCTGTCCTCCTCATGACTTTCCCATCACTGTAAACAGCACCACCATCCTGCCTGTCTCACAAGCCAATAAACTTGGTGTTAGCCTTGACTCCTCTCTCTCATTCAACCTACATATTTGATCTGTCACCAAATCCTGTCGGTTTTACCTTCACAACATTGCTAAAATCCACTCATTCCTCTCCATCCAAACCACTACCATGTTGATCCAAGCACATATCGTATCCTGGCTTGATTACTGCATCAGCCTCCTCCCTGACTTCCCTGCCTCCCGCCTCGCCCCGCTCCAGTCCATACTACAGTCTGCTGCCCAGATCATTTTTCTATAAAAAACATTCAGTCCAAATTTCCCCATTCCTCAAGAATCTCCTGTGGTTATCCATTCTCTTCCGCACCTAACAAAAACTCCTTACCATCAGCTTTATAGGTTCAATCACCTTGCCTGCTCCTATCTTACTTCCCTGATTTCCTATTGTCATGGGTTATCCCATGATAGTTATGGGAAGTTGTGGGAAGCAGTGTGGAAAGAGCACAGGCTTGGGAGTCAGAGGTCATGGGTTCGATTCCCAGCTCGCCCACTTGTCAGCTGTGTGACTGTGGACAAGACACTTAACTTCTCTGTGCCTCAGTTACCTCATCTGTAAAATGGGGATTAAGACTGTGAGTCTCAAGTGGGACAATCTGATTATGCTTTATCTACCCTGGTGCTTAGAACAGTGCTCTGCACATAGTAAGCACTTAACAAATACCAACGTTATTATTATTATTGTTATTATTATTACTATAACCCAGCCCACACTCTTTGCTCCTTTAATACCAACTTACTCATTGCAAGTCTCTGTTATCTGCCTCACTGCCGATTCCATCCCCCTTCATATAAGACAGACCACCATTCTCCCCACCTTCAAAGCCCTCCTAAAATCGCATCGCCAAGAGGTCTTCCCTGCCTGTCTAAGCCCTTATTTCCCATATTTTCTCTCCCTTCTGAATCACCTATACTCTTGGATCTGCCCTCTGAAGCACCTGATACTCACCCCATCCCTACCCCACCCCTAGCTCCACATTCTCTTCTATTTCCCCTGTCCGAAACTTATTTTAATGTCTATCTCCCCTGCTAGACTGTGAACTCCTTGAGGGCAGGGATCCTGTCTACCAACTCTGCTGTACTGTATTCTTCCGAGTGCTCAGTGCACTGTTCTGCACACAGTAAGTGCTCAATAAATACCACTGATTGATTCATTCATTCATTAGTGGGCAGGATCATTCCCTTCATGGAGCTTACAGTTTACCATAGTAATATTGGTGGTATTTGTTAAGCACTTACTATGTGTAAAGCACTGTTCTAAGCACTGGGGGATACAAGGTGATCAGGTCCCCCCACGTGGGCCTCACAGTTTTAATCCCCATTTTACAGATGAGGTAACTGAGGCACAGAGAAGTTAAGTGACTTGCCCAAAGTCACACAGCTGGCAAGTGGCAGAGCTGGGATTAGAACCCACGACCTCTGACTCCCAAGCCCGGGCTCTTTCCACTGATCCAAGCTGCTTCTCTAAGTAATAGCTGTAGTAGCAGCAGGAGTCCCCTCTAGACTCATATTGTACTCTCCCAAATGCTTAGTACAGTGCTCTGCACATAGTAAGTGCTCAATAAATACAATTGAATGACCAATAATAGCGCAGCATGGCTTAGTGGAAAGAGCCCGGGTTTGGGAGTCAGAGGTTGTGTACACCCCATAAGTCCGCCACTTATGAGGTGTGTGACTTTGGGCAAGTCACTTCACTTCTCTGGGCCTCAGTTACCTCATCTGTAAAATGAGGATTAAGACTGTGAGCCCCAAATATGACAACCTGATTACCTTGTATCTACCCCAGCTCTTAGAGCAGTGTTGACACATAGTAAGTGCTTGACAAATGCCATTATTAGTATTATTATTATTATGAATTAAGTGTGTGTATGTGTGTGTGTGTTTGTTGGAGCAATGCACTGTTTTTGAGAGAGGACAATAGCATTAATAGACATGATCCTCACCCTAAAGGGGCTCACAGTCTACTGTGAGAAGGGCACTGTACTGAAAGCTTGTGGGAGCATAATAGAGTAGACACGATCCCTTCCTTCAAGGAGTTGACAGTCTAGTGAGAGAGGACACTAAAATAAATTGTAGGTAAGGGAAGCAGCCAAGTATAAGGATTCATACCTAAGTGCTGTGGGGGTGGGTGAGGATGAGGGAGGGGGAGGTGAGTATTCAAGGACTTTGGGGGGAATTCGTGCCTGGGTGAAGAGTAGGAGCCTCATTCACTCTTTCATTCATTCATTGAGTCGTAATTATTGAGTGCTTACTGTGTGCAAAGCACTGTACTAAGCACTTGGAAAGTGCAATATAGTAATAGAGACAATCCCTTCCCAATGATGGGCTTGCAGTCTAGAAGGGGGGAGGCAGTCAACAAAACAAAGCAAGTGGACAGGCATCAATACCATCAATATAAATAAATAGAATTATAGATATATACACATCATTAATAAAATTAATAGAATAAAAATATGTACATATATACACAAGTGCTATGGGGTGGGGAGGGGCGTAGAGCAGAGGGAGGGAGTTGGGGTGATGGGGAGGGGAGGAGGAGCAGAGGAAAGGGGGGGCTCAGTCTGGGAAGGCCTCCTGGAGGAGGTGTGCTTTCAGTAGGGCTCTGAAGGGGGGAAGTGTGCTAGTTTGGCCTCCCATGGACACGGCCCCCACGGGCACAGCTCCCACAGACATGCTTCCCATGGACACAGCTCACACAGACACAACTCCCATTAACACCACTCCCTCGGAAGTTCTTCCCTGGATATGGTTCCCACATACAGTTCCCATGGACGTGACTCCCACAGACCCAACTCCCACAGACACAGTTCTTTCATTCAATCATATTTATTAAGCACTTACTGTAAGCGCTTGGGAAAGTACAATACAGCAATAAAGAGTGACAATCTCTGCCCACAACAAGCTCACAGTCTAGAGGCGGGGAGACAGACATCAGTACAAATAGACAGTGCAGATAAATAAAATTACAGATATGTACATAAGTGCTGTGGGGCTGGGAATGGGGGGGAAGGCAAAGAGAGTGAATCAGGGTGACGCAAAAGGGAGTGGGAGATGAGGAAAAGTGAGGCTTAGTCTGGGAAGGCCTTTTGGAGAAGGTGTGTCTTCAGTAAGGCTTTGAAGGTGGGGAGAGTAATTGTCTGGCAGATTTGAGGAGGAAGGACATTCCAGGCCAGAGGTAGGATATGGGCCAGGGGTCTGTGGTGAGACAGGCGAGATGGAGACAAAATGAGACGGTTAGTACCAGAGTAGTGAAGTTTGAGGGCTGGTTTGTAGGAGAGAAATGAGATGAGGTAGGTGGGAGTAAGGTGATGGAGAATTTTAAAGCCATTGGTGAGGAGTTTTTGTTTGGTACAGAGGTGGATAGACAACTACTGGAGATTTCTGAAAAGGGAGGTGACATGTCCAGAACGTTTCTGTAGAAAGATGATCCGGATCCGGGCAGCAGAGTGAAGTTTGGACTTAACTGGGGAGAGGCAAGAGACTGGGAGGTCAGCGAGGAGGCTGATGCAGTAATCTAGGTGGAATAGGATGAGTGATTGTATTAATGTGGTAGCGGTTTGGATGGAGAGGAAAGGGTGGATTTTAGCACTGTTGTGAAGTTGGTACTGACAGGATTTGGTGATGGATTGACGATCTGGGTTGAATGAGAGAGAGGAGTCAAGGAGAACATCAAGGTTTCGGGCCTGCGAGGTGGGAGGGTTGGTGGGTCCCACGATTCCCACAGTTCCCACAGTTCCACTTCCCAAGGTCACAGCTCACACGGACACGACTCCCATGTACACAGCTCCCACAGACGTGGCTTCCACAACCATAGTTCCCACAGACACAGTTCCCACGGATACATTTCCCACGGACTCGGCTCCCACGAGCATGGTTTCCATGGACACAGCTCCCACAGCTGTAGCTCCGAGTGGTCTTTGAAATGAACTGTCTATTTTCTCTTTTTAGACAACCTGTTCAAGCCCAAGGAAAGGTTCATTTCAGAGAAGGAAATGCACATGCGTTCTAAAAGGTACCTCAGCGTTGGAGTGTGGGGGACCAACAAGGGGGAATACACAGCGGGAGTCCTACAGGGGATGCAAGGGGAAGCATGGGCCCGGGTCCCTTTCCCAAGTGGCTGTTGTTGTGTGCTCATTTGGCACATTTGCCCGTTCCCCCACCCCACCATCACTGGATCTGCCCCTCTAGGCTGTAAGCTCACTATGGGCAGGAAATGTGTCTGTTTATCATTGTACCGTACTCTCCCAAGTGTTCAGTACAGTGCTCTGCACACAGTAAGCGCTTAGTAAATACAACTGACTGACTAAACTGCAGGGCCCTTGGAAGAGGAGAGTTTGGACTAGCTTCGGTGTTCAGGGTGCTCCTGATGGGAGCGGGGGGTGGTGCTACCCAAGTTCACCTCCAGGGCCCTAAAACAGGGTCAGAAAGCTGCTTGGGAAACCTCAGCCCGAAGCTTCCCAGCGGGGCCGGGTCTGACTGGAGTCTGACTAGGGTCCGGGGTCTTGGGGTGTGTGGGAGGAGCAGAGAAAGCCAGGCACCCCTCCGTTTCCTTCTATCCACTGTTCCCTAAGGGCTCCCAGAGGCTTCTCGTTTGGTCCAAGCACTGTTTCAGAGTTGCTCAGAGCCAAACAAGTCCAGGGTGATCCTGGTGACCCCTGGCCTGCTGAATCAAGGCCTGTATCCCAATTTTTTTTAAAGAGTATTTGTTAAGCACTTATTATACCAGACACCCTACTAAGCACTGGAGTAGATACAGGCTAAACAGTTGGACACAGTCTATGTCCCGCACGGGGCTCACAGTCTTAATCCCCATTTTACAGATGAGGTAACTGAGCCACCAAGGAGTGAAGTGATTCACCAAGATCACACACCAGACAAGTGGCAGAACCGAGATCAGAACCCTGGTCC
Organism: Ornithorhynchus anatinus; assembly: GCF_004115215.2. Lineage (NCBI taxonomy): Eukaryota > Metazoa > Chordata > Mammalia > Monotremata > Ornithorhynchidae > Ornithorhynchus > Ornithorhynchus anatinus. The sequence continues at coordinate 140,716,520 of NC_041730.1, forward strand.
TTCTGATGCCCATGCTTTATCCACCAGATTAGATTGTAAACACCTCAGGCAATCAGTCATGGAATTTACTGATCACTTACTGGGTGCAAAGCACTATACTAAGCATTTGGAAGAGTAAGGTATCGACCCTTAGAACAGTGCTTGGCACATAGTAAATGCTTAAAAAATACCATAATAATAATAATTTGGTAGACATGAGCCCTGCTCTCAAGGAGCTAACAATCTAGTGGAAGACAGTTCCTCAAGGTCCTCGAGAGTGGGGCTATTACTCTTATTATATGCTCTGAATCACCCAGTACAGTGCCCTGCACACAATAGGCACCCAGTATAGTGTTCTACTTCCCATAGGCACCTAGCAGTGTTCTGCACATGGTAGGTGCCCAGTACAGTATTTTGCACATATTAGGCACCCTGTGCAGTACTCCACACACAGCTGATGCCCAATACAGTTCCCTGCACACAGTAGGTGTCCAGTCCAGTGCTCTGCCCATACCAGGCCACTCTGTGCAGCACTCTGCAAACAACAGGCACCCAGTACAGGGGTCTTCATACAGTAGGCACCCCAGAAACACTGATGATCATGATGAAGAAGAAGATGGGTAATGAAATGCTTAGACTATACAGCATGATCATTCACTCTCTCTTAGCAAAAGGTGACCCCAGATCAGGCTACACCCACTCCCACTCATGAAAACAGTTCAGGTTTGTACCCAACCCCATGTCCATGTGGCCTGGGTCTTCTGATTTTTGGCGGTGGAGGGACCAATTCTAGGGGGGCTTATTTGGGAGCAAGCGAGCAAGCCGATGGCAGGTTTGGGCACAACCATTTGGAGCCAGCTCAGGGTCTCACTCTGTCCCCACTGAGGGGTTGGGAAGGAGGAGCATGGCTGGGAGGTTGGCGGTCAAGGCTTGGTCACTGACGGTCAGTCCAAGATGCTGCTTATCCAAGGGTCGGGGCTACCCGTCAGTCCCCGTGGGGCCCGGGAGCTCGGGGGGCCGGAAGACAATACCTCTGGTGTCTGGCCACACCCGGGGGCCCCAGACCTCCTGAGGCCTCTGCTTGACAGCCTGATGCATCTGACAAAGCTGACCACTTTCCCCACTCCCACCCAGAGAGGTTGCAGAGAACTGACCGACAGACCAACTGACCGACCGACTGACTAATGGAGTGACCGATGAACTGACCTACCAACCGGTTGTGACCAACCAACCAACTGCCCACCTGAGTGACCTACTGATTGACCGCCCAATCACCCTCCTGACTGCCCAACTGTCTGACCAACAGAATGACTATCCAACCACCTTCTTGACCGACTGACCAACCAACTGCCCAATCGACTGACCAGCCAACTGCCTACCTGACCGAATGACTGACCAACTGCCCAACCAGCGACCCAATTGACCGACCACCCAACCACCTAACTGATCACCCTCCCGACCACCCAACCGACTGACCACCCGACCACCCGAACGACCACCCAACTGAATGACCACCCAAATGCCCACCTGACTGACTGACCGACCGCCCAACCCTTCTGACTGCTTGACTGACTGCCTGGCCAACTGCCCGCCCACCTGACTGCCCAACTGAGTGCTTGACTGCCCACCTGACCGTCCAAACGCCTGACAACTTGACCCACCTGAATGAGGCATCTCTGGCTCTGCCCCATCGAGGGCCCCTTCAATCAATCTATCAGTGCAATTTATTGAGTGCTTACTGTGTTCAGAGCACTAAACTAAGTGCTTGGGAGAGTGCAGTAGAACAGAGTTCTGACTGGCTTCTCATTGGCTTCTAGGATCTACGACAACTTGCCCGAGGTGAGAAAGAAAAAAGAAGAGCAAATGAAAAGAGTCATTTTACAGACCAATCAACTCCGAGCTAAAGTCTTCAAAAAGGTCCCGGGATTTAAAGATGCCCATTTTACCCTGGGAGTCGGGGGGAAGGGGGAGGAGGCAGGGTGGGGTTTAGGAGGAGGGGAGGACTCAGAAAGCGGCCAGGCTAGGAAGCCACATTTTGGGGAGCTTTTCATCATGGATAGGTTACTGTCGGGCCTGGCCATGGTCAGATTCATTCATTCATTTATTCAATCATATTTATTGAGCATTTACTGTGCGCAGAGCACTGTACTAAGTCCTTGGGAGAGGACAATACACAATAAACAGACACATTTCCTGGCCACAACAAGCTTACAGTTTAGATGGTTGGGAGAGGCAGACATTAATATAAATAAATGAATTACAGATATGTACATAAGTGCACTGGGGCTGGGAATGGGGAAGAACAAAAGGAGCAAGTCAAGGTGATGATGCAGAAGGAAGTGGGAATGGAGGAAAAGAGGGACTTAGTGAGGGATGACCTTTTGGAGATGTGCTTTCATTAAGATTTTGAAGCAGGGGAGAGCAATTATCTGTCCTATATGAGGAGGGAGGGCATTTTAGACCAGAGGTGGAATGTGGACGTGGGGTCAGCAGAGGCAAATAGTGATGTGAGGTGAAAGGGGGGAAGGTGATTGCTTAAACACCAATAGTGAGAAGTTTTTGTTTGATGCCGAGGTAGATGGGCAATGACTCGAGTTTCTTGAGGTGTGAGGATGATGTGTCCTGAACATTTTTGTAGAAAAATGATCCAGGCAGCAGAGTGAAGAATGAACTGGAGTCAAGAGAGACAGGAGGCTGGGAGGTCAGCAAGGAGGCTGATGCAGTGATCTAGGAGGAATAGGATGAGTGATTGTATTAACTTGGTAGCAGTTTGGATGGAGAGGAAAGGGTGGATTTAACCATGCTGTGAATGTGGGACTGACAGGATTTAGTGATAGACTGAATTTGTGAGTTGAATGAGAGAGAGGAGTCAAAGATGATGCCAAGGTTTCAGGCATGTGAGACAGGCAGGATGGTGGTGCCGTCTACAGTGATGGGAAAGTTAGGGGGAGGTTAGGATTTGGGTGGGAAGAGAAGTTCTGTTTTGAAAAGGACTGGTCACTGTCAGGCCTATCCACTATCAGTCCTGGCCACTGTCAAGAATGGTCACTGTCAGTCCTGGCCAGTGTCAGGTATGGTCAGTGTCAGACCTGGCCACTGTCAGGCCCCTTCGAAGAGCCGGGCTGCGGCAGGAGGCCAGGAGTCCGGCTCAGACACAGCCCATGCAGACCAGGCCCTTCCTCAGTGATCATCTTTCTCTCTCTGCCTGTGAGGGCCCTGTGTAAGCTAAACACTGACACCTCTGTTCCTTTCTGCCATTCTAGCAACTGCTGGACCAGCTCCTCCACAGAAACACAGATTAGCTGGGTTGCAGCTCCGGCCCGCTTCCGTTCCCTGCACCCAGAATGACTTTGGACTCTGGCTTAGCACCCACACACGCCAACACCTCCAGTCCCAGCCGGGAAGCGATGAGGTCCGGCCTCCTCTCTCCACAGCGTATGGGAAGCGGAGCACTGATGCAAGAGCCATCATCAAGCCTGGACATTCACAGCCACATGACCTACTAGTTGGGGACACTGCAAGGAAGGAATTTCAGGGCAGGGTGGCTTCCATCCCACCCATTTCTACCACTGAGGCCCAGGCAGGGAAAGCTGTCAAAAATGCAGCGAGCTCATCCTTCCAAGGTTTCCTCCCGACTGCTTCCTGGAGGGAAAACCCACAAGAAAATCAGGCTCGGTGATCTTTTAAGGATGTAAAGTGAAGTGAAGTGAGCGGGGAGGGGGTCCAAGGCACCTGGCTCGAGGGTCTACGGGCTGCCACCATCATTAACGTGGTGGGCCGACGGAGCGAGGAAGAGTTCCAGGCAGAGACACCTGCCATCACGCCCCTCCAACAGCCATTTGCGCCACTTTCCTCTCTGGCCTTGCTCCTCACTGCTTCCTGCCCCTTCGCTGGGTTTTGACAGAGCAATTTCGGTAAGGGATGGCGAATTTGGACAGAGAAACCTGCAGACAAATAGCTGGAACAAGGGCTAAGTCACTCCGGAGTTTCTCCTAAAACCTGCAAAATGACAGTATCTGCGCTCTATCTACCCACCTTGGGTTTTTTCCTATGCACATTGGAAAGTTTAAAAGCAATTAGTTTTTTCTCCAAAAAGTGGAAATAAACGTTATCAGAAGAAAATTGTTATATGACTCTTCTATCACTAAAAGTTCACTCATTCATTCATTCAATTGTATTTATTGTGTGCAGAACACTGTACTCAGTGCTCAGGAGAGTATAATATAACAGTAAACAGATTCATTCCCTACCCCTAATGTAAGAAACACACAAAAATCTATTTGTATCATAGGATTTATCAGTAGGAAGAAAATCAGGGTCACTGTCTCTCCTCAGTGCAATGAACTTCCCAGTTCTTGTTCCTTGATTCTAGCACTCTTCCCAGATTTTCACACAGAGCAATTACTGAATTTCCAGTTGTACAACAACTTGTTTACATAAATAACTTCATATACTTGTCCACCTGCATCTTTTACGATCTGTTATTACAGCAGATCCGGAAGCAGAAGAAACAGCAAAGCAGCATTGCCTAGTGGACAGAGCATGGGCCTGGGAGTCAGAAGGACCTGGGTTCTAATCCTGCCTCCGCCATTTGTCTGCTTGGTGGGTCCTTGGGAAAGTCATTTGGCTTCTCTGTGCCTCAATTACCTCAGGTGTAAAATGGGAATTAAGACTAAGCCTTAGATGGAATGGGGACCGAGTTCAATCTGATTAACTTGTATCTACCCCAGCACTTGGCACATAGTAGGTGCTTAACAAATACCAGATTTTAGAAAAAGAAGAGAAGAGAAGGCAGAGAAGAGAGAGAAGGCAGAAAATGAGCACAAACAAACAGATGGCTAAGCCAAGCAAAGGTGAAGGCAAGGAGCCCACCAGATTCTGATGATTATGTTCGGCTGGCTGGCTAAACCTTCATTCGCTAGTGATGTTTTTAATCACAGCTAGAAAGTTTGTTATGCCGGGTTCTTCTGGGCAGATACTGACAAGGCCCACTCAGTCAAGCAATAAATTGCATTTATTGAATGCCAATGTGTGCAGAATGCTATACTGAGCACTTGGGAGGGTACGTGACGCAGTAGACATGATCCTTGCCCTCAGAGAACTGATAATCTGCTGTGGCAGAGCACTCTACTGAGCACTTGGGAAGATACAATAGAGTCTAGGGTTTAGAACAATGCTTGGCACATAGTAAGCGCTTAACAAGTACCATAATTATTAGTTGGTAGACATGGTTCCTACCCTCAAGGAGTTTGTAGTTTACTGGGTGCAGAGCACTGTACTGAGCCCTTGGGAGAGTACAGTAGAGTTGGAAAACATGACCCCTGACGTTTTTTGAGCACCCGCTAGGTGCTTGAAAGTACAGAATAATAAAACAACACATTCCCTGCCCACAAGGAGCTTTTTCTTAATGGTATTTGGCACTTACTATGTGCCGGGCACTGTACTAAGTGCTGGGGTTGTTACAGAGTCCTTGTCCCAGTCTTAATTCCCATTTTACAGATGAGGTACAGCGGGGACAGACATTATGGCTAGATTGTGGGGTGAAGTTGTGGGCCATGTTATGTGGCCATGTTGAGGGGACGTTGAGCTGCCATCATTCACTTGTATCTATTAGGCGCTTACTGTGTGCAGAGCACTAAATTAAGCATATGGGAGAGTACTGTATAACAGACACATGCCGTGTTTTGTGACGACGTTATGGGGTCACGCTGAAGGGATGTTGAAGGGCTTTGTTGTGTGATGATGGAGAAGCAGCATGGCTTAGTGGAAAAAACTGGGTTTGGGAGTCAGAGGTCGTGGGTTCTAATCCCTCTTCTGCCACTTGTCAGCTATGTGACTTTGGGCAACTCACTTAACTTCTCTGGGCCTCAGTTCCCTCATCTGTAAAATGGGGATGAAGTCTGTGAGCCCCATGAGGGGCACCCTGATTACCTTGTATCTACCCCAGTGCTTAGAACAGGGCTTTGCACATAGTACATGCTTAACAAATGCCATCATCATCATTATCATTATTATTATGTTATTGGGTCATGTTGAGGGGATGTTGAACGGTTGTGTTGTATGACGATGTTGTGGGGCCATGTTGGGTGGCCATGGCTGCATTTCTAACTAAGCTCGGCACTCTTCAGCTTCGACCAAGCCCGGTTGAGCCCAGCTCGATGGAGGGTGCATTAACCTGAGGGCTTTGGACGCGGGTGGAGAGTGTAAGAATCTCCACGGGCCAGGGAGCGCAGCCTGCTATTTTAGCAGCTTCATCCAGGTGCTGCTGGAACACGAGCAATTATAACGAGGGTGGTGGGCTGTCCTGTCAAAAATGGTGAACCGGCCTAGGGCCTTCTCCTCCTGCTGCTGGGCGAGCTGTGACCGGAAGCCCTGGAGCGAGTCCATGGTGGCCCCTGGTTAGAGGGGAGGCTGCTTGGCCTTGGATGGCAGAACTGGCGAGGGCAGAGACCTGTCGCGGGCCTCAGACCCCCAAGCCCTGGTGTTGGTAGTGTTCATTATCTGTCCTTGTACCTCTTCCCCTGCTCCGAGGAGACCTTCAGTCCATCCTTGTACCCATTCTCCAGTCGTGAAGGGAACTTCAGTCAGTCAGTCCACTGTATTTACTGAGCTCTTACTATGTGCAGAGCACTGTACTGAGCACTTGGGAGAGTACACTACAACAATATAACAGACACATTCTCTGCCAATAATGAGCTTAATAATAATAATGAATAATAATAATAGCGATGGTATTTGTTAAGTGCTTACTATGTGCCAAGCACTGTTCTAAGCACTGGGATAGATACAAGATTATCAGGTTGTCCCACGTGGTGCTCACAGACTTAATCCCCATTTTACAGATGAGATAACTGAGGAACAGAGAAGTTAAGTGACTTGTCCTATCTCACAGAGCTGACAAGTTGCAGAGCCGGGATTAGAACCCACGACCATGACTCCTCAGCCCGGGCTTTTTGCATTAAGCCATGCTGCCTACAGTCTAGAGGGGGAGACAAAGATTAATATAAATGTCCTTGTATGTCTTCCCTTGGCCTGAGAGGCCCTTCACTCCATTCTTGGATTATTGTGGTTTAGTGGAAAAAGCCCAGGTTTGGGAGTCAGAGGAAGTGGGTTCTAATCCTGGCCCCGCCACTCGTCTGCTGTGTGACTTGAGGCAAGTCACTTAATTTCACTGTGCCTCAGTTCCCTCATCTGTCAAATCATTACTCCATTCAGGAGTCAGGCAGGGTTGTCGGGTGTTGTGGGCACGCCTGCCCTCAAGCAAAGACCCTTTTCCCAGGGTGGCAGGCCAGTGGGACCGGCCAGTGGCATCAATCAGTGGGACAGGAGAGAAGGAGTATGAGAATGATGGAATGGCTGCAGTGGCTTTCCCGATGGAGTTGCCCAAGCCAAGACCACCATCAGCCAGATCAGAAGCCCAGATTGGGAACTTGGATTGGGGCTTTGGATCCGAGAGATTTCTAATCTGTGACTGCACTGTCTGGATTGGGGGCCTGGATCAAGGATTCAGATGCAAGCTTGTTGTGGGCAGGGAATGTGTCTGTTTGTTGTTATTATTGTATTCTCCAAAACGCTTAGGAGGGCGCTCCAAAGCTGTATTTTACTCTCCCAGGTGTTAGTACAGTCCTCTGCTCGTAGTAAGTGCTCAATAAACATCATTGATTGATTGATTGTTTGACCAGAGGGTTGGACCAGGGGTTTGGATAGGAGACTTGGATCAGGGAGTCCCAGACTGGGACTATGTTGCCTGGGTGTGGGGGGGCCTGGATCGAGGGCCTGGGTCAGAGGGTAGGAGCAGCACGGTCTAGTGGATAGAGTACGGACCTGGGAGTTAGAAGGACCTGGGTTCTAATCCTGGCTCTGCCACTTGTCTGCTGTGTGACCTTGGGCAAGTCGTTTCACTTCCTCTGTGCCTCAGTTATCTCGTCAGTAAAATGTGAATTAAGACTGTGAGCCCCATGTGGGATGGGGACTGTGTCCAATCTGATGAACTTGTATCAACCCCAGCGCTTAGAACAATGTTTGATACATAGTAAACGCTTAACAAGTACCACCATCATCCTCATCCTTGTTAGACTGGAGGGTGTCTGGGGCTGTCATCCTTTGTGTGGTCCTCCTGTGATGAGCTTTGTCTGGTAACCGGATTTCTTCCAGCAGCACTCCACAGCTCGAGCAAAGGAGTGGAGGAGGCGGACTTGGGGAGGTGATCCAGGACTGCAGGTTGGTGGTCGGAGACTGGAGGAGGGACGGGAGAGCCAGAGAGTTGAGTTCAGGGGAGATGGCAGTGTTGAGGCCATGGCTTTGCATCTCAAAAGAGTGGGCGTGGAGACCATTTGGGGTAAGATGGCTTTGGAAAATAGGAAGCCCTCGAGAGATGGGAGATTTCTGTGGGAGAACAGAACAGATTTACAGTTATGGGTTAGAAGAGACTGCTGAGAGTAGGATTTCAGAAGGTTTTTTGGGGGGGGGAGGGGTTAGTTCTTTTTATGGTATTTGTTAAGCGCTTACTATGTGCCAGGATCTGTAATAAGCACTTAGTGATAGATTGATTATTTGGGTTAAATGAGAGAGAGGAGTCAAGGATAATGCCAAGGTTATGGACTTGCGAAACAGGAATGATGGTGGTGCTGCCTACAGTAACGGGAAAGTCAGGGGAAGAACAGGGTTTGGGTAGGAATATGAAGAGTTTTGTTTTGGATATGTTAAGTGTGAGGTAATGGGAGGACATCAATAAAGGGATGTCTTGAAGGCAGGAGATGAGAGACTGGAGAGAGGGAAAGAGATCAGGGCTGGAGATGTAGTTTGGGGAATCATCCCCATAGAGGTGAAAGGAAGCATGGCCTAGTGGCTAGAGTACGGGCCTGGGAGTCAGGTGGACCTGGATTCTAATCCTGGTTCTGCAACTTGTCTGTTATGTGACCTAGGGCAAGTCATTTTGCTTCTCTGGACCTCAGTTCCCTCATCTGAAAAATGGGGATTAAGACTGTGAACCCCATGTGGGACAGGGACTGAATCCAACTAGCACTTAGTACAGTGCCTGGTACATAGTAAGTGCTAAACAAATATAAGAATTATTATTAGTTGAAGCCAAGTAAGCACATGCGTTCTCCAAGGGAGTGGGATAGATGGAGAATAGAAGGGGATCCAGAACTGAACCTTGATGGACCCCCACAGTTAGGGGGAGGGAAGCAGAGGAGGAGCCTGTGAAAAAGACTGAGAATGAGCGGCCAGAGAGCTGGGAGGACAACCAGGAGAGGACAGTGTCAGTGAAGCCAAGGTGGAGCACTTATTGTGTGCAGAACACTGTACTAAGCGCTTGGAAAGTACAATTCGGCAACAGATAGAGACAATCCCTACTCAACTATATGGAGGTGGCTGAGGAACTGATGGAGGTAGGGAAGCAAGGACTGAAGACTTTTTAGAGAAATGATCTGCGCAGCAGAGTGAAGTATGGACCGGTGGTGGGAAGAGACAGGAGGCAGGAGGTTAGCAAGGGGGAGGTGGCTTAGGATAAGTGTCAGTTAGTCAATCATATTTACTGAGCACTTACTGTGTGCAGAACACCATGCTAAGCACTTGGGAGAGTACAGTACAATAATAAACAGACACATTCCCTGCCCACAATGAGTTTACTGTCTAGAGGGGGAGACAGACATTAATAGAAATAAATAAATGACAGATATAGCCATGAGGACTGTGGGGCTGGGAGAGGGGTGATGAATAAAGGGAGAAAGTCAGGGTGACGCAGAAGGTAGTGGGAGAAAAGGAAAGGAGAGTTTATTCGGTCTTATTTATTGAACACTTACTGTGTACAGGGAAGTGCTAGTGACTGACTAAGCACTATTTAGGAAAGGGCTCTTTGAGAAGATGTGCCTTCAGTAAGTCTTTGAAGGAGGGGAGAGTAATTGTCTGTTGGATATGAAGAGGGAGAGCATTCCAGGCCGGAGGCAGGACGTGGGCAACGGGTCACCGGCAAGATAGCCGAGATCAAGGTATAGCGAGAAGGTTAGCACTAGGGGAGTGAAGTGTGCGGGTTGGGTTGTAGTAGGAGAGCAATTAGGTGAAGTAGGAGTGGGAAAGATGATTATCTGCTTAAAAGCCAATAGTGAGGAGTTTAATAATGTTGGTATTTGTTTAGCGCTTACTACGTGCAGAGCACTGTTCTAAGCGCTGGGGTAGATAGGGTAATCAGCTTGCCCCACGTGAGACTAACAGTTAATCCCCCTTTTACAGATGAGGTAACTGAGGCACAGAGAAGTGAAGTGACTTGACCACACAGCTGACTAGTGGCAGAGCCGGGATTTGAACCCATGAATTCTGACTCCCAAGCCCAGGCTCTTTCCACTGAGCCACGCTGCTTCTCACAGCATTTGTTAAGCTCTTACTATGTGCAAAGCACTGTTCTAAGCACTGGGGAGGATACAAGGTGATCAGGTTGTCTCACATGGGGCTCACAATCTTCATCCCCATTTTATAGATGAGGTAACTGAGGCACAGAGAAGTTAAGTGACTTGCCCAAAGTCACACAGCTGACAAAAGGCAGAGCCAGGATTAGAACCCATGACCTCTGACTCCCAAGCCCCAGCTCTTTCCACTGAGCCACGCTGCTTCTCTGAGAAACAGGAGTTTCTGTGTGTTGTGGAAGTGGATAGGCAACCAACCACTGGAGGTTCTTGAGGAGTTGGGAAACATGGCCCGGAACATTTCTGTAGAAAAAAGTCCTGAGCAGCAGAGTGAAGTGTGGCCTAGAGTAGGGAGAGGCAGGATAGATGCCTGGATCAATGTGGCAGTAGGCTGGATGGAGAGGAAAGGGCGGATTTTAGCAATGTTGTGAAGGTTGACCTGCCAGGATTTGGTAAGAGATTGAATGTGTTGGTTGGATGACAGAGATGAATTGAGGATAAAGCCAAGATTCAATTATGCTTAGACTGTGAACCCTGTGTGGAATGAGGACTATACCCGATCTGATTAACCCATATCTGTGCCCCAGTGCTTAGTACAGTGTAAGTGCTTAAACACCACAATTATGATCGTTATTATTAGATCCCTTGCCATTCTGAGGGGCTTGTGGTTTGGTCCTCACTGCCCCATTTGCCCTGCTTCACAGCTCTGGAAATTTACACTCGCCTTTATCAAAGCACCTGGGCACACTGGCACATGGGCCCCAGTGGCTTAAAGACACACTAGAACATGGGCACTTGAGACACATGGGCACAGAGGCACAGTGGCACATTGGCATTCATTGAATTGCATTTATTGAACAAGCTCACCTCCTCCAGGAGGCCTGCCCAGACTGAGCCCCCCTTTTCCTCTGCTCCTCCTCCCCTCCCCATCAACTCCCTCCCTCTGCTCTACCCCCCATCTCGGCCCCACAGCACTTGTGCATATATATGCACATATTTATTATTGTATTGATTTTATTAATGCTGTGATTATATCTATAATTCTATTCATTTATATTGATCCTATTGATTACTGTCTACTTATTTTATTTTGTTGTCTGTCTCCCACTTCTAGACTGTGAGCCCATTGTTGTATAGGAATTGTCTCTGTTGCCAAATTGTACTTTTCAAGCGCTTAGTACAGTGCTCTGCACACAGTAAGCACTCAATAAACACGACTGAATGAATGGAGCTGAAACATCCTCTGGGATATTGCGTGACCTTGGGCAAGTCGTTTCACTTCTCTGTGCCTCAGTCCCCTCATCATGGAAAATGGGGATTAAGACCGTAAGCCCCACGTGGGACAGGGACTGTGTGCAACCCGATTATTTGATATCTACCCCAGCGCTTAGTACGGTGCTTGGCACATAGTAAGAGCTTAAGAAATAGCACAATCAGTATTATTACCACCAGTGCGAGGGGCTGGGATTGTGGACGGGTGGGCTATCCGGGAGGGCCTCTGCGGAGGGGGCTGGAGCTGGGGCTAAGCCTGGAGTTGGGACTGGGGGCTGGGGCTGGGGCTGGGGCTGGGGCTGGGGCTGGAGCTGGGGCTAAGGCTGGAGTTGGGGTTGGGGCTGGGGCTGAGCTGGGGCTGGGGCTGGAGCTGGGACTAAGGCTGGAGCTGGAGCTGGGGATGGGGATGGGCTGGGGGGGGAGGAGGGGAGGGGCTGAACGCGGACCCCCGAGCTGAGAGGGGCTCTAGGACCCCGCGGTCCGTTCCATTCATTGGAAAGGGGCCGCAGCCAGGCCAATGAACCCCCGCGCCAGGGGGGTCTCCTCCTCCTCCCCTTCCTCCTCCCCCCTCCTTCTCCTCCTCTTCCTCCTCCCCCCTTTTCTCCTCCTCTTCCTCCTCCCCCCTCCCTCCTCCTCTTCCTCCTCCCCCCTCCCCCTTCTCCTCCTCCTCCCCTTCCTTCTCCCCCTCTTTTCCTCCTCCTCTCCCCCTCCTCCTCTTCTTCCCCTTCTCCTCCCTCCTCCTCTTCTTCCCCCTCCTCTTCCCTCCTCCTCCCCTTCCCCCTCTCCCTCCCCGTCCCTCCTCCTCCTCCTCCTCCTCCTCTTCCCCCTCTTCCCCTTCCTGCGCTCCCGGTCGATGCAGCTGGCTCTGGGGGGTGGCCGCGGGGAGCGTCTCCGGGGCTGACTGTCCCCTTCTTCCTCCTCCTCCTCCGGGCCGCCCTCCCGGCCTGCCGTCAGGGCCCTGGAAGGGCGCCCCGGGGCCTGCCGCCGCCGGTCGGGGGCGATGGACGGTTGGGCTGGGGTCCCGGGGCCGGTCCTGGGGTCAGTGCCGGGGTCAGTGCTGGGGTCAGTCCTGCTGCTGCTGCTGCTGCTGCTGCCCGCGGGCCGGGCGGACCCGGAGCCCCTCCTCCATCCAGGTCAGTCCTCCCCCAACCCCTGACCCCTGACCCCTGACCCCCTGACCCTCCCCCCAACCCCCGACCACGGGGGTCTCCGTCCATCTCTGCCCCCGGGAGAAGCAGCGGGGCTCAGCGGCAAGAGCCCGGGCTTGGGAGTCAGAAAGACCTGGGTTCCAATCCCGCCTTCGGCCCCCTCGTCTGCTGGGTGACTTCGGGCAAGTCGCGTGACTTCTCTGGGCCTCATCTGGAAAATGGGGATGAGTAATAATAATAATTTTGGCATTTGTTAAGGGCTTACTAGGTCCCGAGCACCCTTCTAAGCGCTGGGGGGTGGATACAAGGGAATCAGGTTGTCCCACGTGGGGCTCACAGTCTTCATCCCCATTTTACAGATGAGGTCACTGAGGCCCAGAGAAGGGAAGTGACTTACCCAAGGTAACCCAGCCGACGAGTGGCGGAGCCGGGATTAGAATCCACGACCTCTGACTCCCAAGCCCGGGCTCTTTCCACTAAGCCACGCTTCTTCACGTGAGACTGTGAAGACTGTGAGCCCGTTGTTGGGCAGGGACTGGCTCTATCTGTTGCCGAATTGTACATTCCAAGCGCTTAGGACAGGGCTCTGCACATAATAAGCGCTCAATAAATACGATTGAATAAATGAATGAATGCCTGTGAACCCCACGTGGGACAACCTCATTACCTTGTATCTACCCCAGCGCTTACAACAGCCCGTCATCGGACAGGGATTTTCTCTATGTGTTGCCGAATTGTACATTCCAAGCGCTTAGTACAGTGCTCTGCACATAGTAAGCACTCAATGAATACTATTGAATGCATAAGAGAACAGTGCTCAGTACATAGTAAGCACTGAACGAATACCTTCATTGCTTGGCACATAGTTAGTGCTTAACAAATACCATCATTTATCATTATGATTATTCAGAGTGTCGGTATGTCTCCATCCCCGGCCGTCTCTGCTCCCGGCCTGTCTGTCTCCCCGCCCCCAGCCTTCCCCCCCAAAGTTCCCCCCTCGATGACCAACCCCCGGGGGATTTCCGGACCGCTGTCCTGGGCGTGGGGCACTGTACTGAGCGCTTGGGAGAGGCTAGGAAAGGGTGAGGGGTCCCGCGGGGATTCGGTGGGGCCCAGCCGGGTCTGTCCCCCGGGACTCAGACCCGCCGCGGCCCGGTGCTTTTCAAATCACCGAGGGCTTCCCGGCCAGGGCGCCCACTACACAGGCAGAGACACACAGAGATGGCCAGGCAGAGTCGGGAGGGCAGAGACAGGGAGGCAGAGACAGCCAGCCAGAGATGACCAGAGAAGAGAAGGCAGAGACAGCCAGACAGAGATGAGCAGGCAGAGACATCCAGACAGAGATGGGAGGGCAGAGACAGCTAGCCAGAGATGGGTGGACAGAGACAGCCAGCTGGAGATGGACAGCCAGCCAGAGACGGGCAGGCAGAGACAGCTGTCGAGAGACGGGTGGACATAGACAGGAGGACAGAGACAGCCAGCCAGAGACAGGCGAGCAGAGACAGTCAGAGACGGGTGGGCAGAAATGGTTGGGCAAAGACAGCCAGCCAGAGAGTGGTGGGCAGAGACAGGCAGGCAGAGACAGCCAGCCAGAGACGAACAGGCAGAGGCAGAAGAGGAGGAACAAGCAGGGAGTGACAAGCAGGCAGAGCCGGGTGGACAGGGAGGACAGGCAGAGACAGCTGGCCAGAGACAGCCGGCTAGAAATGGGTGGGAAGAAGACCATCTGCAGCAAGTGATTTTGCCAAGCTGGCGTGGGGCCTGGCGTGTCCAGTAAGTTGGCTGCTAGGGAGGGTTTTCCCCTAGTCTGCACAACAGGTCCAGTGCTCCGGGCCACTCCATTCCACTCCTCTCACAGCCTCTTTCCGAGTAGTAGTAGCAATCAATCAATTGTATTTACGGAGCCCTTACTGTGTGCAGGGTGCTGTACTAAGGGCTTGGGAGAGGACAATAAACAGAGTTGGTAGACACGTTCCCAGCCCACAATGAGTTTACAGTCTAGGGTGGGGAGACAGACATTAATATACATAAATAAATGACACATATGTACATAAATGATGAGCAATTGAGGGAGAGGTGAATAAAGGGAGCAAATCCAAGTTCAAGGCTGATGCAGGGAGAAGTTCAAGGGAGCGGGAGAAGAGAAAATGAGGGCTTAGTCGGGGAAGGCATTTTGGAGGAGATGGGCTTTTAATAAAGCTTTGAAGATGGGGAGAGTGATCATCTTTCCAGATATGAAGGGGGAAGGCATTCCAGGCCAGAAGCAGGATGTGGGTGAGAGATCAGTGCCGAGATAAGTGAGAGAGAAGTAAAATGAGTAGGTTGTCATTAGAGGAGAGAAGCATGGAGTGTAGTAGGAGAGTAACGAGATAAAGTAGGAGGGGGCAAGCTGATTGAGTACTTTAAAGCCCACAGTAAGGGGTTTCTGTTTGATGTGAAGGTGGATGGACAACCACTGGAGATTCTTGAGGAGTGAGGAAACATGGACTGAATTTTTTTTAGAAAAAAGATCTGGGCAGCAGAGTGAAGAATGGACTGGAGTAGGGAGAGACAGGAGGGAGGGAGGTCAGCAAGCGAGCTGATGTAATCAAGGCAGGATAGGATAAGTACTTGAATTAACGTGGTTGCAGTTTGGATGGAGAAGAAAGGGCAAATTTTAGAGATGTCGGGAAGGGAGAACCAACAGAATTTGGTGACAGATCGAATGGGTGTGTTGAATGAAAGAGATGAGTAACACCAAGTTTACAGGCTTGTGGGACAGGGAGGATGGTGGGGTTGTCTACCACGGTTCAGGTGGGAGAAGGAGGAGTTCTGTTTTGGACATGTTCAGTTTGATGTGCAATAAGTGCTTAACAAATAAAATCAAATAAAATGATGGCATTTGTTAAGCCCTTACTACGTGCAAAGCACTGTTCTAAGCGCTGGAGAGGATACAAGGTGATCAGGTTGTCCCACATGGGGGTCACAATCTTAATCCCCATTTTACAGATGAGGTTACTGAGGCACAGAGAAGTTAAGTGACTTGTCCGAAGTCACACAGCTGACAAGCGGCTGAGCAGGGATTTGAACCCATGACCTCTGACTCCGAAGCCCGGGCTCTTTCCACGGAGCCATGCTGTATACCACTATTACATCCAGGTAGAAATGTCCTGAAAGCAGGAGGAAATATAAGCCTGCAAGGAAGGAGACTGAACAAGGTTGGAGATGTAGATTTGGGAGTCGACCACCTGAAGGTGGTAGTTAAAGCCCTGGGAGCCAATGAGTTCTCCAAAGGAGTGGGTGTAGATGAAGAAAATAGTGGCAGTAGCAGTCATTCAGTCGTATTTACTGAGCGCTTACTGTGTGCAGAGCAGTATACTAAGCGCTTGAAAAATACAATTTGGCAACCAGCAGAGACAATCCCTACCCAACAATGGGCTCACAGTCTAGAAGGACTGTAGCAGCAGCAACAGCATTAGTAGTAGTTGTTGTTTTGTTGTTGTAGTTGGAGTAGAAGCAGCGTGGCCTAGTGGGTAAAGCACGGGCCTGGAAGTCAGAAGGACCTGGGACCTAATCCCGGCTCTGCCACTTGTCTGCTGTGTGGCCTTGGGCAATTCACTTTTCTGGTCCTCAGTTACCTCATCTGTAAAATGGGGATTAAGACTGTGAGCCCCTTGTAGGATGTGAACTCCCTCCAACCTCATAGTCTTGTATTTACCCCAGCGCTCAGTAAAATGTCTGGCACATAGTAATTGCTCAAACAAGTACCCTTAGAAAAAATACTAGTAGCAGTTGCAGTAGTAGCTGCAGTAGCAGAAGACAACAGCAGTAGTAGTAATAATAATAATTATGGTATTTGTTAAGCTCTTACTAGGTGCTAAGCACTGTTCTAAGCACTGGAGTATATACAGGATAATCCGGTTGTCCCACGTAAGGCTCAAACTTTCAATCCCCATTTTACAGATGAGGTAACTGTGGCACAGGAAGTGAAGTGACTTGCCCAAGGTCACACAGCAGACAAGTGGCGGAGGTGGGATGAAATTCATGTCCTCTGACTCCCAAGCCCAGGCTGTTTCCACTAAGCCCCACTGCTTCGTTTACTAGTAATAATAATATCCTGGCTCTGCCACTTGTCTGCTGTGTGGCCTTGGGCAAGCCACTTCACTTCTCTGGGCCTCAGATACCTCATCTGTAAAATGGGGATTAAGACTATGAGCCCCACGTAAGACAATCTTCTTACCTTGTATCTACACCAGCGTTTAGAACAGTGCTTGGCACATAGTAAGCGCTTAACAATTACCATAATAATAATTATTATTACACATTACTTGCCCTCAACAGGGACTAGATCAATCCTGGTGAATGAAGGACTCATACCCTGTGGACTGTTTGTAGGAGAGAGTAGGGGAGAAGTGGCTGGACTTAGCCCCTTGAAACTGTCAATGACCCCCTCTCTAAAGCCCAACCAATTGTACCCTTCTCTTGGTCCAGGGCTGGTGCCCAGGATGCCCCTCTCATCTAGGCAGTGCTCCGCGGCAAGAGGCCTGAGGTGACCGGAAGGAAATACCTCATCTCTAGCCCCGCCCTTCCCCTGAGAGCCCGGTGATTCCCTGACGAATGTGCTGATGGCCCAAGTGAGCCAACTCTTGGCCACTTGCCTCCCTTCTCCCATGGCCACTTCATTTGCTTCCCTGAAAGTTCATCCGTGTTTGAAACTTCTCTCCACTGCCATTGCCAAAGAAACCATGAGAAACAGTCGAGCAGGCCTACGGGAAGGTTTTTACCTAGCTGTCCAGGCTGGACCTGGCTGAGAGGACAAGGCAGATGGCAAGGAGTTGGGGTGTTCAGTATTTTAGGAAATTATATATGACTTTGCTTCCTCCTTCTTCCCCTTAGAGGGGTAGCCTGTCTTCCTGTAGCCCTATAATCTGAGGGTGAGAGGGCCTGACAATTCATCCACTCATCATCATAATAATAATAATAATAATAATAATGTTGGTATTTGTTAAGCACTTACTATGTGCCGAGCACTGTTCTAAGCGCTGGGGTAGACATAGGGGAATCAGGTTGTCCCACGTGGGGCTCACAGTCTTAATCCCCATTTTACAGATGAGGGAACTGAGGCACAGAGAAGTTAAGTGACTTGCCCACAGTCACACAGCTGACAAGTGGCAGAGCTGGGATTCATTCATCCATCCATTCATCCACCCAGCCACCCAACTATCTGTCCACCAGCTCATCCTTCCTTTCATCCATCTATCAAACCAACCATCCATACAACAAGCCCATCACCCATCTACCAATTCATCTAATCAACCACCCATCCATATAGCCATCCACTCATCCATCATCAAGTCAGCACCCGTGCAGTCAGTCATTGGCCCTTATTGTGCACTTACTGTGTGCAGAGTGTTGTACTTGGTGCTTGGGAGAGGAATAATAATAATAATAATAATTGTGGTATTTGTTAAGTGCTTACTCTGTGCCAGGTACTGTAATAAATGCTGGATGGATACAAACAAATTAGGTTGGATGCAGTTTCTGTCCCACATGGGGTTCCCAATCTCAATCCCCATTTTATGAATGAGGGAATTGAGGCCCAGATAAGTAATAATAACAATTATGGTATTTATTAAGTGCTGACTATGTGCCAGGCACTATTCTCAGCACTGGGACAGATATGAGATAATAGAGTTGGACACAGTCCCTGTTCCACATAAGGGCTCACACTCTTAATTCCCATTTTATAGATGAGGGAACTAAGGCACAGAGAAGTGAGGTGACTTGCCTGAGGTCACACAGCAGACAAATGGTGCAGCCGGGATTAGAACCCAGGTCATTCTGACTCCCAGAGCCAGCTCTCCCCACTAGGCCATGCTACTTACAGACACACTCCCCACAGTGAATTTACAGTCTAGAAGGGGAGACAGACATTAATATAAATAATCGACCCAGATGCCCTTCCATCTACCATCCCATCTATCCATCCACACATTGTCACATCCAACCACCGATCCGTCATCCATCCATCAGTCCAACCACCAGGTCGTCCACCCACCCACGTTCCCACCCATCTGTCCTCCCATCCATCCACTCACCCTTCCAATTTACTCATTCATCCATCCATCCAAATGCCCTCCCGACCGGTCCAGAGGTGACCTAGAAGGACCTGGACCTCAGTGCTGCATCCCACGATTGTCCTCATCACCGCAGGTGAAAGGTCATATGACTGGTGTGAAAGAGCTTGTTGGCTTAACCGTACTGGGGACACTGAACCATTTCCTGCTTCCTTGGGAAAGAGTCGGGGCTGTTCAGAGTCTGCTTACTCAGGATTCTCCAAACAGCCTGAGCCAAATGTGTCAAGTCCCCAGAGCAGTGCTTTATGTGCTGATGAGGCCAAAACAGGGAAAGTGTCTGGTAATTCTGTTGTATTGTGCTC
Source organism: Ornithorhynchus anatinus (assembly GCF_004115215.2). Taxonomy (NCBI): domain Eukaryota; kingdom Metazoa; phylum Chordata; class Mammalia; order Monotremata; family Ornithorhynchidae; genus Ornithorhynchus; species Ornithorhynchus anatinus. The sequence continues at coordinate 140,735,740 of NC_041730.1, forward strand.
TCCCAAGCACTTAATACAGCACTCTGCTTATTAAATACCACTGATTGACTGAGCAGCCATCAGTGGTTCCGAAGCCTCGACAAGGCCAGTGTGAAGGCCATGATTAGCAACAGGGATGTGGTTAAATTAAGGTCTGGGCTAGGGAGGGTGTGGGTTGGAGTTGGGACAGCTAGAGATTGGAGTTTCCCGTTAGACTGGAAATTTCTTGTGGGCAGGGAATGTCACTAGCAGCTCTGTTGTACTTTTCCAAGTGCAGTGTTCTGCACATAGTAAGCGCTCAGTAATAACCATTAATTCATTCATTCAGTCGTACTTATTGAGCCTTACCATGTGCAAAGCACTGCATTAAGTGCTTGGGAGAGTACAATAAAACAATAAACAGGCACATTCTCTGCCCCCAAGGAGCTTACAGTCTAAGAGGATGAGCTTTGATTGATTGACTGGTTGGGGTAGTTAAGAGCTGGGGCTGGGGCCAGGGCCAGGAATGCCAGCGATGACATCAAGGGTCTCAAATATTCATTTAATCATATTTATTGAGCGCTTACTGTGTGCAAAACACTGTACTAAGCACTTGGGAGAATACAATATAACAACAAACAGAGCTGCCCACAACGAGCTCACAGACTAGAAGGGGAGACAGACATTAATAAAAATAAATTACAGATATATATGGCTATATCCATATGTGCTGTGGGGATGGGAGGGAGGATGAATGAAAAAGCAAGTAAGAGCGGCGCAGAAGGGAGAGGAAGAAATGGAGAGGAGGGCTTAGTTAGGGAAGGCTTCTTGCAGGAGATATGCCTTCAATAAGGTTTTGCAGTGGGGGAGAGCAATTATCTGCCTGATACAAGGAGAGAGACCTTTGTCGACGTCATCCCATATGTAGGTTGTGAGGTTGTGATATGAGGACCTGGAAAGGACTCACCAAAAAGCATCCCCTCGGATGTCACAGGCCCCTTAGAGCAGCTCAGTCAATCAGCCAATGACCACTGACCCCACCTTCCTCTCAGGGCTGCCTCTTCCCCTCCCAGCTTCCAAGAACATGGGGTCTGAGCCAAGGCTGGCCCTGACAGTGAAAATGCTGGACAGGAGGGTGCCCGGTGACATATCTGGACTGGCCAGGGGTCAGAGCAACCAGAAGCTGAACCATCACTGCGATGTACGTCTGGGAGAATAGCCAACTGCTCTGGTTAGGCCGTAGAGAAGGGGAGAAGTAGAGAAGGATGCTTAACTCATCCTCGATTGGACATCAGGGCCTGGGTGTTGGTGGGCGATTTCTTTGCGGAGCCTGGCGTATGCAGGTGTTTGGTGGGCGGTTTGGGGGGAGGGGGCTTCTCTATAGTGTCCAGATGCTAGGTGACTGGTGGGAGGCTTCTCAACAGTGCCTGGATGTCGGTGGGTGATTGGCGGACAGCTTCTAATAATAATAATAATGATGGCATTTGTTAAGTGCTTACTGTGTGCAGAGCACTGTTCTAAGTGATGGGGAGGATACAAGGTGATCAGATTGTCCCACGTGGGGCTCATAGTCTTAATCCCCAGTTTACAGATGAGGTAATTGAGGCACAGAGAAGTTAAGTGACTTGCCCAAAGTCGCACAGCTGACAAGCAGCAGAGCCGGGATTTGAACCCATGACCTCTGACTCCCAAGCCCGGGCTCTTTCCACTGAGCTACGCTGCTTCTCTCCTGTGCCAGGGCACTGGCAGGTGATTGGTGGGCAGGCAGCTTCTCTGTGGTGCCTGACAGAAGGAGGCAGAATCAGTCAATCGATTGATGGTATTTATCAAGCACTTTGTGCAGAGCACTGTTGCTACCATGGCTTTTGTTTCAACTTTTAATAGTAATTTTTTAAGCACCTATTATACACCAGGCATTGTGCTAAGCGCTGGGGTAGATGCATGTTAATCAAGTTGGACACAGTCCCTGTCCCACATGGAGCTAATAGTCTTAAACCTCATTTTATAGATGAGGTAATTGAGGCACAGAGAAGTCAGTTACTTGCCTAAGGTCTCACAGCAGGCAAGGGGCATATCCAAGTTTAGAATCCAAGTCCTTTGACTCCCAGGCCCGGGCTCTATCCACGCTGCTTCTCAAGAGCATTCATGCTGTTTCCTATCGAATGTTTGCAATCTTAACCCACCCATCAGCTAAATCGGCAAAATTGTGTTTGAATTCCCTCTTCTTCACCTGGCTTCCTTGGAGCACTGAAATCCCGTCAGGATTCTCCCCGTGCCTCACGGAGACCCTGCAAGGAGTGAAACAAGCTCAGCAGAGGCCGGGGAGAGGACTCCTGCATTCCCCTGCAGTACTAGCTGAAAGACGTGGGCCAGTGGACAGAGCCCGGGCCTGGGAGTCGGAAGGACCTGGGTTCTAATGCCGACTCCGCCACTTGTCCGCTCTGTGACCTTGACCAAGTCACTTGACTCTCTGTGCCTCAGTTACTTCATCTTTAAAATGGGGATTAATACTGTGAGCACCATTTGAGACATGGCCTGTGTCCAACTTGATTAGCTATTATCTACCCTGGCCCTTAATACAGTGCCTGGCACATAATAAGCATTTAATCCCGGCTCCACCACTTCTCTGCTCTGTGACCTTGGGCAAGCCACTTAACTTATCTGGGCCTCAGTTACCTCATCTGTAAAATGGGGATTAAGACTTTGAGCCCCATGTGGGACAACCTGCTTACCTGTATCTACCCCAGTGCTTAGAACACTGCTTGGCACATAGTAAGTGCTTAAACATACCATTATTATTATTATTGTTAATGAGTAGCATTTAAAAACCCCAAAACCTGACCCATCCCACAATGGTATGTCCCAAGCGTCCACTGAGCTAGGAAGCACTGTGTTGAGTTCTTGGGAGAGGGTGCTGGAAGCCAGACACCCATTCCCTGCCCTCAGTGAGCACCTTACTCAATGGTGGACGGCTGGACTGGGTCCAAGGGAGGTTTTGAGTGACCTACAGGGATTCCAGACTCTGGCTTGACCTGTTACCTCTGAAGAAGTTTCTGATCCAAGGATTATGACGGCCCCCATTTTGGGAGAGTCACTGAGGGTTTCTGTGTTGTTTCTTAAAAAAAGTAATTCTTAAGGACATACTATGTGCCAGACACTATACTAAGCACTGGGGTAGATACAAGCTAATCAGATTTGACACGATCCGTGTCCCACATGGGGCTCACAGTCTTAATCTCCATTTTACAGATGAGGGAACTGAGGCACAGAGAAGTGAAGTGACTTGCCCTAGGTCACGTAGAAAAGTGGCAGATTAGAGCCCAGGTCCTTTTGACTTCCAGGCCCATGGTCCAACCACTTGGCCACACTGTTTCTGTTCCCTCTGAAGGCCCCGGGACTCTGTCTCAGTGCAGGGAAAGAGAGGATCCAGATCCTTCCCAAATTCCACCCCGAGAACCGAGTTCAGGAAAAATGCTTGAGAAAAGCTCACAGCTACATTATTGTATTACTGTAGATTGTCAAATCCTTGTGGGCAGAGATCACACTTCCCAACTATTTTCCTGACTTTCCCAAGCACTTAGTTCAGTACTCCATACACAGCAAGTGCTCAATAAATACCTTTGATTGACTGCTTTATTACTGTATTCTTTGTGAACGATTTTACGTCTGTGCCTCTGATAAGAATGGAAGCTCCTCTTGGGCAGGGGATGGGGCTCATAATTCTGGTGCTCATGAACAGGTATTGGATCCACATTTTATAGAGGGGGAAACTGAGACCAAGAAAAGTTAAGCATCTTTACCAAAGTCACATAGCAGGCAAGAAGCGGAACCAGGATTAGAACCCAGGTCCTCTGTGTCCCAGACACGTGCTCTTTCCATTAAGGGACAGTTCTTCAGGCCATTGAGCCTCCCCCCAGCAGAATCATGAGAGTTCACAGAACTGCCGGTTTCTCTCACTAACTTCCCTCTCCTCTAAGAAAGTGTGCTGAGGTTCACACCACACTGAAATCCATTTAATGCACTTACCAGGTCATTAACATGGACTTTTAAGTAAGAATTTTGCAATGTGGCTGACCAATGTCTTTGCTTAGCACTATTTGCATGTGGACTGGAGCCAAAATCTTCAACATTCCAAAGATGAAGCATCTTTTAATCTTAAACTCTGATTTTGCAGAAAGAAAGAGCAAAGGGTTATCGTCCAGATTTGTCTGACACAAAGAACAAGTAGATGAAAGAAGGGTTCTGTGGGGCTGCATGATCCCAGGCCCATTTCCCCCTCTCTCCTGGACATGGCTGGAGCATACTGTTCAAATATTCTTGAATTAAGATGGTCCTTGGGAAAAGGAACTTGGAAAATGTGAAAGATTAAATGGTCAAACAACAAAAATGCTTTAAGATTAGTTCAGAGTTGGGAAATTTGCCAAGTTAGATATGCAATCTCTTTTATTAAAACCAGGAACAACAGAGGAACAGAAAATTGAATTTTAAAATTCATGGCTTTGCCTCACGGATGATTGATTCTGAGGCTTATCAAAGGCCCAGGAACGGGGTGTGGGGGGAGTGTGTACTATGGTTTCAGTAGAGTGCTGTGTCCTAGGAGACACCCAATACATATTAGAAATTTGTATTAGGCACTTACTATGTACCAAGCACTGTACTAAGCTCTGGGGTAGACACAAGATCATCAGGTGGGACACAGTCCTTATAATAATAATGATGATGGCATTTATTAGGCACTTATTATGTACCAAGCACTGTTCTAAGAGCTGAGGGGGATAAGGTAATCAGGTTGTCCCATGTGGGGCTCACCGTCTTAATCCCCATTTTACAGATGAGGTAACTGAGGCACTGAGAAGTTGAGCAACTTGAACAAAAACTCACCATTGACATTAAGACAGGCAATCACCTTGCCCCCTCCTACCTCACCTTGCTACTCTCCTACAACGCAGCCTGCACACTTCGCTCCTCTAACACCACTGTACCTCAGTCTTATCTGTCTCGCCGCTGACCCACCCCACCCACGTCCTGCCTCTAGTCTAGAACACCCTCCCTCCTCAAATATGACCATTACTCTCCCCACCTTCAAAGCGTTATTGAAGGCACATCTGCTCCAAGAGGTTTTCTCTGCTGTCTTCCCACCTAGACTGTAAACTCTCTGTGGGCAGGGAATGTGTTGTTTATTGTTATATTGTACTCTTCCAAATGCTTAGTATTGTTCTTGTCTGCCCGTCTCCCCCGATTAGACCATAAGCCCGTCAAAGGGCAGGGACTGTCTCTATCTGTTACCGATTTGTACATTCCAAGCGCTTATACAGTGCTCTGCACATAGTAAGTGCTCAATAAATACTATTGAAGGAATGAATGAATGCTCTGCACACAGTAAGCACTAAATAAATGATTGAATGAATAAATGAATGACCTCGGACACATCACTTCATTTCTCAGTGCCTCAGTTCCCCCATCTGTAAAATGGGAATTAAGACTGTGAGCCACACATGGGTCATAAACTGTGTCCAACCTGCTTAGATACAAATCTACCCCATCACTTAGCACATTACCTAGCACACTGTCAGCACTTAAACTCCATTAAAAAGATAATCAGGGGCATTCTTACATTCCTCCAATTTTTATATTGTTGTATCCTTAAGACCCTGTGAAATTTTATGAGGTCTTTTCTTGCTCAGGAGAATTTATAGACTAAAAATCATCATTATCAGCCCTTTCTGTGTGCAGAGCTCTGCCCTGGACACCTGCTCTACACTGAGTCACATTAGACTCAGCTCCCTGATGATGATCATGATGTTGGTATTTATTAAGCGCTTACTATGTGCAGAGCACTGTTCTAAGCGCTGGGGTAGACACAGGGTAATTAGATTGTCCCATGCGAGGCTCACAGTCTTAATCTCCATTTTACAGATGAGTTAACTGAGGCACAGAGAAGTTAAGTGACTTGCCCACAGTCACACAGCTGACAAGTGGCAGAGCCGGGATTCGAACCCATGACCTTTGACTCCCAAGCCTGTGCTCTTTCCACTGAGCCATGCTGCTTCCCCTGGAGAGTACAGTGAAGAGGAAAACTTGGTCCCTCACCTCATGGGATTTACCCTCAAGTGGGGGAATCAGGCATTCCCCAGAGAATACCCATACAGGGGAAACAGATAAAACTGGTCTCTAGCAAGTGTAAAAACAAAGAAGAAAGTGCTAGAAAGTGTAGAAATGATGAAGAAAGCACTGGAGAGCAATGGGGAGGAAATCAGGTCGCGATCGCCCCCGGGCTGCGGTGGCTGGTGGGCTGGGATGGTCAGTCTGGGAAGGTCCCTTAGAGGAGGTGGTCGAGCATGCTGTTTGAAGGTGGAGGAGGAATGTGGAGCTGTTGATCAGAGAGGGGAAGGGGCTGCCAGGGTGGTGGAAGGTGGGCATGGAGGTGGAGAGAGGTGAGTGGAGGTGGAGCGGAGAGCCAGAAGGACACCAAGATGAGCCTTGCCCAAGGGATTGGTGGAAGGGCACATCACCATTGAAGATGCAGATGATCACCCTTCCCTAGGCAGCGGTGGGAGGGACCGGCCACCAAGGGATGCCGGGCCCATTGCCCTAAAGCCTGCCCCCCCCCCCAACCGCCTCTGGCCACCACCTCGGGCCCCAACCCTTGGGCTGATGGAAAATGGGTCGCTCTCTCTGACCTGGGGAAACTTTTCCTTGTGTGCCCGCCTGCCTGGTGGCGGGGCCCGGAGGGCAGATGCTGAGAGACCCTGCTCTGCCTGGCCCAGCCCTGCCCAGCCCCAAGCCGAGAAGCTGCAGGCCCCAGTCTTCTTGTCTTCTTGTCTCTCTAAGGCCTCAGCGGGAGAGGTCTCTGGGAAGCATCCATGGCCCCGACCACGTGGGACCGCTCAGAACCCTACGGGACCATGCTCTTGACCACGCGGGAACACTCGGCACACCTGGAACCCTATGAAACCATGATCCCCTACTTTCTCAACGGCCAGACCTGGGCCCCGATAAGTCAACTCCAATCACAGGTCAGTGCTGGCCCAGATAATAATGATAATAGTAAAATAATGATAGCAATAATAATTGTGATATTTCATTCATTCATTCGATGGTATTTATCAGGTGCTTACTCTGTGCAGAGCATTGTACTAAGTGCTTGGGAGAGTACAATACAATAATAGACACATTCCCTGCCCACAATGAGCTTACAGTCTAGAGGAGGGGAGAGAGACATTAAATAAATGATTACCTCGTGCCAAGTAACATTTTAAGCACTGGGGTAGGTACAAGATAATCAGGATGGACACAGTCCCCATTCCGCATGGGGCTTAGAGTCTAAGGGATGGGAGAACAAGTAACGAATCCCCATTTTACAGTTAAGGAAACTGAGACACAGAGAAGTCAAGTGACTTGCCCAAGGTTAGACAGCAGTCCCCCTGACTCCCAGGCCAACAGGTCAAATCACCAGCTCGTTTCCGCCCTCAGCCCCACAGAACTTACGTTCATATCCGTAATTTATTTATATTAATGTTTGTCTCCACATCTAAGCTCTTTGTGGGCAGGGAATGTGTCTGCCAACTCTATAACGCTGTGCTCTTCCAAGTGGTTAGTGCTTAGCACAGTACAGTATCATTAAATGCAATTGATTGATTGTTTCCAAAATGGCAGTCGTGCCTGGATACGGTTGGGTAGTGTGTGAGTTGGCTGAGGAGGGCGGTCTTTGTCAAACTAAATGTTTCCTTCCTTCTGGACATGTGGCCAGGGTCTGATGGGGGAAAGTTGGTTCTCTGAGAACAGCCCCCATGATCCAAAGCAGGGACTCCCCCGTGTTTGTTGAAGGAAGATGACAATGGTGCCAGAATGTCTGTCCGAGAATGGCAGGGGGACTTGACCCTGAGGCTTCGGGCCCAAGGTCCTGAGTCGAGGAATCAGAGGCTGAAAGTTTCTATGTAGTTGAAGGCCAGGGATCCGATGGCTTGGGAGTGTTCTTCTGATTTGATTTCTCAATCACCGAGCATGCCATGTCCCCCATCCCCTCCCCGGAATGCAGCCCGCAGTTTCTCCTGGAGATTCTGCTGCCACAGGACACCTCCATCTCCCTTTCCTCCTCCCCCCGACACCATCACAACTTGCCCTAGTGCTCCGTGTTTCCCTAACATCTTGGTATTTTGGAGATGGACCTCTGGGCCACGTGGCCCCAAGATGGCGGATCAGCCTACGAACTGGAGATCAATGGGAATGTTGGAGGAGGGATCAAGAGCCATGAACGAGCTCCATTGGAGACTGAAGGAAGCCAATTTTCTGTTCAACTTCCAATGAGAAGCCACAGATCCGGACAGACAGCATGGGGAGAAATGATGGTTCGCGCCCTGTTGGGGGAACATCTTCCAGAGGGCCAAGGGGAACTGAATGTGTCAACTCGGGGCAGGCTTATGCAAATGGATGGATGTGCTGCACCGTACCACACCATTTAAGCAGTGGCTTGTTCTCAGTACCTTGGACCGGCAGCCACCTCCTGAGACCTCCTGGGAAGAAGAGGGATTAAACGGGCCTGATTTGGAGAGTGGTTGTCCCTGTCTTCTCTTCATTCCACCCCTCTGGGAGTGGTAATAATAATAATAATGATAATTCTAGTATGGTTTAAGTGCTTACTTTGTGCCAGGCACTGTACAATGCCTGGGGTGGATAGAAGCAAATCGAGTTGGACACAGTCCCTGTCCCACTTGGAGCTCACAGTCTCAATCCCCATTTTACAGATGAGGAAACTGAGACTCAGAAGAGTGAAGTGACTTGCCCAAGGTCAAACAGCAAAAGTGGCAGACTCAGAATTAGAACTCACAACCTTTTGACTCCCGAGTCCATGATGCCATGCTGCTTCCCATGAGTGTAGGCCCTTGAGGGCCGAGATCATGTCTGCTAACTCCTCCAGGCACTTAGTTCAGTGTTCTGCAGTAAGTGCTTGATATATCATATTGATGGATTACAGCTTGGGCCTGGGAGTCTGATGTTCATGGGTTCAAATCCCGGCTCTGCCCCTGGTCTGCTGTGTGAACTTGGGCAAGTCACTTCACTCTTCTGGGCCTCAGTTACCTCATCTGTAAATGGGGTTGAGATTGTGAGTCCAGCATGGCACAGGGACTGTGTCCACCCTGATTTGCATGTAGCCACTCCAGTGCTTAGAACAGTGCCTGTCACACAGTAAGTACTTAACAAGAACCACAATTATTATTATTATTATTATTGTTATTATTATTGAATGATTGAAGCGCAGGTGAGGTTTGGCAAGTAGCATGGCTTAGTGGAAAATCATGGCCCTGGGAGTCAGAGGACCCAGATTCTAATCTTGGCTCCACCACTTGTGTGCTGTGTGAATTTGGGCCAGTAACTTCCCTGCTCTGTGCCTCAGTTACCTCATTTGCAAAATGGGGATTCAATGCTTCTTCTCCCTCGTATTTAGACTGTGAGCCTCATGTGGGACCTGATTATTTCAAATCTGCCCCAACCCTTAGTATAATGCTTGTCATATAGTAAGTGCTTTACAAATGCCACAAGTATGTGTGTGCCCCAAGACAGGAGGATGGCACTGGTGGTAATTTTGGTATTTGTTAAGCGCTTAGTATGTACCAGACACTGCATTAAGTGCTGGAATGGATATATCTGTCTTGTCTTATGCCGTCGAGTCACGTCCGACCCATAGCGACCCCATGGACACATCTCTCCCAGTGCGCCCCACCTCCATCTGCAGTCATTCTGTTAGTGGATCCATAGTTTTCTCGGTGAAAATAGGGACGTGATTTACTATTGCCTCCTTCCATGCTGTAAACTTGAGTCTCCACCCTTGACTCTCTCCCATGCCACTCTTGCCCAGCACAGGTGAGTTTTGACTTGTAGCAGATGGCCTTTCACTTGCTAGCCACTGCCCAAGCTAGGAATGGAATGGATATGCCTCTGCTTGACTCTCCCTCCCATAGTTGAGGCTGGCAGAGAACTGGAAAGTGTCCAGGTAATGATAATATTAATAGTAATGATGGCATTTGTTAAGCACTTACTATATGTCAAGCACTGTTCTAAGCACAAAGGGGAATACAAGGAAATCAGATTGTCCCCCATGGGTGTCACAGTCTTCATCCCCTCCACCTGTGCTGCAGACCCCATTCCCGCTCACCTTATAAAAACCATCGCCCCTTCCCTCCTTCCCTCCTTAACTTCTATCTTTAACCGCTCACTCTCCAGTGGCTTCTTTCCCTCTGCCTTCAAACATGCCCATGTCTCCCCCATCCTAAAAAAACCCTCTCTCCCCCTTCCCCTTCCAGTTATCGCCCTATCTCCCTACTACCCTTCCTTTCCAAGCTCCTAGAACGAGTCATCTACTCTCGCTGCCTAGAGTTCCTTAACTCCAATTCTCTCCCGGACCCCCTCCAATCTGGCTTCCGTCACCTCCATTCTACTGAGACTGCTCTCTCAAAGGTGACCCATGACCTCCTTCTTGCCAAATCCAATGGTTCCTACTCTATCCTAATCCTCCTTGACTTCTCAGCTGCCTTTGACACTGTGGTCCATCCCCTTCTCCTCCACACCTTATCTCACCTTGGCTTCATGGACTCTGTCCTCTTCCGGTTCTGTTCTTATCTTTCTGGCCGGTCATTCTCAGTCTCCTTTGCAGGCTTCTCCTCCCCCTCCCATCCTCTAACTGTAGGAGTTCCTCAAGGGTCAGTTCTTGGCCCTCTTCTGTTCTCCATCTACATTCACTCCCTCGGTGAACTCATTCGCTCTCACGGCTTCAACTATCATCTCTATGCAGATGACATACAAATCTACATCTCTGCCCCTGTCCTCTCCTCCTCCCTTCAGGCTCGTACCTCCTCCCGCCTCCAAGACATCTCTACCTGGATGTCTGCCCGCCACCTAAAACTCAACATGTCCAAAACTGAGCTCTTTATCTTCCCTCTCAAACCCTGTCCTCTTCCTGACTTCCCTATCACTATGGATGGTACGACAATCCTTCCTGTCTCTCAAGCCCGTAACCTCGGTGTCATCCTTGACTCGTCTCTCTCGTTCACCCCACACACCCAATCCGGTCACCAAGACCTGCCGGTCTTTATAATATCGCCAAGATCCGCCCTTTCCTCTCCACCCAAACAGCTATCTTGTATAGGCTCTCATAATATTCTGGCTGGTTTATTTTGTCAGCCTTCTCTCTGATCTCCCTTCCTCCTCTCCCTGCTCCAGTCTATTCTCCATTCCGCTGCCCGGCTCATCTTCCTGCAGAAACGCTCTGGGCAGTGGTTGCCTATCGACCTCCGCACGAAACAAAAACTTCTCACTCTAGGCTTCAAGGCTCTCCATCCCCTTGCCCCCTCCTTCCTCTCCTCCCTTCTCTCTTTCTACTGCCCACCCCGTAGGCTCCGATCCTCTGCCGCCCACCTCCTCACCATCCCCTGTTCTCGCCTATCCCACCGCCGACGCCTGGGCCACATCCTCCTGCTGTCCTGGAACGCCCTCCCTCCTCACCTCTGCCAAACTAACTCTCTTCTCCTCTTCAAAGCCCTACTGAGAGCTCACTTCCTCCAAGAGGCCTTCCCAGACTGAGCTTCCCCTTTTCCCTCTGCTCCCTCTGCTGCCTCTCTGCCCCCCACTTCACCTCCCCTCAGCTAAGCCCCCTTTTCCCCCTCCTTCCCTCTGCTCCTCTCCCTCTCCCTTCCCCTCCCCTCAGCACTGTGCTTGTCTGCTCAATTGTATATATTTTTATTACCCTATTTATTTTGTTAATGAGATGTCCATCACCTTGATTCTGTTTATTGCTATTGTTTTTGTCTGTCTCCCCCGATTAGACTGTAAGCCTGTCAATGGGCAGGGATTGTCTTATCTGTTGCCGATTGTACAGTCCAAGTGCTTAGTACAGTGTTCTGCACATAGTAAGCACTCAATAAATACTATTGAATGAATCCCCATTTTACAGATGAGGTAACTGAGGCACAGAGAAGTTAAGTGACTTGCCCAAAGTCACAGAGCTGACAGCTGGCGGAGCTGGGATTAGAACCCATTACCTCTGATTCCCAAGCTCTTTCCACTGAGCCATGCTGCTTCTCAGGTGCGACCCTGAGAGGGGGATATAGTTGTATATATCTGTAATTTATTTATATTAACGTCTGTCTCCCCCTCAAGACCGTGAGCTCGTTGTGGGCAGCAATGTGTCTGTTGGTTATATTGTACTCCCCCAAGTGCTTAGTACAGTGCTCTGTGCACAGTAAACACTCAATAAATATAATTGAATAAAACAATGAATAAATAAATACAGGATAATCAGGTCCCACATGCGGCTCACAGAATAAGTAAGAGGGAGAAAAGGTATTTTGCAGATGAGCTCTTGTTATATAACTTATATATAACTGAGTTATATAACTCAGACTATAACCTTGTTGTGGGCAGGCACTATGTCTGCCAACTGTTGCTTTGTAGCCTCCCAAGCACTTAATACAGTGCTCTGCACATAGTAAGCTCTCAATAAATGCGGCTGATTATGAGCTAGAGGTACCAAAGGGACATCCACATGGAGAGATCAAATGATCAATTAGTGGGATCGATTGAGTGCTTATTATATGCAGAGCAATGTGCTAAGAGGTTGGGAGAGTTCAGTACAGTAGAGTTGTAGACACATTTCCCCCCCACACAAAGCATGTTTATGGTCTAGATTGATGAGAAGATTATGGCCTAGTGGAAAGAGTACAGGCCGGGGACTGTAGAAGACCTGGGTTCTAATCCTGGCTCCACCACTTGCCTGCTATGGGACCTTGGGCAAGTCACTTCACTTCTCTGGGCCTCAGTGACCTCATTTGTAAAAGGGGGTTAAGATTGTGAGCCCTATGTGGAACAGAGACTGTGTCCAACCCATTCATTCATTCAATTGCATTTATTGAGCACTTACTGTGGGCAGAGCACTGTACTAAGTACTTGGGAGAGTACAATGCAACATGGTTATCTTGCTTCTATCCCAGTGCTTAATACAGTCACTGGCAAATAGTGCTTAACAAATACCAGAAAAAATCTCTTGGGCAAAAAGAACCATGATCTGCAGGTGTGAGGGATTTGGAGTTGGAGAGGCAGATTTGGGAGTTTATTCATTTAGAGGTGAGAACTGAAGGTGCTGATTCAATAATAATAATGGTATTTGTTAAGCGCTTACTATGTTCCAAGCACTGCAATGAGCTCTCTAAGCGAGGGAGTGCAGAGGGATCTGGGAAGGGGACCCAGAGCAGAAAAGAACTCAGAGGTTCCACAGAGGCAGGCACAGGGTCAACAAAAGTGGCAGGGAAAGATCCAGTGAAGGGAAGGAGGTCAGTGGAACCAAGATGCCAGGGGGAAGGGGTGGTCCACATCAAAGGGGGTGGGGGAGCGGTCAGGGACGGTTAAGATGGAGTGGGGAATATTTGACTGGAGGAGGCCGGGGAGAGGAGGAGAGGGAGCCAGAGGAAGAGAAGGACTTGGCGAAGTGGAGGAGGTGGTGAGAAGATAAAGAGGAGGAGGAGGAGAAGAGGAGGAAGAGGAGAAGGGGAAGAAGAGGAAGAGGAGAATTGGAAGAGGAGAAGGTGAGAAGGAGGAAGAGGTGGAAGAGGAGAAGGTGAGGAGGAGGAAGAGAGGAAGAGGAGGAGGAAGAGCTGATGAAGAGGGGAAGAGGAGACGGTAAAGAGGAGGAAGAGAAGAGGAGGGGAAGAGGTGATGGGAAGAGGAGAAGGTGAGGAGAAGAGAGGGAAGAGGGAAAGAGGAGGAAAAGGAAGAGGAGGATGAGGAGAAGGTGAAGAAGAAGAGAAAGGGAAGAGAAGGGTGCGGAGAAGGTGAAGAGGAGAAGATGAAGAGGAAGAGGAAGATGGGGAGGAAGAGGAGGAAAAGGCCCCTGGCGACCTTGAAGAGGGCCACTTTGGCGGAGTGAAGGGGTGGAAAGTCAGACTGCAGAGGAGAAGAGGCGAGGTGTTGGAAGAGAAGTGGATAACCCGAGTGTGAAGAATCCAGGTCCTGGGGAGCAGATTGAGAAGAGGCAGGAGCTGGATGTGGCTGGAGGATTGACTGGGACAAGGGGTCGTCCGAGACTGCTGGGTGGCAGGGGTCATCTGAGATTGCTGGGTGGCAGGGTTGCCTGAGATTTCTGGGAGGCAGGGGTCATCTGAGGCTGCCGCCGGGGAGGCAGGGGGCAAGTGGAGGCCCAGTGGAAGAGGGGCAGCTGGGTTGTGGGAGGTGAGCCAGGGCTGGGGGTGGGAGGGGAGGGGAGGAGAAGAATTTGGTTTCGATTTTGTCAGTTTGTGAAATCTCTAGGGTGAGAAAGGGAGATGTAAGGGGTTTCTGGGGGCTTTATCTAAGAAGCAGAGAGTCTGGGCTAATGGGGAGGGCTATGGGCGTGGGAGTTGGGTGGGGAAAGAGAAGGAACTGCTGAAGGGGAAACAGGGCACACAGTTCAATAGTAATAATTGTATTCGTTAAGCGCCTACTATGTGCCAAGAACTGTTCTAAGCACCTGGGTAAGGACAAGGTAATCAGATTGTCCCACGTGGGGCTCAGAGTCTTAATCCTCATTTTACAGATGAGGATTCTGAGGCACAGAGATGTTAAGTGGCTTGCCCAAGGTCCCACAGCAGACAAGTGGTGGAGCAGGGATTAGAAGCCATATCCTCTGACTCCCCAGCCCGTGCTCTATCCACTAAGCCACGCTGCTTCTCTGCAGCATGAGTTTGCAACCCTTGCAACCCACCTAGGGTGAGAGTCCAGTGGAAAGCAGCAGGACCTAGTGGAAAGAATCTGGGCCTGGGAGTCAGAGGATCTGGGTTCTAATCCCGACCCTGTCACTTGCCTGCTGGGGGACCTTGGGCAAGTCACTTCAATTCTCTGAGGCCCAGTTACCTCATCTGTAAAATGGAGGGTAGGAGAATTTTAAGGACTCTTCTATACTGCAAACTCTTTGACTCCTTATCTATCCATTAAGCCACGTTGCTTCCCTAAGCAGTTGGGAGAGTGCAATGCAGTCAGTAGACATGATCCCTGCCCTGATTGACATGGTAAAACAGAGAAGCAGCATGGCATAGCAGATAGAGCAAGGGCCTGGGAATCAGAAGGTCATGGGTTCTAATCCCCCCCTTCTAGACTGTAAACCCTGTGTGGGCAGGGATTGTCTATTTATTGCTCAATTGTACTTTCCAAACGCTTAGTACAGTGCTCTACACTCAGTAAGCACTCAATAAATATGATTAAATTGAATGACTAATCCTGGCTCTTCCACTTGTCTGCTGTGTGATGTTGGACAAATCACTTCACTTCTCTGGGCCTCAGTTATCTCATCTGTAAAATGGGGATTGAGATGTGGGACATGGACTGTGTCCATCCCGATTTGTTTGTATCCCCCGCTCCCAGCACTTAGTACAGAGCTTGGAACATAGTAAGTGCTTAACAAATACCATAATTATTACTGTTATTATTCTTCATCCCAGCGGAAAATCGGGAGTTAACAGCTGAGCGTGGAGCAGCATCGCAAACTTCCCCCAAGGTTGGAGTGGCTCTCTGAGAGAAGGCGTCACGTGAAAAGGGAGACAGGGAGGCAAAAGAGAAAACAGGGCTAAGGCCTGCAAGTATTGAAAACCAGGGATCAACTCTTGTGTGCTCAATATGGCTGGACTGTGGATGCTGCAGTGGCCTTTTCAGCCACACACATATTCATTCTCCCCCTCTATGCTGTAAGCTTGTTGTGGGCAGGGAGTGTGTCTACCAACTCTGTTATTTTATTTTATTTTTTCATGGTATTTGTTAAACGCTTACTATGTGCCAGGCACTGTACTCAGCACTGGGGTGGATACAAGCAACTTGGGTTGGACACAGTCCCTGTCCCATGTGAGGCTCACACTCTCAATCCCCATTTTACAGATGAGGTAACTGAGGCCCAGAGAAGTGAAGTGATTTGCCCAAGGACACACAGCAGATAAGTGGCAGAGCCTCACATATATATTCATTCAGTCATTCAATCATATTCACTGAGCACTTACTGTGTGCAGAGCACTATACTAAGCGCTTGGAAAGTACAATTCAACAATAAAGAGAGACAATCCCTGCCCACATTGGGCTTACAGTCTAGACGGGGAGAGACAGAATCAAAGGAAGTAACAAGCATCAATATAAATAAATAGAATTATAAATAAACTGTACTCTCCCAAGCGCTTAGTAGAAGCTCCACACACAATAAATTCTCAGTAAATCTGCTTGATTGATTGATAGGTGAGCTTCACCATCGGGGTGTCTTCTTCTAATCCAAAACACAGCGATAAAGATTGATTGACTGATGATTGAATGAGCACTGTAGTCAATCAGACCAGCCGGATGTCCTTCCCAACGGCCTCCACTCCTCACGTCCAAACTTTGGATCCTTGTCCTGACTCAGCATTCGCTCCGCCTCCATAAATCCGCCACGCGATTCCTTCCCACTCATCGTTAGAGAAGGTTTGTCTTCTTTCCAAACCAACTTTTCCCCGATAATTCCCCCTGGGTGGGAGCCCAGTCATTTTCCAATGAGATCACCGGAGTACGTTGTTGGCGTGAGGAAGTGAATCTCCCCGAAGACCTGCCCGGTACTCTGGACACATTATGAGCTCATGAATGACCCTGGCTTTAGCTAACGCGGGTGGGAGTCAGGCTGTAGCTTCTCCCCTCAGGACCACTTTTCCGAAATGAATACCATATTTCTCCTCGAAACTGAAAACTTAACAGGATCGCAAACTCGGTCTTCTGTCCTGGCCTTCTTTGTCTTTGGGCTTTGCAAGTAAGAACCGGGGAAGTCCAGGACTCAGTCATCATCATGAGAAACAGCATGGCTAGTAGAAAGAGCCCAGGCTTGGGAGTCAGAGGACCTGGGTTCTAATCCTGCTCCACTATTTCCTTCCTGCTTGACCTTGGGCAACTCATTTCACTTCTCTGGGCCCCTGTTTCCTTATCTGTAAAATGGGGATTAATAACAATAATAAAGTTATGACATTTGTTAAGTGCTTACTATGTGCCAAGCACTATGCTCAGTGGAAAGAGCATGGGCTTTGGAGTCAGGGCTCATGAGTTCGAATCCCAGCTCTGCCACTTGTTGGCTGTGTGACTGTGGGCAAGTCACTTAACTTCTCTGTGCCTCAGTTCCCTCATCTGTAAAATGGGGATTAAGACTGTGAGCCCCACGTGGGACAACCTGATTTCCCCTATGTCTACCCCAGCGCTTAGAACAGTGCCCGGCACATAGTAAGCGCTTAACAAATACCAACATTATTATTCTAAGTGCTGGGGTAGATACAAGGTAATCAAGTTGTCCCACATCTTAATCCCCATTTTACAGATGAGGAGATATGATTTCAATAGGAGACTGCAAGCTCCCTTTAGACTGTGACCTTGCTGTGGACAGGGGCATGTGTTTGATATTTTATTGTACTCTCTCAAGTGCTTAGTACAGTGCTTTGCACACAGTAAGTGCTCAATAAATGTGATTAATCATAATAGGACTTTGGAGACGAGGAGAGTGATGTTCTGTCATATATGAAGTGGGCCGGGGGAGTTGCAGGTTGGAGGGAGGATGTGAGCAAGAGGTTGTTGGTGGGAGAGAGAAGACTGGGGTGCAATGGCCAGGAACAAAGAGTGCTGGATAATTCCAGGAGAGGAACAAAGAGTGCGAGCAGGGGTGTGATGGGAAAAGAGAAGGGAGAGGTAGGAGATAACATGTCTATTTACTCTCTTGTATTGTGCAGTCCAAAGCACTTAATACAGTGCTCTGCATACTGTAAATGCTCAATCATTACTATTGATTGATTGATTGATTGAAGGAGAGAGAGCTAATTAAGGGCCTTGAAGGCCATAGTCAGAAACCCCAGCCTAGCTACCCCCCTACCCTCCCTCTCTCTCACCTTGGTGGAATGTGGGGGACACAGAAACCCTCACCTGGGAGCAATCAATCAATCAATGTTATTTATTGAGCGCTTACTGTGTGCAGAGCACTGTACTAAGTGCTTGGGAGAGTCCAATATGACAGAGGTGGGAGGCACATTCCCTGCCCACAAGGAGCTTACAGTCTAGAGGGGAAGACAGACGTTATTAATAATAATAATGGTATTTGCTCAGCACTTACTGTGAGCCAAGCACTGTTCTACCTCAACTGTTCTACTGTTCTTACCTCAACCTCGAGGTAAGAGGTTGTCCCACATAGGGCTCACAGTTTTAACCCCCATTTTACAGATGAGGTAACTGAGACACAGAGAAGTTAAGTGACTTGCCTAAGGTCACACAGCAGACACGTGGCGGAGATGGGATTAGAACTCATGTCCTCTGATTCCCAAGCCTGTGCTCTTTCCACTAAGCCATGCTGCTTTAATATAAATAAATAGGGGATGGATATGAACATAGGTGCTGTGGGGTTGAGGGAGGAGTGAATAAAGGGATCAAATCCAAGTGGAAGGACAAGGGTGACGTAGAGGCAGCAGCAGCACAAAACCCTCTGCCTGGGACCTCATGTGGTTCTGGACACTCTAACTGGGGACCCCTGTCCCCCGTCTCCTCATGCCACCCTCGGGACCCCTGCCCGAGATCTCCCTGAGGGAATAATAAGAATAAGAATAATAATTTTGGTATGTGTTAAGCGATTACTATGTGCCAAGCACTGTTCTAAGTGCTGGGTAGATAGAAGGTAATTAGGTTGTCCCTCGTGGGGCTCACAGTCTTAATCCCCATTTTACAGATGAGGTAACTGAGGCACAGAGAAGTTAAGAGACTTGCCCACAGTCACTCAGCTGATAAGTGGCAGAGCCGGGATTAGAACCCACAGCCTCTGATTCCCAAGCCCAAGCTCTTTCCATTGAACCGCGCTGTTTCTCAACAACTGTCAGGAGAGGTGCTGGCACAAGGCGGTGTCCGATGGTTGGTCCACGGCCCTCCTGCACAGGGTCCCCCTGGAGCGCCAACCGACCGGCTGGATGCTCCACCAGAGGCCACCAGTCCAGTCCTTCTCGGACTGGAAGGGGACGGGGCACGGCCAACCCTACGGGAGGGTGGGAGACACAGAGGCCACCCAGACACTCCTGAAGGGCAGCCCCAGCCGCTCTGGCACCCTGTTCCCAGCCTGGCCCGGTGCCCGGCGGGGCCTTGCTGAAGGGGACAGAGTGCAGTTCTACCTCCTGTCCCGGAAGGCCTCATGCCCAGGGGGGAAGGCCCCCTAGAGTGGACAGAGTTCGGTTCTGCCCCCTAGCCTGAAAAGCCTCACACCTGGTAGGGAGAGCAGACGGAGGATGGTTCTGCCCCCCGGCCTGGAAGGCCTCATGCCCGGAACCCCTCCGGAGCGGATGGAGCGCGGTTCTGCTCCCTGGCCTGGAAGGCCTCGTACCCGGGACCCCTCCGGAGCAGATGGAGCACGGTTCTGCTCTCTGGCCTGGAAGGCCTCGTGCCCGGGACCCCGCCGGAGCGGATGGAGCGCGGTTCTGCTCCCTGGCCCGGCCGGTGCTTGGTGGGGCCCTCCTGGAGCGGACGGAGTGAGGTTCTGCCCCCCCGGCCCGGAAGGGCTGGCGGCCGAGCTGGACCTCGCCGACGGGAACAGTGAGCAGCCGTGCTGGCCGCGGGCAGGACTGACTGGGAATGTTGGCAGGGGAAGGCCCAGCTGGAGACACTTGAAAGACTTTTTCCTCCCCATAAAACCAGTGTCCAGAAGCCGCGCAGACGCACGTCTGTAGTTAACAAAGACCCAGCAAGGCGGCGGGAGTAGGGACGATTTTCCGGACGGGCAGGAGGCCGGGCGGGCCACGTCCTCGGGCTCCAGGAATGTCCGTGAGCGGCCCGGGATCGGGGCCAGCCGGAAAGCCGGCGCGGGCGGCCGCCAGCTCGCAGCGGAACGGATCCGGGCTCTTCTAGGAATTCCTCTGGCCTCGACACCAAGACGTTTAACTCTTAGAGCACTGCTGCTGCGCCAGTGTCCATCCCAATTACTTTGAATCCACCCCAGCACTTAGTACAGTGCCTGGCACATAGTAAGCGCTTAACAAATAACACTCTTATTTAGGGTTTATTATTATTAACAGCCCTATTGAGCTCCTCGGGCCTCGTTTCCATCTGAGGTCACAGGGGAATTTGGCTCTGGGGCACGGGAAGCTGTGTGGCCTAGTGGATAGAGCACAGGCCTGGGAGTCAGAAGGATCTGGGTTCTAACCCCGGCTCCACCACTTGTCTCCTGTTTGACCTTGGCAAAGTCACTTCACTTCTCTGGCCCTATTACCTCATCTGTAAAAGAGGGATTAAGACCGTGAGCCTCACGTGGGACAGAGATTGCATTCAACCAAATTACCTTTTATCTGCCCCAGTGCTTAGTATGTTACCTGGCACATAGTAAGCGCTTAACAAATAGCACAATTAGTATTATTATTCAGTCATGATGTGAGATTGGCCCCAAGGAGTCATGGTTTTCTTTGGAGATTGGGCCAATTCAGCAATCACTTAATCGGTTATATTTATTCAATGCCTACTATGTGCAGAGTGATGTACTAAATGCTTGGGAGGGTACAGTATAACAGAGTTGGTAGATATGTTCCCTACCCACAACAAGCTTATGGCCTAGCGGAGACAGGCATTAATATGAATAAATAAATGACAGATATGGACATAAGTGCTGTAGGACTGGGGGAAGTGCAAGGTGACACAGGAGGGAGCCAAAATTAAGGCTTGCAAAGACCAAGGAAAGATTTTCCTATCAATTTCCCCATCAACCCTATCCATCGGACCCAGAATTGTATGTCAGTGGGAGCGCTGTGCCCAAGAGTGCGTGTTTATGGAGTTCACTGTTCCTGCAAATGGAATCACTTCCCCAAATGTCTTTCCCTCCAGCCTGCCGGCCCCTACCTGGAAAGCCGCCCGTTCGAAACCAAACTGAAAACCACCTTTCTG
Source organism: Ornithorhynchus anatinus (assembly GCF_004115215.2). Classification (NCBI taxonomy): domain Eukaryota; kingdom Metazoa; phylum Chordata; class Mammalia; order Monotremata; family Ornithorhynchidae; genus Ornithorhynchus; species Ornithorhynchus anatinus. Next base: position 140,756,611 of record NC_041730.1, read on the forward strand.
ACTCTCCTTGTAAAGAGAGTCAGTTTGGGTTGTCATGGAACCATAATTGGCAATTTGAAAGTCGTGTCTCCTGGCTGGTTGACCGAATCAGAGAAAGCTACCTTAAAAACTTTCCTCTTTCCATATTTTTGGAAAAAAAGAGAACATTCCCCGGTGCTAGGGGTTTGTGCTTGCAATTACACTTGGTCTGGGTCCAAGTCCTCTCTCACCCCTGGCCCCCGGCGAAGACCCCCGTGTGCCTCCAGGATGTGGCCCTCCGAGAGCGAATGAGGGGGCGTGTTTCTGAGGAAACTCGCTCCACCTGATGGCTCGCTCCCAGAGGGAAGGAGATGAAAGCCTAGGAAAAATAGGAAAGGCATAGTGTTCAAGGTGTAGATGTGAGCCTTGCAAGCCTGTGGGAAAAGCAGTCAGTCAGGCATTGCTATTTATTCATCGCCCAAGTAGCCTAAACACTGAGCTCAGCTCTTTGGGGAGCTTGCCAGCAGCCAGGCCCACGTCCCCTGCCTGGCAGGAACGGTCAGCCCAGTGTGGGAGACGGGTGGGCGTCAGTGCTCACTGTGGGCAGGGAATGTGTCTTTTTATTGTTACAGTGCACTCTCCCAAGCACTTAGTACAGTGCTCTGCATACAGTAAGTGCTCAATAAATAAGATTGATTGGGCAGGTGGACTGTAAGCTTGTTGTGGGCAGGGAATGTGTCTGTTTATTGTTTTACTGTACTCTCCCAAGCTTTTAGTACAGTGCTTTTCTTATAACAAGCGCTGAATAAATATGAATGAATGGATAAATGAATGAATGACAGAAGTTGGCATTTCATTTCAATTCAATGGAGTGCTTACTATGTGCAGAGCACTGTATTAAGAGCTTGGGAGAGTACAATACAGTAATAAGCAGACAAATTTGGTCGTAGTGGTTCTCCAGATGGAGGTCTGGAAGTAGTTGGGGGCCTCCGGGGGCTGCTAACGATTCTTGGTTCACCCCGCTTGGTCTGGATCCCCAGTGGCCTTACCCATGTCCCCGTGGATGGGGCTAGCAGGGCATGTTTCTGGCATGGCTTAGTGGAAAGTGCACAGGCATGTGAGTCAGAGGACATGGGTTCTAATCCCAGCTCCGCCACTCGTCTGCTGTGTGACCTTGGGCAAGTCACTTAACTTCTCTGTGCCTCAGTTACCTCATCTGTAAACTGGGGTGAGCCCCACCTGTGACAACTTGATTACCCTGTATCTACCCCAGCACTTAGAACAATGCTTGGCACATAGTAAGCACTTAACAAATACCATCATTATTGAGAAACAGCATGGCTCAGTGGAAAGAGCACAGGCTTGGGAGTCAGAGGTCATGGGTTCTAATACCAGCTCCGCCACTTGTCAGCTGTGTGACTTTGGACAAGTCACTTCATTTCTCTGTGCCTCAGGTACCTCCTCTGTAAAATGGGGTTTAAGACTGTGAGCCCCACATGGGACAACCTGATTACCTGTATCTACCCCAGTGCTTAGAACAGTGCTTGGCACATAATAAGCGCTTAACAAATGCCATTATTATTATTATTATTGTTCTGGCCCTGCTTGTCACAACCTCTGAGGGCCAAGGAAGCATGGCTGGGGACTGCCGGGTTTCTCCTCACAAAAAAATGGGGATTCTTGGTGCCAGGAGTAGCCGGCCAGGAGCAAATTTCCTCCTCTCCATGGCCCCCCCCACCCAGATACACACTGGCTTTTTCCTGAACTCGTTCATTCCTTCATTCAATCGGATTTATTGAGTGCTTACCGCATGCAGAGCACTGTACTAAACTCTAGGGAGAGTACAGTATAACAATATAACAGACACATTCCCCGCCCACAATGAGCTTACAGTCTTTGAATAAATAAGATTGAATGAATGAATGCTATTACTATTTCTACTTCTGCTCTTATTACTGCTATTATTACTATCATTAAAGTAGATCCATGGAGTCACTAGGAATCGGAAACGACTCGACGGCACTTAATAATAATAACTACTCTCACTCCTGCTCCTACTACTGCTCCTATGACCACTACTAATTGGAATATTATTACTACTAAGCAGCATGGTCTAGAGGAAAGAGCCTGGGCCTGGGAGTCAGAGGACCTGGGTTCTAATCCCAACTGCACCACTAGTCCATAGTGTGACCTTAGGCAAATCACACCTTCTCTGTGCCTCAGTTCCCTCACCTCAAAAAATGAGGATTCTGTGAGCCCATCGTTGGGCATCTTTATCGGATGCCGAATTATACATTCCAAGCGCTTGGTACAGTGCTGTGCACACGGTAAGCGCTCAGTAAATACGATTGAACAAATGAATGAATGAATGAAAATCCAATGAGTCAATGTCCCTGTCCCACATGGGGCTCACTGTCTAAATGGGAGGGTGAACGGGTATCGAATCCCCATTTCACAGATGAGAAAGCCGAGGCCTAGAGAGGTTGAGTGACTTGCCCAAGGTCACCCGACAGACAGGTGATGGAACTAGAACTTCTCCCTCCCAGGCCTGGGCTCTTTCCGCTAGCCCACCCTGCCTCCTGTGAAAAGCTCCGCTTCCCTCAAATTCAATTCACGATCCTCATCACCAACAAAGCTCTGGGGGTTTTATTCCCAGGCTGATCCCCGCTTTCCTAAACCCTCATTATCTCCTCTCTCACTCCCTTCTGCATCGCCCTGCTGGTTGGATTTGCGTCCCTTATTCACCCCACCCTCAGCCCCACAGCACTTATGTTTATATCCATCATTTATAGACAGAAATACTATATACTCTAACGGCAGTAGCAGCAGCAGTAGAAGTCAGGAAGCGGCGTGGCTTAATGGCAAGAAGCCGGGCTTGGGAGTCAGAGTACGTGGGTTCTAATCCCAATCCGCTGCTTGTCCGCTGTGCAACCTTGGCAAATCACTTCACTTCTCTGAGCCTCAGCTACCTTAACCATAAAATAGAGATTAAGACCATGAGCCCCACATGGGACATCCTGATTGCCTTGTATCCACCCCAGCGATTGGAACAGTGCTTGCCACATAGTAAGCGCTTAACAAATACCATCATTATTATTAATAGCAGCAGTAGTAGCATCTAATTATGTTAATGCCTGTTTACTTGTTTTGATGTGTATATATCTATAATTCTATTTATATTGATGCTATTGATGCCTGTCTACTTGTTTTGACGTCTGTCTCTCCCCTTCTAGACTGTAAACCCGTTGTGGGCAGGGATTGTCTCTCTCTGCTGCTGAATTGTACTTTCTAAGTGCTTAGTACAGTGCTCTGCACACGGTAAGTGCTCAGTAAATACGACTGAATGAATACGATTGAATGAATCTGTAGTCATAATAGTAGTAGCTGAGGTAATAGGAGGGATAGTAGTGAAGCAGTGTGGCTCACTGGAAAGGAGCCAGGCCTTGGGAGTCAGAGGTCGTGGGTTCTAATCCTGACTCTGCCACTTGTCAGCTGTGTTACTTTGGGCAAGTCTCTTAACTTCTCCGTGCCTCAGTTACCTCATCTGTAAAATGGGGTTGAAGACTGTGAGCCTCACGTGGGACAACCTGATCACCTTGTATCCCCCCACCGCTTAGAACAGTGCTTTGCACATAGTAAGTGCTTTACAAATGCCATCATTATTGTTATTATTATTATTAGTGGTCATAATAGCAGTAGTAGAAGCTCAACAGTAGTTATAACTGTGATATATGTTAAGCGCTTACTATGTGCCAAGCACTCTACTAAGGATTGAAGTAGATAGAAGATCAGTAGATTGTACATGGGGCTCACAGTCCAAGTAGGGTGAACGAGTATTCATTCAATCGTATTTCCTGAGCCCTTACCGTGTGCAGAGCACTGTACTAAGCACTTGGAATGTACAATTTGGCAACAGATAGAGACAATCCCTGCCTAACAACAGGCTCATGGTCTACAAGGGGGAGACAGACAGTAAAACAAAACAAGTAGTCACGCAGATTTCTTGTATCTTCCCCAGCATTTGGTGCAGTGCTTGCATACAGAAAGCAGTTTATAAATATTATTATTCAAGGAATAGGGGTGAATGAGAAATTGCCAAGGTGAGATTGGACAGACCAGAGAAGGCAAGGAGGGATGGTGTGGGTAAGAGAGTACCTTGGGCAGGGAAAGAAAGTCCATTAGTACAGTGCTCTGCCGCCAGTAAGTGTTTAATCAATACTCTTACTACAAATGCTACTATTAGTGAAAATGAAAGGTAAATGACAGAGGCTTTTGGTAGAAGTAAGCAATGTATAACCACCCTATAAATCCTCGATTTAGTTCTCTAAATAAGTTCCTTCTGCGGTGGCCTAGTGGAACGAACTTGGGCCTGGCAGTCAGACAACCTGAGTTCTAGTTGTGGGCAGATAGTGTGTCTGTTTATTGTCCTCTCCCAAGCGCTTAGTACAGTGCTGTACACCCAGTAAGTGCTCAATAAATACGGTTGAGTGAATGAATGAATGAATGAATGAATGAATAGTTCTGACTCCGCCACTTGTCGCTAGTGGAAAGAGCCTGGCCTGGGAGTCAGAGGACCTGAGTTCTAGTCCCGACTCTGCCACTTATCTGCTGTGTGACCTTGGGCAAGGAACTTCACTTTTCTATGCAGCGTGGCTCAGTGGAAAGAGCACGGGCTTTGGAGTCAGAGGTCATGGGTTCAAATCCCGGATCGGCCACTTGTCAGCTGTGTGACTTTGGGCAAGTCACTTAACTTCTCGGTGCCTCAGTTACCTCATCTGTAAAATGGGGATTAAGACTGTGAGCCCCATGTGGGACAACCTGATTCTCCTGTGTCTACCCCAGCGCTTAGAACAGTGCTCGGCACATAGTAAGCGCTTAACAAATACCAACATTATTATTATTATTATTATTATTCATCTGATTCTCTTGTATCTACCCCAGAGCTCGGCATACAGTAATCACTTAACAAAAACCATTAAAAAAAATTCACGGTTTCCCCCAGATCTGTGCCCGGAGGGTACTCAGTAAATATCATTACTACTGCTTCTCTTTCTGGGTGATGTACTTTAGGGAGAGTGTGATAGAACTGGGAAGGGATAGTGATGAGTAACCAAGATGATCGGGGGAATAGAGGAGCTGAAAGTTAGGACTCTCCAGCCTGAGAGGTGTGATTAGAGATTGAAGTTTATTGTGTTCTCCCAACCACCTCTTCATGATTTTGTAAACTTCTATCATGAAGAGGTGGTTGGGAGAACACAATAAGTATAATAATAATCATTGTTCTATTTAAGCGTTCACTGTGTGCCAAGCATTGTACCAAGTGCTGGGGTGGACCCAATTTAATCAGATCCCAAATGAGGCTCAGAGTCTAAGCTTGTCATGTTAAACTTGAGGTGAAGAGAGGACATCCAAGTAGAGATACCTTGAAGGCAGGAGGAACTGCGAGACTGTAGAGAGAGAAAGAGATCAGGGCTGAAGATGGAGATTTGGGTACCATCATAGAGGTGGTAGTTGAAGCTGTGTCTTCCTTGACTCGTCCCTCTCGTTCACCCCACACATCCTATCCGTTACCAAGACCTGCCGGTTTCACCTCTACAATATCGCCAAGATCCGCCCTTTCCTCTCCACCCAAACGGCTACCTTACTATTACGGGCTCTCGTTATATCCCGGCTAGACTACTGTGTCAGCCTTCTCTCTGACCTCCCTTTCTCCTCTCTCGCCCCGCTCCGGTCTATTCTTCACTCCGCTGCCCGGCTCATCTTCCTGCAGAAACGATCTGGGCATGTCACTCCCCTTTTTAAACAACTCCAGTGGTTGCCTATCGACTTCCGCTCCAAACAAAAACTCCTCACTCTAGGCTTCGAGGCTCTCCATCACCTTGCCCCTTCCTACCTCTCCTCCCTTCTCTCTTTCTACCGCCCACCCCGCACGCTCCGCTCCTCCGCCGCCCGCCTCCTCACCGTCCCTCGGTCTCGCCCATCCCGCCGTCGACCCCCGGGTCACGTCCTCCCGCGGTCCCGGAACGCCCTCCCTCCTCACCTCCGCCAAACTGATTCTCTTTCCCTCTTCAAAACCCTACTTAAAAATCACCTCCTCCAAGAGGCGTTCCCAGACTGAGCTCCTCTTCCCCCTCTACTCCCTCTGCCATCCCCCCTTTACCTCTCTGCAGCTAAAGCCTCATTTTCCCCTTTTCCCTCTGCTCCTCCCCCTCTCCCTTCCCATCCCCACAGCACCGTACTCGTCCGCTCAACTGTATATATTTTCGTTACCCTATTTATTTTGTTAATGAATTGTACATCGCCTCAATTCTATTTAGTTGCCATTGTTTTTACGAGATGTTCTTCATCTTGACGCTGTTTATTGCCATTGTTCTCGTCTGTCCGTCTCCCCCGATTAGACTGTAAGCCCGTCAAACGGCAGGGACTGTCTCTATCTGTTGCCGACTTGTTCATCCCAAGCGCTTAGTACAGTGCTCTGCACATAGTAAGCGCTCAATAAATACTATTGAATGAATGAATGAAAAGCTGTGGGAGCGAATGAGTTCTCCAAGGGAGTGGGTGTAGATAGAGAATAGAAGGGGACCCAGAATTGAACCTTTAGGGGCCCCCACAGTTAGGCAGTGGGAGGCAGAGGAGGAGCCCGTTCATTCATTCGATCATATTTATTGAGTGCTTCCTGTGGCAGAGGACTGCACTAAGTGCTTGGAAAGTACAATTCAACAACATAAAGGAGACTGAGAATGAATGGCCAGAGAGATAAGAGGAGGACCAGGAGAGGACAGTGTCAGTGAAGCTGGGGTTAGATAATGTTTCCAGGAGAAGGGTGGTTCAAAGTGTCAAAGGCAGCCGAGAGGTCAAGGAGGATTAGGATGGTTGATTGATTGATCGAGTTGGTGATTGGGCAGTAAATAGAGCTTGCAACCTGGGCAGATGGACCCTATCAGCAGCTTCTAGGGTAGTTTGGCTAAATCAAATTCACATTTGGGCTGGGTCACTGGAGGTGAGTCAGTAGTGTTGGATAGTCTGTGCTGGGTCACTGGGGGAGAGTCAGTGATGGAGAAGGGAGAGTCAGGGGTGTTGAATGGTTTGTGCTTGGTTCACTGGGGGAGAGTCAGGGATGTTGGATGGTCCATGTTGGGGCACTTCAGGAGTCAGTGGTGTTGGAGGGTCCAACCTAAACTATGAGGTCGGTGTCCAGGAGGAAAACCAGGACAGGGATTGTTGCCACTGTCAAAGAATCATCATTGTTCGGATGGACCTGGGGACTGAGCCAGGAACTGTGTTTATGTGCTGAAAATAGCTGTTATGTCTTAGTCCCAGAAGCCCCAGAATAAGAAATTCAGCCCTTTTCTGTTGTGCAGCAGGGTTTTGTCACTGATAAACTTCAGGAAAATCACCAGTGAGCCTGTAGCAGAATTTCCCCAAGGTAAAACATACAGTGCCTTTTAGACATTCTGAAAATACCCATCCTCATACTCTCTCACTACCCCTTTCTGTAATTTATCTTAATGTCTTTCTCCCTGACTAAATTATAACCTCCTTGAGGGCAGGGATTGTGTCTATCAATTGGGGAGAAGTAGTTTGGCTTAGTGAAAAGAGCCAAGACCTGGGGGTCAGAGGACTTGAGTTCTAATCCCTACTCTGCCACTTGTCTGCTGTGTGATTTAAGGCAAGTCATTTCACTTCTCTCTCTCTCTTTTTTATGGTATTTGTTTAGTGCTTATTATGGATCCAACACTGTATAAACATGGGGGTAGATATACCAGAATCAAGTTGGACACAGTCCCCATTCCACGTGGGGTTTATGTCCTTAATCCCTGTTTTTCAGATGGGGTGAAAGGCACAGAGATGTGAGTGACTTGGTCTAGGTCACACAGCAGCCAAATGGCAGAGCCTGGATTAGAACCCAGATCCTTCTGACTCCCAGACCTGTGCTCTATGTACTAGGCCACGCTGCTTTTCTGCGCCTCAGTTTCCTTTTTTACAAAATGGGGATTCAATCCCTTTCCTCCCTCCTACTTAGCCTGTGAGCCCGCTGTGGGACCTGATAATCTTGTATCTATCCCAACACTTAGTACAGTATTTGGCAAATAGTAAGCACTTAGCAAATTCTACAATTATTGATACCAATTCTTTTGTATTGGCCTCTCCCAAGGGCTTAGTATAATGTTCTGTACACAGTAAGTGCTCAATAAATTCCACTGATTGTTTGATATTAACAATCACTGTCAACTTCTGCTTTGATCCACACTGAAGCCAGGCTCCTGAGGGGCTTCACGGGAGGTCCCGTGGTTTTCAGACTGGCCTTGACCTTTTCTCACTGAAAATTCCCAGACCAAGAGAATGCTTCTCCAAGGAATCCCTGGGTTTGTTTTCCAGAATCCCCCAGAGGTGCTCACTATCCGAATGCACGTGGAAGGCCGGAAGCTGACCGTCGCTCTGCAGAGAAATGAGTAAGTCAACTGATCCCTCCTGAGCCTCTTCTTTGGGTGCTAGAAGGATGAAAGATTGCCCACTTCACTCCACCTGCTGCTTTACTGACATTCGGAAGGCAGAAAAATCAGCCTAAGGAGTGATCTGCCTGCTTTGAAGCCGGGGCATCCTGTGGCTGGGACCAGAACTCAGGGGTTCTAGCTTTGTCCTGGTGGTAAGGCCTCTGGGTTTTTGGCTTTGTCCGGCTGTGATGCTGAGGAATCCTGTGGCTGGGAGGAGTATTCCAACTTTGTCCCAGCTGTGAGAACTCCGGGTTTCTGGTTTTGTCTTGGCTGTGAGGACTCTCTCCGACTTTCTGGTTTTGTCCTGGCTGGGAGTACTCTGGGTTTCTGGCTTTGTCTCGGCTGTGAGGACTCTGGGTTTCTGGCTTTCTCCTGGCTTTGAGAACTCTCTCTGGGCTTCTGGCATTGTCCCATTTGTGAGGAGTCTCTCCAGGTTTCTGGCTTTGTCCCAGCTGTGAGGACTTTGCGTTTCTGGCTTTGATTTGACTGTGAAGACTCTGGGTTTCTGGCTTTGTCTTGACTGTGAGGACTCTGGGTTTCTGGCTTTGTCCTGGCTGTGAGGACTCTGGGTTTCTGGCTTTGTCCTGGCTGTGAGGACTCTGGGTTTCTGGCTTTGTCCTGGCTGTGAGGACTCTGGGTTTCTGGCTTTATATCGGCTGTGAGGACTTGGGGTTTCTTGTTTTGTCTTGTCTGTGAAGACTCTGGGTTTCTGGCTTTGTCTCGGCTGCAAGGACTCCGGTTTTCTGGCTTTCTCCTGGCTGTGAGGACTCTCTCTCTGGGCTTCTGGCTTTGTTCCAATTGTGAGTACTCTCTCCAGATTTCTGGCTTTGTCCCGGCTGTGAGGACTTCACATTTCTGGCTTTGCCTCGTCTGTGAGGACTCTGAGTTTCTGGCTTTGTCCTGGCTATGAGGACTCCGGGTTTCTCGCTTTCTCCTGTCTGTGAGGACTCTCTCTGGGTTTCTGGCTTTGACCCAGTTATGAGGACTCTCTCCGGGTTTCTAGCTCTGTCCCGGCTATGAGAACTTGGAATTTCTGGCTTTGTCCCTGCTGTGAGACCTCTTGGTTTCTGACTTTGACCTGATGTGAGGCCAGGGTGTCCTGAGCCTGGATGAGGATACGGCATTTCTGGCTTTATCTCGGCTGTGGGGTCGGGGCGCCCTATGGCCAGCATGCGGACTTCACATTTCTGGTTTTGTCCCTGGCTGTGAGGTCGGGGCGTCCTGTGGCCGGGACCCTTGTCCAGCAGAAGCTTGCACGTTAACCCTTTAAGCCCCTTGCTCTGCCCGATGGGAACAGCTGCCTTTATTGATTCTCTGGGGTAGATTGGGGAGATAAAGTGAAAGGAAAGTGAAATTTTCCTCTTTTGGGGGCTAGAAAACTCCTCATTGCCCTCCCACTGATGGAGAGACAAGCTTTCCTGCTTGGAAATTTCCTTTTCTGCAGAAACAGAGAAGCAGTGTGGCCTAATGGAGAGAATACTGACCTGAGAGTCAGGGGACCTGGGTTCTAATCCTGGCTCTGACAACCCCCCCCCCCCGATGTATGACTTTGGACAAGTCACTTAACTTCCCTAGGCCTATTTTCTTCATCTCTAAAATGGGAATTAAATATCAGTTGTCCTTCCCCTTTAGTCTGTGAGTCCTGTATGGGACAGGGACTGTGTCTGACCAGATTGTATCTACTCCAATGCTTAGTTCAGTGCTAGGCTCAGAGTGAGAGCCTAACCAATACCCCAATTATTACTGGGGGGGTTTTGTGGCATTTGTTAAGCCTACTATAATAATAATAATAATAATAATGTTGGTATTTGTTAAGCGCTTACTATGTGCCGAGCACTGTTCTAAGCGCTGGGGTAGACGTAGGGGAATCAGGTTGTCCCACTTGGGGCTCACAGTCTTAATCCCCATTTTACAGATGAGGGAACTGAGGCACAGAGAAGTTAAGTGACTTGCCCACAGTCACACAGCCGACAAGTGGCAGAGCTGGGATTCGAACTCATGAGCCCTGACTCCAAAGCCCGTGCTCTTTCCACTGAGCCACGCTGCTTCTCTGTGCTGCTACTATGTGCCAAGCACTGTTCGATGCGCTGGAGTAGGAACAAGCTAATTAAGTTGAACACAGTCCATGTCCCACATGGGGCTCACAGTGTTAATCCCCATTTTAAAGATGAGGTCACAGAGGCATAAAGAAGTGAAGTGACTTGCCCAATATCACAAAGCAGACAAGTACAGAGCCCCAGGATTAGAACCCAGATCCTTCTGATTCCCAGGCCCATTCTCTACCCATTAGGCTATGCTTCTTCTCACATTCCAAGTGCTTAGTACAGTGCTCTGCACATAGTAAGTGCTCAATAAATGCTATTGAATGAATGAATGAAGATCGCGCTGGTGTTCTCTCTCACCGGTGACTCTCCCTCACTAGTGATCTGTCTTGTTGGTGAGCTATTGCTGGTGACTGCCCTCCAATCCACATCCATGCTAATACCCAACAATTGTCTCTTTCACCAGAATATTTGGTACTTGTGTCCCAGTGGCCTGTGGAAATAATGAGAATTTATCCCCTTCTCAGTCCCCCAAATATCACCAGGCCCATAGATTCCCAAATCCTCACACCCCCAAGCAGCCAGTATAGCTGTCTGCATAAAGTAGATACCTAGTACCATTCCCTACACACAGCAGACACCCAGTCCACCACTCTGCACACAGTTGGAGTCTAGTACAGCACTTCATCTACAGAAGGAAAAAGCAGGAGTTCTCTCACTACTGTCACTTTCTGTCCAAGGGATCTGCTGGAGTTTAAGTTGGGTATTGTACTTTTCCAAGGAATTAGTACAGAGCTCTGCACACAGTAAGCAGTCAATAATACCGCTGATTGGTAGATAGATCTTTTCATCTCTCAGTTTTCTGCAAACCATCTAGAGCCACCTTCCCAAAGAGTTTCTCCTCCATCTCGCTTGAGCGATTGGCCTGCTTTCAGCAATCCCTGGACACAGACATGTTTGTCGCTGATGTGTTCGAACATCTTCGGATGCAGCAGACCGAGGCTGTTCCAGAATGGGGAATTGCTCTGCTTTTTCACTGAGGAGGAAACAGGAAATCGTAAAACACCTTTCCTGGCTGTTTTCCGGTCTGGCACAGGAAATTAGTATTTCCCAGTTTGAGGGCCTTCCTGCTGCTCTACTTTCTCTTCCTGAACAAAGGAGGGGCCCCATTCTGGCATCCTTGCCGACCCCAAGTGTTCCCTGGGCTGGAAGAAGTTTCATTTCCTTTCATTCATTCATTCAATCAATCGTATTTACTGAGTGCTTACTGTGCAAAGCACTGTACTAAGTGCTGTAGAGAGTTCAACGTAACAATAAACAGACACATTCCCTGTCCACAATGAATTTACAGTTTAGAGGTGGTTCCTGGGTGAGAATCTGCCATCTTACATCCCTTGAATTTTTGAGAGAAGCTGAAAGCTGAGTACCATGTCCTGAAATGACTCCTCCAAGAAGCCTTCCCTGACTAAGCCCATCTCTCCCCTTCTCCCACTCCCTTCTGCATCACCCTGATTTGCTCCCTTCATTCATTCTCCCTCCCATCCCCACAGAACATATGTAAATATCTGTAATTTATTTAATTATGTTTACTAATGTCTGTCTCCCTCTCTAGACTATGAGCTCACTGTGGGCAGAGAATGTGTCTGTTGTTATACTCTTAAGTGCTTAATGCAGTGCTTTGCACACAGTAAGCGCTAAATAAATATGATTGAATTGAAATGTCCATTTATCTGCATTCCCTAACAAACAATGGCCGTCATTGGGCAGGGATTGTCTCTAACTGTTGCCGAATTGTACATTCCAAGTGCTTAATATAGTGTTCTGCATATAGTAAGCGCTCAATAAATACTATTGAATGAATGAATAGAAGTTACAGAGCTCTCTCTAGCCACCTCTACATGTATAGATTATATATGACCTCTCTGGGTCACAGTGCCATCTGCAAAATTTCTGATGGAAATTTGCAGTTCTTGAGAAAACTATAGATTTCTGGCAGATTTCCTGCTGTTCTACCCTCTTTTCCCGAACCAAGGTGTGGCCCGATGCTGGCATTCTCTGGGCTGAAAGAGAGGTTTCATTTCCTGTGTGAATTTCCACCATCTTACCGCGCTAGAATTTTTGAAGGAGGCTGATGTAGAGTGCCATATCCTGAAATGTCCATTTACCTGCATTCCCTGTCAAATATTTGAGACTACAGCGCTCCCTATAGCCAGTTCAATGTGTATAGATTATATTTGACTTCCATGGATCACAATGCAATCTGTAAAATTTCTGTCATGAAGTTTGAGATTCTAGAGAAGACTACAGATTTCTGGCAGATTTCCCACCATTCTACCATTCTTTCCCAAACCAAAGTGTGGCCCGGTAGGAGAAGCAGCGTGGCTCATTGGAAAGAGCCTGGGCTTGGGAGTCAGAGGTCGTGGGTTCGAATCTTGACTCTGCCACTTGTCAGTTGTGTGACTGTGGGCAAGTCACTTAACTTCTCTGTGCCACAGGTACCTCGTCTGTAAAATGGGGATTAAGACTGTGAGCCTCCCATGGGACAACCTGATTACCCTGTATCTACCCCAGGGCTTAGAACAGTGCTCTGCACATAGTAAGCACTTAACAAATACCATAGTTATTATTATTCCCTGGGCTGAAAGAGGTTTCATTTTTTGAGTGAGATTCCACCATTTTACCTCACTTGAATTTTGATGGGGGCTGAATGTCGAGTGCATGACAAATATTCAAAACTACAGAGCTCCCTTTAGCCGCATCTACATAATAGATTATATATGACTGCCGTGGGTCACAGTGGAATCAGCAAAATTTCTGTCTTGAAGTTTGCAATTCTCAAGAAAACTACAGCTCCCTGGCAGATGGGTAAAAGCAGGAGTTTGGCTTCAGTGATGGAGTGTGGAGGAACTGAGAGGAAGAGATGTGAGAAGTCAAACTGTGAGAGTGACCCACTGCCCTGGGCACCCTCAATCACCTTGCCCTCTCCTACCTCAGTTTTCTACTCTCCTACTATGACCCAGCCCTCACACTTGGCTCCTTGAATGCCAACCCTCTCACTGTACCTCAAATTCATCTATCTCACCTCCGACCTCTCACCCATGTCCTGTCTCTGACCTGGAACATCCTCCCTCCTCATAGCTGACAATTACTCTCCCCGTCCATCCCATTCATAGCCTTATTGAAGGCCCATCTCCTCCAAGAAGCCTTCCCTGACTAAGCCCTCTCTTCGTTTTCTTCAACTCCCTTTTGCATCTCCCTGACTTGCTCCCTTTATTCATTCCCCATCCCAGCCCTCTAGGACTAATGTCCATATCTGTCATTTATTTCTATTAATGTCTGTCTCCCCTTCTAGATTATAAACTCATTGTGGGCAGGGAATGTGTCTGTAACATTGTTGTATTGTCCTCTCCCAAGCGCTTAGTACAATGCTCTGCACATGGTACGCACTCAATAAATATGATTGAATGAATGACAGACAGAGGGACAGGTAATCGCCCTGGCTCTAGGAAAGTAAAAACAGATTCAGATAAACTACCCAAGAGGGAGCCTCCCTCCTGGAGCGATGGATGGGCTTCTGAGATCCTGCGCGGAGAAATTGAAGCTGGTGTCAGTGCCTGGCACGGTGCCACCCGCATTCTCCAGTCCCTTCCCACTGTGCTCCTGCCAGGGCCTGGAGTGCAACAAGTGAGAAAGGAGGGCAGAGCGCCACATACACTGAGGTGCAGCATCCAGTCTACCCCCAGGATCCGAGCTGAATTAGGACTAGAACCCAGGACTCCTGAGTCCCAGAGTAGGCTCATAATAATAATAATAATTGTATTTGTTAAGCACTTACGGAGGGAGAGAGCTGGTGCAGCCGGGGCCAACGGTCCCCCGGAGAGCACGGCCTGAACTAGAGCCCGGCCAGCCAGAGGAAGCACCCTGCAGCAACCTGGCCTGCATCAGGTACTTCTCTCCTTCCCTCCCTCCTCTCTCTCTGCTCCCCGACCAGCTACCCATGCTGCCGGTACTGGGAACATGACACGGTGGAGTGGTGTGGGATGGTGTGGGTGCGCCCTGCTCCGCTCCATCCCCTCCTTCTTGGTGCCTGGATCCTCTGCCTCCACCCCCCACCTTGTGCGTTGTTGGTCTCAACTGCCCGGCCCTTGCCCTTCCTTCCTCGCAACCCCGGACCCAGCGCTTAGCACAGCCCGTGGTGATTCTGAGCCAGGCTCGGTTCAGAGCAGCCTTCCCACCCTGTAAGCTCGGTGAGGGCAGGGAATGGGTCTCTATTGTGTTGTACTCTCCCAGGTGCTTAGTATAGAGCTTAGAGAGGGCAGGATGGCCTAGTGGGTAGACCGGGGCCTGGGAATCAGAAAGTCATGGGTTCTATTCTCGGCTCCACCACTTGTCTGCTGTGCGACCTTGGGCAAGTCATTTCATTTCTGGGCCTTAGTTACCTCATCTATAAAATAAGGATTGAGACTATGAGCCCAACGTGGCACAGGGACTGTGTCCAACCTGATTACCTTGTATCTACCCCAGCACTTAGAACAGTGCTTGGCACACAGTAAGCTCTTAAAAAATGCCATAATAAAAAAAATAGTAATATATGCTAGACACTGTACTAAGTATTTGGGTAGATACAAGCAAATCCAGGTTGGACACAAGTTTGTGTAATAATTATAATAATAATAATGGTATTTGTAGGCACTGCACTAAGTGCTGAAGTGGATACAAGCAAATTGGGTTGGACACAGTCCCTGTCCCCCATGGGGCTCACAATCTCGATCCCCATGGGACACAGTACCTGTTCCCCCATGGGGTTCACACTCTCAATCTCCTTTTCACAGATGAGGCAACTGAGGCACAGAAAAGTGAAATGACTTGTCCAAGGTCACACAGCAGACAAGTGGTGGAGTCAGTATTAGACCCATGACCTTCTGACTCCCAGGCCTGTGCTCTATCCACTATACCATGCTGTTTCTTTCCACTGGCCTGTGGGCAGTGTATATGTCTACCAATTCTGTTACCTGGTACTATCAGTACAGTGCTTGGCACACACAATAACCGTTCAACAAACACGTCTGATTGATTGATTGATTGATTGAGTGAGTGAGCGAGCAACTAGCTGCTCCCTAGCAGGACTCTGACGACAATGACTTGTTCCGCCAGCCCTCAGCTGCTGTTGGTTTTCTCACAAAGACAAAGCATGTAATTTACCCTAACGAGCTCACTTTGAATTCCGGGACTCTAACGAGATCATTTTCCGATCAGACAGCTGAGATGGGACACTCTCGCTGCGGGTCACCAGTCCAATTAACCCATTTCTTCTTCTGCAAAGCTGACAGGTGACAGAGCTGTGGACAGAAATGTGGGCAGCGTCTTTAAAGCCCATTTGCTGGTTTTGTTGAAAATAGAACATATTCTAAGCACTTACAGTGTTCCAGGCACTGTACTAATTGCTGGGGGAGTAGATAAAAGATAATTGGGCTGGACACAGTTCTTGTCCCACAGAGGGCTCACAATCATAATCCCCATTTTTCACTTCTCTAAAGCACAGAAAAGAAGAGCAACTTGCCGAAGGTCACACAGCAGACAAGTGGCCTTGGATTCACACCCTTTAATCACCCCATCCTTAGCCCTACAGAACTTAAATCCATATCCATAATTTACTTATATTAATGTCTGTCTCCTCCTCGACTGTACGCTCTTTGTGGGGAGAGAATATGTCTATTAACTCTGGTGCACTGTTCTCTCAAGCTCTGCACACAGTACAGTACAGTACTCTGCACACAGTAATCACCTAATAAATGTAATTGGTTGAAGAGGCGGAGCCAGGATTATAACTCAGGTCCTCTGATTCCTAGGCCCATACTCTTTCCACTAGGCCATGCTGCTGTTTTATTATTATTACTATCATTATTTAAGGTATAAATGTTAAGTGCTTTAGAAGCAGCATGGCTTAGTGGAAAAAGCCTGGGCTTGGGAGTCAGAGGTCATGGGCTCTAATCTTGCCTCCACCATTTGTCAACTCTGTGACTTTGGGCAACTTCTCTGTGCCTCAGTTACCTCATCTGTAAAATGGGGATTAAGACCGTGAGCCCTACCTGGGACAACCTGATAATCTTGTATCTCCCCCAGCACTTAGAACAGTGCTTGGCACGTAGTAAGCACTTAAATACCATCATTATTATTATTGTTATTAAAATGGGGATTAAGACTGTGAGCTCCACATGGAACAACCTGATCACCTTGTATCTACTCCAGTGCTTAGAACAATGCTTGGCACATAGTAAGAGCTTAACAAATACCATCATCATCATCATCATCATTATTATTATTATGTGCCAGGCACTGTACTAAGCACTGGGGAAGATACAAGCTAATCAGGTTGGACAGAATCTATGTCCCACGTGGGGGGTCACAGTCTGAAACTCCATATTATAGATGAGGTAGTAGAGGCACAGAGAAGTTAAGTGATTTATCCAAGGTCACATAGCGAGCAAGTATCGGAGTCGGAATTAGACCCCAGATCTTCTTATTCCCAGCTCTACGTTCTTTCCACTAGGCCACACTGCTAATCACTGTACCAAGCCAGGTACAGTGAAACCAAGGGACAGGGAAGTTAAACCACTCACTAAAGGACACACTGCAGGCAATTGGCGGAGTCAGGATTCGAACCCAGGTGTCCAGATTCTACTCTACCCCAAGGGCTCCATCCCATAGCGTCCCAGAAGGACAAGCCCTTCCTATCCCATGGGAAGGTACAATTCAGCGATAAAGAGAGACAATCCCTGCCCATATTGGTCTTACTCCCCCAAGCACTTAGTATGGTGCTATGCATGCAGTAAGTGTTCAGCAAATACAATTGACTGACTCATTGATTCCTCTAGACTGTAAACTCATTATGGACAGGGAATGTACCTGCTGATTTCTCTTGTATTGGACTCTCTCAAGTGTTTAGAATGGTATTCTCCGTATAGAAAGCGCTCAATAAATACCATAGATTGATTGATTGGCCTTGGACCACTGGGGAACTGGCTGTAGTTGTCAATCGTATTTATTGAGTGCTTACTGTGTGCAGAGCCCTGTACTAAGTGCTGGAGAGAGTACATTATAATAGATACATTCCCTGCCCGTAATGAGTATACGGTTTAGAGGGAAGACAGACATTACTATAAATACGTTACAGATATGATGCAGATATATATGAGACTGGGAGAGGGAAGAATAAAGGGAGTAAGTTGGGGGATGCAGAAGGATGTGGAAGAAGAGAAAAAGGGGGCTTAGGGAAGGTCTCTTGTAGATGTTCCTTCAATAAGGTTTTGAAGAGGGGGAGAGTAATTGTCTATTGGATATGAGGAAGGAGGGCATTCCAGGCCAGAGGCAGGAGGAGGGAGGTCAGCAAGATAAACAAGATTGAGGTACAGTGAGAAGGTTAGCATTAGAGGAGTGAATTGTATGGGCTGGGTTGTAGTAGGAGAATAACAAACTGAGGTAGGAGGGGGCAAGGTGATTGCTTTAAAGCCAGTGGTGGGAAGTCTTTGTTTGATGTGGAGGTGGATGGGCAACCAATGGAATTTGTTGAGAAGTGGGGAATAATAACAATAATAATAATAATGTTGGTATTTGTTAAGCGCTTACTATGTGCAGAGCACTGTTCTAAGCACTGGGGTAGATACAGGGTAATCAGGTTGTCCCACGTGAGGCTCACAGTTAATCCCCATTTGACAGATGAGGGAACTGAGGCACAGAGAAGTGAAGTGACTTGCCCACAGTCATACAGCTGACAAGTGGCAGAGCCGAGATTCGAACCCATGACCTCTGACTCCCAAGCCCGGGCTCTTTCCACTGAGCCACACTGCTTCTCGAAACATAGAAACATAGACTGAATGTACATAAATGATCCGGAGAGCAGAGTGAAGTTCGGACTAGAGTGGGGAGAGACAGGAGCCTGGGAGGTCAGCAAGAAGGCTGATATAGTAGCCAAGGTGGGATGGGGTAAGTGCTTGGATGAACGAGGTAGCAGTTTGGATGGAGAGGAAAGGGAAGGTTTTAGCAATGCTGTGAAGGTGGAATCGACAGGATTTGGTGATGGACTGAATATGCAGATTGAATAAGAGGGAGAAATCAAAGATAACGCCAAGGTTACGGGACTTTGAGATGGAAAGGATGGTGGTGCTGTCTACAGTGATGGGAGAGTGATGAGGAGGACAGGGTTTGGGTGGGAAGGTGAGGAGTTCTGTTTTATAGACACATTAAGACTCTAGGGACACGGCCCTCAGGTCTGGCTGGCACGTGTCTCCCGTTAGCCAGCAGCCACAGGTGTCGTCTCTGCCTGACTGGCCATCATCTCAGCGGGGGGACGGTCAACAAAGACAACATCTTCCTAATCCAGTCCTTCGCCTAATGCATCCCCTTAATCTCTCCACAAAAACAGATGGTATAGTATTACAACCCTATACAATGGAAGCAGTATGGTCTAGTGGATAGAGCTCAGGCCTGGGAATCAGAACGACCTGGGATCTAATCCCGGCACTGCCACTTGTCTGCTGTGTGACCTTGGGCAAGTGCTGAGTACAGAGCTTTGCACATAGTAAGCACTCAATAAATATGATTGAATGAATGAAGGAAAGTCATTTCATTTCTCTGGGCCTCTGTTCCCTTATCTGTAAAATGGCCATTAAGGGTGTGAGCCCCTTGTAGGACAGGGACTGTGACCAACCGGATTAGCTTGTGTCTACCCCAGTGCTTAGTACAGTGCCCGGCACATAGTAAGTTCTTAACAGACACATTCCCTGCCCATAATGAGCATATGGTTTAGAGGGGGCATTATCATTAGTATTAGTATTATTATTGTTGACTAAAATTAAAATCAGGGGTTGCATTCTTATTTTATCTCATTAGTCACTCTTCCTCTGGAAGGACTAGGAACATCTGTTATACACATTTTTAACACCCACATGAGCCAAAATTGGATGTTACTTCAGACTGTGATTTTTAAAATTTGTGTATTGGAGACATTAGTAGTTTTGCAAAAGCAGTGTTACAGTCAGCTCTGCACTTAGCCCAGCTAAAGCTGTGACACATTTTGAATGAGTTGTAGGGTTTTGAGCATGTCAATCTGTGTCACTGGTCACTTAATATCGTGAAAGATGGCTCCATTACAGTGTAAACTCCTGAGAACACAGAATCTGCCTTTTCTCTTATTTCAATAATAATAATAATTAATAATTATGATATTTATTAAGTGCTTACTATGTGCCAAGCACTGTTCTAAGTTGTCCCACTTGGGGCTCACAGTCTTAATCCACAATTTACAGATGAGGAAACTGAGACACAGAGAAGTTAAGCGGCTTGCCCAAGGCCACCAGCAGACAAGTGGCGGAGCCAGGATTAGAACCCACATCCTCTGACTCCCAAGCTGGGCTCTTTCCATTAAGCCATGCTGCTTCTCACTTCTACCTCCCTAAGCACCCAGTAAGGTGCCCTACACCCAAAAGGGATCCAGTACAGTGCCCTTCATGCCATAGGTGCCCAATACAGTGTCCATAGTCTCATAGATGCCAAAATTGCCCTCTCAAAGGTCACCAATGACCTCCTTCTTGCCAAATCCAATGACTCCTACTCCATCCTAATCCTCCTCAACCTCTCAGCTGCCTTGGACACTGTCCACCATCCCCTTCTCCTCAACACATTATCCAACCTTGGATTCACAGACTCTGTCCTTTCCTGGTTCTCCTCTTATCTCTCTGGCTGTTCATTCTCAGTCTCCTTCACAGGCTCCTCCTCCCCTTCCCATCCTCTAACTGTAGGGGTTCATCAAGGGTCAGTTTCTTGGTCCCCTTCTGTTCTCCATCTATACTCACTCCCTTGTTGAACTCATGCACTCCCACGGCTTCAACTATCATCTCTACACAGATGACACCCAAATCTACATCTCCTCCCCTGTTCTCTCCCCCTCTCTCCAGGCTCTTATCTCCTCCTGCCTTCAGGATGTCTCCACCTGATGTCCACCCGCCACCTAAAACTCAACATGTCCAAGACAGAGCTCCTTATCTTCCCTCCCAAACCCTGTCCTCTCCCTGACTTGGCTGTCACAGTGGACTGCACTACCATCCTTCCCGTCTCACAAGCCTGCAAGACTGGTGTCATCCTTGACTCCGCTCTCTCATTCAGGCTACACATCCAATCCGTCACCACAACCTGCCGGTCTCACCTTCACGACATCACCAAGATCTGCCCTTTCCTCTCCATCCAAACCGCTACCACGTTAGTACAATCACTCATCCTATCCTGACTGGATTACTTCAACAGCATCCTTTCTGACCTCCCAACCTCCTGTCTCTCCTTGCTTCAGTCTATACTTCACTCTGCCTGCTGCCCAGATTATCTTTTTACAGAAATGCTCTAAGCATGTCACTCCCCTCCTCAAAAACCTCCAGTGGTTGCTAATCAACCTTCGTATCAAGCAAAAACTCCTCACTCTTGGCTTCGAAGCTCTCCGTCTCCTTGGCCCCTCCTACCTCACCTCCCTCCTCTCCTTCTCCATCCCGGTCCATACACTCTGCTCTGTTAACCTCCTCACGGTGCCTCGTTGTCTCCTGTCCCACCGCTGACCCTTGGCCCACATCCTACCTCTGGTCTGGAGTGCCCTTCCTCCTCACATCCGCCAAATTACCTCACTTCCCCCTTTCAAAGCCCTACTGAAAACTCACCTCCTCCAGGAGGTCTTCCCAGACTGAGTCCTCCCTGTCCCTCTGCTCCTCCTCCCCTCCCCATCACCCCATTCCCTCCCTCTGCTCTTCCCCCTTCCCCACCCCACAGCACTTGTGTATATTTGTACATATTTATTATTCTATTTATTTTATTAATGATGTGTATATATCTAGAATTCTATTTATCTATTTTGATGCTATTGATGCCTGTCTAATTGTTTTGTTGTCTGTCTTCCCCCTTCTATACTGTGAGCCCATTGCTGGGGAGGGATTGTCTCTATGTGTTGCCAAATTGTACTTTCCAAGTGCTTAGTACAGTGCTCTGCACCCAGTAAGCGCTCGATAAATATGATTGAATGAATGAGTGAATAGATGCCCAGTTCAGGGCTTTGACTGTAGTAAGCACTTTGCTCATAGAAGTCCCTTGGTACAGTCTCTGCCCACAGAAGGCCACCGAGTACGCTCTCTGAACACAGGAAGCATCCAGTACATTCTCTACTCACAAAAGGCAATCAGTACAGTCTCTTCACACAGGAGGCTACAACGACAGTCTCTGCACACAGAAAGCACCCAATATAGTCTCTGCACACAAAAGGCACCCAATACAGCCTCTGCCCAGAGAAGGAACTCAGTGCAGTCTCTGCCCACGGAAGGCACCCTGTACCGTCTCAGAACGCAGGAGTCATCCAACACAGTCTCTGCTCATAGAAGGTAGCCAGTTCAGTCTCTGCATGCAGGAGGCAACTAGTATAGTCTCTGCATACAGAAGGCATCTAGTACAGACTCTGAAACAGGAGTAATCCAGCACAGTCACTGTTCACAGAAGACAATCAGTTCGGTCTCTGCCCAGAGGAGCGCCCTGAACAGTGTTGTGCACAGAGGAAGTCTCATGATGGGAGGATGGTCCTCCTGTATGCCTCCTGATTGGTCAGAGATCATTTGATTGACAGGTGCCATGTGGGGTTTAGACAGTTTTGAATTGGTATCTCCTCATGTTAGAGAGAGGGAAGAACTAGGGAAGAAATGAGGGGAGAGAGGAAGGGGTTAGAATGGGTAGAAGCAGGGGTGATTGGGAAGCTAGAAAACTCCAACAGACTCTCATCCAGGGTTTACCAGGACTCCTAGGGTTGGGACAATCAATAAATCAGATTTGTTGAGTACCTACTGTGGGCAGAGCACTGTACTAAGCGTTTAGGAGAGCACAATACAAAATTGTGGGAAGCAGCGTGGCTCAGTGGAAAGAGCATGGGCTTGGGAGTCAGAGGTCATGGGTTCGAATCCCGGCTCTGCCACTTGTCAGCTGTGTGACTGTGGGCAAGTCACTTAACTTCCCTGTGCCTGAGTGACCTCATCCGTAAAATGAGGATGAAGACTGTGAGCCTCATGTGGGACAACCTGATTACCCTGCCTCTACCCCAGCGCTTAGAATAGTGCTCTCCACATAGTAAGTGCTTAACAAATACCAACATTAATATTATTATTAACCAGCTCGGTAGATACATTCCCTGCCCACAAGGAGCTTACAGTCTAGAGGAGGAACCAGTGACAGCCAAGGCTAAACAGGTGTGTGCAATCAATCAATCAATGGCATTTATTGAGTGCTTACTGTGTGCAGAACACCGTATTAAGCATTTAGGAGAGAACATTGCAAAATGGTTAGACACACTCCCTGCTCACAGCATCTAGGGATTAAGCAATGGCAGCAGAGGCTAACTGGATGTGTGCAGTGAATCAGGGTCAATCCGTCAGTGGTATTTATTGAGCTCTTAACGGTGTGCAGGACACTGTACTAAGGCGCTTGGGAGAGCACAATATAACAGAGAGTTGTAGCCACATAACGTGCCCACAAAATGTCTGTAGAAGAATCATCGACAACCATGGCCTCAGCCGATACTGACCGTGCCGTTGTCCATCAGAAAATAGAGAAGCAACGTGGCCTAGTGGAAAGAGCACAGGCCTGGGAGGCAGAGGACCTGGGTTCTAGTCCCTGCTGCAGTTCATTCATTCAATAGTATTTATTGAGAGCTTACTATGTGCAGAGCACTGTACTAAGTGCTTGGAATGAACAAGTCGGCAACAGATAGAGACAGTCCCTGCCGTTTGATGGGCTTACAGTCTCACTGGGGGAGACAGGCAGACAAGAACAATCGCAATAAATAGAGTCAAGGGGAAGAACATCTCATAAAAACAATGGCAACTAAATAGAATCAGGGTGATGTACGTCTCATTAAACAAAATAAAATAAATAGGGTGATAAAGATATATACAGTCGAGCAGATGAGTACAGTGCTGAGGGGGTGGGATGGGAGAGGGAGGGGGGAGAGGGAAAGGGGGGAGAAGAGGGTTTAGCTGCGCAGAGGTGAAAAGGAGGTAGAGGGAGCAGAGGGAAAAAGGGGGGAGCTCAGCCTGGGAAGGCCTCTTGGAGGAGGTGAGTTTTAAGTAGGGATTTGAAGAGGGGAAGAGAATTAGATTGTCTGAGGTGAGGAGAGAGGGCGTTCCGGGACCATGGGAGGATGTGGCCCAGGGGTCGACGGCGCGATAGGCGAGACCGAGGGACGGCGAGGAGATGGGCAGCAGAGGAGCAGAGTGTGCGGGGTGGGCGGTAGAAAGAAGGGAGGAGAGGTAGGAAGGGGCAAGGTGATGGAGAGCCTTGAAGCCTAGAAGAGCAGTTCTTGTCTGCTGTGTGACCTTGGGCAAGTCTGTTCACTTCTCTGGGCCTTAATCCCCTCATCTGCAAAATGGGGATTAAATCCTCCTCCCTGAGACTTTTTTTTTGGAGGGGTGCTATTTGTTAAGCAGTTACTAAGTACCAGGAACTGCATTAAGTGCTGGGGTAGATATAAGCTAATCAACTTGGACACAGTCCATGAGTCACATGGGGCTTGCAGTCTTAATCCCCATTTTACAGATATGAGAAATGAGGCCAAGAGAATTTGAGTGATTTAGTTTGTGAACCTAGTGTGAGACAGAGGCAGTGCCCAACCTGATTAGCTTCTATCTACCCCAGCGCTTAGAACAGTGCTTGACACGTAGTAAGCACTCAACAAGTACCATTATAAGAAGCAGCATTGCCTACAGGGCTGTGTTCTAATCCCGGCTCCACCACTTGTCTGCTGCATGATCCTGGGCAAGTCACTTAACTTCTCTGTGCCTCAGTTACCTCATCTGTAAAATGGGGATTAAGACTGTGAGTCCCATGTGGGACATGGACTGTGTCCATCCTGATTTTCTTGTATGTACCCAGTGCTTGAAATGTGGTAAGTGCTTAATAAGTACCAAAAATAAAATAAAATAAAACAAAAACATTAAAAAAAAAACAGTGAAGGAGCCCATCATTCCGTTGATTTGATGACATCACTATCATCATCAGTATTTATTGATCACCCACCGTGGCCAGACAGACTGTTGCACTGGGCAACACCATGTACTGGACACCTACTGAGGCCCTGTACTGGGTGCCAACTACAGGTAAACTTCTGTAGACTCCTCTAGACTGTAAGTCCATTGTGGGCAGGGATTGTCTCTCTTTATTGCTGCATTGTACTTTCAAACGCTTACTACAGTGCTCTGCTCACAGAAAGCGCCCAATAAATACGATTGATTGAATGAATGAATGAATGCTGTGCTGGGTACCCACTGTCTACAGAGTACTAAACTGTCTTCCTTCTGGCTTCAGAGAGCTCTACTCATTTATATTAATGTCTTTCTCCCACTCTAGACTGTAAACTCACTGTGGGCAGAGAACGTGTTTATTGTTGTACTACAGTAATATAAATGATGCTATCTGTTAAGTGCTTACTATGTGCCAGGCACTGTACTAAGCACTGGGGTGGATACAGACAGATCAGGTTGGACCCAGTCCCTGTCCCACGTGGGGCTCACAGCCTCAATCCCCATTTTATAGATGAGATAACTGAGGCCCAGAGAAGTGAAATGACTCACCCAAGGTCACATAGCAAACAAGTTGCAAAGCCAGCATTAAAGCCCATGACTTTCTGACTTTCAGGCCATTCTCTATCCGTACTGCTTCCAAGATGCTTAGTGTTTAGTACAGTGCTTGGCACACACAGTAAGGGCTCAATAAATATGATTGACTGACTGACTAGTGCATGTAAAGCGTTGTACCAGACGCTTGCTGGGTTATGAGCACTGTACTGGGAGCCAGCTGTGTGCAGAGCCCTGTTCTGAGCACTTCTGTGTGCAGAAAGTTGTAATGAGCACCTCTGTGCAGAGCGTTATCCTGAGTGAAGGGTGCGAGCTGGAGAGCAGTGGGAGGGAAAGGTCAGGTGGAGAGCGCTATTGGTGAAGCAGAGCGTAGTGACCTGGGGTCAGAGCGTTTAGGAATAGTGGGATTTAAGGAGCTGAGCAGAGAAGGGAGGAAACATGAAGAGCTGATTAAAAAGCCATTGAGCTTAATGGGCTTCCAGCACTCGTGGGATTAAGTCCACTGGCAGAATTGAAGGGAAGGAAGGAAGTATCCGGGACAATGGTGGGAAAGAGTTAGGTAGGTTAGTTACACACCAAGGAACTGCAGCTGGCTTCCCCAGTCACCCTTCCTGGGGGTCTGAACTCAATCTGCTCCCCCAAATCATAATAATTATGGTCCTGGTTAAGCATTTACTATTTGCTAAGCACAGTTGTAAATACAAGTTAATCAAGTTGGACACAGTCCTGTCCCACATGGGGCTCACACTCATCCCCATATTACAGATGAGGGAACTGAGGCACAGAGAAATGAAGTGACTTGCCCAGGGTCACACAGCAAGAAGTGGCGGATGCAGCATTAGAATCCAGGTCCTTCTGACTCCCAGGCCTGTGCTCTATCCACTAAGCCACATTGCTTCTAACAAACCAAAACCCCAAACAAATCCCAGACCAAGCACGCTGCAGGCCAGGGGCAGGAGGTGGTCGGGGGGGACGGAGACCAGGGGACTGGACCCGGTTCTAGTCGATACAGAGTGGCTACCGAGCACTGTCTCAAAGAAAGAAAGAGCAAGTGCCCTGTCCTCAGGATGGGGGGAGTTGAGAAGCCTTGTGACCTCAGCTCTCCCTCCCCTCCCTGTCACCCCAACTCTCTCCCTTTGCTCTACCCGCCCTTCCCGCCCCACAGCACATGTGTATATATGTACATATCTATAATTCTATGTCTTTATGTTAATGCCTGTTTGCTTGTTTTGATGTGTGTATAATTCTACTTATATTGATGGCTGTTTACTTGTTTTCCTTCATTCCGTGGCTCAGTGGAAAGAGCATGGGCTTCGGAGGCAGCGGTCATGGGTTCGACTCCCGGATCTGCCACTTGTCAGCTATGTGACTGTGGGCAAGTCACTTCACTTCTCTGTGCCTCAGTTACCTCATCTGTATAATGGGGATTAACTGTGAGCCTCACGTGGGACAACCTGATTACCCTGTATCTACCCCAGCTTAGAACAGTGCTCTGCACATAGTAAGTGCTTAAAAAATACCAACATTATTATTCATTCAATCGTATTTATTGAGCACTGACTGTATGCAGAGCACTGTACTAAGCACTTGGAAATTGTTCTGATCGTTGTCTCTCCTTTCTAGACTGTGAGCCCAGTGTGGGCAGGGATTCTCTCTCTCTATTGCTGAATTGTACTTTCCAAACGCTTAGTATTGCGCTCAGCACACAGTAAGCGCTCAATAAATCCGATGGAATGAATGAATGAATGAATGAATGAATGAATGAATGAATGAATGGAAGTTCATTGGGGAAAACCTCCTGGATAATTTCCAGAGGTCTTGGAAGATAGCGATCAGTCAATCAATCGGTCATATTTATTGAGTGCTTACTGTGTGCAGAACACCAATTTATTTATTCATTCAATAGTATTTATTGAGCGCTTACTATGTGCAGAGCACTGTACTAAGTGCTTGGAATGAACAAGTCGGCAACAGATACAGTCCCTGCCGTTTGACGGGCTTACAGTCTAATCGGGGGAGAC
The DNA here is from genome assembly GCF_004115215.2 of Ornithorhynchus anatinus. Classification (NCBI taxonomy): domain Eukaryota; kingdom Metazoa; phylum Chordata; class Mammalia; order Monotremata; family Ornithorhynchidae; genus Ornithorhynchus; species Ornithorhynchus anatinus. Next base: position 140,783,772 of record NC_041730.1, read on the forward strand.
AGACAAGAACAATGGCAATAAATAGAGTCAAGGGGAAGAATGTTGGTATTTGTTAAGCGCTTACTATGTGCAAAACACTGTTCTAAGCATTGGGGTAATAATAATAATAATAATAATGTTGGTATTTGTTAAGCGCTTACTATGTGCCAAGCACTGTTCTAAGCGCTGGGGTAGACACAGGGGAATCAGGTTGTCCCACGTGGGGCTCACAGTCTTAATCCCCATTTTACAGATGAGGTAACTGAGGCACCGAGAAGTTAAGTGACTTGCCCAAAGTCACACAGCTGACAAGTGGTAGAGCCGGGGTTCGAACCCATGACCTCTGACTCCAAAGCCCGTGCTCTTTCCACCGAGCCACACTTGGGAAAGTAATAATAATGTTAATAATGTTGGTATTTGTTAAGCACTTACTATGTGCCGAGCACTGTTCTAAGCGCTGGGGTAGACATAGGGGAATCAGGTTGTCCCACGTGGGGCTCACAGTCTTAATCCCCATTTTACAGATGAGGGAAATGAGGCACAGAGAAGTTAAGTGACTTGCCCACAGTCACACAGCCGACAAGTGGCAGAGCTGGGATTCGAACTCATAAGCCCTGACTCCAAAGCCCATGCTCTTTCCACTGAGCCACGCTGCTTCTCCGATGTAACAATGAAACGGACACATTCCCTGCCCACGCTGAATTTACAGTCTAGAGGGGGAGACAGGCGTGAATATAAATAAATAGATTGCTGGGGTCTGGCAGATTTGCAGAAGAGGGAGAGTTCGTAGCAGGAGGATGGGTGTGAGCCAGGGGCTGGAGGTGGGAGATGGGAGGGAGAGAGCCAACATTCCCCTAGGAAGGGCGTGGAGCAAGAACTCTGGCTACCATCTTGCCGGCAGTAGAGAAGAATGAGACCCCCTTGGTAATTACCGCAAACATCTTTGTTCATTCATTCAGTCGTATTTATTGAGAAACAGCGTGGCTCAGTGGAAAGAGCCCGGGCTTGGGAGTCAGAGGTCGGGGGTTCTAATCCCGGCTCTGCCGCTTATCAGCTGTGTGACTTTGGGCAAGTCACTAAACTTCTCCGTGCCTCAGTTACCTCATCTGGAAAATGGGGATGAAGACTATGAGCCCCTCGTGGGACAACCTGATTACCTTGTATCTACTCAGTGCTTAGAACAGTGCTTGACACATAATAAGTGCTTAACAAATACCAACATAATTATTATTATCATTATTGAGCTCTTACTGTGTGCAGAGCCGGGTGCAATAAGCTCTTTGGCATTTCTTCTCCAGCGTGGTGACACAAGTGGCGTCTTTGAGATCCTTTGTGGCCCAGAGGTTGAGGAGGAGTTTGTGCGAGGGTTCAGACCTGGAGACTGCTCCAGGTTTGTGAGAGGGTTTAGGCCGAGGGTCCGCTCTGGGTTTAATGATCATCCATTCAGCCCTCAGGGTCCTGAGACTTTCCCCTCCACCCCCTCTCCTCATTCGCCGACTCGACCCAGCTCTGACAGCTACGTAGAGGTGACTGTTACCGATCTTGGGTAAAGAGTCATATCTTCACACGTCGGGAGGGTTGGTGGATTTTGCAGATCCTCACTCTCAGCAGTCTGCCATACCCTGGGAGCAGCACGGCCTCCTGGATTAGAACAGTGTTTGGTACGGAAAGAGCACGGGCTTGGGAGCCAGAGATTGTGGATTCTAATCCCCGTTCCGCCGCTTGTCGGCTGGGTGACTGTGGGCAAGTCACTTAACTTCTCTGTGCCTCAGTTAGCTCATCTGTAAAACAGAAATGAAGTCTGTGAGTCCCATGTGGGACAACCTGATTACCTTGTAACTACCCCAGCGCTTAGAACGGTGCTTGGCACATAGCAAGTGCTTAACAAATACTGTAATTATTATTATTATTACATAGTAAGCGCTTAACAAATACCATCATTATTATTATTGTTTCCAGACCTGGGAGTCAGAAGGACCTGGCTTCTCATTCTGGCTCTGCCACTTGTCCACTGTGTGACTATGGGCAAGTGACTTCACTTCTCTGTGCCTCAGTTACCTCATCTGAAAATGGAGATTAAGACTGTGAGCCCCACGTGGGACAGGGACTGAATCCAACCTGATTAGCTCGTATCTACCCCAGCACTTAGTACCTGGCACATAGGAAGCGCTTAACAATACCTTTTTAAAAAAAGGGCATTCTGAGGTGGGTGCCAAAATCTTTAGGCCATTTTTTACCATTCCTTCCTGTCAGTGACAGGACTGGCACCATCTTCACTGTTCGGAGGTGTGTGGTGGCCCATAAAGGGCTGTTATAGAACCTTTAGCTACGTATGAGAGATTTGGGTTGTGTGTTTGCGCAGCTCTGGTTCCTTATTTCTGCTTGGACGATTAGAGTTGTCTACCTGTTCAGCTGCCATCTTGGCATGTAATGGGCAGGGGTCTACGTATTCTAAATTATTTGTATTATTATCTGTCTCCCCCTTCAGATTGTAAGCTTGTTGTGGACAGGTAACATGTATGCTAATTCTCATATTGCACTCAAGTGGTCTGCCCAACAGTAAGCACTCAATAAGTACCAGTCATGATGATGTTGAAGACAGGTACTCAGCCACCTCAGTGAGGAGAGACAGGATGGTCTAGCAGAAAAAAAAATAGGATAGAGAGGTAGGAGGCTCGATTTCTAGCATCAGCTCCGCCTCTAGCCTGCTGTGTGACTGTGGGCAAGTCACTTCACTTCCCTGGGCCTTAGTTTCCTCATCTGTAAAATGGGATTAAATTCCTGTTCTCCCTTAGACTGTGAACTGCATGTGGGACAGGAACTGTCTGACCTGACTCTATTTCATCAATCCCGGGACTGAGTACAGTATAAGGCACATACATAACAAATGCCACTTTTAATAGTAGTGTTCTTATTGAATGCCTCATTAAACATTGAGATAATATGGATTCTTCTGGGGAGCTTTGCTTATGTTGTTTTTCATTTGTCTCCTGAACGATCCATCCCTTTTCAGAGCATGATCCTCAGCACATTTTTTTTTTGATATGTGCTTACTGTGATCCAGGTGCTCTACTAAGTTCTGGCTTAGATACAAGCTAAATGGGTTGACCATAGTCCTTGTCCCACATGGGGCTCACAGTCTTAAACCCCATTGTACAGATGAGGTAACTGAGGCCCAGAGAAGTGAAGTGACTTGCCATAGGTCACACAGCTGATGAGGTGGAGTTGGGATTAGAACTCAGGTCTTCTGACTCCCAGGCCTGTGCTCTATCCACTAGGCAACCCTTTCTCTAATCTCAATGCGGACTGCTTCTTGAATGGTCAAATGAGCTAATCTCTGGCACGGGGAGAGGGGGCAATGAGCAGAGAATAGTTGATCTGTCCCTGGAGAGCAAGGCAATGAGAAAGCAGCAATCAATCACTTGTATTTATTGAGTGCTTACTGTGGGCAGAGCACTATACTAAGCGCTTGGGAGAGAACAGTACAACAAAAGAGGTAGACATATTCCTTGTTGGGGGAGACAGTAACATAAATAAATTACAGATATGGACGTTAAGTGTTGTGAGATTGGGACAGGGGATGAATAAAGGGATCTAGTCAGGACAATGCAAAAGAGAGTGGGAGAAAAGGCAAAGGGACTTAGTCAGGGAAGCCCTCTTGCAAGAGATGTGGCTTCAGTAAGTCTTTGAAGGAGGGGAGAGTAATTGTCCAGCGGATATGAAGAGGGAGGGCATTCCAGGCCAGGGGCAGGATGTGGGTGAGAGGTCGGAGGTGAGGTAGGCGAGATGGAGGTACAGTGAGAAGGATGGCATTAGAGGAGCGAAGTGAGCAGCCTGGATGGTAAGGAGGAGAGCAGCGAGGTGAGGTAGGAGGGGGAAAGGTGATGGACTGCTTTAAAGCCAGTGATGAGGAGTTTCTGTTTGATGTGAAGATGGATGGGCAACCACTGGAGATTCGTGAGGAGTGGGGAAACATGGACTGAATGGTTTTGTAGAAAAATGTTCCAGGCAGCAGTGTGAAGTACGGGCTGGAGTGGGGAGAGACAGGAGGCAGGGAGATCAGCAAGAAGGCTGATACAGTAATCAAGGCGGGATAGGATAAGTGCTTGGATTACCATGGAAGCAGTTTGGATGGAGAGGTAAGAGTGGATTTTAGCAATGTGAAGTTTTATCTGAAAGGATTTAGTGATAGACTGAATGAGAGGTAAGGGTGGATTTTAGCGATGTGAAGTTGTATCTGAAAGGATTTAGTGATAGATTGAATATGTGGGTTGAATGTGAGAGGGGAGTCAAGAACAATGCCAAGGTTACAGGCTTGTGAGACAGGAAGGATATGGTGCCCTGTACAGTGATGGGAAAATCAAGGGAGGACAGGGTTTTGTTGGGAAGGTAAGGAGTTCCGCTTTGGACATGATAAGTTTGGGGTGACGGCAGGACATCCAAGTAGAGATGTCTTGAAGGCATGAGGAAATGTGAGATTGCAGAGAGGGAGAGAGATCAGGGCTTTGGGAAGCACATCCCGTTGGAGGTACAGGGAAAGATGGTCCTGGCCAGAAGCTGAAGAATGTTGTGATGAAAACCAGTTGGAAAAGAAAACACGAATGTTGAACAAAGGTCTCGTGCTGACTCACATATTGAATGGGAAGCTTTTTCTTTTTACAGCAAATGTCAAAAATGGAAACAGGACATTGCTTGGCTTCTCGCTCCTGGCTCCCGGCCCTAGTCCAGCCCCTAGATCCTAGCTCCGAGCCCTCTACCCCAGCCCTTAGAACAGTGTTTGGCACATAGTAAGAGCTTAACAAGTACCATTATTATTATTATTATAATTATTATTATTAGTCCTGCCCCAGACTCTGGCCCCTAAACCCTAGTCCAGGGCCCAGCCTCTGCCTCAAATTTCTATTCCTGGCCTTTATCTCAAGCCCATCTCTCAAGCAGCATGGCTTAGTAGATAGAGCATGGATCTGGGAGACAGAAGGTCATGGGTTCTAATCCCAGTCCCACCACTTGTCTGCTCTGTGGTCTTGGGCAAGTCACTTCACTTCTCTGTGCCTCAGTTCCCTCATTGTAAAATGGATATTAAGACTGTGAGCTCCATGCGGAGCAGAGACTATATCCAACCCAATTTGCTTGTATCCACTCCAGCACTTAGTACACTGCCTGGCACATAAAAAGGGCTTCGCAAATAACATAATTTATTCATTTTTTTTAATTGGCTGCTCTGGCCCCCCCAGTGCATGCTGCTGGCTCTGTGCCTTCCAGCCCACGCGTTTGGTCCAAATTGGGACAGGGCAGCCCAGCGGCTCCTCTAGAGAGTGCAGTGACCAAGGTCCAGCAGGCGGCCATCCTGCTGGTGAACCTGGGAGGGGAGGGTCGAGGAGAGGATTGTCTCCACATGACTGACATCCATCCCTCGAGGATCCCAACCCCAACCCCCCAAGATTATCTAGCTCCAGTGGGCAGCTTTCACTCCAGAGATTTTCCAAGCTCCAGGAGCTCGCTCCGACTGCCCCTGGAGGAGAGCTGAAGTGCCTCCCTCCCCACACGCCTCTCTGCCATACACCACCCTGCCACACACTGACCCTCTACACACCTCCCTCCCACCTCCTCTGCACACACCTCCCCACCACACTCGCACACACAAAAGCACAAGTGTTGCTCAGCAGAACCTCTCCGTGGACCGACCAAAACCCCTCCCTCTGTGGGGGTCCTGTCCTGATGGTCCTAGAATTCCCCGGGATCCCCAGGGTGGACACAACCTAGCCCAGATTCAGGAGCTTCCTTAGGGGACCCTCGGGAGCACAGTTGAGCAAGGCCAGTTGGGTTGCTGAGTTAAGAGTCTCGCAACTAATTCTTTCTGAAGCGACCACAACATGAAATGCAGAATGTGCTTGTAGCATGGCACGTTTAACAAGTTTATCCTTGGTCTTCAGCAGTTGAGTTAACCCTGCTGGTGTGTGTACACACACAAACACAAACAGTCTCTTTCTGTCTCTCTCACACATACATTCACACACACACTGGTAACTTCCCAAATCTCCACCCCTATTTCCACACGACATTTGGGGCTGGACATAGTTGGGGGTTACATGAATGAGACAATCCCCCTGTCCAAGTGTCATGGGAACCTGGGGGGAACCTCTCATCCCCTAGAGGCCCAGCTCCTCCGGACGTGACTAGACAATAGACCATCGACATCCCACTCTTATTGCTCAGGGTGCTCCTTGGGAGTTCTTCCTCAGCGAGCCACAGTGATCCAGCTCACAGGATCCGGTACCTATGTAGTTTTGACTGCAAAAGATGTTCTTTTCATCCCTTTCTTCCATGAATACTTCAGTTAGCCTTCTCAGTAAAATAAGAGAAATAAACTAAAGATTTATAGGCCAAAATAAATCCTGGGATGAATCAGTTCTTTTTGTGGAAAGAGTGGAGGAAGTGTTGATTCATTGTGAGTCGCAGCATATGGAGCACATTTCCATTTAGAGCTTATTTCAAGAAGGGGCAGTGTACTGTGAGTAAGGCAAGAATGCCTCCAGGAAGCCTTCCATGATTAGCCCTCTCCTCCCCACCCTATTTCTCTCCCATTTGCCAATCCAGCACTTCTTGTTCTAGACTTTAAGCTCCTCTTCGTGATTGTAAGAGCCTTGTGGGCAAGGATTGTGTATGCCAACTCTATTTTCCTTGGGTGGGCTGGTGTCTCCCGCAGTTCAACTGGCTTTTCCCCAGGTGTGGGTCAGTGATTCCCCATGGAGGGCCGGTGTTTCTCCTGGGGTGGACTGGTGTTTTCCCATGTGTGTTTTCCTATATGTGGGCCAGTGTTTTTCCCACGTGGACTGGTGTTTCCCCCGACTTGGGCCAATGTTTCCCCATGCAAGGGGCAAAGTTTTCCCGTGGTACACCAGTTTTTCCTCATGCATTGGGCAGAGTTTCCCCTGGGCTGACTGGCGTTTTCCCCCCATGTTGGAAGCAGTGCGGTCTAGTGGGTAGAGCCTGGGCCTGGGACTTGGAGAGCTCACCTCCTCCAAAAGGCCTTCCCAGACTGAGCTTCCCGTTCTCCCTCTGCTCCCTCTCTGCCCCCCCCCTTCACCTCCCCTCAGCTAAGCCTCCTTTCCCCCTCGTTCCCTCTGCTCCTCCCCCTCTCCCTTCCCCTCCCCTCAGCACTGTGCTCATTTGTATATATTTTTATTACCCTATTTATTTTGTTAATGAGGTGTACATCCCCTTGATTCTATTTATTGCGATTAAGTTATTCTGTTTTTGTCCATCTGTCTCCCCCAATTAGACCGTAAGCCCATCAATGGGCAGGGATTGTCTCTTTCTGTTGTGGAAATGTACATTCCAAGCGCTTAGTACAATGCTCTGCACATAGTAAGCACTCAATAAATACTATTGAATGAATGGAAGGACCTGGGTTCTAGTCCCAGATCCATCACCTATCTGCTCTGTCACCTTGGGGAAGTCACTTCACATCTCTGAGTCTGTTACCTCATCTGTAAAATGGAGATTAAGCCTGCAAGCCCCAAGTGGGACAGGGACTGTATTCAACCTGATTAGCTTGTATCTACCTCAGTACTTAGAACAATTCTTGGCACATAGTAAGCACTTATAAATTATTATTATCATCATTATTATTATTGTTGTCACGTGGGCCCAAACCAGCATGGCGTAATGGATAGAACACGGGCTGGGGAGTCAGAAGGTCAAGGGTTCTAATTTTGGCTCTACCACTTGTCATTCATTCATTCATTCGTATTTTTTGAGTGCTTACTATGTGCAGAGCAGTGTACTAAGCGCTTGAAAAGTACAATACAGCAATAAAGAGAGGCAAACCCTGCCCACAATGGGCTTACAGTCTAGAGGAGGGGAGACAGACATCAAAACAAGTAAAGAGCCATCAGCATAAATAAATAGAATTATAGATATATGCATATATACACATAAGTGCTGAGGGGCAGGGAGAAGGGGGGAAGAGCAAAGTGAGCGAGTCAAGGTGACACGGAAGGGAGGGGGAGCTGAGGTAAAGGAGCTGAGAAGCAGCGTGGCTCAGTGCAAAGAGCATGGGCTTGGGAGGCAGAGGTCATAGGTTCGAATCCCAGCTCTGCCACTCGTCAGCTGTGTGACCGTGGGCAAGTTAAGTGAAATACGGATTAACTGTGAGCCTCACGTGGGGCAACCTGATGACACTGTATCTACCCCAGCGCTTAGAACAGTGCTCTGCACATAGTAAGCGCTTAACAAATACCAACATTATTATTAAAGGGAGATTAGTTCAGGAAGGCCTCTTGAAAAAAGTGCATCTTCAGTAAGGCTTTGAATAGGGGAAGATCATTGTCTGGCAGATTTGAGGAGGGAGGGCATTCTAGGTCAGAGGTAGGACATGATGAGGGGAGACATGCAAGATGGAGGCCAAGTGAGAAGGTTAGTGGCACCAGAGGAGCGGAGTGTGCGGGCTGGGATGGAGAAGGAAAGAAGTGAGAGGTAGGAAGAGGCAAGGTGATGGACAGCTTTAAAGCCAATAATGAGGAGTTTTTGTTTTAATACGGAGGTTGATAGGCAACCACTGGAGGAGGAGGAGGGTGACATGCCCTGTTTCAGTAGAAAGATAATCCGGGCAGAGGAGTGAAGTATGGACTGAAGTGGGGAGAGGCAGGAGGTTGGGAGGTCATCAGATGTGAGCTCCTCTCTTCAGGTGTCAGCTGTGTGACCTTGTGCAAGTCACTTCACTTCTGTGAGCCTCAGTTACCTCACCTGTAAAATAAGAATTGAGACTGTGAGCTGCATGTGTGACAGAGACTGTGTCAACCTGATTTGCTTGTACCCACTCCAGTGCTTAGTACAGTGCCTGACACATAGTAAGTGCTTAACAAATACCATAATTATTATTAGTGGTAATAATAATAATTTCCCTCACGTGTGGGCTGGTTTTTTACCATGCGTTGGCAGTGTTTTCCCCGGGTTACACCAGTGTTTCCCTGTGTGCGGGGCAGTGTTTCCCCTGGGTTGACCAGCATTCCCCCCATGTGGGCCAGTGTTTTTCCTGTATGTGAGCCAGTTTTTCACCACATGTGGGCCAGTGTTTTCCCCAGCTGCATCAATGTTTCCCCGTGCATGGGGCAGTGTTTCCTCTGGGTTGACCGGCGTTTCCGCCCTTGTGGACCAGTGTTTTCCCCATGTGTGGGCTGGTGTTTCCCCATGCCTGGGCCGGATTTTTCCCTGGGTGCAAGAGTGTTTCCCTATGCATGGACCGGAGTTTTCCCCAGATGCAGCAGCAGTGTTTCCCCATGCGTGGGCTGGAGTTTTCCCCGGATGCAGCAGTGTTTCCCCATGCGTAGGCTGATCAGAGAACTCCCCACACTGCGTTGGATACATCTGCTCACTTGTGGAGCCTGGCTCCCTCCCCTCGGTCCCCGCCAGCCCGGACACCTGGTTCTCATTCCAGTCTTGACGCCAACTGACCGGGCAGGCGTCCAGGGGCTGAGCCAGCAGGCTCGGAACCCCAGGAGCTGTGCAGAGACCTCATTCCCAAGTTGGGGAGGGCGTGCCCCTCCCCCTATCCTGCCTCCCCTCCCCAATTTGTTCCCAGCATACCGGCAAAGTGCACGCTAGCAGCGAGCGAGGGCAGTTGAGTGTGCTGAATGGTCCCCGTCCTGCTGCCCCCAGGCGAATCGGGGCGGAGACATGGCAGAGGGTCCCAACTCGGCCTGTCCAGTGGGGTCTTTGCCATTGTCTGGCTGACCTGCTCCGGGACGGGGGGAATTCAGGGGTGACCAGCATCAATGACAGAATTTATTAATAATACTACTAATAATAATAATGGTGGAGACTCAAGTTTCCTGCACAGAAGGAGGCAAAGGTAAACGACTTCCATATTTTTTACAAAGAAAACTCTATGAATCCACTACCAGCATGATTGCAGATGGAGAGTGGGGCATTCTGGGAGAGATGTGTCCAAGGAGTCGCTATGGATCAGAAACGACTCGACAGCATAAGACAAGATGATGGTATTTGTTAAGCACTTACTATGTGTCAAGCACTGTACTAAGCACAGGGGTGGATACAGGCAAATAAGGTTGACACAGTCCCTGTCACACGTGCAGCTCACAGTCTCAGTTCTGAGTACTGGGGTAGATGCAAGCTAATCAGTTGAACCCAGTCCCCATCCCACATGGGGCTCACAGTCTTCAGCCTTATTTTAATAATAATAATGTTGGTATTTGTTAAGTGCTTACTATACGCAGAGCACTGTTCTAAGCGCTGGGGTAGATACAAGCTCATCAGGTTATCCCACATGGGGCTCACTGTTTTAATCCCCATTTTGCAGATGAGGTTACTGAGGCACAGAGAAGCTAAACGGCTTGCCCACGGTCCCACAGCAGATAAGTGGTGGAGCAGGGATTAGAACCCATGTCCTCCGACTCCCAAGCCTGTGCTCTTTCCACTAAGCCATGCTACTTCTTTACTACCAGTTACTATGTGCTAAGCACCGTCCTCCATGCTGGAGTGCGATCCAGATGAGCAGATGGGACACAGTCCTCGTCCCACCTGGGGCTCTGACTCAAAGAGGCCGGGAAAGTAGAAATCTGATCTCCATTTTCTAGAAGAGGAAATGGATCCCAGAAAGACTGAGGGACTGGCCAGGAAGCATTCCAGGCTCTTTCCTCCAGGTCTACTCTCCCCACTCTCCCCATCTTCAAAGCCCTACTAAAATCACACCTCCAGGATGCATTTCCTGGCTAACATCTCCCTACCCTATTCCCCCTCCCTTCTGCATTTACTATGCACCTGGGTCTGTATATACTTATATACATATATACCTAAGTGCTGAGGGGCAGGGAGAGGGGATAGAGCAAAGGGAGCCAGTCGAGGTGATGCGGAGGTGAGGGAGACCTGGGGAAAGTGGGTCATTCAATCAATCAATTAATCAGTGGTATTTGTTGAGTGCTTACTGTGTGCAGAGCACTGTACTAAGCACCCAAAGCACCTTGATACTCCACCCCCAGCTCCACAGCACTTATGTGCAGATCCTTATATGGGTTTTCTTTTTCCGACATGTAAATTGTTTTAGTGTCTGTCTTCCCTGCTGGACTACAAGCTACTTGAGGGCAGGGGTTGTGTCCAACTGTATTATTACATTTTCTATGATATTTGTGAAGTGCTTACTATGTGTCAAACAGTGAGGTAGATACAAGTTAATCAGGTTGGACACCATCCTTGTCCTGTTTGGGAGTCACAGTCCAAGTAAGAAGGAGCACATGTATTTGATCCCCATTTTACAGTTGAGGAAACTGAGACACAGAAAAGTATTGTGACTTGCTCAAAGCCACAAAGCAAGCAATTGACAGAGCTGGGATTAAAACCCAGGTCTTCTGACTCCGAGACCTGGATTCTTGCCACTAGGCCATCCTCCTCCACTGATTCTCCCAAGTGCTTAGAACAGTGCTCTGCACATAGTAAGTGCTTATTGGACACCATTGATTGGTTGAGAAGGCCCCCAAAACAGTGCTCTTCAAACTAGAGTACTGAACTCCACACACAGAAGTCACCCCAACAGACCCCACTGGACCCCACCTCACCCCAGGGACAAGGTGATTGGCATTTATGAGCCCCCAGGGGAGGGATAGCAGGGGCTCTACAAATGGGACACAGGGAGGCTTAATAATAATAATGATGGTGTTCATTAAGTGCTTACTATGTGCCAAGCACTGTTCTAAGCGTTGAAGTTAGATACAAGGTAATAATAATAATTATGGTATTTGTTAGTTTTATATTTGTTAATCAAGTTGGACAGAATCCCTGTCCCACATGGGGCTCACAATCTCAATCTCCATTTTACAGATGAGGTGTTGGGGACCCAGAGAGGTAAAGTGACTTGCCCAAGGCCACACAGCAGACAAAAGTGGTGGAGTCAGGATTAGAACCCATGACCTTCTGAGTCCATGCTGCTGCTTCTGCTTTAGTGGAAGAAGCATGGGGCTGGGTGTTGGGAGACCTGGGTCCTGGACCTCTGGCCTGCTCTGTGCCCTAGGGCAAGTCACTTATCATCTCTGGGCCTCCATTTCGGTGACTGAGAGGTCGGCCGCAGGAGAAACAAGATCTGGGGACTGTTAGTAGGTGGTGGGTTATTCATTCAGTCATTCAATTGTATTTATTGAGCCCTTACTTTGTCCAGAGCACTGTACTAAGCGCTTGGAAGCAGTTCAGCAATAAAGAGAGACAATCCCTGCCCACAATGGGCTCACAATCTAGAAGGGGGGAAACAGACATCTAAACAAGTAAACAGGCATCAATAGCATCAATATAAATAGATAGAATCATAGATATATACACAGCAAAACAAGTAAACTGGCATAAATAAATAGAATTATAGATATGTACATATATACACCAAGTGCTGTGGGGAGGGGAGAAGGGGTAGAGCAAAGGGAGCAAGTCGAGGTGATGGGGAGGGGAGGGAGATCTGAGGAAACGGGGGGCGCTTAGTCTGGGTTAGAGGAGCAAAGTGTGCAGTTTGGGTTGTAGTAATGTTGGTATTTGTTAAGCGCTTACTATGTGCCGAGCACTGTTCTAAGCGCTGGGGTAGACACAGGGGAATCAGGTTGTCCCACGTGAGGCTCACGGTCTTAATCCCCATTTTACAGATGAGGTAACTGAGGCACCGAGAAGTTAAGTGACTTGCCCAGAGTCACACAGTTGACAATTGGCCAAGCAGGGATTCGAACCCATGACCTCTGACTCCAAAGCCTGTGCTCTTTCCACTGAGCCACGTAGTAGGAGAGTAGCAAGTTGAGGTAGGAGGGGACAAGTAGGTAGATGCTTTAAAGTCAATGGTGAGGAGTTTCTGTTTGATGCGGAGGTGGATGGACAACCGCTGGAGGGTCTTGAGGAGTGGAGAAAGGTGGGCTGAATGTTTCTGTAGAAAAATGATCTGTGCAGCAGAGTGAAGTGTGAACTGGAGAGAGGAGAGACAGAAGGCAGGGAGGTCAGCAAGGAGGCTGAAACAGTAATCAAGATGTGATAGGATAAATGCTTGGAGAAAAGCAGCATGGCTTAGTGGAAAGAGCATGGGCTTGGGAGACAGAGGACACGGGTTCTAATCCTGACTCTACCACTTGTCTGCTATGTGACCTCAGGCAAGCCACTTAACTTCTCTGTGCCTCAGTTACTTCATATGTAAAATGGGGATTAAGACTGATCCCCATGTGGGACAACTTGATTACCTTGTATCTATCCCAGTGGTTAGAACAGTGTTTGGCACATAGTAAGCACTTAACAAATACCATAATTATTATTATTAATGTGCTAGCAGTTTGTATGGACAGCAAAGGGTGGATTTTAGCGATGTTGTGAAGGTGGAACTGACAGGATTTGGTGACAGATTATGTGAGTTGAATGTTAGACCTGAGTCAAGGACAACGCCAAGGTTATGGGCTTGTGAGAGGGAGGATAGTGGAATTGTCTACAGTAATGGGAAAGACATGGGGAGGACAGGGTTTGGATGGGAAGATGAGTTCTCTGTTGGACCTCTTAAGTTTAAAGTTTTGGTGGGACTTCCAAGTAGAGATGTCCTGAGGGCAGGAGGAAGTGTGAGACTGCAGAGAAGGAGAGAGATCAGGAATGAAGAGGAACATTTGGGAAGCATCCATGTGGAGATGGTAGTTGAAGCCAGGGAGAGAATGAGTTCTCCAAGGAAGTAGGTGTAGATGAAGAATAGAAGGGGACCCAGAACTGGACCTTGAGGGACCCCCACAGATGGGGGGTGGGAGTGAGATTGAGAATAAGTGTCCTTAGAGCTAGAAGGAGAACCAGGAGAGGACAATGTCTGTGAAGCCAAGGTTGGTTAACGTTTCCAGGAGAAAGGGGCGGTCCTCAGCGTCGAAGGCAACTGAGGGGTCGAGGAGGATCAGGATGGAGCAGAGGCCTTTGGATTTGGCAACAAGGAGGTCATCGGTTTGAGAGGGCGGTTTCTGTGGAGTGGCGTAGACGGAATCCACACTGTAGAGCAAAGAAGGGAGTTGGAGGAGGAGAAGTGGAGGTAGTGGGCGTAAAGAACACACTCCGGGAGTTTGGACGGGAAGGAGAGGAGGAGAGACTGGCTTCTCCACATTCTTCTGCTGGGCCTCTCAGTTGGCTGAGGGCTAGGCCAGAGATCCACTCCTGGGTTCGGAGCCCACTAGCCCAGTCCTGATGTGAGAAAGAATCAATCGCTCAAGGAATCAACAGTATTTATTGAGCCTCTACTGAGTTCAGACTTCAGAAGTAGCAATCAGTGGTATTTATTGAGCACTTACTCTGCGCACCGCACTGCACCAAACAAGTGGGAGATTACACTACAACTGAGCTGGTAGACACTATCCCTGCCCACAACCTTTTGGGAGACCACAATAGTTGCAGGACATTCGATTCTATTTTGTCAAAAACCTTGTACTGTGCTCTTACCATTGCAGAGCACTGTTCAGGGTGTTATTATTATTATTACTATTATTAAGTTCCATTGAGGCATTTCCAATTCATAATAATAATAATGGCATTTGTTAAACACTTACTTTGTGCCAAGCACTGTTCTAAGCACTGGGGTAGACACAAGGTTATCAGGTTGCCCCACGTGGGGCTCACAGTCTTAATCCCCATTTTACAGATGAGATAACTAAGGCACAGCGCAGTGAAGGGACTTGCCCAAAGTTACACAGCTGACAAGTGGCAGAGCCGGGATTAGAACCCACGAACTCTGACTCCCAAGCCTGTGCTTGGGAGCAACTCCATACTTTCTCCAGAACATCCTTTCCTCTGCCATAATCCTCAACCTTTCTAATGGTTCTTCTGTTATGGTTGTTATGGTCTCTATCCATCTAGCTGCCGATCTGCCTCTTTCTTGTTTTCCCTGGATTTTTCCTAGCATTAGTGTCTTCTCCAGAAAATTAATCCTCCTGATGATGTGTCCAAAATATGCTAATCCAGGTCGAGTCATTTGGCCTTCCAAAGACCACTTTGGTTTAATTTGCTCCAAAATCCATTTGTTTGTTTTTCGGGCAGACCATGGTATTTGCAAAAGCCTTCTCCAACACCACATTTCAGAAGAATCGATGTTCTTTCTATCCTGTTTTTTCACTGTCCAGCTTTCTGATCCATACATTGTCACTGGAAACACCATAGACTTGACAATTTGTATTTTTGTGGCAATTGTTAATTCAGCACCTTCCATGACTTTTTCCAGGCTCCTCAGGGAGTGCTAATCAATGACATTAATTGAGCATTTACTATGTGCAGAGCACTGTACTAAGTGCTCGGGAGAGTACCTCCTCTAGACTGTCAGCTTGTTGTGGGTGGGAAACGTGTCTACCTACTCTGTTGTATTCTCCCAAGCACTTAGTCCTGTGCTCTGCACGTAATAAGCAATCGATAAATGCAATTGATTGACTGATTGATACAATCCAGCAGAATGGGTAGACACATTTCCTGCTCACAGCGAGACTACAGTGTAAAGGATGAGTTTACATTGTAATTTTGAAACCCATTATGCCCTTGCACATAGTCAGCCTTTCTTTAGAAAAAGCAGCATTTCTGGAGAGTCCACGTGGCTGTGTTCAGACACTCCCGGGGGGAGCGGGGATCCGTTTTCCAAATCATTGAAAGCAGTTGGTAAAATTAGGCAACAGCGGGGTCACAGAAGGTCCGAGTAGCATCTAGCGGGGCAGACTGGAGAAAATGTGTTCTTTATGGGGCCCGAAACGGATTTCATCATGTTTCAAAGCACAGCATCTCCTTTGAGTCCGTTGTCTGTTTTATTACTGCCGTTGCATGAATCGCTCCCACGCAAGAACTGCCAGGAGTATCTGGTGGCCAACAAGAGACCAGCACAGTGTCCTCCCCCCGGCGCCAGTGGTAATGTTCAGTCTTTCTCTGGGCCAGAATTTGAGTTATCCCCCTCTTGCTCCGGCCCCGGACCAGCCGTAGATGGCCTTGCTACAGGTGGCTGTGGGATGTGGAAAGAGGTCAGCGCGGTGGCCCGGTTCATGGGACACAGGGTTCTGAGCCCCGGTGTCCTGGCCTGAACCTGCTCCCTGAGGCCTGCGGGGAAGCCCAGCCCAGTGACAAGCGGCATTGGCCACATGGTCAATCTGTTGGTTCTTGCTCCTGATGCGAATTCCTGCTGTTCCATCACGCTATTCCACCCCTCGAGGCGGCCTCAGGACCCCAGCCCCCCATCCCTCTCCTGCCTTGCTGCCTGTGCTCTCCTCACCCAGTAGGACTCCAGGAAGGTGGGAGTCGTGGCTGAAGGACACCATGATGGGTGGGCAGCTTCCGTCCTGAGGGATGCCACTCTGGGCATCCGGGATGCTGCCCTGCTGTGATATCCTCCTGAGGACCTGGTGGGGAATCTGGGGTGCCAGGCGGGCACGTGTGTCCTAGAAAGGCAGAGGTGAGTCCTTGCCTAGCTGGGCAGAGGAGGGGCACGGTAGGCCAGATAGATCAAGCACTCCGGTTTGCATTTGGAAAAGCCCTGCCAAGCCCGATACAACATTGGAAGTAGCTTGGCTTAGTGTTTAGAGCTCGGGCCTGGGAGTCAAACCTGAGTTCTAATACCAGCTCCTCCACCTGCCTATTATGTGAACTTGGGTAAGTCATTTCACTTCTCTGGGCCTCGATTTCCTCATCTGAAAATGGGGATTCAGTCAATCCCAATTCACGCTCCCCATTGGTCTGGGAGCCCCTTGTAGGACAAGGATTGTTTCCCAAATGATCTGATGGTCTCTACCCCAGTGCTTGGCACAGACTAAGCACTTAACAAATGCCACCATTAATATTATTATAATTAAGTGCATTCTCCTCTGTTTTCCTAAAAATGATAATGATTAATTTAACAATGGTGATAGTTGCCAAGAACTGTACTGGGCGCTGGGGTAGGTACAAGATAATAATAATAATTGTGGTATTTATTAAGTGCTTACTATGTGCCAGGCACTGTACTAAGCCATGGGGTAGATACGAGATAAACAGGTTGGACACGGTCCCTGTCCCACGTGGAACTCACTGCCTAAGGGTAGGAAGAAGGGGTATTTCATTCCCATTTTACAGATGAAGAAATTTTGGCCCAGAGAAGTGAAGTGCCTTGTTGAAGGACATAATAATAATAACAACGATGCTATTTGTTAAGCACTGACTATGTGTTAAGCACTATTCTAAGCACTGCGGTAGATACAAGCTAATCAGGTTGGACATAATCCTTGCCCCACTTGGGGCTCACAGTCTTGATCCCCATTTTACAGATGAAGGAACTGAGGCCCAGAGAAGTGAAGTGATTTGCCCAAGGTCACACAGCAGACAAGGTCACCCAGCAGGCTGCATCCAACCCAATTTGCTTGTGTCTACTCAGTGCTGAGAACAGTGCTTGGCATATAGTAAGCACTCAACAAGTACCATAATAATAATAATAATAATAATATTTATAATAAGTATTAATTAATATTTGTTTATTGTTTAATATTTATATTTACTATAACACGTGGTGTTTTATACTTTATTAACAATTAATAATTATTATCATTATTATTAAGTGGCAGCACCAGGATTAGAACCAAGGTCCTTCTAATTCCCAGGCCCAGGCTCTGTCTATTAAGCCACACTACTTCTCAGTTATTTAGGGACCGTAATCATTTCTCTCCCGAATCGTTGAGCTACACAATTACTCTGTCAATAAGCATCTAGTGGTGGATTAGTGTTTGTGCCCTGCCAGCCTCCCTCTGGAGATTTATAGTCTGCAGGGGAAACCATTTCATCTTGAGTTTGCTCATAAACCAGCTCAGTCGGCCCATGTCTCTGTGACCTCCCAAGGCTCCTTCACCACTTGCTAAGAATTGTATAAGGAGGCTCACACTCTGCTGTTTTCATTTCAAATATAATAATAATAGTAATAATGTTGGTATTTGTTAAGTGCTTACTATGTGCAGAGAAGCAGCGTGGCTCAGTGGAAAGAGCACGGGCTTTGGAGTCAGAGATCATGAGTTCGAATCCCGGCTCGGCCACTTGTCAGCTGTGTGACTGTGGGCAAGTCACTTAACTTCTCTGGGCCTCAGTTACCTCATCTGTAAAATGGGGATTAAGACTGTGAGCCCCATGTGGGACAACCTGATTCCCCTATGTCTACCCCAGCGCTTAGAACAGTGCTCTGCACATAGTAAGCGCTTAACAAATACCAACATTATTAACATTATTAGCACTGTTCTAAGCGTTGGGTTATACAGGTAATCAGGTTGTCCCACATGAGGCTCACAGTCTTAATCCCCATTTTACAGATGAGGTAACTGAGGCACAGAGAAGTTAAATATGTTAATGCATCCATTAGAAACCTAATAGAAACAGCACGAACCTGAGAATCAGAGCACCTGGGTTCTAATCCCGACTCTGCCTGTTGTGTGAGCCCATCACTGGGCAGGGATTGTCTCTATCTGTTGCCAAATTGTACATTCCAAGCACTTAGTACAGTGCTGTACATATAGTAAGCGCTCAATAAATACTATTGAATGAATGAATGAATGAATGGGTGACCCTGGGCAAGCCACTTTGCTTCTCTGTGCTTCTGTTACCTCATCAGTATAATGGGGATTTAGACTGTGAGGTCCATGTGGGACATGGACTGTGTCCAATCTGACTAGCTTGTGTTTATGCCCAGTGCTTAGTACCGTGCTTGGCACATAGTGTGACCCCATCATTTGGCAGGGATTATCTCTATCTGTTGCCAAATTGTACATTCCAAGCACTTAGTACAGTGCTCTGCACATAGTAAGCGCTCAATAAATGAGAAGCAGCATGGCTCAGTGGAAAGAGCCCAGGCTTGGGAGTCAGAGATCATGGGTTCAAATCCTGGCTCTGCCACCTGTCAGCTGTGTAACTGTGGGCAAGTCACTTAACTTCTCGGTGCCTCAGTTTCCTCATCTGTAAAATGGGGATTAACTGTGAGCCTCACGTGGGACAACCTGGTGACCCTGTATCTACCCCAGCGCTTAGAACAGTGCTCTGCACATAATAAGCGCTTAACAAATACCAACATTATTAAATACTTAAATTAATGAATAGTAAATACTTTTTTTTTTAAAAAAAAAAAAGAACATTCCAGGAATTATTTTGGGTTTCCCATTCTTGAGTGCCCTATCTTTGTGCTTAGTCTCAACAGTAGACACACAAAGCAATATGACCTAGTGGAAAGAGCTTGGGCCTGGAATTAATCAATCAATCAATCGTATTTATTAAATGAGTACTTACTATGTGCAGAGCACCGTACTAAGCGCTTGGGAGAGTACAAAACATCAGAATTAGTAGACATGTTCCCTGTCCTTAATGAGCTTACAGTCGAGAGACATCCTACAGTCTGGAAGTCAGAGGACCTGGTTCTGCTCACAGCTCTCTCTCTTGCCTGCTGTCTGACCACGGACAAGTCAGTTTGCTTCTCTGTGCCTCAGTTCCCTCATCTGTAAAATGGAAATTCAACACCCATTCTTCCTCCTTCTTAGACTGTGATATCCATCTGGGGCTGGGACTGTGTCTGACCTGATGAACTCGCATCTACCCCAGCACTCAGAACAGTGGTTGACACATAGTAAGAGCTCAATAAATGCTATTTTAGGAATAATTAAGAGGAAGTTAAAGCGATGGGCAGGCCGGGACAGTTTATTCGGAATCAGAACTGGTGACTTCAGCTCAGCGAGGTTCTATTGAGGAGAGGGGCTGGTCCCAGTGTTCTGCCGTTCCCCATGATGTTTGCAGACCTTGGCCATCTTGACCCCAGGGGCCTTCAAGGGGCAGACTGGAGGCTGCCATCACAACATTCACTGTCCTTTGTCTTTCCAGTGGGCTCTTTGCCAGCCGCTACACGGAAACACACCATTCGAAAGACGGCACGGATGTTTCGCTTCGTGGGAATGGCACGGTAAGCCTCCCGGCAGGGTGGGTCTCACTCCCTGAACTGCAGGTCATTCATTCATTCATTCGATCATATCTATTGAGGGCTTACTGTGTACAGAGCACTGTACTAAGTGTTTTGAAGAGGGCAATATAACTGTGAACAGACACATTCCATGCCCACAGTGAACTTCCACGTTAAATCCCTCTCCTTTCCAGGCCACTTTTGGGACTTGACTTCTGGACATAAAGGCCAGATGAGGCAGTAGAGAAGCAGTGTGGCCTAGTGGATAGATCCCTGGGGGTCAGAAGGTCATGGGGTCTAATTCCGTTTCCACCACTTCTCTGTTGTGTGACCTTGGGCAAGTGATTTCCCTTCTCTGGGCCTCAGTTACCTCATCTGGAAAATGGGGATTGAGACTATGAGCCCCACATGGGACAGGGACTGTGTCCAACCTGATTATCTTCTTTCTACCCCAGTGCTTAGAACAGTGCCTGGCACAAAGTAAGAACTTAACAAACATCATAAAAAAAGAAAAAATGGACTGTGTCCAACCTGACTAGCTTGTATCTGACCCTGAACTTAGTATAGTGTCAGGCACATAGTAAGTGCTTAAGAAACACCATAAGAAACAAAACAAAAAAAGAGCAGAGGACTTGTACAGAATCACAGTCCGGACACACAAGAATGAGCTGCATCCGCTGGCTTCCCTCAGAAAGCGGGGCCTCAACCTCACCCCGTCCCATGATCTACTGGGGGACGTTGGAATGAGGGTTTCCGGGCTGGAGACGGCGGCTCCTGGCCTCTGCTCTTCCCTGGGGGAGACCCTTTCTCCACAGGAAAAACACAGGCCTTAATGGAACCAAATTTAGAAATGAAGACAGTGAATCTGGGGCATAGGGAAGAGTAGAAAGCCTCCAGTCGGTCTCATGCCCGGGATTCTGCTGACCTGCATTAGTGTGAACTCACTGAGTACGCTTTAACAGCAGTGCTTTGCCATTTCACCAAAGAAATAAAAAGAAAAAAATCTAAAGAAATGACTAACCTCTTGGGAAATTCTGGGATGGAATTTTTCTCACTTTTCTCGAGTCCAGGCGTAGAGAAGCAGCATGGCCTAGTGGATAGATCCTGGGCCTGAAAGACAGAGGACCTGGGTTCTCTTCCCGGCTCCACCATGTGCCTGCTACGTGACCTTGGGCAATTCACTTCACTTTTCTGTGCTTCAGTTCCCTCATCTGTAAAATGGGACTTCAATACCTGGTCTCCCTCCTACTTAGACTCTGACCCCCAAAAGGGACCTGATTATTTTGTATCTATCCCAGTGAGTATAATGTGACCTTGGGCAAGTCACTTAACTTCTCTGTGCCTCAGTTACCTCATCTGTCAAATGGGGATTTAAAAACTGTGAACCCCACATGGGACAACCTGATCACCTTGTATCCCCCAATGCTTAGAACAGTGCTTTGCACATAGTAAGCGATTAACAAATACCACAATTTATTTATTTATTTATTCATTTATTTTATAGTGCTTGGTACTTAGTAAGTGCTTAACAAATACCAGTTATTAGAAAAATGAAAGCAAGGTGTGTCAGTCACTCAGTGGTGCCGAGCACTCACTGTATGAAGTACACTATATTACCCTATATATTGCACTATATGTACACTATAGACAAGCAGCCTGGCTCAGTGGAAAGAGCCTGGCCTTGGGAGTCAGAGGTCATGGGTTCTAATCCCAGCTCTGCCGCTTACCAGCTGTGTAACTTTGTACCAGTCATTTAACTTCTCTGTGGCTCAGTTACCTCATCTGTAAAATGGGGATTTAAACTGCGAGCCCCACGTGGGACAATCTGATCACCCTGTATCCCCCCCAGAGCTTAGAACAGTGCTTTACACATAGTAAGGGCTTAACAAATACCACCATTATTATTATTATTATATTAAGTGTTTGGGAAAGTACAGTACAACAGAGTTATTAGACACATTCCCTGCCCTCAAGGAGCAAACTGTCCTAGGGAGGGAGCAGACATTAAAATGAATTATTATTATTAATAATAATAATAATGTTGGTATTTGTTAAGCGCTGGGGGAGATACAGGGTAATCAGGTTGTCCCACGTGAGGCTCACAGGTAATCCCCATTTGACAGATGAGGTAACTGAGGCACGGAGAAGTGAAGTGACTTGCCCACAGTCACACAGCTGACAAGTGGCAGAGCTGGGCTTTGAACTCATGACCTCTGACTCCCAAGCCTGTGCTCTTTCCAATGAGCCACGCTGCTTCTCAATTACAGATAGGGGAAATGGGGGCATTTAAGCATATGGACATAAGTAGAGTGGGGCTGGGGTGACTATCAAAGTGCTTATGGGGTACCCAGCCAAGTTAATTCATTTATTCAATCCTATTTATTGAGTGCTTGCTATGGGCTAAGCACTGTATTAAGAACTTGGGAGCGTACAACGTAACAACAGACACATTTTCTGCCCACAATGAGGTCACAGGGCAGAGTCATTCATTAATTCATTAATTCATTCATTCAATAGTATTTATTGAGCGCTTTCTATGTGCAGAGCACTGTACTGAGCGCTTGAATCGTCCGTCTCCCCCGATTAGACTGTAAGCCCATCAAAGGGCAGGGACTGTCTCTATCTGTTACCGATTTGTATATTACAAGCGTTTAGTACAGTGCTCTGCACATAGTAAGCGCTCAATAAATACTATTGAATGAATGAATGAATGAATTGTACAATTTGGCAACAGATAGAGACAATCCCTGCCCAATGATGGGCTCACAGTCTGAACTGGGGAGACAGACAGCAAAGCAAAACAGAACAAAACAAAAACAAGACAATATCATCAAGATAAATAGAATCAAGGAGATAGAATAATAATAATAATGTTGGTATTTGTTTAGCGCTTACTATGTGCAGAGCACTGTTCTAAGAACTGGAAGAGATACAGGGTCATCAGGTTGTCCCACGTAAGGCTCACAGTCTTCATCCCCATTTTACAGATGAAGGAACTGAAGCACAGAGAAGTGAAGTGACTTGCCCACAGTCACACAGCTGACAAGTGGCAGAGCCAGGATTCAAATCCATGACCTCTGACTCCCAAGCCCGGGCTCTTTACACTGAGCCACACTGCTTCTCTGAATAAATAAATAAATAAATAGATAGATAGATAGATAGATAGATAGATAGATAGATAAATAAAGGGTAATAAATAATATATATAAATGAGCACAGTGCTGAGGGGAGGGGACAGGGGAAGAGCAGAAGGTCGGGGGAGGGAAGGAGAGGGGAAGCAGAGGGAAAGGAGGCCTCAGTCTAGGAAGGCCTCCTGGAGGAGGTGAGCTCTCAGTAGGGCTTTGAAGAGTGGAAGAGAGTGAGTTTGGTGGAGGTGAGGAGAGAGGGCATTCCAGGACAGCGGTAGGACGTGGGCCAGGGGTCGATGGGCCAGGGGTCAATGGCGGGACAGGCGTGAACGGGGGATGGTGAGGAACTGGGCAGCAGAGGAGCGGAGTGTGTGGGCTGGGCAGTAGAAGCAGAGAAGGGAGGTCAGGTTAGGAGTGGGCATGATGATGGAGAGCTTTGAAGCCAAGAGTGAGGAGTTTTTGTTTCATACGAAGGTTGAGAGGCAACCACTGGAGGTTTTTGAGGAGCAGAGTGACAGGCCCAGAGCCTTTCTGTAGGAAGATGAGCCGGGCAGCCGAATGAAGAATAGACTGGAGCGGGGAGAGACGGGAGGAAGGGAGATCAGAGAGGAGGCTAACACAATAATAATCCAGTCAGGATAGTATGAGAGCTTGTACCAGCACGATTGCAGTTTGTATGGAAAGTAAAGGGTGGATCTTGGCGATATTGTGAAGGTGCGCGGAGGGAAGGGCAGAGAGGGCAGGATAGACACTTCTACTACTACTACTAATAATTAATAATAATTGTGATATTCATTAAGCACTTACTATATTCCGGGCATTGTACTAAACGCTGGGGTGGGTACAATTAAATTAGCTTGGACCAAACCCCTGTCCTACATAGGGCTCACCGTCTCAATCCCTAATTTACAGATGAGGTAACTGAGGCCCAGAGAAGGGAAGTGATTTGCCCAAGGTCACAGAGCAGACAAGTGGCAAAGCCAGGATTAAACCCCATGACCTACTCACTCCCGGGCCGGGCTTTACTACGCCGTGCTGATTCTTGAGAAATGAGTGCTTAGCCACTTTTCTGCTATGTGACCTGGGGTAAGTCACAACTCATATTGTATTAAAATCCCATCTCCTCCAAGAGGCTTTACCCACTAAGTCCTCATCTCTCCTACTCCATCTCTCTTCCACATCCCCCTTGTATTTGGATCTGTATCCTTAAAGCACCTGATAGTCACCCTGCCCTCAAACCCCACAGTACTTATGTACAAATCCATAATTTGTTTTAACATCTGTCTCCCACCTAGACTATAAGCTTCTGGTAGACAGGGAATGTGTCTACCAACTCTGATTTTTTTTAAATTTATGTTTTTTACATGGTGTTTGTTAAACTCTTACTATGTGCCAGGCACTGTACCAAGTGCTAGGGTAGATACAAGATAATCACATTCCATGTCCCACATGGGGCTCACACTCTTAAATCCTCATTTTACAGTTGAGGCAACTGAGGCACAGAGAGTGACGTGATTTGCCCAATGTCACACAGCCAGAGAGGTGGAGGAGTCGGGATTAGAACCCAGATCCTCTGACTCCCAGGTCCGTGCTCTTTCCACTAGGCCATGCTGCTTCTCTATTGCACTCTTCCTCATGCTTAGTACAGTGCTCTGCTCAACATAAGCGCCATAGATTGAAGGATTGATTGATCGATCCTCTGTGCCTCAGTTTTTTCTCCGTAAAGTAGGGTGAAATATGTGATCAGAGAAGCAGCATGGCCTAGTGGGCAGAGCACGGGCCTGGGAGGCACAAGGTCACGGGTTCTAATCCTGACTCCGTCACTTGCCTGCTGGGTGACCAAGGGCAAGTCACTTAACTTCTCTGTGCCTCAGTTCCCTCATCTGTAAAATGGGGATTAAGGCTGTGAGCACAGTGTGGGACATTCCAAGAGCTTAGTACAGTGCTCTGCACATAGTAAGCGCTCAATAAATACGATTGACTGAATGACAGGGACTGTGTCCAACCCAGTTTTCTTGTATCTACTCCAGCACTTAGAACAGTGCCTGGCACAAAGTAAGGGCTTAAAAAATACCAGTTATTGTAATTATCTATTCTTCTTCCTTAAACCATGAGCCCTGTGTGGAGTAGAGATTGTGTCAGACCTGAGGATCTTTTTTTTTTTATGGCATTTCTTAAGCGCTTATTATATGCGAAGCACTGTTCTAAGCGCTGGGGAGAATACAAGGTGATCGGGTTGTCCCACGTGGGGCTCACAGTCTTCATCCCCATTTTACAGATGGGGTAACTGAGGCCCGGAGAAGTGAAGTGACTTGCCCAAGGTCACACAGCTGACAAGCGGCAGAGCCGGGCTTTGAACCCATGACCTCTGACTCCCAAGCCTGGTCTCTTTCCACTGAGCCACGCTGCTTCTCTAAGAGAAGCATCTTCTATCTCCCCCGGTACTTAATATAGTACTTGACACAAGTAAGCACTAAGCAAACACCTCAATTACTTTTATCAATCAATCGATCAGTCAGCAGCATTTATTTGAGCACTCACTATATGCACAGCATTGTACTAAGTGCTTGGGTAAGTACAACATAAGCAGCACATTTCCTGACCATAACGAGCTTGCATTATTGTTGTTAATATTGTTATTGTTGTCAGAGGGATTGTGCTGCTTCAACTGGGTCCTGGAAATCGAGTTTGGTCTAGTAAGAGATGTCAAAAGCTTCCCCCTTCAGGCATGGCACAGTTCCCAGTGGATGAAGCAGCTCTCAGAAAGTCATTACCAAGAGTTAAGGGTGGTCTCCTTAGTTAATGAGCTGAAGGAGTTCAGAACAAAGTAAATACATCTGTCCTTTACGTGAGAATGATTACTGTTTAGGGGATTCTTTAATCAGTGGTTTATAGACCCAAATCTCACTCCTTGGGGAAAAAAAGGGGGAGGAGGGGGAAGAGGAGGAGAGGAGGAAGAGGGAGGGGAAGTCGAAAGAGGGAGGAGATGGGGTGGGAGGAGGATCAATTAATCAATCAATGCTATTTATTGAGGGCTACTATGCGCAGAGCACTGTACTAAGTGGTTGGGAGGGTACAATATACCAGAGTTGGTAGACATAATAATAATAATAATAATAATAATGTTGGTATTTGATAAGCGCTTACTATGTGCAGAGCACTGTTCTAAGTGCTGGGGGAGTTGCAGGGTAGTCAGGTTGTCCCACCTGAGGCTCACATTCTTAATCCCCATTTTACAGATGAGGTAACTGAGGCGCAGAGAAGTGAAGTGACTTGCCCATAGTCACACAGCTGACAGTTGCAGAGCCAGGATTCGAACCCATGACCTCTGACTCCCAGGCCCGTGCTCTTTCCACTGAGCCACACTGCTTATTGTATTTTCCCTGCCCACCCCAAGCTTACAGTTTAGAGGGGGAGGCAGACATTAATAGAAATAAAGTGCTGTGGAGCTGAAGGAGGGGTGAATGAAGGTGCAAATCCAGTACATGGGGGTACACAGAAGGGAGTGGGAGAAGAAGAAATGAGGGCTTAGTCGGGAAAGGCTTCTTGAAAGAGATGGGCCTTCAAGATGTTACAGATAGACCACTGCTCTCCTCATCTTCAACATGCTTCTAAATCCCATCTCTTCCCAGAAGCCTTCCCTGACTTACCTCTCATCTCCCCTATTTCCCACCTATTATCCTTTCAGCTCTTAATCAGTGAATCAATCAATGTATTTATTGGCTGCTTAGTCTGTGCAGAGCATCCTGGCCTGATGGAAAGAGCATGGGCCAGGGAGTCAGAAGACCTGAGTTATAGTCTCGGCTCTGCCAATTGCTTGTTGTGTGACCTTGGGCAAGTCACTTAACTTCTCTGCGCCTCAACTGTAAAATGAGGATTAAATCCTACTCTCCCTTCTACTTAGACTGTGAGCCTCATGTGGGACAGGGCCGGTGTCCAACCTGATAAATAAAGAAGCAGCCTGGCTCAGTGGAAAGAGCCCAGGCTTGGGAGTCAGAGGGCATGGGTTCTAATCCCGGCTCTGCCACTTATCAGCTGTGTGACTTTGGCCAAGTCACTTAACTTCTCTGTGCCTCAGTGACCTCATGTGTAAAATGGGGATGAAGACTGTGAGCCCCACGAGGGACAACCTGATGACCTTGTATCTCCCCCAGGGCTTAGAACAGGGCTTGGCACATAGTAAGTGCTTAACAAATACCAACATAGTTATTATTATTATTCTTATTGTTATAAACATGTACCTACCCCACACTTAGGATAGCTTTTGACACATCGTAAGGGCTTAACAAATTCCATAAAAGAAACAAACACTGTTCTAAGCCCTTGGAAGAGTACAGTAGAGTAAGTAGACACAATCTCTGTCCTCGAGGAACTTGCAGTCTACCGTGGCGGAGCACTGTACTAGCACTTGGGAGAGTACAATAGACTAAGTGGACACAATCCCTAAGTGCTCAGATGCTTCCTCCACATTTCCCCCTACCAGCCTCAGCCCTTAAATCCGTATCTTTAGATTCAGCTATTTCTGCTGCCTGTGATTTATTTTAGTGACTGTATTCCCTGCTAAACAGTAAGCTTCTTGTGGGTGGGGACTGTGTCTATTAATGCTATATTGGACTCTTCCCAAGAGCTCAGTACAGACTTCGGCATCCAGTAGATTGTAAGCTCCTTGAGGGCAAGGATTGTCCCATCATTCTAATGCACTCTCCTAAGCATTTAGTCCAGTATTCTGCAGACAGTAGGCACTCAAGACACACTTATCTGTTGATTAATGTGCTTTCCATTATTATCGGTGGGAAATTAAATTTGTTTCAGTGCTCATTGGCTGCCCATTTGGTTTTCACAGAAGCTATTGGTGCAGGGCTGGAGTTGGGGAGAGGAAGGGGCCCTACTTAGCGATTGGTACAGGGCGGACTAGTGAGTCAATGGGACAGACTGCAGGAAATTGTTTTGAGGAGCTGGGATCTGCCGGAATCAAGCTTCCAGGCTTGGCCTTCCAGGCTCGGCCTCCTGGGTTTGGCCTCCCTGACTCGGCCTCCCTGACTCGGGTTCCCAGGTTGGCCTAAGCAGCAGGGATGCTTGCTTGGGAGAGGTAGAGGTAGAGGGGACTCGGGCCACCCTAGGAGAAGCAGGGTAGGGAGCTCCCACAGAGCTTGAGGTGGTGGGAAGGGCGGGAAGGAACGAGCACTGATTTCCGGTCTGTGTCCAGGGCCGCTGCTACTACCACGGAAGCGTGCGAGGCTCCCTCGACTCCAGCGTCAGCCTGGCCGCCTGCTCCGGACTCAGGTGAGTGGGGCCCATTGGCCTCCCGGCCTCTCTGCCCTCAGCAGAGGGTGAGACTGTGCCTCCTTCCCTCCCTCCCTCCTTTCCTCCCTGCCCAACCTGTACCACAGAGTGGGCCGGATCGGGGGAGACAGATGCCGTGCTCTCCCAGGACCTGTGGGAATATCCTCCCTCTTCCCTCCCCCAAACACACACAGACACACACACTCCCTCTCTCTCTCTTTTCTCTTTCTCTCTCTCCCTCTCCAAGAGACCTTCCCTGATTAAGCCCTCCTTTCCTCTTCTCCCACTCCCTTCTATGTCACCCGGACGTGCTCCTTTATTCATCCCCTGTCCCAGCCCCACAGCACATTCATCCATATCCCTAATTTATTTATTTACATTAATGTCTCCCCCTCTAGATCATAAGCTCAACTGGGGCAGGGAATGTGTCTACCATCTCTGTTATATTGTACTATCTCAAGCACTTAGTGCAGAGCTCTGCACACAGTAAGCCCTCAATAAATATGATTGACTGACTCTCTCACACACATACACACAAAGAGAAGGCAAACACTTGGGGTCTTTGCCTGACGGGACACTGTCAGGTCTGGGCAGAGCGAGGCCAGTGCTGGGCGAGAAAGAAGCCTCTTCTCAGGCCCCAGGGGAGTGGACACCCAAGGCTGAGCCTGCTCTTGGGGAAAAATCCATTTCCCGGGGGAGAGGTGAGATGGTCTCAACTCCATGAGCCTGCAGAAACTGTTCTGGGAACAGTAGTGTGGTATAGTGGTCAGAACCCAGGCCTGGGAGTCAGAGGGACCTGTCTTCTTATCCCAGCTCTGCCACTTGTCTGCTAGGTGACTTTGGAAAAATCCCTTCACTTCTCTGGGCCTCAGTTACCTCATCTGTACAGCGGGGATTAAGACCGTGAGCCCCGTGTGGGACATGGACTGTGTCCAACCTGATTGTCTTGTACTACATTGAACACCTGGGAGAATACTAGAGAAGCAGCGTGGCTCAGTGGAAAGAGCCCGGGCTTTGGGGTCAGAGGTCATGGGTTCAAATGCCGGCTCTACCACTTGTCAGCTGTGTGACTGTGGGCAAGTCACTTCACTTCTCTGGGCCTCAGTTCCCTCATCTGTAAAATGGGGATTAAGACTGTGAGCCCCACGTGGGACAACCTGATTCCCTTGTGTCTACCCCAGCGCTTAGAACAGTGCTCTGCACATAGTAAGCGCTTAACAAATACCAACATTATTACACTAGTTTTAGTAGTCACAATCCCTAGACTGCGAGCCCCACGTGGAACAGGGACTGCATCCAACCTGATTGCCATGGATCTACCCCAGAGCATAGAAGAGAGCTTGACACATAATCAACACTTAACAGATACCACTGAAAAAAATAATTGTCTGCCCTCAAGGAGCTTACATTCTGCTCTGTTAAGAGCACCTTACTGAGCACTTTTTTTAAAAATGGTTAATGAATTAATGGTATTTACTGAGTGCTTACTATGTGCAGAGCACTGTACTAAGCTCTTGGGAGGGTACTGTACAAGGGTGTTTACTATGTGACAGGCACTGTTCTAAGTACTGGGGTAGATACAAGCGAATCAAGTTGGACACTATCCATATCTTACATGGAGCTCAGTTTAAATCCCCATTTACAGATGACTGAGGCACAGAAAATTCAAGTGACTTGCCCAGTGTCACGGACCAGACAAATGACAGAATTGGGATTAGAACCCAGGCCCTTCTGGCACCCAGGCTCACGCACTTTCAACTAGGCCCTGGCTGTGGAAGCATACACTAGAGTTAGTAGGCGTAATCCCCGCTCTCAAGGAGCTTCCAGTCTACTGTATGCAGAGCACTGCGCTGAGCACTTGGGAGAGGATGATAGAATCAGTTGTCCCCGTGACCTCTTGCCTAGAGGAGCTGAGTCCTTCCAGCTCCTCTTGGACTGGCTCCAACTTCCAAGAGTTGTGCAAATTTGCTTTTGTGCCGTGACCCTGAATTGTAATATTTCTCAGGGCCGAAAGATATGTCATTTTTCCACTAAGAAATAATAAAGATGTCAATCCTAGTTTTCAGGGAACACCCAGACTGTTTGATTAGCGAAATCCAGAGAAATCGAGAACAGATTTTTCCTGACCCTGGGCTATGGACCCACTTCAACTCCCACTGGGTCCCACCCACCCCCTCCTCCCACCCCTCGCTGTCCTTTTGCTGAGACCTCAGACCCCTAAAGCTGCTCTGGGCTCCTTGAAACTGGCACAAATGCTTTCCCTCAAAAAACTGTCTTCTGCCCCATCCATCCAGCTGCCTCCGGCTTGGCCTCAAATTCTTTCATTCATACTCAGTCTACCCGCAGCTGTCGTGTCCGGCTTCCAGTTTGGAATTCCCCTTGGCTGGGGGTGGGAAGGGCGGTGTGGTCTGGGGCATGAAGGGAGCTTGAGGTCAGAGGAAGAAGGGGAAGGAGAAAATCAATGGTATTAATTGAGCTCTTTCTGGGGGTAGACCACTGGACTGAGAATTTGGAAGAGTATTCTGCAATCAATCACTTGTATTTATTGCGTGCAGAGCACTGTACTAAGCACTTGAGAGAGTACAGTACAACAGAGTCATCAGGCACATTTCCTGCCAACAACAAGCTTACGATGCAATAGACATGATCCTTGACCTTGAGGAGTTTTCCATTCTATTGTGTGTGCAGAGCACTGAACTGAGCACTTGGGAGAATTTAGTATGGCCTAGTGGAAAGAGCAGAGGACCTGGGTTTTAATCCCAGCTCTGCCAATTGCTTGCTCTGTGACCTTGGATAAGTCTTGATCCTATTTATTGCTATTTATTTATCTATTTATTGCTATTGTTCTTGTCTGTCCGTCTCCCCCGATTAGACTGTAAGCCCGTCAAAGGGCAGGAACTCTCTCTATATGTTACCGATTTGTACATTCCAAGCGTTTAGTACAGTGCTCTGCACATAGTAAGCGTTCAATAAATACTATTGAATGAATGAATGAATGTCACTTAACTTCTCTGTGCCTCCACTTCCTCAACTGTAAAATTCATTCATTCAGTCGTATTTATTGAGCACTTAAGGGGATTAAATCCTACTTAGACTGTGTGACTGTGGGCAAGTCACTTCACTTCTCTGGGCCTCAGTTACCTCATCTGTAAAATGGGGATTAAGACTGTGAGCCCCATGTGGGACAACTTGATTCCCCCGTGTCTCCCCCAGCGCTTAGAACAGTGCTCTGCACATAGTAAGCGCTTAACAAATACCAACATTATTATTATTATTATTATGAGCCCCAGGTGGAACAGGGACTGTGATTACCTTGTATCTACCCCAGCACTTAGAACAGTGCTTGATACATAGTAAGTGCCTAACAAATATCATGATAATAATAACAGGAATA
This sequence comes from Ornithorhynchus anatinus, assembly GCF_004115215.2. Classification (NCBI taxonomy): domain Eukaryota; kingdom Metazoa; phylum Chordata; class Mammalia; order Monotremata; family Ornithorhynchidae; genus Ornithorhynchus; species Ornithorhynchus anatinus. The sequence goes on from NC_041730.1 coordinate 140,815,474, forward strand.
CAATGGAATGTGTAGATATGATCCCTGCCATCAAGGAGCTTAAAGTCTATTGTGAGCAAAGCACTGTACTGTGTGCTTAGGACTCTATTTATTGCCATTGTTCTTGTCTGTCTGTCTCCCCCGATTAGACTGTAAGCCCCTCAAACGGCAGGGACTGTCTCTATCTGTTGCCGACTTGTTCACTCCAAGCGCTTAGTACAGTGGTCTGCACATAGTAAGCGCTCAATAAATACTATTGAATGAATGAATGAATGAATGAATGAATGAGAGAACAATAGAATTAGTAGACTTGATCCCTGCCCTCAAGAAGCTTACAGTCTAGCAGAGGAGATGGACGTTAAATTACAGACGGGGGAAGTGGCAGAGTATAAGGGTATAGACATAAGTGCTCTGGGACTGGGGGTGGGGTGAGGAGCTAAGTGTTTTGAGGATACAGAGACTCAAGTGCATCAGCGAGGCTGAAGGCAAGGAGAATAGGGTGAGGTGATGAGAGGTTAGTCAGGGAAGGCTTACTGGAGGAGATGTGATTTTAATAGGGTATGAAGATGGGGAGAGTTGTAGTGGTCTGTCAACCCTGTCAACTGAGAAGCAGCATGGCTCAGTGGAAAGAGCACAGTCTTTGGAGTCAGAGGTCATGGGTTCGAATCCCGGCTCTGCCACTTGTCAGCTGTGTGACTGTGGACAAGTCACTTAACTTCTCTGTGCCTCAGTTACCTCATCTGTAAAATGGAGATTAAGACTGTGAGCCCCACGTGGGATGACCTGATTCCCCTGTGTCTACCCCAGCGCTTAGAACAGTGCTCTAGAACAGTGCAGAGAGGAGAATGGCCATCACTGGGTCCCTGTGGTGCACCTGGAGTTCCTGGGCTGGGATGAACTAAGGGATTGGGATTTGGATTAGGGTAAATTGGATAAATTGAACAGCCAGGGGAATGAAGCTAACCTGCTGCTTCAGAATGAAGAGGAATTTAGCTCTTGGTGCACTGCGGGTCTCGCATCCCTTGCTCTAGAGATGTGTGTCTCGGGGGGACAGGGAGCAAGCCAGTCCCCCGGGATCTGTCCCAGCCAACTCTTGCCTTCTGCCTCAAAGTTCACAGGACATAGCCAACCCAATCAGCAGAACGGGCAACAAAATGGCCAGTGCTCGCTGCCATACTCCCTGGCAGCTTGGATTCAACCAGCTGAGAGGTCACTCTCAGGATCTGAACCTGGTGGAGCCAGCTCTAACTGCCCACTGCAGTACTTACACACAGATCTAGAAATTATATATTATCAATTCTAAATTTATATTACTGTCTGTCTTCCCGTCTAGACTGTAAACTCATTGTGGGCTGAGAATGTGTCCCCTTTCTACTATATTCTCCCAAGGGATTAATATAGTGCTCTGAACATAGTAAGTGCTCAGTAAATACCACTGATTGACTGACTCTACAGTCCAGACTCAATCTCCAACAAAGATGAGGGGCCTGGTGATATCAATCAATCGTATTTATTGAACTCTTACTATGGGCAGAGCATTGTACTAAGCACTTGGGAGAGCAATATAAAAGAGTTGGTAGACACACTCCCTGCCCACAACGAGCTTACAGTCTTGAAGGTAGACAGACATTAATATAAATTAATAAATGACAAATCTGGACATAAGTGCTGCGGGATTGAGGAGGAGGATGAATAAAGGGAGCAGGTCTGGGTGACAAAAAAAGGAATGGGAAAAGAGGAGAGGAGGGCTTAGTCAGGGAAGGCCTCTTGGAGATGTGCCTTCAATAAGGCTTTGAATTGAGGGAGAGTCATTGTCGGGTATGAGGACGAAGGGTGTTCCAGGTCAGAGGCCGGACGTAGGTGAGAGAGAGGTCAGCAGCGAGATAGATGGGATGGAGGTACAGTGAGTAATTTAGCATTAGGGGAGCGAAGGGAGTGGGCTGGGTTGTAGTGGTACATCTCACTTAGCCTGCTTTTACCTGCCCCTTCATAGTTAATAATAATAATGTTGGTATTTGTTAAGCGCTTACTATGTGCAGAGCACTGTTCTAAGTGCTGGGGTAGATACAAGGTAATCAGGTCGTCCCACGTGAGGCTCACAGTTAATCCCCATTTTACAGACGAGGTAACTGAGGCACAGAGAAGTTAAGTGACTTGCCCAGTCACACAGCTGACAAGTGGCAGAGCCGGGAGTCGAACCCATGACCTCTGACTCCGAAGCCCAGGCTCTTTCCACTGAGCCACGAACTAGAGGCCGGGAGAGGCCGGGAGGTCAGCGAGGAGATAGATGCACAAGCAGAAGGCACAAGCCTCCCTCAGAAGAGCGGGCCCTGTCTCTGCCCCATGTCCTGCCCAGGTCCAGAAAGGCTACGGACGTACTGTAGCCTCAGAACACCGTCCCCGTCTTTCAGCCGGCCCAAGGAACCGCACAGTTTCAACTCGGGCCGAAGCACTGCCGCCTGGGCCGCCCGCCCCATGTTGTCCAGTGCCACGTGGCCGGGGTTGCCGCACTCCTCGAGCCACCTCACGGAGGAGCCATGCCAGCCAGTCAATCAGTCAATTGTATATCTTGAGCACATATTTATTTACTGTGTGCAGAACACTATACTAAGTGCTCGGAACAGTACACTACAACATAGTTGGCAGAGATGTTCCCTGCACACAATGAACTTGAAGACTAGAGGGGGAGACAAACACAGATACCAATAAATAATAATAGTCATAATAATTGTGGTATTTGTTAAGCGTTTACTGTGTACCAAGCCCTGTTCTAAGCACTGGGGTAGATACAAAGTAATCAAGTTAGACGCAGTCCTTGTCCCACACGGGGCTCACGGTCTTAATCCCTATTTTACAGATGAAGTCACTGAGGCACAGAGAAGTGAAAGGACTTGCCCAAGGTCACGCAGCAGACATGTGGCAGATCCAGGATTAGAACCCTCCTCCTCCGACTCCCGGGCCTGGGCTCTTTCTGTTAGGCCATTCTGCTTGTCAGTAAATAAATAAATTGTAGATATTCATTCATTCATTCGTATTTATTGAGTGCTTACTGTGTGCAGAGCACTGTACTAAAAGCTTGGAATGTACAATTCGGCAACAGATAGCTGTGTGACTGGGGGCAAATCACTTCACTTCTCTGTGCCTCAGTTACCTCATCTGTAAAATGGGGATTAAGACTGTGAGTCTCATGTGGGACAACCTGATGACCCTGTATCTACCCCAGTGCTTAGAACAGTGCTCTGCACATAGTAAGCGCTTAACGAATACCAACATTATTATTAAACAATCCCTGCCCAACAACGGGCTGACAGTCTAAAAGGGGGATGTAAGTGCTGTGTGACTGAAAGTGGGGCAAATAAAGGGTGCAGAGCCAAATAACAGCTTCTTCCCTTCCACTTCCAACAGGGGATTTATTCAGCACGGAAACAAAACCTTCGTCTTCGAACCTCTGGGCGGGTCCGGGATCAAGCACAAGATCGTGCCCCTGGCCAGACTGGGCAACCGGCTGGGGGCCTGCGGTCATGGCCTGACCGGGCCGGACCCTCTGCAGCTCTTCCCAGCACCTGCAAGGAGGGTAGGAGAAGGAGCCCAGTGGTTCCTGGTCCTCGAGACGTGGGATTGTTATTCACTGTTGGTTGCCTGCTCTGCACTGAGCGCCGTAGCTGAGCGCCTACTTACTTTGTGCCGAGCCCTGCTGCTGAGCACCTACTCTATGCCGAGCATTAGTGCTGAGCCCCTACTCCATGTTGAACCTTGTTGCTGAGCTCCTATTCCAAGCCGAGTGCTGTTGCTGAGAGCCTACTCTGTGCCAACCACTGTTGCTGAGCGTCTACTTTGCACTGAGCACTGTTGCTGAGTGCCTACTCTATGCCAAGCACTGTTGCTGAGCACTTGCTTTGCTCTGTGCACTGTTGCTGAGCACCTACTCTGCCAAGCACGGTTGCTGAACACCTACTCTGTGCCCAGCACTGTTGCTGAGCACCTGCTTTGCTCTGAGCACTGTTGTTGAGCACCTACTCTGTGCCAAGCACGGTTGCTGAACACCTACTTTGTGCCAAACACTGTTTGTTGCTAAGCACCTACTCTGTGCCAAGCACAGTTGCTGAGCACCTACTCTGTGCCAAGCACGGTTGCTGAACACCTACTTTGTGCCAAGCACTGTTGCTAAGCACCTACTCTGTGCCAAGCATGGTTGCTGAGCACCTACTCTGTGCCAAGCACAGTTGCTGAGCACCTACTCGGTGCCAAGCACGGTTGCTGAACACCTACTTTGTGCCAAGCACTGTTGCTGAGCACCTACTCTGTGCCAAGCACTGTTGCTGAGCACCTGCTTTGCTCTGAGCACTGTTGCTGAGCATCTACTCTGTGCCAAGCACTATTGCTGAGTGTCTACTCTGTGCCAAGCACTGTTGCTGAGCACCTACTCTGTGCCAAGCACTGTAGCTGAGCACCTATTCTGGGCTTAGTAGAGTGCTTTGCACAGAATGAGTGCTCAATAAATACGATTGAGTGAATGAATGAATGAATGAATGAATGAATGAATGCCAAGTATCACAGCTGAGCGCCTATTCCATGCTGAGCACTTTGCTGAACAGCTACGCTTCACTAAGCACTGTTGCTGAGCACCTACTCTGTGCCGGGCACTGTTGCTGAACACCTATTTTATGTCGAGCCCTGCTGCTGAGTGCCTGCTCTATGCTGAGCACTGTTGCTGAGCACTAATGCTCGGGAAACCAGGCTGTTTTTTCTCACACTATGGTAGACGAGATCAGGGCCTGGGGGAGATGAACCACCAACATGACTTCACATTGACCATCGCCAGGGAGTCATTAAAATATCTCAGCAAATCAAATTATCAGAAGGCAATGAGCATTGTTTCAATCCAACAATTATATTTCTTGAGCTACCGAGCACTGTACTAAGCGCTTGGGAGAGTAAATCAGTTAGTAGACCTGATACCCTCAAGGAGCTCACAATCAATCAGAGAAGCGCCGTGGCCCAGTGGGTACAACACAGGCCTGGGAATCAGAATAACCTGGGTTCTAATCTCCGCTCTGCTGCTTATCTGCCATGTGACCTTGGGCAAGTCACGTCACTTTTCAGGGCCTCAGTTCCCTCCTCTGTAAGCCCCATGTGGAACTTGAACGACGTCCAGCCTGATTAACTTGTACCTAGTCCAACACATAATACAGTTCCTGGCACATAGTAAGAGTTTAACAAATACCATGTGGATATCTTGCTGCAAGCTGGCATGTCGTGTGCCCACTGGTGAAAACATGATCCTTGACCTCGAGAAACTTACAGTCTTCTGTGTGCAGAACACTGTGCTAAGCACTTGGGAGAGGACACTAGTGCAGAGCACTGAACTGAGCAGTTGGGAGTGCAGGGATTGTCTCTATCTGTTGCCGAATTGTACATTCCAAGTACTTAGTACAGTGTTCTGCACATAGTAAGTGCTCAATAAATACAGTGAATGAATGAGTGGACAATAGACTTAGTGGACACAATTCCTAGCTGTGGAATACAGTGAATGAATGAGTGGACAATAGAGTTAGTGGACACAATTCCATTAAAAAGAAAAATGGAAGATATTAGTGTTTAAATAAGACAGGGAGATACAAAAGTGCTCTGGAAGCAGCTTGGCCTAGTGCAAGAGCACCAGGCCTAGGAGTCAGAGGAACTGAGTTCTAATCCTAGCTCTGACACTTGTCTGCCATTTGATCGTGGGCAAATCACTTCACTTCTTCTGACCTCAGTTTCCTCATCTGTCAAATGGAGATTAAATACCTGCTCTCCCTCCTACTTAGAAACTCTTTACCATTGGGTTTAAAGTACTGAATCAACTCACCCCATCCTTCTTAACCTCACTGCTCTCCTACTCCAGCCCAGCCCGCACACTCGGCTCCTCTAGTGCCAACTTGCTCACTGGGCCCCGATCTCTTCCGTCTCGCCGCCGACCCCTTTCCCACGTCCTCCCACTGGCCCGAGACACCCTCGCCCTCCATATCCACCAGACCACCCCCTCTCTCCACCTTCAAAGCTTTATTTAAGGTCGCATCTCCTCCAAAAGGCCTTCCCTGATTGAACCCTCTTTCCCCCGGCTCCCTCTCCCTTCCGCGGTGTCTCTTCACTTGTGTCTGTGATCTTTGGACATTTGCTATTTATCCCACCCCCAATCCCATGGCACTTATGTACACATATTTCAAATTTATAGGTTATTTATTTATTCATAGTAATGTCTGTCTCCCCAACTAGACTATAACCTTCTTATGGGCAGGGAACATGTCTCTTAATTCTATTGTACTGTACTCTCCTACCTGCTTAGTTCAGTGTTCTGCTCATAGTAAGAGCTCAAAAAATATCACTGATTGATAGTTTGACTGTAAACGTTAAGTGGGACAGAGGCTCTGTCCAACCTTCGGGAGAAGTAGCGTGGCTTAGTGGCAAGAGCCTGGGCTTGGGAGTCAGAGGGCGTGGGTTCTAATCACGGCTCCGCCACTTATCTGCTGGGTGACCTTGGGCAAACCACTTAACTTCTCTGTGCCTCTGTTCCCTCATCTGTAAAATGGGGATTAAGACTGTGAGCCCCATGTGGGACAACCTGATTACCTTGTATCTACCCCAGCTTTTAGAACAGTGCTAAGCACATAGGAAGTGCTTAACAAATACCATTATTATTATCATTATTATTAACTTATATCCTCTCTAGCTTGTAATACAGTGCTTGGCACATAGTCAAGACTTAATACCTCAGTAATAATAAGAATCATTACATTTATACATTATCTATCTAGAAGCAGCGTGGCTCAGTGGAAAGAGCCCGGGCTTGGGAGTCAGAGGTCATGAGTTCGAATCCCAGATCCACCACTTGCCAGCTGTGTGACTTTGGGCAAGTCACTTCACTTCTCTGTGCCTCAGTTACCTCATCTGTAAAATGGGGATTAAAACTGTGAGCCCCACATGGGACAACCTGATCACCTTGTATCCCCCCAGAGCTTAGAACAGTGCTTTGCACATAGTAAGCGCTTAACAAATACCACCATTCTTTCTCTCCCTTTTAGATTATCAGCCCTAAGTGGGACAGGGACTGTGTCCAACCTGATTATCTTGTCTCTACCCCAGCACTTAGAACAGTACCTGGCACATAATAATTATGTTGGTATTTGTTGGTATTTGTTAAGCACTTACTATGTGCAGAGCACTGTTCTAAGCACCAGAGTAAATACAGGGTAATCAGGTTGTCCCACATGAGGCTCACAGTTAATCCCCATTTGACAGATGAGGGAACTGAGGCACAGAGAAGTTAAGTGACTTACCCACAGTCACACAGCTGATAAGTACTTAAAGGTCTAAAAATAAGCACTTAAAAATATCAGAGTTAATATTATTATTAATATATGGAGGGTCTGGGGATTTTTGTATTTATGATTCTTAAGTACTTCCTATATACCAGGCACTATACTAGGCATTGGGGTAGATACTTAACTTCTCTGTGCCTCAGTTCCCTCAACTGTAAAATGGGGATTAGGACTGTGAGCCCCACGTGAGACAACCTGATCACCTTGTATCCTCCCCAGTGCTTAGAACAGTGCTTGGCACATAGTAAGTGCTTAACAAATGCCATCATTATTATTAGATACAAGCTAATCAGGTTGGACACAGTCTTAAAAATAAGCACTTAAAAATATCACAGTTAATATTATTATTAATATATGGTAGGTTTGGGGATTTTTGTATTTATGATACTTAAGTACTTCCTATATGCCAGGCACTGTTCTAGGCATTGGGGTAGATACAAGCCAATCAGGTTGGACACAGTCCTTGTCCCACAAGGGGCTCCCAGTCTTAATCCCCATTTTGCAGGTGAGGTAATTGAGGCCCAGAGGAGTGAAGTGACTTGCCCAAGGACACACAGCAGACAAGTGGCAGAGCTGGGATTAGAACCCAGGTCCTTCTGACTCCCAGGCCCAGGCTCTAACCACTAGACCATGCTGCTTCTCTGTTGTAGCCACCCCAGCACTTAAAAAGTGCTTGGCACATTGTAAGTTCTTCACAAATACTGTTATCACTGTTGTTGGTGATGTTATAATAATAATAATCACTATCATTGTCATTATTTCTGTGACAGAAAGCAAAGATTTCTACCCTTGAAGGGATACTGAAGTTATGATCATTATTGTTGTCATTATTATTATTATTATTTAGTCATCTGATATCTACCCTATAATACAGCACGCTGCCTAAAATGCAGTGACAGGCAAAGAAATAGAAAAGCAAAAAAAAAAAGGCCAACGCCCCTCTTTGGAGACTGTCAAACAGAATGTATTGGCAACGTGGTCTAGAGTAAAAGTAGGAGGAGTCAGACTAATATTAATTAAGTGCTTACCGTCTGCAGAATATTGTTCTAAGCCTGGAAACAGAATACACAGGTGAGGATTAGAAACGGCCCCTTGCCCGTATGGAGCTCCCAATCTAAGAATGTAAGTGGGGAGAGGGGACTGGAGAAGGAAACGTGAGGAGTGTCCAGCCTCATGCTCTATTGCACTTTCCCGAGCGCTTAGTACAGTGCTCTGCACACAGTAAGTGCTAAATAAATGAATTACAGTTGAACGAGTGGTGAAACAATCAAACAGGAAAACAACAGGAAAGACCAGGCCAGCTAGACTAAATGAAAGCAGGGTACAGCCGGGCACGGCTGGGCACGGCCCACTGCCATCGGGCTTCCTGTGGTTCTCTGGAGGCCTCATGTAGTAATTAATTCTAAAAGGCTCTCCCCAATTAAGTCCTCTTTTCCCCAGCTCCCTCTCCCTTTCATCTACGCGGTTGGATCTGTGACCTTTGGGCATTTGATATTCGCCCCAACCCCACAGCACTTATGTACATATCTTTAAAATATATCATTTATTTATACTGATGCCTGTTTCCTCCTCTAGTCTATAAGCTCGTTGGCGGCAGGGAAAGTGTCTGCCAACTCTGTTATATTGTACTCTCTGAAGCGCTTAGTTCAGTGCTCTGCACACAGTTAGCGTTTAATAAATACCGATGATGATGATGATAAAGATATGATGATGATGACCTGCCCAGAGTCACACAGCAGGCCAGTAGCGGGGGCTGGGAGGAGCAGCATGACTTAGCGAGGAAGAGCATGGCACAGTGGATAGAGCCTGGGACTGGGATACAGAAGGTCATGGGTTCTAATCCTGGCTCCGCCACTTGTCTGCTCTTTGTACTTGGGCAAGTCACTTCACTTCTCTGTGCCTCAGTTCCCTCATCTATAAGATAAGGATTGAGACTGCGAGCCCCTCGTGGGACAGGGACTGTGTCCAACCCGATATGCTTGTATCCACCCCAGCGCTTAGTACAGTGCCCGACACATAGTAAGTGCTTAACGTATACCCCAGTTATTATGATTATTATTATTAGATCTCGGGTCTCCTGGCTCTCGATCCTCTGGTCCGTTCATGGGACCCCGCTGCCTCCCCGCTGAAGGTTTGTAGTTTTGTAGGTTGAATCAGTGTGTGATTTTGCAGCCCAAAAGGGAGACGCAGAAGATGGCCAAGTACGTGGAGCTGGTGATGGTCGCCGATAACCGGGAGGTAAGGCCGCTCGGAAAACCCACCAAACCAAACGCTCCGCCCGAGGCCCCGGCTCTGCCAGCGTGGGCTCCTCCAGCGTGAGCTCTGCCTGGGCCTGGGCCAGGGAATCAGGAACACCTAGTTGGAAATAAGGTGATCTGGAGCTGGAGAGGCCAGCCCCAATATCAGTGCTTCTGGCATGGGGACCCAGCACCAGCGAATAAATTTGTCAGGGTGACGCAGAAGGGAGTGGGAAAAGAGGAAAGGAGGGCTCAGTCAGGGAAGGCCTCTCGGAGGAGATGTGCCTTCGGTAAGGCTTTGAAGGGAGGGGGAGACACTGTCTGTTGGATTGACCTGGAGCCTGATCCGTTAGCCCTGACAGAAAGCCACCTGTCACCAGGGTCCCAGCGGGGCGGGGGTTGCCAAGGTGAGACAGAGCGTGGAGCTCAGGGTCCCCTCCCCTTCACCCGGCCCCCCGGCCCTCCGAGTTCTCCAGCTGGACTGGACTGTTGAGAAGACCGGGAAGGTGAGGCTAATATGAAAATAATGTATAATGATAATTATGGTACTTGTTAAGTGCTTATTATGTGCCAAGCCCTTTACTAAGCACTGGGGTAGATACCAGTTAGTCAAATTGGACACAGTCCCTGTCCCCCATAGGGCTCATGCTCTTAATCCCCATTTGACAGATGAGGGAACTGAGGCCCAGAGAAATGAAGTGACTTGCCCAAAGTCGCACAGCTGACATGAAGCAGCATGGCCTAGTGGAAAGAAGATAGGCTTGGGAGTCAGAGGACCTGGTTTCTATGCCGGCTCCGTCACTTGTCATTTGGGAAAGTCACAACTTCTCTGTGCCTCAGTTCATCTGTAAAATGGAGATTAAGACTGTGAGACCCACATGGGACAACCTGGTTGCCTTGTAACTACCCAGCACTTAGAACAGTGCTTGGCACATAGTAAGCACTTAACAAATATCATCATCATTATCATGATTATTATTACTAATAATAATAATAATACCAGCTTCACTACTTGTCTGCCATGTGTGACCTTGGGGAAGTCATTTATCTAATCTGGGCCTCAGTTATCCTATCTGTAAAATGGGAATTAAGACTGTTAGCCCCATGTGGGACAGGTACTCTGTCCAACCTGATTAACTTGTAGCTATCCCAGCCCTTAGAATAGTGCTTGAAACATAGTAAGTGCTTAACAAATACCAGAATTGTTATTATCATTATTATTATGGTCATTATCAATATTATTAACGGAATACTCACACGCACACTCTCTACCCTTACACCAGATCTGAAGCACTGTTGTAGCCTCTCCCGGTTGTAGCCTCTCCCGGACGCCCCCAACCTCACCCTCAAGCCCCTCCCATCTCTCCCACCCTCCCTGTCTCCCTCCAACCCCCTCTCCTTCCTCCCCACCCCCCTTCACCCAGCAACTCCATCCCCCTTCTGACCCCCGGACACACTCCAGCCCCTCAGACCATAAAACACTTCACCATTTCCAGGAGGGGAAATGGAAACATCATCCAAAGCCCCAAAACAAGCAGTTCCCCCTCTCTCAGAGGGGCTTTCTCCAGTCCATTCTCACCCCCACCCTGCCCTACAGTCCCCGTGTCCCGGGTCTGGTGGAGGGTCCGGAGGGGCTGACCACTGCTGCTAACCCAGGCATTGCCCTGTGACCCTTTAAGTTTCAGAGGCAAGGGAAGGACATAGAAAAGGTGAAACAGCGGCTAATCGAGATGGCCAACCACGTGGATAAGGTGAGGCCCTGCTTTCCGTCCTGCTATTCCTTCAATCGTATTTCAGTCGTATGTATTGAGCGCGTACTCTGTGCAGAGCACTGTACTAGGCGCTTGGGAGAGTACAATATAACAATAAAGAGACACATTCCCTGCCCTCTTCAAGCTGACAGTCTAGACGGGGAGACAGACGTTACTAGAAATAAATAAATTACAGACATGGACAGGAATTACAGATACGTACATGTGGGCCTGGCAGGGGGAAGGCTGAGCGAGGCACACCCAGGCTTGGCCCAGTGTAGAGAGCCCGGCTCTGGGTACCAGAATGCCAGGGTTCCCAACCAAATTCTTCCTGGAGCTAATGTGGGCAAGGGTGTCCGTCCGGACTCAGGGTCCCGCAGGAATCCAATAGCACCAGTGTCAGCCACCAGCCCTAGAATCAACTCCTCCACTCAGGGGGTCAGCAGGGAGGCCGTGGCATCGAAGCCCATCCGTCGTTCCCGACAGGAAATGTTGGAAAATTGCCAATGGATGGGAGCGTAGAGGGCGCCCGGTCGACCCTACGGTCCGGCGGCAGGAAGGCAGAGCGGGTGACCCCACGGGGACGGATCTCACTCCCTGAGGTCCAGGCCACAGCGGCCAGCCCATCTGCTCACCCTCATCCAGACTGCTGCTGCCTTATTCCAAACAAAATTCTTTCTTTTAATCGTACTTATTGAGCACTTACTGGGTGCAGAGCACTGTACTAAGTGCTTGGGAGAGTACAATAGAACAATAAACAGGCACGTTTCCTGCCCACAGAGAGCTCGCAGTCTAGAGGAATGTCCTGGGGGCCAACTCACCCATAGTCCAGCTCAGAAGGATTTCAGGCCCATCAGCACTGGTCCGGGAACCTGGCTAGGTTCCCGGGAGGCTCGGACTAATTTCGATCTGGGAAGAGGAGTTACCGAGTACATTCCAAATGCAGAATGCTGCACTGAGTCCCCATCACGGGCAAAGTGTTGAACTGAGACGCTGAGAAGCTGTGTGGCCTAGTGGATCGAACACAGGCCTCAGAGTTAGAAGGATCTGGGTAGAGAGCAGCGTGGCTCAATGGAAAGAGCCCAGGCTTGGGAGTCAGAGGTCATGGGTTCTAAACCCGGCTCTGCCACTTGTCAGCTGTGTGACTGTGGGCAATCACTTCACTTCTCTGCGCCTCAGATACCTCATCTGTAAAATGGGGATTAAGACTGCGAGCCCCACGTGGGACAACCTGATTCCCCTGTGTCTACCCCAGCGCTTAGAACAGTGCTCTGCACATAGTAAGCGCTTAACAAATACCAACATTATTATTATTATTCTCTGTGCCTCAGTTACCTCATCTGTAAAATGGGGATTAAAACTGCGAGCCCCACGTAGGACAACCTGATCACCCTGTATCTACCCCAGTGCTTAGAACAGTGCTCTGCACATAGTAAGCGCTTAACAAATACCAACATTATTATTATTATTATTATTATTATCATCATTAGTGAGTGAATGGTGCTGTTCTGAGCACTTGCTTTGTGTGCAGAGCACTGTTCTGGGTGACTATTGGATGCCTTCTATGTGCAGAGCTCTGACTGGGCACCTGGGAGACTACCATAAAACCAAACTGAAGATCACCTGCCTTCGAGTTCGTTTGATTTTTAATGGTGTTCATTGAGCACTTACTATGTGCCAAGCACTGTACTAAGCGCTGGGATAGATACAAGATAGTCATGGTGGACACAGTCCATGTCCCACGAGGGGCTCACAATTTTCAACCCCATTTTACAAGTGAGGTCATTGAGGCACAGAGAAGTAAGTGACTTGCCCAAGGTCACACAGCAGGCAAGAGGTGGAGTAGGATTAGAACCCAGGTCCTTCTGACTCATGTTCTATCTACTAGGCCATGCTGCTTCTCTTAAATTATTTACACTCTACAAGGCCTAAATTATTTACCAATAATGGGAGCAGGAAGGAAGGAAGAAGAGAGGTAGAATAAACAGCGGATGTGGATATCCTCATCGATGGTATTTATTGAGGGTATACTATGTGCGGAGCACTGTACTAAGTGCTTGGGAGAGCACAGTACAACAGAGTTGTCAGACACTCCCTGCCCATAAGGAGCTTACAGTCTAAAGGGGGAGACAGACACTACTATGAATTTATTAATAATTTATAACACCTATAATACCATCAGTCGATCGATTGAGCGGCGTGAGCGAGGGGAGGGTGGGTGGAGAGGGCGGTCGGGTCTCCCGCGGCCTGGGTCCGACCCCTCCGGCCGGCTTTGGCTTCAGTTGTACAGGCCTCTGAACGTGCGGATCGTGCTGGTGGGCGTGGAGGTGTGGAGCAGCCTGGACCGCTGCACCATCAGCCAGGACCCGTTCCTCAGCCTGCACGAGTTTCTGGACTGGCGGAAGTTAAAGCTCCTGCCGCGGAGACAGCACGACAACGCCCAGCTGGTCAGGTCAGATGTCCGGCGTCCCTCCCATCCTTCCGTCCCGTGTGCCGTCCGCGCCGTGGGGAGAGGCTGGTGTGGGCTCAGGTCCCCGGCCCCTGCCCTCCGCGTCACCCCACCCCTGGATCAGCGTTCGGCCAGTGGGAGTGAGCTGCGGGGAAGTGAGCTGTGGTCCCTGTTGGAGCTAGTGCAGATGGTATTTGGGTCTGAAATCTGGGGGTGGAACGCTTGGGCTTCGACCTCAACGTATGCAGGCTGTATCCAACTTGGAGCATCCTGCTGGGGCCTGCCTGAGGAAGGGGCCTGGGGGCCGGGGCTGGGGCCAGGTGGGGGCTGAGATGAGAGCCCGTTGGTTAGGGTTGAATGAAAATAGAGAAGGATGGGCAGCCGGCAAACCAACTCTGCTGCCCTGGCCACCCAGGGCCACCCCAAAATGGCAGTCTGCTGACCAGGGTCAGCGCTCACCCATTCCACAGTCAAGCGGCCGGTCACCACCTTGCCGTGTCCAGTCTGGTCCGATCCGGGCTTCACCTTCCCAGTTGATGACCCTACTGGGGGCCTCAGGGCAGGCAGGGCCCGGTGACTTGCCCGCAGCTGCCTCTCCCCAGCCAATCAATCAGCGGTATTCGTTGAGCTTACTCTGTGCAGAGCACTGGACTAAGTGCTTGGGAGAGTCCAATAGAGCAGAATTGGCAGATCCATTCCCGATTCCCAAGGAGCTTCCCGGATGGAGCTTGGAGCGGGTCACCCTTCAGGAGAGGCTCGGCGGGGAGCGAGGGCCGGCGGATGGCGTGGGGCTGAGCCCGGGCCGGCCGGGAGGAGACGGGACCCTTGAGCTGACGGACCACCTCTCCTCGCTCTCTCCCAGTGGGGTGTTCTTCCAGGGAACCACCGTGGGCGTGGCCCCCCTCCTCAGCATGTGCACCGTGGAGCAGTCCGGGGGCATCGTCATGGTAGGCAGCCACGATCACGGTCCACTCTTTCCTCCTCCAGGTGGCCATCGAGGGTTCTGGGGGTGCCCCCATTCCCCCAGTGGGAGAAAGCCTTGTCCTCTTGGCATTTCCACCTGAGGCTCCGCTCCCTTTCATTCATTTGGTGGTATTTATTGAGCGCTTGCTATGTGCAGAGCACTGTACTAAGCACTTGGGATAGAATACTATAACAATAAACAGACGCATTCCCTGCCCACAATGAGCTTACAGCCTAGAGGAGTGCCTAGCACACTGTTAGAGCTACCTCACTCAAGAAATACTTCCATCTGATCCCGTCCCAAGATTAGAGGAGTCAGAGCTGGCAAGCGTCAGAGTGTAAGACTGAGGAGACAAAGCCCTAGGTGTATTTTATGGTATTTCTTGAGCATTGACTATGTGCCAGGCATTGGGATAGATACAAGAAAATCGGGTTGAATACAGTCCACGTCCTACACGGGGTTCACAGTCTTAATCCCCATTTTACAGATGAGGGAACTGAGGGCCAGAAAAGTGAAGTGACTTGCCTAAGGTCACCCAGCAGACAAGTGGTGGAGCCAAGATTAGAACCTGGGTCCTCTGACTCCCAAACCAGGGCTCTTTCTGCTCGGCCCTGCTGCACCTCTGTCGACGGTAATGGCAGTCTCCGTTCCCCCTCTTGCAGCCAGGCAGAGGCACTCACTCGCCCGGTCGATCTGTCAGGTCTAGAAATCCCAGGGTTGGAGTGATTTCAGAATCCTGGGGTCAGGGAACCAGCAACGACCATTCCCCAAATTCAAGGTCATTCGGTGGTGGAATGTACATGGACTGCACATGGAAACTAAAGTTCGGATATTTGAATCTGTGTGACCTTGGGCAAGTCACTAAACCACTTTGGTTCTCAAGTCTCCTCATCTGCAAAATGGGCATATGATTCCCCACTCAATTCTCCCTCTTCTATTACGACCCTGGGTGAAACGGGAGCTATTATCTAGGATCAATTCTGGCTTTTGCACAGTGCTTGGCACGTGGGTTTTCAAGACAAAGCAGGGCTTCCCCGAGGCAGCATCTCCTGACAGAACCATTCGAATACAGTGATCCACCTCTCTAAGGAAGGAAGAAAATCCCAACAAAAGTTTTGGGAGCTCAGCTGCCAAGAGCTTTATCTGTTGGACGGATAAGTCCCCTTGGACTTCCAGGTCAGGGAGGCTCCGACTTTCTACATTCTTCCCTCATCCCCTTTCTTCTTTCTGTGGTTCCTGAGGTCAGTTTCCTTAAACAGTTTGTAGGCCGTCCGCTTCGAGGATGATCATTTCTAAGCCAGCCCATGCAGCAGACATTCCCGGCCATGGTGCGAAGTGACTGGGAGGAGAGGAGGAAGAGGGAGGGAGAGAGAAAGCCAACCAACCTGAGTTGAAGCCCTGGGGCCCCTAGAACTTCTACAGTGGAAAGTTTCTCTGCCCAGAGGCTCAACTGGTTAATAATTATAGTATTTGTCAAGCCCTTATTATGTGCCAGACACCCTGCTAAGCGCTGGGGTGGATACAGGCAAATCGAGTTAAACACACTCCCTGTTCCACTTGGGGCTCATGGTTCTCAATCCCCATTTCGCAGATGAGGTAACTGAGGGACAGAGAAGTGAAGTGACTTGCCCAAGGTCACACAGAAGACAAGTGGCAGAACTGGGGTTAGAATCAGTTGACTGACCCTGGACAGCTGGAAAGGGGAGGCAGTGTGACCTAGTGGAAAGAGCCTAAGTCTGGAAGCCAGAGGACTTGGTTTCGAATCCCAGCTCTGCCACTCGCCTACTGTGTGACCGTAGCCAAGTCACCTCACTCTGGACCTCAGATTCCTCAACTGCAAAATGGAGATTTAATACCTGTTCTACCTCCTACTTCAATGTGAGCCCCTTGTGGTACATGGACTGTATCCAGCCTAATTAACTTGTATCTACCCCAGCACATAGAATGGGGTTTGATACACAGTTAGCACTTATTAAATGCCGTAAAAGGTTGGCGTGTTGGGAGGGGACAGGGTTGGCTACCTTCGGGTAAAAGGGCAACAAGGAGATATCTCCAGTGTGAGGTATTTTCCCCAAGGAAAGATGAGTATAAGCTTGTTTGTGGGCGGGGAATGTGTCTTCCACTTCTGTTATATTGTACTTTCCAAGTGCTTAGTACAATGCTCTGCACATGATAAGCACTCAATAAATATCATTGATTGATTATCTCATCTAGGGCTTTAGAGAACCCCAGTCTGCCTCCTTGACAAAATCCCTCCCTCACAATGTCTGACTGTCATGATGTCTATCAGTCAATTAATAGCCATGACAGCATCTACTCTGTTCAGAGCACTGTGCTAAGCCACGGGGAGTGTCCAATGGACAATCTCTGCTCCGCCATTCATGGGGTTGCGATCAGTCTGATGTCTCTCTCGATTGGGGAATCTATGCTCATTTCCGACCTTGTTTCATCTTGAAGTGGTAAAATTCCCACTTTCTGCCATTGAAACAGCATAGCTTCCCCCATCGTTAGAGGTGTAGCCAGAGCTACGGCTATGAAAATTGGCAGAAAGAACAATATATTGTATTCCTTATGGATTTTATTAAGGGCCTACTAAGTGCCGAGCACTGTGTTAGATGTTGGGAGTAGATACAAACTAATCAGATCGCACACAGTTCCTCTCCTACATGGGTTTCACAGTCTAAAGCACAAAGAGAGCGGGTACAGTAGTTATAACAATGAAGCAGTGTGGCCTAGTGGAAAGAGGCACGGGGCTGGGAGTCAGAGTACTGTACTAAGTGGGGGAGGGATATAATATAACAGACATGTTATCTGCCCACAATGAGCTTACAGTTGAGGGGGGAGACAGCACGGTGTAGTGGATAGAGCACAGGCCTGGGAGTCAGAAGATCATAGATTCTAATCCTGGCTCTGCCACTTGTCTGCTGTGTGACCTTGGGCAAGTCACTTCACTTCTCTGGCCCTCGGTTCCCTCATATGTAAAATGGGGATTGAGACTGTGAGCCTCGTGCGGGACAGGGACTGTGTCACCCTATTAGCTTGTATCCACCCCAACAATCTGTATAGTGCCTGGCACACAGCAAGTGCTTAATAAATACCACAATTATTATCATTATCATTGCTATTATTATAAATAAATGAATTACAGATATGTACATAAATTTTGTGGGGCTGGGAGGGGGAGATGAATGAAGGGAGCAAGTCAGGGTGATGCAGAAGTGGGGGAAGAGGAAAAGAGGGCTTCATCAGGGAAGGCCTCTTGGAGGAGATGGACCCTAAATAAGGCTTTGAAGGGGGAGAGAGTCATAGTCTGTCAGATACAAGGAGGGAGGGCATTCCAGGTCAGAGGCAGGATGTGGGCAAGAAGTCGGCGGTGATATAGATGAGATTGAGATTGAGGTATAGTGAGAAGGTTAACATTAAAGGAGTGAAGTATGTGGGCTGAGTTGTAGTAGGAGAGTAGCAAGGTGAGGTAGCACAGCGTGGCTCAGTGGAAAGAGCACGGGCTTTGGAGTCAGAGGTCATGAGTTCAAATCCCGGCTCCGCCACTTGTCAGCTGTGTGACTGTGGGCAAGTCACTTAACTTCTCTGTGCCTCAGTTACCTCATCTGTAAAATGGGGATTAAGACTGTGAGCCCCACGTGGGACAACCTGATTCCCTTGTGTCTACCCCAGCGCTTAGAACAGTGCTCGGCACATAGTAAGCGCATAACAAATACCAACAAATACCAACATTATTAGGTAGGAGGGGGCAAGTTGATTGACTGTCAATGGCATTGATTAAAGCCAATGGTGAGAAGTTTCTGTTTGATGCAGAGGTGGATGGGCAACCACTGGAGGGTCTTGAGAAGTGGGGAAACATGGCCTGAACATTTTTGTAGAAAAATGATCAGGACAGCCGAATGAAGTATGGACCAGAGTGGAGAGAGGCTGGAGGCTGGGAGGCCAGCAGCGGAGCTGGAATTAGAACCCGGGTCCTTCGATTCCCCCCAACCCAGTAGAAGCTCTCTCTCACCAGCCGTGCTGAACGGCAAGAGAGCAAGGAGAATATGTGTATGCTTTTCCCTTTCCCGAGGACCACTCCGACCACCCGGTGGGCACGGCGGTCACCCTGGCCCACGAGCTCGGCCACAACTTCGGATGAACCACGACACCCCGGGACGAGGGGCTGCTCCTGCCCGTCAGCCGGGGAGAAGGAGGCTGCATCATGAACCCTTCCACTGGGTGAGCGACGCCATGGTCCGAACTCTTCCTTTCACTCTGACGCCGGGCCTGGCTCGGGTCCAGTACAGGCCGGTCTGGCTCGGGTGCGGCCCCGGGCTCGGCTGGACACTCCGGCCCGCTCCAGGGGGTGGGTCCCACCCTGGTCAGCGGGAGGGAGGGACCGGCCCCTCCGCACCTTGAGGAAACCGCCTCAGCGCTGGGGGCTCGACTTGGGTCCCAGCCTGGTGGTGTGGCCTGCCCCGGGGGCAGCGGGGAAAGGGATCCCAGCGGCCTCTGAGGTTGGGGAGAGCTGTGGTCTGCGGGATTTGGAGCGGGAGGGAGACCCGGATGGGGAGAGGTGAGAAAGTCGAACGAGTGCTTTTTTTTGTATTTTGGCTGGGGGAGGCTGTTTTTAATCATATTTGCTTACTATGGGCTGGCACTGTACTAGATTCATTCATTCAATAGTATTTATTGAGCACTTACTATGTGCAGACCACTGTACTAAGCACTTGGAATGTACAGTTCAGCAAGTAGATGCTGGGGTAGACACAATAATAATAATAATATTGGTGGTAGGCACTTACTATGTTCTAATTCCAGCTCCATCACTTGTCTGCTCTGAGAACGTGGGCAAGTTATTTCACTTCTCTGTGCCTCAGTTACCTCATCTGTAAAATGGGGAGTAAGACTGTGATCCCCCGATTACCTTTTATCTACCCCAGCACTTAGAGCAGTGCTTGGCACATAGTAAGTGCTTAACAAATATTATCATCATCATGATTACTATTATTATGTGCCAAGAACTGTTCTAAGCGCTGAGGGTAGCTAAAATAAAATTGAGTTGGACACAGTCCCTGTCCCAAATAGGGCTCACAGTCTCAATGCCCATTTTATAGATGAGGGAACTGAGGCACGGAGAAGTGAAGTGACTTGCCCAAGGTCACAGAGCAGTCAAGAGGAGGAGCCGGAATTAGAACCCATGACCATCTGAGTCCCAGGCTCGTGGTCTATCTACTAGGCCACACTGCTTCACAAGCCAAACAGGGTGGACACAGAGGGGTTCAAATAAGTAATGCCTTGCAAACAAAACCCTCAAATTTTTGTGGAGGAAGAGCTGAGGGTCTGAGGGGAACAAAAACCCTAAAAGTTGGGGACTCCTTCCTGCTAGGACTACAATTCCCAGAAGCCACAGGACATTTTCTGTGGCTTGAATAGAACCAGAAGCAACAAAGCAACAGACGCAAAGCCTTCCGCAGATGCTACGCCTCCCAGAAGGCATTTCCATCCATCCATTCATTCATTCAGTTGTACTTATTGAGTGCTTCCTGTGTGCATAGCACTGTACTAAGCACTAGAAAGAGTACAATACAACAACAAACAGATACATTCCCTGCCCACAACGAGATCACTGTCTATAGTGGGAGACGGACATTAATACACATAAATAACAGGTATAAATGTAAGTGCTGTGGGGCTGGGAAGCGGAGTGAATGATGGAAGCAAGTCAGAAGGGAGTGGTAAAAGAAGAGAGAAGAATTTGGTCAGGGAAGGCTTCTTGTAGAAGATTCATTCATCATTCAATTTTACTCAAGTGTTTATGGTGCTGTGCAGAGAACTGTACTAAGCACTTGGGAAAGAACAATGCAACAATAAACAGTGACAAACCCTGCTCACATTGAGCTCACAGTCTGGGGACGGTGGGGCAGAGAGACAGCATCAATATAAAGAAATAAAATAGCAGATACATACATAAGTGTTTTGGGCCGGAGGGTGGGGGGTGGAGGAGCAAAGGGAGCAAGTGGGGGTGACACAGAAGGGAGTGGGAGGATGAGGAAAAGTGGGGCTTAGTCTGGGAAGGCCTCTTGGAGGAGATGGGCCTTCAGTAAGGCTTTGAAGGGGAGAGAGGGTCATTTTCCGTCGGATTAGAGGTGGGAGGGCATTACAGGCCAGAGTCAGGACATGGGCCAGAAGTCAGCAGCAAGACAGGTGAGATGGAGGCACATTGAGAAGGTTAGCGACACCAGAGGAGCAAAAGTATACGGGCTGGGTTGGAGGAGGATAGAAGCAAAGTGAGGTAGAAGTGGACAAGGTGATGGAG
Source organism: Ornithorhynchus anatinus (assembly GCF_004115215.2). Classification (NCBI taxonomy): domain Eukaryota; kingdom Metazoa; phylum Chordata; class Mammalia; order Monotremata; family Ornithorhynchidae; genus Ornithorhynchus; species Ornithorhynchus anatinus. The sequence continues at coordinate 140,836,516 of NC_041730.1, forward strand.
TGCTTTAAAGCCAATGGTGAGGAATTTTAGATACAGAGGTGGACAGGCAACCACTGGAGGTTTTTGAGGAGCGGGGTGACATGTCCTGAACGTTTTTGTAGAAAGATGATCCAGGCAGTGGAATGAAGTATGGACTGAAGTGGGGAGAGACAGAAGGCTGGGAGTTCAGCTATGAGGCTGATGCAGTAATCTAAGAGGGGTAAGATGAGTGATTGTATTAACATGGTAGCAGTTTGGGTGGAGAGGAGAGGGCGGATTTCAGCAATGTTGTGAAGGTGGGACTGACAGGATTTGGTGGTGGATTGAACGTGTGGGTTGAATGAGAGAGAGGAGTCAAGGATACCGCCAAGTTTATGGGCTTGCGAAATGGAAAGGATGGTGGTGCCGTCTACGGTGATGGGAAAGTCATGGAGTGGACAGGGTTTGGGAGGGAAGAAAAGGAACTCTGTTTTGAACATATTAAGTTTGAGGTGACAGGAAGACAACCAAGTAGAGATGTCTTGAAGGCAGGAGGAGGTGTGAGCCTGGAGAGAGGGAGAGAAATCAGGGCTGCAGATGTAGATTTGGGTATTGTCTGCATAGAGATGGCAGTTGAAGCCAGGGGAGCGAATGAGTTCTCCAAGGGAATGAGTGCGGATGGAGAATAGAAGGGGACTCAGAACTGAACCTTGAGGGACCCCCACAGTTAGGGGGTGGGAGGCAAAGGAGAAGCCTACAAAGGAGACTGAGAATGAATGGCTAGAGAGATAAAAGGAGAACCAGAAGGGGACAGGGTCAGTGAAGCCAAGGTTGGATAACGTTTCCAGGAGATGGGGGTGGTCCACAGTGTTAAAGGCAGCTGAGGGGTCAAGGAGGATTAGGATGGAGTAGAAGCAGTTGAATTTTGCAAGAAGGAGATCATTGGTGACCTTTGAGGGCAGTTTCTGTGGAGCAAAGGGGACGGAATTTCCCAACAGTATCTCGAAAGGGGATCTCCTGCCTTCTCTCAAAGTCTTCCCCCTCAACCTGCACCTCTGACCCCATCCCTTTGCACCTTATCGAAGCGCTTGGTCCCTCCTTTCTTCCCTCCCTGACTTCAACTGTTTGCTCTCCAATGGCTTCTCCCTCACTGCTTTCAAACATGCTTACGTTTCCACTATCCTAAAACAACCCTCCCTTGACCCCACGGCTCCCTCCAGTTACCGCCCCATCTCCCTCCTACAGTCCCTCTCCAAATTCTCTGAACAAGTTGTCTAAAATCTCTCCTTGACCCCCTTCAATCTGGCTTCCAACCCCATCGCTCTACAGAAAATGACCTGATCTTCTTGTAATAGCCCCATCGCTGAGTACAGTGCCTGGCACATAGTTAGCACTTAACAAATACCACAGTTATTATTACCATTATTATTATTATTATTAAGCACTTAAGAAATACTCAGAATTGTCTATCCCAAGCACTTTACACACAATCACCATCTGACCATTATCTTGAGAAGCTGGACTCCCCAGCAAACAGGGAACCTCCCCCGTTGCAGGGGAGCATCTCATCATTAACCTTTTCCTTCCCCAACAATCATGCTGGTGATGTTGGTGGTGGCATGGCTCAGTGGAAAGAGCCCGGGCTTGGGAGTCCGAGGTCATGGGTTCTAATCCTGGTTCCACCACATGTCAGCTGTGTGACTCTGGGCAAGTCACTTCACTTCCCTGTGCTTCAGTTCCCTCATCTGTAAAATGGGGATTAAGCCTTGTGAGCCTCATGTGGGACAACCTGATCACCTTGTATCCCCCCAGTGCTTAGAACAGTGCTTTGTACATAGTAAGCACTTAACAAATACCATCATCATTATTATTATTATTATGAAAGAACATCCCCTTGATTCTATTTATTGCTATTGTTCTTGTCTGTCCGTCTCCCCCGATTAGACTGTAAGCCCGTCAGAGGGCAGGGACTGTCTCTATCTGTTACCGATTTGTACATTCCAAGTGCTTAGTACAGTGCTCTGCACATAGTAAGCGCTCAATAAATACTATTGAATGAAGGAATGAATGAAGAGGCGATGATGGGAATTGTGTGATAACGATGGCAGTTATGAGGCACTGGTGACAGTGACAGCAGTGGCGATGTTGATGACAATGGAAAGGTGAAAATGGTGAGGAGGATGACGGAGAGGGCGATAGTGTGGTGATGATGACGGCGGTGGTGACAATGATAATCATGCTACCGGCCCACGTCCTACCTCCCCTGGCCCACCTCCTACCTCTGGCCTGGAATGCCCTCCCTCCTCACATCTGCCAAACAATCACACTTCCCCCCTTCAAAGCCCTACTGAAAGCTCACTTCCTCCAGGAGGCCTACCCAGACTGAGCGTCCCTCTTCCTCTGCTCCTCCTCCCCTCCCCCATCGGCCCGACTCCCTCGCTCTCCTCTACCCCCCTCCCCGCCCCACAGCACTTGCATATATATGTACATATTATTCTGTTATTTTATTATTGATGTGTATATATCTATAATTCTATTTATTTATATCGATGCCTGCCCACTTGTTTTGTTTAGTTTTGTTGTCTGTCTCCCCGCTTCTAGACTGTGAGCCCATTGTCGGGTAGGGATTGTCTCTCTCTGTTGCCGAATTGTATTTTCCAAGAGGTTAATCCAGTGCTCTGCACACAGCAAGCACTCAATAAATGAATGAGATACAAAAGCTTGTTTAGAAAGGTGCTGCACTGCTTTAAAGAACACAAATGGCCCAACTGTTGTTGTGGGAGAGAGAAAATGTAACAAGCGAAAGGCTCTTTTAGAAGTGAGCCAGAAAAGTGGCCTCACTCTTCTCAGCGAAAGGTTCAAAGTGACTCCGTCACTTTCCACCCTTTATTTGTTGTGGGCAGGGGACGTGTCTACTAACTCTGCTATATTGTCCTCTCCCAAGCGCTTAGTACAATGCTCTGCACACAGTAAGTGCTCAAAAAATATGATCGTTGGATTAAACTATTCACCCCACCCTCAAGCCCAGAGCACTTTTGTCTGTATCTGTCATTTATTTATCATATTAATGTCTCTAGACTGTAAGGTCCTTTTGGGCAGGGATCATATTTACCAACTCTGTTATATTGTATGCTCCCAAGAGCTTACTACAGTGCTCTGTACACAGCAAGCGCTCAATAAATACTACTGATGAATGGATTGGGTATTTCTGTCCAGACAGATCTCCATTGTCGTGGCTCAGGCAGAGGGTCGATGGAGAGGGGAGGGAGCGAGAGACTGACATGAGACTGGGAACAGTTTCCAGACAGATGCCAATCTCCGTCATTTTGCCGGGGGAGGAAGGGTCGAGGGCAGGACTGGCCTGGACTCGTGAACGCACATTGTGTTTGCGGACCAAAATAACCAAACAGGAAATCGCATTTTTCTCAAAGAAAAACAATTGGAGTAATTTTTCAGTTCCTTAATTCAAGGAATTCTTGCTCAAGAGTTTTCAGACTTTCTAACATCCTTTTTAGGATAGATTTCGGCTTCGCGGGGCTTGAGAATAGGAACCACCGGGCACCAAGTCATGGAATTTTATGGTGTCACCACCGCAGGCCAGGATTAATCAATCAATGGTATTTATTGGGTGCTTCCTGCGTGTAGACTAGATCACTCTACTAAGAGCTTGGGAAACTACAATGCAACAGTGTTGGTAGACACGTTTCCTGCCCTCAAGGAGTGCTCAGTCTTCAGGAGTAGACAGGCATTAATTTTCATGAATACAGATATTGACATGTGTGGCTTAGTGGAAAGAGCCCGGTCTTGGGAGTCAGAGTCCATGGGTTCTAATCCCGGCTCCACCACATGTCTGCTGTGTGACTTTGGGCAAGTTATTTCACTTCTCTGTGCCTCAGTTACCTCATCTGAAAAATGGGGATTAAGACTGTGAGCCCCAAGTGGGACAACCTGATTACCTTGTATCTCCCCCAGCACTTTGAACAGTGCTTAGCACATAGTAAATACTTAACAAAGACCATCATCATTATTATTATTATCTACCCCAGAGCTTAGTACAGTGCCTGGCACATAGTAAGTGCTTAATACCACAATCATTATTATTATTATGTGGGACATAGACGGTGTCCAACCTGATTAGGTTGTATATACCCTAGCATTCAGTACAGTGCCTGCCACATAATAAGCGCTTAACAAATACCATTTTAAAAAGTGTAGTGATTTGGCCCAGGTCACACAGCAGACAAGTGGCAGACCAGGATTAGCTCCCAGGTCCTCTGACTCCCAAGCCTGTGCAATTCCCACTAGGCCATGCTGCTTTCCGATTAATTCACGATACCCTGCGGAATAAACAGTACATGCCTAGCACATACACAGTCCAAGAAGCACACATCCAGATTTTGAGCCCCACAAGGGATGGGGACTATGCTTCATTCCTCTAGACGTGAGCTTATCCTCTAGACTGTGAGCTTGCTGTGGGCAGGAATGTGTCTGTTTGTTGTTATATTGTACTTTCCCAAGCACTTAATACAGTACTTTGCACACAGTAAGTACTCAATAAATACAATTGAGTGAGTGAGTGAGTGAGTGAGTGAGTGAGTGAGTGAGTGAGTGAGTGAATGAATGAATGAATTCCCATCTGTGTATTCTCTTCCAGCTAAGGCACAACACTGCACACAGTAAGTACTTAACAAATACAATTACTAAAAAATGCTGTTGCTATTCTCCATGCCCAGTATCCATGCAGTACAGACAGCACATGCCCAGCACACACACTCGTTACACACCCAGTCTAGGGCGCAGTTTCCTGGAATGGGGACAGAATCCCCTTTCCCCACCCGCCACCACCCCAATCTGGGCCAATTCTCTTCCAGCCCCTGTGGGGGTGGCTGCCGGTCCCACTCGGCGGCCACTCAGGGACCACCCTATCCCCTTGCCCCCACAGGTACCCCCTGCCAGGGGCCTTCAGCAGCTGCAGCGAGAGGGACCTGGAGGAGAGTCTGCAGAAGGGAGTGGGCACCTGCCTCTTCAACCTGCCGGACGCAAAGGAGTCTCTTGGGGCCCGGAGGTGCGGCAATGGCTTTGTGGAGGAAGGAGAGGAGTGCGACTGTGGGGAGCCTGAGGTGAGAGCCCCGAGAGCCCAGCCGGACCCGCGCCGGGGAGACTGGCTGCAAGAAGCGGGCCACCTGGGCTCGGGCCGCGAGAACCCGGGGCCACGAGAACCTGGGACTGCGAGAACGTGGGCTGGGACAACCCAGGGCAATGAGAACCCAGGACCACAAGAACCCAGGCCGCTAGAACCCAGGGCCACGAGAATCTGGACCTCAGAAACCTTGGCTGTGAGAACCTGGAGTGGAGAAGTTGGCCAAGGAGAAGCTTCCTCCGGCCACCTTCTTCAGCCCGGGCAGCAGCACAGCGGGGTGGGTGGGGCAGCAACACCTCCGTGGCCTCAGCGGCCTTAAACACCCACTCTGTGCCAGGTGCTCTGCAGCCGCTTCAAGGCGGGCGATCAGACATGGCCCCGGTTGACACCAGACCCTCTGTCTGAGCCGGAGGCCACACCCGCAGCCCAGTCAGAACTCGTCGCCAGCGCCGGTGAGGCCAGACCAGCCCCTGGGACATAGTGAATGAGGGCAGAGGGCAGAGAGGAGGAAGGTGGCAGGAGACTGGTTGTCACGACAGCCTCCTGGCTTCCATTTCCTGTCTGTGGGCCTTGGGGCCTGGACCAGCTGCCCTGACCCAACCGCAGGATTAGGTGAGGGGCCGATCTGCTCTCGTCTGCCCAGGGCTACGCTGGTCAGCCCTCAGCCAGGCCCAGAGGTGCTCAAAGGCGCTCTCCCAGTCATATCCCATCCTACCCGGCTCATCTGACCCTGGCCTCTAAGACCGCTGACTGCTCGATGATCCTGCCACCTTCCTCCCCTGCTCTTCAGAGTTGTGGCTCCCTGGTGAAACCACGGCCTGGTGGAGAGAGGTTGGGGCTGAGAGCTTAACCTCTAAATTTGGAGAAGATCCGTGCTCTCTCTACTTCATCATGGGGGGACAGTGTCTGATCTGACTATTCTGTATCTACCCAGCGCTTAGTACAGTGCAGCAGCGTGGCGTGGTGGGTAGAGCATGGGCCTGGGAGTCAAAAGGTCAGGGGTTCTAATCCCCACTCTGCCGCTTGTCTGCTGGGTGACCTTGGACTTCTCTGGGCCTCAGTTCCCTCATCTGTAAAATGGGGATTAAGACTGTGAGCCCCGGAGGGACGGGGACTGTGTCCAATCCGATTTGCTTGGATCCACCCCAGCGCTTAGTACGGTGCCTGGAACATACTAAGCACTTATCAAATACCATCATCATCATCATCATCATTATCATCATTACAATATGTGGTCCCTTGAAAGCACTCAATCAGTGTTGTAATGAAGGCACTGCTTTAGGGTGAGCTGCCGTCTCTGGTCAGTGTCTGTTTTGAGAGCACAGATTCCACACAGCCGATTTCACTTACAAGGGGAAGCAAAGACGTGATTTTCTTCAATCATATCTTGTTAGTGCAGTCACTGAGACGATACTTGTGTGTGCCCAAGCGGTTGAACTGCTTCGTGACCTCTTCCTCCTTCATTGACCCGGATTTATTGAGCACCTGCTGTCTGCAAAGCTTGGCGACTCCTCCACGGGCCCCCTCCTGCCACCCACTCTGAGGAAAACAGAGCAACGGGAGAGCCGCTCCATGGCTAGGATGTTGCGGAAGCGGTGGTCGAGGCAGGGGCCGAGGCTGAGGCTGTGGCCTACAATGAGGTTGTTGCCGAGGTCGAGGCTGTTCCTGAGACGGACCCTGTAGCCGAGGCTGTGGTTGTGGCTGAGGCTGTGGTTATGGACGAGACCTGACAGAGGCCGTGACTGTAGCCTACACTGAGGTTGTGGCCAAGGTTGAGGCGGTGGTTGTGGCCGAGACTGCGGTTGTGACCGAGGATTTGCCTGCGGCCTAGACTGAGGTTGTGCCTGAGGTTGAGGCTGTGGCTGAGGCCGAGGCTGCGGTTATGGCCGAGGCTGGGGTGTGGAGAAGCAGCGTGGATCAGTGGAAAGAGCCTGGGCCCGGGAGTCAGAGGTCATGGGTTCTAATCCCGGCTCCACCGCTTGCCAGCTGCGTGACTTTGGGCAAGCCACTTAACTTCTCCGTGCCTCAGTTACCTCATCTGTAAAATGGGGGTTAAAACTGTGAGCCCCACCTGGGACAACCTGATCACCTTGTATCCCCCCAGCGCTTAGAACAGTGCTTTGCACAAAGTAAGCGCTTAACAAATACCACCATTATTATTATTATTATTGTGGCTGAGGATTTGACTGTGGCCGAGGCTGAAGTTGCGGCCAAGGTTGAGACTGTGGGTGAGGTTTTTGGCCGAGGCCTAAGTTCTGGCTGAGGGTTAAGCCGAGGGGGAGGTTGCGGTTATGGCTGAAGCTGTTGCTGTAACCGAGACTGAGACCGTGGCTAAGGCTGTGGTTATGCCACTTGTCGGCTGTGTGACTGTGGGCAAGTCACTTAACTTCTCTGTGCCTCTGTGCCTCAGTTCCCTCATCTGTAAAATGGGGATTAAGACTGTGAGCCCCACGTGGGACAACCTGATCCCCCTATGTCTACCCCAGCGCTTAGAACAGTGCTCGGCACATAGTAAGCGCTTAACAAATACCAACATTATTATTATTATTATGGCTGCCGTTAAGACTGAGGCCTGTAGTTGTGGCTGAGGAGGCAGTGACTGCGCTAATGTCTGGGGAGAAGCAGCATGACACAGTGGAAAGAACCTGGGCTTGAGAGTCAGAGGTCATGGGTTCTAATCCCGGCTCCGCCACTAGTCAGCTGTGTGACTTTGGGCACTGGGCCTCACTGACCTCATTTGGAAAATGGGGATTAAGACTTGAGCCCCACATGGGACAACCTAATTCCCTTGTATCCCCCCCAGCGCTTAGAACGGTGCTTAACACATAGTCCCGATTAGATTGTGAGCCCATCATTGGGCAGGGATTGTCTCTATCTGTTGCCGATTTGTTCATTCCAAGCGCTTAGTACCGTGCTCTGCATATAGTAAGCGTTCAATAAATACTATTAAATGAATGAATGAATAAGTGCTTAACAAATGCCATCATTATTATTATTATTATTACAATTATTCTCTGGGCCTCCGTGACCTCATCTGTAAAATGAGGATTAAGACCTTGAGCCCCATTTGGGACAGCCTGATTACCTTGCATCTCCCCCAGTGCTTCGAACAGTGCTTGACACATAGTAAATGCTTAACAAATACCATCATTAATCCCGTCTCTGCCACTTGTCAGCTGTGTGACCATGGGCAAGTCACTTAACTTCTCTGTGACTCAGTTAATTCATCTGTAAAATGGGGATTAACTGTGAGCCTCACGTGGGACAACCCGATTACCCTGTATCTACCCCAGCGCTTAGAACAGTGCTCTGCACATAGTAAGTGCTTAACAAATACCAACATTATCATTATCATTATTATTATTTTTATTAATGATGGCTGAGGTGGAGGCTAAGGCTGTGTCTGAACACGAGTTTGAGGCTAAGGCTGAAGTGGTGGCCGTGACTGGACCTTTGACTTTTGAACTCTGAGCCCGAGAGCCAGGACTCCATTCCTCTAGCCACAGCGCCAGCCTCAGCCTGAGGAATTCGTTTTACTGCTTACTATGAGCTTCATTCAATAGTATTTTTCATTCGACGGTATTTATTGAGCGCTTACTATGTGCAGAGCACTGTAGTAAGCGCTATGAGCTTGCGGTCTCCAAATCTTTAATCCATCTTGGCAGGGGGCCAAGGGTGTTGAACTTCCTTGAAACTTAATGGTTGTCATGATAATTGCGGTTCAGTATTCATTCAGCGTTTACTATGTGTCGAGCACCCTGTCGAGCCCCGGGTAGATACAGAGGCAGGGGGCCAAGGGTGTTGAACTTCCTTGAAACTTAATGGTTGTCATGATAATTGCGGTTCAGTATTCATTCAGCGTTTACTATGTGTCGAGCACCCTGTCGAGCCCCGGGTAGATACAGACAGACAAATCAGACCCAATCCCTTGGCATCCTTAAATATTCTGTTTTAATGAAAAGCAGCACAGGAATCACAACGGGCTCCAGCCGGCGACACAGGGGTTATGGGGAGAGGGGGGGCGTCGGGCAGGGGTCCGGGCAAGGGCCGGGCACGGGTCGCCAATGGTCGTAGAGCCCCACTGCCCGGCCTCTCCATCCCCAGGAGTGCACAAGCCGCTGCTGCAATGCCACGTCCTGCACTTTGAAGCCAGGAGCCGTCTGTGCCCACGGGCTGTGCTGTGAAGACTGCCAGGTGCGTCCCTGGCTGGCGGGGGCAGGGGTCGGGGGCACGGGGGTCGGGGGGGTGGGGCTGTCCGTCCAGGTCCCATCCAGGACCAGTCTGTCACCCAGTTCATCGGGGGTCGCTACTGATCATGAGGTCCTGGTCTGCACACCTGGGAGGCGAGACGAGAAGCAGGATGGCCTAGTGGATAGAGCCCGGGCCTGGGAATCAAAAGGGCAGTGGTTCTGATTCCGGCTTCTCCACTAGTCTGCCGTGTCATCTGGGACAAGTCGTTTCTCCTCTCTGGGCCTCAGTTCCCTCAACTGTGAAATGGGGATTAAGACTGAGAGCCCCATGGGGGACAGGGACCGTGTCCAACCCGATTAGCTCGTATAATAATAATAATAATGTTGGTATTTGTTAAGCGCTTACTATGTGCCGAGCACTGTTCTAAGCGCTGGGGTAGACATAGGGGAATCAGGTTGTCCCACGTGGGGCTCACAGTCTTAATCCCTATTTTACAGATGAGGGAACTGAGGCACAGAGAAGTTAAGTGACTTGCCCACAGTCACACAGCCGACAAGTGGCAGAGCTGGGATTCGAACTCATGAGCCCTGACTCCAAAGCCCGTGCTCTTTCCACTGAGCCACGCTGCTTCTCCACCCCTGCGCTTAATACAGTGTTTGGTACATAGTAAGCACTTAACGAATGCCATGAAAAAAAGGAGGGGCACCTAGAGGCAGGCCCACATGGCCCTGCCCTCCAAGGGCTCACACCCAACCAGGGAGAGAGACAACCACAGACATAGACACACACAGAAAAACGAGGCACGAAGGCCAGAACTGGGGGTGGTGCCCGGGGCTACCATAGAAAGCGGTCATTCATTCATTCAATAGTATTTATTGAACGTTTACTATGTGCAGAGCACCATACTAAGCGCTTGGAATGGACAATAGGGCAACAGATAGAGACAATCCCTGCCCAGTGACGGGCTCACAGTCTAAACGGGGGAGACAGACAGCAAAGCAAAACAGAACAAAACAAAACAGGACATCATCAAGATAAATAGAATCAAGGAGATATATACCTCATTAACAAAATAAATAGGGTAATAAATAATAGATACAAATGAGCACAGTGCTGAGGGGAGGGGAAGGGGGAGCAGAGGGAGAGCAAGGAGGATGGAGAGATGACAATTTAAAGGCAGGTGTGAACAGGTTTAGAAGGGCCCGGGGAGGAAATGAGATAAGGAGGAAATGAGATAAGATTCCTACCTGCTAAGCGATGGGGGGTTGCGAATTAATCAGAAAGCAGCGTGTCTCAGTGGAAAGATCCCAGGCCAGGGAGTCAGAGAACCTGGGTTCTAATCCCAGCTTTACCACTTGTCTGCTGTGTGACCTGGAGCAAGTCACACTTTTACGGTGTTTGTTAGGCACTTACTATGTGCCAGGAACTGTTCTAAACTCTGGGGTAGTTGCAGGCTAATCAGGTTGGACACAGTCCCTGTCCCATATAGGGCTTAGAGTCTTAATCCCTATTTTACAGAGGAGGAAACTGAAGCGTAGAGAAGTGAAATGATTTGCCCAAGGTCACACAGCAGTGAGGAGGCGGAGCCGGGATGAGAAGCCAGGGCCTCTGACTCCCAGGCCTGTGGCTCTATCCAGGAGGCCATGCTCCTTCACTTCTCTGTGCCTCAGTGTCAGTGTGAGCGGAAGCAGGGTGGCTCAGTGGAAAGAGCCTGGGCTTCGGAGTCAGAGGTCATGAGTTCGACTCCCGGCTCTGCCACTTGTCAGCTGTGTGACTGTGGGCAAGTCACAACTTCTCTGTGCCTCAGTGACCTCATCTGTAAAATGGGGATTGACTGTGAGCCTCATGTGGGACAACCTGATTACCCTGTATCTCCCCCAGTGCTTAGAACAGTGCTCTGCACATAGTAAGTGCTTAACAAATGCCAACATTATTATTATTGTGTTCCCAGCCTGAGGTGCCTGGGTCAATCACTCAGTCCATTTCATGTCCAACACACACCCAGTATGTCTAGCAATCAGTCCAGAACATGTCCAGTAGGAGCCCAGTATGTCTAGCAGTCTGTAGCATTTATGAAGCTCCTAAGCAGCATGGCTCAGTGGAAAGAGCCCGGGCTTGGGAGTCAGAGGTCATGGGTTCGAATCCCAGCTCTGCCAATTGGCAGCTGTGTGACTGTGGGCAAGTCACTTCACTTCTCTGTGCCTCAGTTACCTCATCTGTAAACTGGGGATTAAGACTGTGCGCTTCACGTGGGACAACCTGATTACCCTGTATCTATCCCAGCACTTAGGACAGTGCTCTGCACATAGTAAAAGCTTAACAAATACCAACATTATTATTATTATTACTCCATGCAGAGCACTTTGGAAAGCCTAATAAAATTAGTAGATATGATCCTTTGATGGGAGTGATGCCTGTCTACGTGTTTTGTTTTGTTGTCTGTCTCCCTCTTCTAGATTTTGATCCCATTGTTGGGTAGGGATTGTCTCTGTTGCCGAATTGTACTTTCCGAGCGCTCAGTACAGTGGCCTGCACACAGTAAGTGCTCAATAAATACAATTGAATGAATGAATGAATCCTTGCTCTCAAGGAGCTTCCAGTCTACTGTGTGCAGAGCACTATACTGAGTTCTTGGGAGAGGACAATAGCATGAGTAGACACAATTCCTTCCCTCAAGGAGCTTGCAGTCTACTCCGTGCAGAGTAGTGTACTGAACGCTTGGGAGAGGACAATAATAATGATGGCATTTGTTGGGCGTTTACTATGTGCCAAGCACTGTTCTAAGCACTGAGGTAAATACAAGGTAATGAGGTTGTCCCACATGGGGTTTACAGTCTTAATCCCCATTTTACAGATGAGGTAGCTGAGGCACAGAGAAGTGAAGTGACTTGCCCAAAGTCACAGAGCAGACAGGTGGCGGAGCCGGGATTAGAACCCACGACCTCTGACTCCCAAGCCTGGGCTCTTGTAAAGAGACACAATACCTGCCCTCAGCGTGGTTTAGTAGATGGACACAGGGCTGGAAGTCAGAAGGCCATAGATTCTAACCCCTGCTCCACGACATGTCTGCTGTGTGAACTTGGGCAAGTCACTTTACTTCTCTCAGGCTGGAAATTGGTGATTAAGGGTGGGAGCCCTATGTGGGACAGGGACTGTGTCCCACCTAACTCGTATTAACCCCAGCGCTTAGACTAGTGCTTGGCACATAGTAAGCACTTAGCAAGTACCATAATTATCATTATTATTATTAAGGAGCTGACAGTCTACCGAGTGCAGAGCACTGTACTGAGCACTTGGGAGAAAACAATAGTTAGTAGATATGATTGCTGCCCTCGAGCTGACAGGTAGCAGGGGAGTCAGACAGACAGACAGGTGCAGTTGACAGGTGGCAGAAGCGGGAGGAAGAAGAAGGCAGGGCGGGAAGTGGGTGGAGGCCGGGCGGGGAGAGAACGGAGGTGGGGAGTAGTACAGGGAGGAACGGGCCGAGCGTGGTACAAGGCAGCTGGCACGATGCCGCCGGCACGGCGATGCCGCGCCGACGGGCGAGCTCTGACGGGGGGACCGGACCGACGGGCTGCAGCGGGGGCCGGGAGCTGGGCACGCCTTGGGGCGCCACGATCCGACCCCCGACCCCCCGTCACCAGCTGAAGCCGGCCGGGGTCTGCTGCCGGGCCTCCAGCAACCCCTGCGACCTGCCCGAGTTCTGCACGGGAGCCGGCCCGCACTGCCCGGGTAACGTCTACCTGCACGACGGCCTGCCCTGCGCCCGCGTGGACGGCTACTGCTACAGTGGCCTCTGCCGGACCCACCAGGACCAGTGCGCCGCCCTCTGGGGCCCAGGTAGGCCCGGCCGGCGGGGGATGCGGGGGCGGCGGGGGCTCCGGGCCACCCCGCTCGTTCCTGCAATCACATTCCCTGAGCACCGGCTGGCTGCAGACCACTCTGCACCCATCAGGAGCCCAGAACAGTGCTCTGAACACAGTAGGAGTCCAGTATGCAGTCTGGACCCATTAGATGCCCAGTACAGCATCTGACCCCACCCACTGAGCACCCAGTTCAGTGCTCTGGACCCATTGGATGTTCAGTATAGTGCTCGGCACCCAGTTGGCACCCAGTAGTGGATAGAGCCCGGGCCTGGAAGTCAGAACGTCATGAGTTCTAATCCCGGCTCTGTCACTTGTCTGCTATGTGGCCTCGGGCAAGTGACTTCACTTCTCTGGGCCTCAGTTACCTCATCTGTAAGATGGGGATGGAGACGGTGTCCCCCTGTGGGACAGGGATTGTGTCCGACCGGATTTGTTTGTATCCACCCCAGCGCTTAATACAGTGCCTGACACACAGAATAAGCACTTTATAAATACCAGAACTATTATTATTATTATGGCACTCTTCACCCAGTAGGAGCCAAGTACAGTGTTTTGCAGTCAGTAGACACTCAGTACAGTGCTCCGGGCCCAGTAGATGCTCAGTACGGTGAGCATATAGTAAACAGGGGAAACAGCGAGGGAAGCAGCATTGCCTAGTGGGCAGAGTACGGGCCTGGGAGTCAGAAGGACCTGGGTCCTAATCCTGGCTCCACCACTTGCTGGCAATGTGACCTTGGGCAAGTCACTTCATTTCCCTGGGCCTCAGTTCCCTCACCTGTAAAATGGGCATGAAGATCGTGAGCCCCGTATGAGACATGGACCGTGTCCAACCCGACTATCTTATATCTATCTCAGTGCTTAGAACAGAGCCTGGACCTTCCATTCATTCATTCATTCATTCATAGTATTTATTGAGCGCTTACTGTGTGCAGAGCACTGTACTAAGTGCTTGGAAGGTACAAATCGGTAACAGATAGAGACAGTCCCTGCCCTTTGACGGGCTTACGGTCTAACGGTCTAATTGGGGGAGACGGATGAGCACATGGGGGAATCCAATAGATTTAGTAAACATGATCCCCGCCCTCAGGGAGCTTACAGTGGACTGTGCGCAGAGCCCTTTACTGAGCACTGGGGAGAGTAGGGACAATCCCTGCCCTTGAGGAACTTCCAGTTTACCGTGTGCAGAGCACTATGCTGAGCACTTAGAGGACCATAGAGTTAGTAGATATGATCCCTGCCATTGAGGAATTCCCAGTCTCTCTCATTCAACCCACATTTACAGCCCGTCACCAAATCTTGTCTATTCTACTTTCACAATATCATTAAAATCCACGCTTTCCTCTCCACCCAGAAGCAGCGTGGCTTAGTGGAAAGAGCACGGGCTTGGGAGTCAGAGGTCGTGGGTTCTAATCCTGGCTCCACCACTTGTCTGCTGTGTGACCTGGGGCAAGTCACTTAACTTTTCTTTGCCTCACTTACCTCATCTGTAAAAATGGGGTTTAAAAAGTGTGAGCCCAATATGGGACAATCTGATTACCCTGTATCTACCCCAGTGCTTAGAACAGTGCTCAGCATGTATAAGTGCTTAACAAATACCATAATTATTATTATTATTATTATTTCTACCAAGTTAATCCAAGCATTTATCTATCCCGCCTTGATTACCACATCAGATTCCTCCTTACCTCCTGCCTCTCCCCACTCCAGTCCGTATTTCACCCTGCTGAGCGGATCATTTTTCTACAGAAATGTTCAGCCCGGGTTTCCCCACTCCTCAAGAGCTTCTGGTGGTTGCCCATCCAACTCTGCATCTAAGAGAAACTACTCATCATCGGCTTTAAGTCACTCAGTCTCCTTGCCCGGCCCTCACCTCGCTGCTCTCCAACTCCAACCCAGCCCAAACACTCTGCTCCTCTAATGCCAACCTCCTCCCTGGGCCTCCATCTCTCCTGTCTCACCTCCAACCCCTTGACCACGTCCTCCTGCCTCTGGCCTAAAACTCCTTCCTTCCTCAAATTTGACAACGATTCTCCCCGGCTTCAAAGCCTTATTGAAGGCCCATCTCCTCCAAGAGGCCTTCCCCCCCAAGCCCTCTTTTCCCCTTTTCCCACTCCCTTCTGTGTCACCCTTCCACTCGGCCTTACACCCTTTATTCCCTCCTCCCTCAGTCCCAGACCACTCAGAGTGAGAAGTAGTGTGGAGTAGTGGATCGAGCACAAGTCTGGGGAGGGTCAGAAGGTCATGGGTTCTAATTCTGACTCCGTCACCTGTCTGCTGTGTGACTTTGGGCAAGTCACTTCACTTCTCTGTGCCTCAGTTTCTTCATCTCTGTTGACACTGTGAGACCCACTTGGCAGTGTGTCCAACCCAATTTGGTTGTATCCACCCCAGCGCTTCGTACAGTGCCTGGTACGTAGTAAGCGTTTTAACAAACACCACAATTATTATCATTATTATATCCATAATTTATTTGGATCCGGCAGGAATTCCAGCCCACTCTCTCCCCGACACAACCTTGGGGGCTGAATGGGTGTGTATGTGTGTGTGTGTATTTGTGTGAGTGTGTGTTTTGAGGGAGCCCCAGGGGTGGGGGTGTTTGTGCGTGCTGCAGAAGGGACACGGGTGAGGGTCCGGGGTGTGTTCCAGGAGCCAAGGCAGCCCCCGGGATCTGTTTTGAAAGAGTCAACGCGGCGGGAGACCCGTATGGCAACTGTGGGAAGCAATCCAGGACCTCCTTTGCCAAATGCGAGGCCAGGTGAGTGGGGCACATGAGGATGGGGGAGGGGGTGGAGAGGAAGCCCCGAGATGGGGGGGGGGGTGTCTGTGACCAGGTGGGGGGAACTTTGAGACCATTTAGGAAGGGTCTCGCTCACTCTAAGGAAGGACTCATGTCCCCCTCTTCCTACCCCCCAGTCACACACAGACACCCCCAACACACACACATCCCCCTCCACCCCTGCTCTCCCTCCCTCCCATCCCTCCATCTCTCCCTTCCCCCCAACCCCCTTTCCTCCTTCCCTCTCCCTCCTCCCCTCCTCCATTCTGAAGGCCAAGAGAAAGGCGGGATGTGTGCGTGCCTTCTCTTCTTTCCCTCCTCCCAGGGACGCTAAATGTGGAAAAATCCAGTGCCAAGGCGGTGCCAGTCGGCCGGTGATCGGGACGAATGCCGTTTCCATAGAGACGAACATCGCCCTGCAGGACGGGGGCAGGATCCGTTGCCGCGGCACCCACGTGTACCTGGGGGACGACGTGCCCGACCCCGGCCTGGTGCTAGCCGGCACCAAGTGTGGGGAGGGCAAGGTGAGGCGCGGGGCCGGGTCCTCAGGACGCGAGGCCGGGCCCAAGTCCGTCCGTCCGTCCGTCAGTGGCCGGGGGGAGGAGGCCTACTGGAGGAGCAGCTTGGCTTAGTGGAGAGAGCACAGGTTTGGGAGTCAGAAGAACCTGGGTTCTAATCCCGGCTCCACCATATTCATTCATTCATTCAATCGTATTTATTGAGCGCTTACTATGAGCAGAGCACTGTACTAAGCACTTGGGAAGTACAATTCGGCAACACCGGGCTCACAGTCTAGAAGGGGGAGACAGACAGCAAAGCAAAACAAGTAGACAGGCCTCACTACCATCAAGATAGATCAATAGAACCATAGATACATGGACATCATTAAAAAAATAAATAGAGCAATAAATATGTACAAATATACGCAAGTGCTGTGGGAAGGGGAAGTGGGTAGAGCAGAGGGAGGGAGTAGGGGCGATGGGGAGGGGGACGGGGTGGAGGGAAAGGGAGGACTCAGTCTGGGAGGGCCTCCTGGAGGAGGTGAGCTCTCAGTAGGGTTTTGAAGGGGGGAGGAGAGTTAGTTTGGTGGCTGTGAGGAGGGAGGACGTTCCAGGCCAGAGGTAGGATGTGGGCCAGGGGTCAGTGGCGGGACAGGCGAGAACGAGGCCCAGTGAGGAGGTTAGCACCAGAGGAGCAAAGTGTACGGGGTGGGCTGTAGGAGGAGAGAAGGGAGGTGAGGACATGTCTACTGTGTGACCTTGTTCAAGTCACTTCCCTTCTCTGGGCCTCAGTTACCTCATCTGTAAAATGCGGATTAAGATTGTGAGCCCCATGAGGGACAGGGACTGTGCCCAACCTGATTAACTTGTATCTACCCCAGTGCTTAGAACAGCGCTTGGCACATAGTAAATGCCACAGTTATTATCATTATCATCATTATTATTATTATTCTTGGGTAGCTAAGGCAGGTAGAATGCTGGACTGGCCACTTTCTCGATCAAGAGGCCTTCCCCAGTTGAGTCCTGGTTTCCCCGGCTCCCTGTCCCTTCTGCCTAGTCTATGAATTTGCATCCGTGTCCTCTGGACATGGTATTCGCCCCACCCTCAACCCCACAGCACTTGTGTCCGTGCCCGTCATTTACTCCGATTCCCCCTCTAGACTGTAAGCTCCTTATGGGCAAGGGAGTATGTCTACCAACTCTGCTGTTTTGTTCCCTCCCAAGCGTTTAGTATTCATTCATTCATTCATTCATTCAATAGTATTTATTGAGCACTTACTATGTGCAGAGCACTGTACTAAGTGCATGGAATGGACAATTAGGCAACAGATAGAGACAATCCCTGCCCAATGACGGGTTTACCGTCTAATAGGGGAGACAGACAAAAACAAGACAACATAATCACCATAAACAGAATCAAGGGGATGGACACCTCATTAACAAAATAAATACGGTAATAAAAATACATACAATAGAGCACAGCGCTGAGGGGAGGGGAAGGGAGAGGGGGAGGAGCAGAGGGAAAGGGGGCTTAGCTGGGGGGAGGTGAAGGGGGAAGGGGGAGAGAGCAGAGGGCAGAGGGGGAGCCGAGAGGGAGCAGAGGGAAAAGGGGAAGCTCAATCTGGAAAGGCCTTTTGGAGGAGGTGAGCTCTCAGTAGGGCTTTGAAGAGGGGAAGAGAGTTAGTTTGGCGGAGGTGAGGAGGGAGGGCGTTCCGGGACGGCGGGAGGACGTGGGCCAGGGGTCGACGGCGGGACAGGCGTGAATGGGGGACGGTGAGGAGGTGAGAGGCGGAGGAGCGGAGCGTGCGCGGTGGGCAGTAGAAGGAGAGAAGGGAGGTGAGGTAGGAGGGGGCGAGAGGATGGACGGCTTTGAAGCCAAGAGTGAAGAGTTTTTGTTTCGTGTGGAGGTTGATAGGCAACCACTGGAGGTTTTTAAGGAGGGGAGTGACAGGCCCCAGAGTGTTTCTGCAGGAAGGTGATCTGGGCAGCGGAGTGAAGTATGGACTGGAGCGGGGAGAGACGGGAGGAAGGGAGATCAGAGAGAAGGCTGACACGATAATCCAGCCGGGATAATATGAGAGCTTGGACCAGTACGGTAGCCGTTTGGGTGGAGAGGAAAGGGCGGATCTTGGCGATATTGTAATTTTTGTGTGATATTGATTAGTACAGTGCACTGAACCCAATAAGCGCTTAGTAAATGCCATTGATCGATTAATTGATTTCTGTGTTTCGAGCAGCAAACTTGATATCTTCGGTGAACTGGGTGCCAGCTGTGTGCAGAGCATTCTGCGGGGACATAACTGTGTGCAGAGCACTCTGCTGGGCTCCTACTGTGTGCAGAGCACTCTGCTAGGCCCTGACTGTGTGCAGAGCACTGAACTGGGCACTAATGAGACTAACTAGAAGAGCGTTCAATGAGTGTCCGTTGGGTGCGATCAATCCATCGAAGATATTTATTGAGGGCTGTGTGCAGAGCACTGTACTAAGCACTTGGGAGAGTACAATACGGCATTAAAAAGACAAAGGAAGGAAAAAGTCGGTGTGGGAAGGAAGGTGGCCCTGGGGGGGCGAGGAAAGGGGCAGGGAGAAACGAGTAGGGTGGGAGGGGGCCGTGATCTGGCCTGGCACGGCCTGTGGCCCGGGGGCCCGGGGCGCAGACACGAAGAGCCCCTCCTCCTGCTCTGCCCTGCCCGCAGATCTGCCTGAATCGTCGGTGCCAAAACGTCAGCGTGTTCGGGGTCTGGGCCTGCCTCGCCAAGTGCCACGGACGTGGGGTGAGTCTCCCCCCGCGCCCCTCTTCCTCGGCCTGGACCCCTGGACCGGACTCTCCCGGCCTCTCCCCCTCAGTCCCGGCCCGGGCCCCTCTCCCCTGGCTCGGGCCCCCACCGGAGCCCCACCCCACCCCCTCTGTGGTCATTCCCAGCCCCCAACCCCCTGACACACCCCCCAGCCCGCCCTGCACCGCCATCCCCACACCCCTTGCCCATCCTGAGAAGCAGCGTGGCCTGGTGGAAAGAGCCCGGGGCCTGGGAGTCGGTGGACCTAGGTTCTAATCCTGCCTCTGCCAGTTGCTTGCTGTGTGACCTTGGGCTAGTCATTTGACTTTTCTGTGCCTCAGTTTCCTCAACTGTAAAAAGGGGATTTAATCCTACCCCTTCCTACTTAAACTATGAGCCCCGTGTGGGACGGGGCTGTGTCCCACCTGATAAGCTTGTATTTACCCCTGCATTAGGTACAGTGCTTGACGCGCAGTAAGTGCTTAGCAAATACCATAAAAAAATAAACAAATAAACCTGGCCCAGCCCCTGGGTCACTTTGGTTAGCTGCAGCACCAGCCCCACAACACTTAATGTAAGTATCCTTACAACTTTCTCTTTCTCCTTTTTCTAATCTAATAAAAATGATAACTGTGGTATCTGTTAAGTGCTTAAGATGATCAGGTTCCACCTGGGACTCCCGGTCTCACTCAATTTCTCTGTGCCTCAGTTCCCCCATCTGTAAAATGGGGATTAAGACTGCAAGCCCCACGTGGGACATGGATGCTGTCCAACCTGATCGGTTCACCTCTACCGCATGCTTAGTACAGTGCCTGGCTCTTAGTAAGCGCTTAACAAATACCATTATAAAGTAAGCGGAAGAACAGGTAATGAATCCCCAATTTGCAGATGAGGGAACTGAGGCATGAAGAAATTAAATGACTTGCCCAGGTCACACAAGAGGTACGTAGTGGAGCTAGGATTAGAAGATTAGAGAAGCAGCGTGGCTCAATGGAAAGAGCCCGGGCTTGGGAGTCAGAGGTCATGGGTTCTAATCCCGGCTCCACCACTTGTCAGCTGTGTGACCTTGGGCAAGTCACTTCACTTCTCTGTGGCTCAGTGACCTCATCTGTAAAATGGGGGTGAAGACTGGGAGCCCCACATGGGACAACCTAATTCCCTTGTATCTACCCCAGCGCTTAGAACAGTGCTCGGCACATAGTAAGCACTTAACAAATACCAACATTATTATTATTATTAGACTCCAGGTCCTCCGACTCCCAGATCTATGCTCTTTCCCCCGTCCACATTACTTGAATGTCTGTCTCCCCGTCTAGACTGTAAGCTCATTGTGGGCAGGAAACGTGTCTACCGACTCCGTTGTATTTTCCCAAACACCCAGTTCGCTACTCTGCACACATTAAGCACTCTAAAAATCCCATTAATTGATCGATCGATTGATTGGCTCCACCCCCCAGCCCCCGCTCCTAGCCCCGCCGCCCTGGTTCGGCCTGAACCCTCACCCTCAGCCCTGCTCCCCGAGATCTCCCAGCAGGCTGCGGGCCGAGCGGGAACTAGAACCCGGGTCTCAGACTCCCCGCCCGGGATCCGCCACGAGGCCCCGCTTCCCCCCTGTGTCCGTGAGCTCAGTCGGTCGCCGCCTTCTCTCACTCCCTCTCTGTCGGGGTCCCAGGTCTGCAACAACCACCAGAACTGCCACTGTGAGGCCGAGTGGGCCCCCCCGTTCTGTGACGTCCCCGGCTTCGGCGGGAGCGTGGACAGCGGACCGGTCCGGCGGCCAGGTGAGGGAGTGAGCAACGGCGGCCGGGAGCGCACACGGGCCCGGGAGCTCCGTCGGACGGCCTGTCCGCCCGGGCTCAAGCTTCCGGACGGTCGACTAATCCATCGGTCAATGGGGGGTGTTTAATGAGCACTTATTCTGTGGCGAGCACTCTATGAGAAGGAGAAGCAGCGTGGTTCAGTGGAAAGAGCACGGGCTTTGGAGTCAGAGGTCATAGGTTCGAATCCCGGCTCTGCCACTTGTCAGCTGTGTGACTGTGGGCGAGTCACTTCACTTCTCCGTGCCTCAGTTCCCTCATCTGTAAAATGGGGATGAAGACTGTGAGCCCCACGTGGGACGACCTGATTCCCCTCTGTCTACCCCAGCGCTTAGAACAGTGCTCTGCACATAGTAAGCGCTTAACAAATACCAACATTATTATTATTATTACGATACACAATTCCTGCCCTCGAGGAGTCTTCTGCGTGTGCAGAGCACTATAGCGAGAACTTGGGAGAGTACAGTAGAGTTTGTAGACACCATCCCTGCCTTCGAGGAGCTTTTAGCATGAAGCGGCATGGCCTAGTGGAAAGAGCCGGGGACTGAGAGTCAGAGGACTTGGGTTCCAATCCTACCTCCTCCATGTACTTACTGTGTGACCTTGAGTAAGTCACTTCACTTCTCTGTGCCTCATTTCCCTCATCTGCAAAATGGGGATTCAGTACCCGTTCTCCCTCCTGTTTAGAGTGTGAGCCCCATGTGGGTCCTATCTCGTGTCTACCCCAGCACATAGCGCAGTGCTTGGGACATAGAGAAGCAGCGTGGCTCAGTGGAAAGAACACGGGCTTGAGAGTCAAAGGTCATGGGTTTGAATCCCGGCTCTGCCACTTGTCAGCTGTGTGACAGTGGGCAAGTCACTTAACTTCTCTGTGCTTCAGTTACCTCATCTGTAAAATGGGGATTAAGACTGTGAGCCTCACAGGGGACAACCTGATTACCCTGTATCTCCCCCAGCGCTGAGAACAGTGCTCTGCACATAGTAAGCGCTTAACAAATACCAACATAGCAAGCGCTTAACAAATACCACTTATAAGCTACAGTGTGTAGAGCACTATGCAGAGAGCTTGGGAGAATACAAGAGATGATAGACCTGATTCCTGCCCTCAAGGAATTTACAGTCTACTGCATCCAGATCAGGGTACCACTGGGAGAGTAAAATACAATCAAGGTGGTAGGCGTGATCCCTGCCCCCGAGGAGCTTCCAGTCTAGCAGGAGAGCCCAGGTGACAGGCAGACCCGAGCCGGACGACACCCCACAGGCTCCCTGATCATCTCCATCTTCGGGAAAAGAGACGAAGCCTCCCCCCTCTCCACTACCGGCCAGATTCCTGCCAGGGCCTTCCTGGACAGGAGATGGAAAAGCAGAGTCAAATTCTCTGTCCGTGACTCTCCCCCCGTGACCCGGCACAGACCATCCCGCGCCCCTGACTCTCTCCCAGAGACCCAGCACAGACTATTCCAAACGTGACTGTCCCCTCTCCATCCCTGTCCCTCCCCCGGTGACCCAGCAGGGACAGTCCACTACCCCCTGACTCTCCCCTCTCCATCTGTGTTTCTCCCCAGCGACCCAGCACAGACCACCCAACCCTCCTGACTCTCCCCTCTCCATCCCTGACCCTCCTCCAGTGACCCAGCATGGACTATCCACTAGAGAAGCAGCATGGCTGAGTCAAAGAGGCCCGAACTTGGGAGTCAGAGGTCGTGGGTTCTAATCCCGACTCTGCCACCTGTCGGCTGTGTGACTTTCATTCAATAGTATTTATTTATTGAGCGCTTACTATGTGCAGAGCACTGTACTAAATGCTTGGAATGAACAAGTCGGCAACTGATAGAGACGGTCCCTGCCCTTTGACGGGCTTACGGTCTAATCGGGGGAGACGGACAGACGAGAACGATGGCGATAAATAGAGTCGAGGGGAAGAACGTCTCGTAAAAACAACGGCAACTAAATAGAATCAAGTGACTTTGGGCAAGTCACTTCATTTCTCTGTGCCTCAGTTACCTCATCTGGAAAAAGGGGATGAAGACGGTGAGCCCCACGTGGGACAACCTGATTACCTTGTATCTACCCCAGCGCTTAGAACAGTGATCGGCACATAGTAAGCACTTAAGAAATACCATCATTATTATTATTACCCCCGGCTTTCCCCTTTCCATCCTTGACACTCCCCAGTGACCCAGCACGGATCATCCAACACCGCTGACTCTCCCCTCTCCATCCTTGACCCTCCCCCAGTGACCCAACATGTACCATACAACACGCCCAACTCTCCCAGTGACCCAGCACAGCCCATCCCACAGCCCTGACTCTCCCCTCTCCGCCTGCGGCTCCCCATCAGTATCCCAGCTTGAGAAGGATGGAGGCTTGGGCAGGATGTTCCTTCCTGCCTCGGTAGCCCGACAATCCTCACCCACATCCAGGTGACGTCATCTGAACGAGGAAAAGTTTGATGCTTCTCTCAGCGCCGTCTCTATTGTGTCCGAGGCCCCCGAAAATACTCCTTTTCCACCAGGGGTGATCGGGCGTCGATCAGTTTGTAATTGGGCAAACAGCGCCCGCCGGGACGTGAGGTGGAGAGTTGGTGGCTTGGCCGCTGTTTCCAAGGCAACGGACCGTCGGCCGCGCGGCTCCAGCAGAGCGAGGGGAGAGGGCCGGAAAGGGGGAGTTTTCCCTCAGCCAGCCCCTGCCTGGGAGCGTCCACAGGAATGCCCCTCCCGCCCCCTGCCCCCAGGACTCAGACACAGCCATGGTCCCGGGCACTGTGCTAAGCGCTGGAGTAGATACAAGGTAATGGGGTTGGGTGCATTCCCTGTCCTACATAGGGCTCACAGTCTTAATCGCCATTTTACAGATGAGGGAACTGAGGCTCAGAGAATAATAATAATATTTAAGTGCTTACTACGTGCCAGGTACTGTACTAAGCGCTGGGTTAGATACAAGGTAATAAGATTGGACACGGTCCCTGTCCCTCACAGGGCTCACGGTCTTAATCCCCATTTTGTAGATGAGGGAACGGAGGTGCAGAGAAGCCCAAGGTCACAAAGCAGACAAGTGGCAGAGCTGGGATTAGAACCCAAGTCCTTCTGACGTGCAGGTCTGTGCTGTGCTCTGCATAGACTAAGCATTTATAGAGAAGCAGCGTGGCATAATCAATCGTTCAATCAATCGACTAATCAGTTGTATTTATTGATTACTTCCAAGGTGCAGAGCCCTGTCCTCGGCCACTGCTGTGTGCAGAGCACTGTATTTTTTTTTATTAGTATTTATTAGGCACTTATTACGTGCCAAGCACTGGTGTAGATACCAGATAATCCAGGTTGGACACGGTCTCTGTCCCATATGGGGCTCACGGTCTAAGGGGGAGGGAGAATAGGTATTTAAGATGAGGAAACTGAAGCCCAGAGGACTAAAATGACTCGTCCAAGGTCACACAGCAGGCAAATGGTAAAGTCATCATTAAAACCCAGGTCCCCTGACACCTAGGCCTGGATGCTTTCCATCCTTCTCTAGACAGTAAGTTTGTTGTGGGCAGGGAATGTGTCTGTTATAATCTCCCAAGCATTTAGAACAGTGCTCGTCACACATTAAGCGCTCAATAAATACGATTAATTGATTGATTCATTCATTCTATGATTGATGAGGCCACACTGCTTCTCTATAAGCGCTTACTCTGTGCGGTGTACTGTTCTGAGTGCCTAATAATAATAATGATAATAATTATGGTATTCGTTAAGCACTTCCTATGTGCCAGGCACCGTTCTAAGCGCTGGGGTAGATACCCGGTAATCAGGTTGTCCCACATGGGGCTCACAATCTTAATCCCCGTTTTACAGATGAGGTCACTGAGGCACAGAGAAGTTAAGTGGCTTGCCCAAGGTCACGCAGCGGACAAGTGGCGGAGCCGGGATTAGAACCCACGACCTCTGACTCCCAAGGCCGGGCTCTTTCCACTGAGCCCCGCTGCTTCACAGTAGGCTGCTTCTGCCTACTGTGTGCAGAGCACTCTACTGTGCTCCCACTGGGTGCAGAGTGTTGAAGGCTCTACCGGGCACTTGGGAGAGGAAAATAGAGGGATGGGACACAGCCCCTTAACTGGAACAGTGCTCTGCATATAGTGAGCGCTCAATAAATAGCACTGATTGAGTGATTGATTGGAATGTGAAATCTCTCTGGAGCAGGGTCAGGCGCTTAAGCCAGGAGCGAGAGGTGAAAGAGAGGCCCAGGTGGTCCCTGCCAGGCAGTGGGGAGCGATCCGGGAAAAGGGGTAAATCGCCGGGTCGCGTCCCCGCCCCCGACGGATGCCCCCGGCTGACTGACGGACGGGTGGACAGATGGCCCCTCCGCCCCGGCCCCGGTGGGCGCCGGCGTTGACCCCTCCTGACGGCGGGCGGCGCGGGGGTCGTTGCAGATGGCGGCGGTCGGGCGCTGGGCCTGCTGGGGACCCTGCTGGGACTGGCGGCGGCGGGATCGGCGCTGTGGCTTCAGCGGAAGGCCGTGCTGAGAGTCCTGCTGGCTCGGGAGCGGCTCGCCGGCCGGAAGCTCAGGTGACGGGGACCCCCGCCTGCTCCCTCTCTCCGCTCTCCCCTGAGGGGCTGCCGCTCCGGCCCGGATTAGCTAAAGGGAAATGGAGCCGGATCCCCCCACAGGGCTTTGTTTTCATGCCTGGGGGAGTCTTTCTGGGGAGGAGTTTGGTCCCCAGTTTCCTTGGGATCGTCTCGGTGTCGGGGTGGCCCTGGGAACAAAGGTTAGCACGGAGTGTGGGGAGAGTTTGGTCGTCGCCCCAGTTTCCCGGGGATCGTCTCGGTGTCGGGGTGGCCCAGGGAACAAGGGTTAGCACAGAGTGTGAGGAGAGTTTGGTCGTCGCCCCAGTTTCCTTGGGATCGTCTCGGTGTCGGGGTGGCCCAGGGAACAGGTGTTAGCAGAGAGTGTGGGGAGAGTTTGGTCGTCGCCCCAGTTTCCCTGGGATCGTCTCGGTGTCGGGGTGGCCCAGGGAACAAGGGTAAAGCACAGAGTGTGGCGAGCCCCCATTCTTCATCCCCCTCACCCCTCTGGCCCCATGGGGAGGCCTCCCCTCCGGGGCCTTACTCCCAGGCCACGTCTCGCAAGGGCCAGTCTTCAGAGCGAAGCATCGTGGTGTAGTGGGTAGAGCCCGGCCCTGGGAGTCAGAAGGACCTGGGTTCTAATCCCACCTCTGCCTCTTGCCTGCTGCGTGTGACCTGGGGCAAGTCACTTCACTTCTCAGTGCCTCAGTGTCTCTCCTCTGTATAATGGGGATTAAGACCGTGAACCCCTCGTGGGACAGGGACTGTGCCCAACCGATTTGCTTGTATCCACCCCAGCCCTTAGTTCAGTGCCTGGCACATAGTAAAAACTTAAGAAATACCACAATTATCATTATCATTATCATTATTCCTGGCTGGGCTATTCAGAGAGATCATTTCACAGGCCAGCGGCTCCCAAAGCGGTAACACTTTGTTTTAACTTGCAGCTCCCCAGTCATTACCTCATCACCATCGTCATCATCCCAAATCAGTGTGAGATTTCTTAAGTCCATCTATGTGCCAAGCACTGTACAAAACCCTGTGGTACATGCTACATAATTAGGTTGGACAAGCCCCATCCTACACGGCTCAGTCTAAGCGGAAGGGAGAACGGGTTAGTAAATCCCCATTTTGCAGGTGAGGAAACTGAGAAAAGCCAAGTGACCTGCCCAAGTTCCCCCAGCAGGCAAATGACAATCAGGATTAGAACCCAGGTCCTACTACTCGCAGGCCCAGGCTCTTTCCACTAGACCGCGCTGCCCCTGATTGGTTTCCAAAAGGGCACAGGCCATAGAAGCCTCCATCCGAGCAGCTTCCCCTCTTGTTTCAGGCTCGGGGTCCCCACCCGGCCCCCCGCCCAGCCCCCCAACAGCTTGGAGCCGCCCCGGGACCACCCCCCGCTCCACCCTCAGACGCTGGTCCCAAGGCTGCTCCCCACGACCATCATCCAGCAGGTGGGTCATGAACGGATCAAGTCGGGGACAGCGTCAGCTCCTTGAGGGCCCGGGCTGGGCCCCCTGCTGCCGCCAGCTTCTCCCGAGCGCTCAGTACGGTGCTGCGCAATCAGGAGGCGATCGGTCCACGCCCCCGGTGGACCGACAGAAGAGGATGAGTATTTGCTGTCCCCGCTGGGCCTGGAGCTCCACGGTTACCAGTGACTCTGGGTTTTAGCTCCAAGGGAAAGAAGGCGGGAAAGGGGGAAGGGAGGGAGGGAAAAGTTGGAGGGAGGGAGGGAAGGAAGAGAAGGCTGAAAGGGTTGCCCAGAGGCAGAGGAATGCCCCCGTACCCCATGCCCCTCCACGGGTGCTGTGGTCTAGACTCCTCCTGGGGCGAACTGAGAACAAGCCGGGCTGGAACTTTGCTGAATGTCATTCACCTTTAGCAGTGTCCTCATTCTGCAGGTGAGGAGGGAGCTTTGCATGCGGTACACACCCAGTCCGGGGCTCTGCACTCGACAGACACCCAGTACGGCATTCTGCATCCGTTAGGCAACCCAGGACGGCCCTCTGCCCACGGCAGACACCCGGTCCAATGCTCTGCACCTGACAGGCGCCCAGTACATTGCTCTCCACGTGACAGACACCCATTACGGCCCTCTGCACACAACAGACACCCAGTCCAGCATTCCGCATGCAGTAGACATCCAGTCCAGGGTTCTGCACTCGACAGACACCCAGGACAGCACTCTACATCCCATAGGTGCCCCAGGACAGCCCTCTGCCCACAGAAGACACCCAGACAGGCACCCAGTACATCACTCTGCACCCACAGACACCCAGTACAACACTCTACACACAACAGACACCCAGGACAACACTCTGCGCACAATAATAATAATTATGGTATTTGTTATGCACTTAGTCTGTGACAAGCACTGTTCTAAACCCCGGAGTAGATACAAGGTGATCAGGTTGTCCCACGTGGGGCTCACAGTCTTAATCCCCATTTTGCAGATGAGGTAACTAAGACCTTGGCTTAGTGGAAAGGACATGGGCTTGGGAGTCAGAGGATGTGGATTCTAATCCCGGCTCCCCCACTTTCATTCATTCAATAGTATTTATTGAGCGCTTACTATGTGCAGAGCACTGTACTAAGCACTTGGAATGTACAGTTGTCTGCTCTGTGACCCTGGGCAGGCCACTTACCTTCTCTATGTCTCAGTTACCTCATCTGTAAAATGGGGATAAAGACTGGGAGCCCCACGTGGGACAACCTGATTATCTTACATCTACCCCAGCGCTTAGTACAATGCTTGGTACATAGTAAATGCTTAATAAATACCATGATTATTATTATTAAGTGGCTTGCCCAAGGTCATACAGCAGACAAATGGTGGAGCCGGCATTAGAACCCATGTCCTCTGACTCCCAAGTCCGCGCTCTTTCCACTAAACCATGCCAAGTTAACAACAGACACCCAGTCCAGCGCTCTGCACCCACCAACACCCAGTACAGAACTCTGCCTCCAGTAGCAGCCCAGTAACAACAATAATAATAATAATGTTGGTATTTGTTAAGCGCTTACTATGTGCCGAGCACTGTTCTGAGCGCTGGGGTAGATAGAAGTGATCAGGTTGTCCCCCGTGGGGCTCCCAGTCTTCATCCCCATTTTCCAGATGAGGTCACTGAGGCCCAGAGAAGTGAAGTGACGGGCCCAAAGTCACACAGCTGACAGGATTAGATTAGAACCCATGACCTCTGACTCCTAAGCCCGTGCTGTAGCCACTGAGCCTCGCAGTACTGTGCCGGACCACAGCCTCCCGGACAGGAGATTTCTGCCCCCCAACTTGCCACCCCAGCTTCCTTCTTCTCGGCTGCTGCTGCCCTTGACCCTCGTCTGAGGCAGAGCTGTGTCTGCCCGCAGAAAGGAGGCGTCGCAGGATTCCCGCCGCCTCAGCCCTTCCACGTGGGCAGCCCGGTGCGCCCTCCGGCCCCGGCCCCCGCCCCGCGTCCGGCTGCTCCACCTCCGCGGGCGCCGCCGAGCGCCCCAACCAGGCCGCCCCCAGCCTGCCCCCCGCCGCCACAGCCCCAGGTGAGTCCGCGCGGCCCCGGGCCGGCTCCATCCGTCAACCCATCCATCCCTGGGCCTCTCCCCGCTCCGGGCCTCCGAACCCTCCCATCACGGGCCTGGGAGTCAGAGGACCTGGGTTCTAATCCCAGCTCCGCCACTTGTCTGCCGTTTGACCTCGGACAAGCCGATCACCTTCTCCGGGCCTCGATCACCTCATCCGTCAAATGGGGGTTAAGATGGGGAGCCCCATCTGGGACGTGGACTGTGTCCAATCTGATGAGCGGGCATGGCTCAGCGGAAAGAACCCGGGCTTGGGAGTCAGAGGTCGTGGGTTCTAATCCCCGCTCCGGCACTTGTCGGCTGTGTGGCTTTGGGCAAGTCACTTCACTTCTCTGGGCCTCGGTTACCTCATCTGTAAAATGGGGATTGAGAATGTGAGCCCCATGTGGAACAACCTGATTACCTTGTATCTTCCTCCAGAGCTTAGAACAGTGTGTGGCACATAGTAAGCGCTTAACAAATGCCGTCGTTATTATCTATCCCAACACTTAGTAGTAAGATAGTAAGTGGCAGATAGTAAGCATTTAACAGATACCATAAAAATAAGAAGTTGAGAGGCTGGGGAATAATCATAACAGTGGTATTTGTTAAGCACTTACTATGTGCCAAGCGCCGTACTAAGTGCCGGGGTAGATACGAGGTAATCGGGTTGGGCACAGTCCGTGTCCCGCATAGGGCTTTCGGTCTTAATGCCCATTTTACAGATGAGGGAACTGAAGCCCAGAGAAGTGAAGTGACTCGTCCGAGGTCACACGGCAGACGAGTGGCGGAGCTGGGATCAGAATCCAGGCCCTTCTGATTCCCAGGCCTGTGCTCTGTCCACTAGACCACGGAGGGAGGGGTTTGAGCCCGGGTGAAGTCCGTTCAGGGCACGCCGGTGTTGTGGGCCGGAAGGGGCAGGGCATGGAGCCGGTGGTGTTGGCCATCGGCAGATGTTCCCGGAGGCCCGCGACGGGACATTTGTGCTCTGTTGCAGGAAACGCAGAAGCCCAACCCTCCCCAGAAGCCTCTGCCGGCCGACCCCCTGACCAAAGCTGCCCCGCTGACCCGGGCTTTAGGGACAATGCCGGTAAAGCAGGGTACTGGGCTGCCCATCACACCCGCGAGGTGAGTCTGTCGACCAAAAAAAAAAGCAGTGTGGCTTAGCGGAAAGAGCCCGGGCCTGGGAGTCTGAGGATCTGGGTTCTAATCCCAGCTCTGCCACTTGTCTGCCACGTGACCTTGGGCAAGACACTTCACATCTCTGGGCCTCCGTTTCCCCATCTGTAAAATGGGGATCGAATCCTACTCTTCTCTGATGGAGAAGTTGCTCTCCAGTGGAGAAGTAGCATGGAAATCGTGGGGAAGCCCAGTTTCTTTCTCCCTCATCCCAGCACTCCTCCTCCTCCTCCTCGTCTTTCTTCCCCCTGGCCCCTCTCCAGGTGGCCCCGGGGAAGCCATAGAAGAATGGATGGAGGCTTCCAGAGTTTTGGACTCTCCCAGAGTCATCTCATTCATTCAATAGTATTTACTTATTGAGCGCTTACTATGTGCAAAGCACTGTACTAAGCCCTTGGAATGGACAACTCGGCAACAGATAGAGACAATCCCTGCCCATTTACGGGCTTACAGTCTAATCGGGGGAGACAGACGAGAACAATAGCGATAAATAGAATCAAGAGGATGGACATCTCATTAACAAAATAAATAGGGTAATAAAAATATATACACATATTTTGTATATTATGTTAAAAAAATACACATATGTTTTTATGTGTGTATATATTTTTTATATATAAATATATACATATATTTTGTATATATGTAAAAATATATGCACATATATTTTTATGTGTGTGAATATATTTTATGTATATATAAATAGATACATATATTTAGTATATATGTAAAAATATGTACACATATATATCTCTTGGTTCCCACCTCCCGTTCAAGCGCACGGGGACTAGCAAGAGCACTCAAACGCAGCACCCCTAACCTTTGCTGAAGCCTCTGGGTAACACAAGCAACTGTGGCTGAACAAACGCGAGGGGCCGCAGCGATGCCTGCTGCGGCTATTCCTGCTGACCAGGTC
This sequence comes from Ornithorhynchus anatinus, assembly GCF_004115215.2. Classification (NCBI taxonomy): domain Eukaryota; kingdom Metazoa; phylum Chordata; class Mammalia; order Monotremata; family Ornithorhynchidae; genus Ornithorhynchus; species Ornithorhynchus anatinus. The sequence continues at coordinate 140,867,729 of NC_041730.1, forward strand.
CATCCCACCACCGCAGGCTGCATCCCTTCTCCCCAGGGAGCACGGGATGACCGGGCCAGGGAGTGCGGATGGCTCCGTGCATAACATCCCCACTGCTGCAAACACAATTCTCACGCCGATCTTGCCAGTGGTGGGACGCACCTCTCCCCTCTTCGCCGTTATTGTCTGAGCGATGCTCACTGAGCAGCCGTGGTCCGGACGAGGGGCTTGACCGCGTCTCGATGGGAACGGGGTGCCCCGGAGGTTAGGTGGGTCTATGGGCTCGATTCGTGTGGGAGACACGGATCAGTGAGGGCAAGAAACGTGTCTGTTTATTGTTATATCGTATTCTTCCAAGCGCTTAGTAGAGTGTTCTACGCACAGTAAGCGCTCAATAATGTCTTTTGAATGAACGGACGAGTGGAGGAACAGCAGAGGTTGGGGGCCGGGGAAGGGTCCTCAAAAAAGCCATGGATTGATTGCCTGATGAAAATAGACACGTGCATTTCTGGGAATTAAATCACTTCTTCCCTCCCTCCCTCTGTCTGCCGTCTGTTTCTCCGTTGCTTTGACGCAGGTCCACCCTCGGGCGCCTCCCGCGAGAGAGCAGGCCGGCCCCCGGGACGCCCTCCCAGTGACAGGAAGAGCTCGGAGCCCCCCGGTAGCCGTGAAAACAGAAGTTTGCCCTCTCCTGACCCCGCAGTGGGAGTCCCCTGTTTCTCTGGCTTCCTCGGGGAGGGGTCCCGTCTCGGGCTGCGCTCTAAGTCTCCTGGGCAGCTGCCCCTGGGTGCCGGGCCGAGGGGGGTCTGGCCTCTCGCTCAGTGTCCGGGGAAATGATTAATTTATGTTAATACTTGTTTGGGCGCGACGTCCGGCGTCGGGTCGGCGTGAAGCCCGGCGTACTGGCCGCTACCGTGTCGGTGAAGCCGGCCCCGTCCGCTCTGGGGACACCTGGACAGAACGCGGGTCGCCACCCGGTCCCAGGGCCGGCAGCCGACCGGGCAGGCTTCTCCGGGCTAGGTGTCCAGTCGGGTCCAAGCCCGGTTCACCTGACTCCCGCCCGGTTCTCCAGAAACCTGGTGCCCGTCTGCCCCGGGAGAGATGTACCGGAGGCGGCAGGAGCCAAGGATCTCCTGCCACTCTGCCCCACGGGCCTCTTTCCTAGAGGGATGAGGCCCACTCACTCTCTCCTAGCATTTCTGCGGGATATCTGCTCCTCCAGGATTTTTCCGGCCAGCTTCCAGCTCCAAGTCTGTCTCCTGCTGGGACGGATGAAGGTGCCTCAAGGCTGGAAGCGCGGGTCACCGTTAGACACCCTCTGCGTCTTTCTGTCTCTGAGAGCCACGGGACAGGAGGAAAAAACCTGCTTTCCCAGTGCCCGTTCCTTGTCCTCTGCCGGGGCCGGCTCCCGGCCCAAGGGGTCCGCAAGAAGCCGGGCTCGGCCCACGCTCCGGTCCGGGCCCGGGGAAGCTCCTTTTGGCCTCCGGGGACTTTCTCGTTGGGCCGTGTGGCCCGAGGCTGCTGGCGTTCCAGCTCTCCTCGCTGAGGTTTCTCCATTCTCCTTGTTCCCTCGCCTTTTCCCGGGAAGGAAAACTCTCCAGAAAGTCTCGGTTTCCTTCCCAGCAGACACAGCAGCTGTCGTCAGGCCCCCGGCCTCGGGGCCGCGGACGGACTAAGTGCGGATGGACCCGTCAGCGCCTCGGGGCCGCGGAGCCCCCTCAGCCCTTCTACCCCAGCTTGGGGGCTCCCGCGTTGCGGACTTTCCGCGCTTCTGCTTCGGATGTGCCAGGGGAAGGCTACCGGAGAAACCATGAATTAAACGTTGCCGGTCCGTCCGATTCGGTCAGGGGGTCGGCAGCCGAGCAGACGGTCCGGCAGGTGAGGGATCGGCCCCAGCAGACGTCACTGCTTCGAGGACCTGGGTACTAATTCCGACTCCTCCACTTGTCTTCTGTGAGACCTTGAGCATGTCACTTCTCTGTGCCTCAGTTACCTCATCTGTAAAATGGGGATTAAAACCGAGCCCCACGTGGGACAGGGACACTGTCCAATCTGATTAGCTTGTATCTTCCTCAGCGCTCAGTTCAGTGCTTGACACATAGTAAGCGCTCAAAGAATACCGTCATCATCGTTATCATCGATTCCCTCCCAGTCCTGCTCCCTGCCTTCTGGCATCCCAAACTGCTCCTCCAGCCCGTGCCAAGATGGAGCCCGAGACAGTTCCTCTCAATTCAGATGCCCCCGGCCTGGGGTGGTCCCCTAGCCCCTTCCCCACCCACAAGTCCCCGGAACCCCGGGCGGCCCAGTCTGGCCCGTGGTGGCAGGGGACGGCCGGGCTGGGCGATCCCCCCTGAATGAAGGGTCCGGAGTCAGGACGGGCCCCCGGCCATTCCCTGGACCCAACACGAGGGACCCCCCACCCCATCTTCACCCGCCCGGTCTCCCCGGCAGCAGCACTGACAGCTGGCTTTGCCCCCAGAGTGCCCGGGCCCTGAGCCACGCTCCCTCCTCCACTACAGCTGCCGTGCCCCCGGAGAGAGAGACGAGGGGGACCAGGTACAGCCATGGGGCTTCCGGGGAGCTCTCTGGGGTTTCCAGAAGCCACCCAGGCGTCCTGCTGATTCTGGTGCTTTCCTCTGGAGTTCTGATGACCCATTGAGAGAATGAGCCCCCCCCCCCAACCCCAGTCCCCGCAAAAGAGTGTTCCGCCAGGAAATGGGGGCCCCTGGCCTTCCTAGCATTATTTTTGGCCAGACCTGACACTTCTGAAGGAAGAGCGGGAGCTGAGCCTCTTGGAATGGGAGAAGGGCCACTGGGCCATGGACATTTTGCTGCCTTGCCCGATGAGGCCCTTGGCTGAGGGAGAGAGGGAGGAAGGAAGGAAGGCAGAAGGCTGGTGAGGAGCCAGGGGTCAGCACTAAGGTCGGGGCTAACTCAGGACCGGTCAGACAGGGACTGCTGAGATCTCTGTCGGGAAAAAGCGGGAATATCCATCCACCTGTGTTTACAGGCTGCAGGCCGAACTCTGGCCTGGGTACACTCAGGATGGGAGAAGTGAGTGTGCGTTTGTGTGTGTTTGGGGGGTGATGTGATACATTGCAGGCTCCATCCAGCTCAGGTGTGTTTGTGTGTGTTTGGGGAGTGTATGCAGGCTCTGGCCCAGTCCTTTCAGTGTGTGTGGGGATGTGGGGGGTGCAGGCCCCGGTCAGGCCCCCCTGTCGCTGGGTGTCTAGGGGCGTGAGGGTGTGTCGGTGGGGAGAGCCATTTCTGCGTCCTGGACTTAGCAGGCGGCGGGTGGGATAACTGGCTATCACACGGTGGGATCCCGTCCGGGGTTGCTAGGAGACACGGTAGGGGAGCGGGAGCTGGGGCAGGAGACGGAGCGGGAGCCAGAGCCGGAACCGGGCAGAGCGAATGCCTGCAGCGGGCACGTGAGGGACGACGTCACCCCGATCGACCCCAAGGGCACCGAGAGCTCTCAGTCCACCTCCCTCCCTAACTTTATCAGACGCGTCTTTCTCTCTCCTCCCTCCCCCCTCTCTCTTCTGGCTCCTCTCTATCCTCTCTTCTTTTGTTCCGTGGTATTTTTAGTGCTTAGTACAGTGCCTGGCACATAGTAAGCCCTTGACAGATACCATAATTGTTATTATTGTTGAGCACTCACTGTGTGCCATTCACTGTACTAAGCGCTGGGGTAGAGACAAGCTAATCAGTTTGGAGATAATCCATGTCCCAGAAGGGGCTCACAGTCTTAATCCCCATTTTACAGAGGAGGTAACTGGGGCCCAGAGATGTGATTTGCCCAAGGTCACCCAGCAGACAAATGGCGGAGGCAGGATTAGAACCCAGGTCCTTCTGACTCCAAGGCCTGTACTCTATCCAGTAGGCTGCCTGCTTCTTCTCTCTCCTATTTCCTATTCTCCGCTCTCCTCTCTCTCTCGATATCTCTCTCTCTCTCTCTCTCTCTCTTCCTCCCCCACACCCCTTAAGGCCACTGTTCTCTTGGATGGGCCAAACTGTAGCCTCTTGGTGACCAGACAAGCCCAGGACCACGGTAGGGATGTGTCCCGAATATCCGGGATCCCAACTGGCATGCCGGGGAGAGGAAAGGTCCCGGGACTTTGGTGTCAATCAATCAATAATCATTCAGCAGTACTGATCGATTGATTGTGGTGCACAGCACTCTCACTGAGCACTTGGGAGAGGACGGTACAGTCGGTAGACGAGATCCCTGCCCTGAGCTGACAGTCCACTGTGTGCAAAGCGCTGTACTAAGCACTTGGGAGAGTCCAGTAGGGTCGGTAGACACAATCCCTGTCCTTCAGGAGGTTGGAGAGGAGCTTGGAGTCTACTGTGTGCAGAGCACTGTACTGAGCACTTGGAAGAATACAATCCAGTTGATCGACACAATCCCCGTCCTCAAGGAGCTTGCAGTCTACTGTGTGCAAAGCATCGCACTGAACACTCGGGAGAGTCCAAAAGAGTTAGTATATGTGACCCCTGCCCTCGGGAAGCTTACAGTCTACCGTGTTCAGAGCACTGTACTAAGCACTGGGGAGGGTAGGCAGGATCCCCGCCCTCGAGGACCTGAAAGTCTACTGTGTGCTAAGCACTTGGGAGAGGACACTAGTTAGTAGACGTGATCCCTACCCTCAAAGAGTTTACAGTCTACTGTGTGCGGAGCACTTTGCTAAGCGCTCGGGAGAGTTCAAGAGGGGTAGTAGACAGGATCCCTGCCCTCAAGGAGCTTCCAGTCCTGTAGATCTAGAGCCTGGGCTTCGGAGTCAGAGGTCACGGGTTCGACTCCCGGCTCGGCCACTTGTCAGCTGTGTGACTATGGGCAAGTCACTTAACTTCTCTGTGCCTCAGTGACCTCGTCTGTAAAATGGGGATTAGCTGTGAGCCTCACGTGGGACAGCCTGATTCCCCTGTATCTACCCCAGCGTTTAGAACAGTGCTCTGCACATAGTCAGCGCTTAACAAATACCAACATTATTCGATCTAGGTTCGGGGGAGAGGCAGCTTCGGAAGGGCTCCCGGAAGGGTCCCGCCTGTTCGTCAGGGAAGAACCGCCATTGGCCGAGACCGCGGGGCAGGAGGACGGGGAGGCGGGGGCTCCCTTTGGGTCCGCCTCAGGGGAACGTGGGATTCCCGAGGCAGCCACCTTGGGCCCACCTCCAGAAGGACCCCGTCCTCTCCTGGGAGCTGCAGGACCCCCCCGCTCGCCCCCTCCCCTCCCCTGGACGGGGCCGGCAGTGGGGTCCGGCCCTCCGGCAGGGCCTCGAGGACCCCGTCCCCTCCCGCCGGGGCAGGGGCAGAAGCGCAGCGGCCAACAGCGTCTGTTTCGCTCTCTCTCTGGCCGGGCCCGGACAGAAGAGGCCACGCGTGCCTCCCCGAGGCTGGGTTGAGAGGCCACGACTCAGGAAGTGCTGTGGGCGCCTGGCTTTGGGGTCTCAAAACAAGGGTGGCGACCACCCAGGGGGAGAAGCCCGAGAAGCAGAAGTGGGTCACGGTCCAGCCCGCTCCTGGCCCAATAAATCCCAAGTAGGACCACACGATGGGGAGAGCGGGGACAGTGGCAGCCACGTCGAAGGGTTCTCCAGTGGCCGAAATCAGATTCGCAGAGGCATCCGGGAAACTCCCCACAGGCCTCCTGCTCCGGCCGCCCAGAAAATTCCTGTTGTGTCACCTTCTCGGGGCTCAGTCAATCGGTCGTATTTCTCGAGTGCTTACTCTATGCACTGTACTAAGCATTTGGGAGAGTACACGACCCTTCCCGGCCCACACTTTGGCCACCACCACAACAAATCGAAGGAGTCGGAAAGGGTAGTTTAATTACACCAAAACAAACATTTAGCTGAGCCTCCGGGCTCTCAGACAAGTAAAGCGAAGCAGAGCCAGAACAGGAAACTTCTTTTAGAAGCTCTTCGAGGCATGTTCCAGGATGATCGGAGGCCAGACGATGCCATTTCTCTCCGTCCTCGTAGCTCAGACTCTGAGAATGCGGCCACTGTCTCAAGGTGCGTTGCAATTTATCAGTCTAACTGGTCACAGACTGTTGAGCGGAGAAGCGTTTTGAGTTCCAGGAGGTCGATCGACAGCACGTTCGTGTTTAGTTTGCTCCTCCTGTTTCGAGAGGTGCAGCTTGCTCCCCCGCCCACCCGCCCATGCCCCGCTGTGCCCTGCTACGCTCCGGTCGGTGCCTTCGGTGCCCACGTCTGGGTTGACCTCGCGGCCTCTCTGCTGCCCCAGCAGAAGCAGGTGGTGGCCGCCGGACCTTACGCTGAACGAACAATAAACCTGTAGCCGCGCAGGGCTGGTTACGTTTTTGGTGTCGGGACGGAGGGCATCCAGGAAGGGCGGGAGGGACGGGAGGAAGGGAGAGGTCGTGGCCAGAGCCATCCACGCGTGTGAGCCTCGCCTGGCCTCGGCGCGCCCTCCTCTCCCCCTTCCCCGGGGGCGTCGGTCCATGTGGGAGGCGGAGGTGGACGAGCCGGGGGGCAGCGATGTTTTAAGCGGGGAGAAATGGGCCAGAGCCGACTTCCAGCAGGGGAGTGCTTCTGTCGGGAAAGGCCGGCAAAGGAGCGGACGTGGCTTGGGGACTTTGGGGCGCAAAGGCTGGATGGGCCAGGCTTCAGCGGCTCCGCTGCTGAGCCACTGGATTGTGATCATCCCCACCCGGTGACGTGGTCGCTGCCATCCTCGGGCCGGGGCAAGACAAAGCAACAGGCCCTGACCCCGACCCCGACCGCACCCCCGCCCCCGATCCTGGCCCCGGCCCTACCCTGAAGACCAAAGCCTCACTTTAGTCACGCTGAGGAGAGGTCAGAATGGTGAGCCAGACCGACCCCACCGCTCCCCACCGCGGCGGCCACGTGCAGATGGAGCCACGGGGAGGAGACCTCAGCCGGAAACTCGGGAGGGGAAGAGTCTCGGGCCCCCAGGTACTGTTGGGGCGGGGAGGGGGGTGGAGCGAGCGCCTAAATATCCATATTCCTGCCTCACGCCGCCGTGGGGCTCCCGGGTCAGGAAGGCCCTGAGCGAGTCGGTCAGTGACAGGACTGGCAGTCACGGGGCCTGCAGTGACATGGCCGGGGTCACAGGCCGGCAGCGACAGGGCCGGGGCCACAGGGTTGGGCGGGGCCGGAGCCAGTAGTCACGGCTGGTGGTCACGGGGCCAGGGTCACAGGGTCACAGCTGGCGGTTACGGGGTTGGCACTCAGGGGCCAGCAGTGATAGGACTAGCGGGCATGAGGCCAGTGGTGGTGGGGTCGGCGGGCCGGGGCCAGGCCCAGCGAATTCGGTCAGTGGCAGAAGTGAAGCGTCCAGGGCACTGGGCAGACAGCAGGGTTTGCAAGCGGCACATGGCAGCACATGGGGTGGGACGGGGCAGGGCGGCGGGGGGACGGGGCAGAGGTGGGGGCGGGGCGCGGGGCGCGGGGCGGGCGGAACGTCCGAGGCTGAGGAGGACCCAGGCGGGTGAGGCCAGAGGCTCGCGGGGCCCCCTCGGACCCGGCCTGGGCTCAGGAAGCAGGCGGCTTCTTGGTCCCGGGGCCCTGCTTCCGTTCCTCCAGCAAGGCCACCAGGCTCTAGGGGAGGAAATGGGGCTTTCAGCGGGCATCCCGCGAAACCCCCTTGTCATTCTCCTCATGCTCTCCCCAAAACTCACCCCCGCACTCTCCCCGGTGCTTTCCCCCCGATTTTCCCCAGCACACTCCCCCATGGTCTCCCCGTGGCTCTCCCCGCTCAGATCCGCTGGTCTGTCTTGGCACATGCTGGCCGCCAAGGCGAGCGCCACGAGCCGGGGAAAGGTGGGGAGCCGGAGGATGGCCACCGCGGCTGGCTCGGGGCGCAGATAAAGCACAAATCCTCCTGATGGGGGGCAGTCGGGAGCGTGACCCTCCCTCCCCAGATAAACGACCCCCCCAGAATTGGCTGTGGAGACGCGGGAGGGCGATTCCCAAACCTCTCTGCCGAAAACTCTGGCCATCTGCAGGACGCTCTTGCCGAACTGGGAGAGAGAGTGGCCACGGTGACCGGGGTCTCCCCGCCGGCACCCCTCCTCCATCCCCCCTCCCCGGCCACCCAGCCCACCTCCCCGGGTGTCTCGGCCGGCCGGGGTCACCTCATTAGTCACGTTGGGGTCAGCCCCTTTGTCCAGCAGGAGTTGAACCAACTCTTCGTGGTTGTTGAGGACGGCCACCTGTGGGGGATGGCGGACGGTGCCCGGGCTCTACAAGCCGGCGGCGGGCGGCGGGGCGGGACCCTCCACCCCCTCCACCACTGTTGCCCGTACCTGCAGACGCCCCCTCCATCACCTCTGCCAACCCCTCCACCACCCCCTCGATGGTCTACCACCCCTGGGGTCCCCCTATTTTTTAATGGTTTTTGTTAAGTGCTTACTCTGTGCCAGGCACTGTACTAAGCACTGGGGTAGGTATAGGTTGGGCACAATCCCTGTCCCACGTGGGGCTCACAATCTTAACCTCTATTTTACATATAAGATAATTGAGAATAATAATAATTATGATATTTGTTAAGTGCTTACTATGCACCAATAATAATAATAATAATGTTGGTATTTGTTAAGCGCTTACTATGTGCAGAGCGCTGTTCTAAGCACTGGGGTAGATACAGGGTCATCAGGTTGTCCCACGTGAGGCTCACGGTCTTACTCCCCATTTTACAGACGAGGTAACTGAGGCCCAGAGAAGTGAAGTGGCTTGCCCACAGTCACACAGCTGACAAGTGGCAGAGCCGGGATTGGAACCCATGACCTCTGACTCCAAAGCCCGTGCCCTTTCCTCTGAGCACTGTTCTAAGCGCTGGGGTAGATACCGGCTCTTCGGGTTGTCCCACGTGCGGCTCACAGTCTTAATCCTTAATCCCCATTTTGCAGGTGAGGGAACCGAGGCACAGGGTAAGCTAAGCGGCTTGCCCAAGGTCACACAGCAGATCACTGGCGGAGCCGGGATTAGAACCCGGGTCCTCTCGACTCCCACCCAGGCTCTCTCTACCTGGCCGCGCATCACCCCCTCCATCCCCTCCGCCTCCACCGTCCAGTCCACCACCACCACCACCATCCCCTCCTCCTACCACCCCTCCATCGCCGCCCCCCGCCCCCAGGAAACGTCCCCTCGAGAAGAGGAGGAGGAGGAGGAGGAGCGGCTTCCCTGCAGGGTCCCAGGAGGGAGCCGCCCGTGGGACCTACCATCAGGGGCGTCTTCCCGTCTTTGTCCCTCACGTTGACGTCGGCTCCCGCCTCGATCAGCAGCGAGGCCACGTCCCTGTGGCCCGAGACGGCCGACACCCTCATCAGCGGGCTCCACCCGGACACGGCGTCCAACACGTTCACCTGCCGTCCGGAGAGGCAGAGGGTGGGGCCCGCGACCCAGCTCCGGGCCTCCGCCGTCGGCTCTTCCGGGGCTGGGACGGAGCGGTCCCGCGGGCTGTAGCGCTCTCTCGAGTGCTCAGCACAGCAATAGACCGTCAGCTCCTTGAGGGCAGGAATCGGGTCCACTAACCCGACTGTACTCTCCCAAGTGCTCAGGACAGTGCTCTGCACACACTAGACCGCCAGCTCCTTGAGGGCAGGCGTCGGATCTACTAACGCTACTGCACTCTCCCAAGCGTTGGGTACGGCGCTCTGCCCTCAGTAGACTGTCAGCTCCTCAAGGGCAGGGATCATGTCTACTAATTATTGTACGTTCTTATGGGCTCCATAATAATAATAATAATTTTGGTATTTGTTTAGCTCTACGTGCCAGGCGCTGTACTAAGCATTGGGATAGATACAAGCTCGGGTCAGTCACAGTCCCCGTCCCACATGGAGCTCACAGTCTTAATCCCCATTGTACGGTTGAGATAACTGAGGCACAGAGAAGTGAAGTGACTTGCCCAAAGTCACACAGCGGACAAGTGGTGGAGTCAGGATTAGAACTCAGGGCCTCTGTCTCCCTAGCCTGTGCTCTCGCCACTAGGCCATGCTACCTCTCTCAGTACCGTGCCCGGCACACAGTAAGGGCCCGACAAACACCACTGACCGATGGATTGTGACCGATGGATTGTGACCGATGGATTGATGAGGCGAGGCTTGAGACCAGCCTTCCTTTCCATCACACGTGTAGTAATAATAATAATCATGGTACTTGTGAAGTGCTTACTATGTGCCAAGCTCTGAGGTAGATACAAGTTAATGATGTTGGACACCGTCCATACGGGGCTGACACTTTTAGTATAGCAGCGGGCACATAGTAAGCGCTAAACAAATTCCATTATTACTGTGATTACTATTCCCACCATCCAAGCTGCCCCTCTGCGGGACCGGAGTCCAGCCGCCTCCCGGTCAGTCAATCGTATTTATAAATTTATACTGAATCGTACTTACTTACTGTATGCAGAGCACTGTACTGAGCGCTCAGGAGAGTACCATAGAATTATATAGCAGACATTCCCTGCCCACATTACAGTCTAGAGGGGGAGACAGACATTAATAGAAATAAATGAATGAGAGATATGGACGTAAGTGATGTGGGGCTGGGAGTGGGGGGTGAACAAAGGGAGAATGTCAGGGTGATGCAGATTGGAGTAGAAGAAAAGAGAAGAAGGTTTAGTCGGGGAAGGTCTCGCTTTGCCCACAGTAAGTGCTCAACAAAGACGATTGAATGGATGAATGAATGAATGAATGAATGAATGAATGAATGAATGAATGAATGAGGAGATGGGTCTTCAAGAAGGCTTCGAGTAGGGGAGAGTAACTGTCTGACGGATTTGAGGAGGGAGGACGTTCCGGGCCGGAGCCAGGACGCGGGCGACAGGTCAGCGACGAGATAGACGAGATGGAGGTAGAGTGAGAAGGTTGGCATTTGAGGAGCGAGGTGTGCGGGCTGGGTTAGAGAAGAAGAAAAATGAGGCGAGGTAGGAGGGAGTGAGTTGATTGAGTTCTTCAAAGTCAATGGTGAGGAGTCTGTTTGATGTGGCGGTGGATGGGCAACCACTGGAGATCCTGAGGAGTGGGGAAACATGGCCTGAACGTTTCTGTAGAAAAATGACCCGGGCAGCGGAGTGAAGCACGGACTGGAGCGGGGAGAGACAGAAGGCAGCCGAGCGGGAAGATCAGCCGAGAGACCCCCCCTTCCCGGGACCAGAAGCGCTCGCCAAGGCAGCTGCCCCAGACTGTCCCGAGCCCAGGCCGGGAAGGGGGACTCCGGGGAATGCTTTGTCTCCCCCGTCTGCTCCCGAACCGCTCTGGCTTGGACTCCCCGATACTGCCACCATCCCGCGGCCAGGTGGCTTAGAAACCCAAGAAGCTCGGGGAGATTGCGGGGTGGACCGTTGCTGCTGACCGGCTCCTGGAGGAGAGAGTCCATCTCCCTCTCCAGGCCGGAAGCTCCTGGTGGGCAGGGAATATATCTACGAACTCTGCGGTACTGTACTCCTCCAAGCTCTTAGTATAGTCCTCTGTACACAGTAAATGCTCAATAAATACCACGTTTGAGTGCTCGCCCCAACTCCTTCCCCCATTTTTTTATATGGTATTTAATAATAATAATAATAATGGTGTTTATTAAGCGCTCACTATGTACCAAGCACTGTTCTAAGCGCTGGGGTAGCGACAACCTGATCACCCTGTATCTACCCCAGTGCTTAGAACAGTGCTCTGCACACAGTAAGCGCTTAACAAATACCAACATTATTATTATCTTATTATTACAAGGTAGTCAGGTTGTCCCATGTGAGGCTCACAGTCTTGATCCCCATTTTCCAGATGAGGGAACTGAGGCACAGAGAAGCGACTTGCCCAAAGTCACACGGCTGACAGGTGGCGGAGCCGGGATTAATAATAATAATAATAATAATGTTGGTATTTGTTAAGCGCTTACTATGTGCCGAGCACCGTTCTAAGCGCTGGGGTAGACACAGGGGAATCAGGTCGTCCCACGTGGGGCTCACAGTCTTAATCCCCATTTTACAGATGAGGTAACTGAGGCACCGAGAAGTTAAGTGACTTGCCCAAAGTCACACAGCTGACAAGTGGTAGAGCCGGGGTTCGAACCCATGACCTCTGACTCCTAAGCCCGGGCTCTTTCCACTGAGCCACGCTGCTTTTTGTATTTATTGCCAGGCAGTTGCCTGTCCCCTGAGGTCAGGTGTGCAATCCTAGAAGCCCCCGGGGCCAGGAAAGTGCCCTTAGCCTTTCCCCCCGCTCCCTCCACCCTTGTGGGCAGGGAATGTGTCTGCTCTTGTTCTGCTGTACTCTCCCAAATGCTTGGTATAATGGTCTGCGCACAGTAAGTGCTCATTAAAGATAATTGACCGACTGACTCCCGGGAGAGTCCGGTCGGCGGGGCGGCCCCCTCTCCCGGGGTGACCCCGGAGGGCTGGAGTGACCTCAGTCTCAACCCGGACTCCCTCCCTCACACGGCGGCCCACCCAACCCAAGACGCGAACCATCTGCTCCGGCTCTCGGAGAGAATTCTGACGACGTTTCCAGCAGGCCCTCGGCCTCCAGACACGCCGCTGACCTTGGGACCTGGACTTTGGAACTCGGGGAAGCAGCGTGGCCTAGTGGATCGAGCACGGGCCTGGAAGTTAATAGGACCTGGGCTCTGATCCCGGCTCCACCACTTATCTGCTGGGTGACCTTGGGCAAGTCACTGCATTTTTCTGTGCCTCAGTTGCCTCATCTGTAAAATGGGGATGAAGACTGTGCGCGCCACGTGGGACAGGGATTTTGTCCAATCTGCTTATCTACCCCAGAGTTTAGAACAGGGCTTGACACATAGTAAGCGCTTAGCAAATAGCATTGGAAGTCCAGGTCACCTGTTTCATTTCCTGGGCCTCACGGGGGTCTGGTTTCCTCCGACGGAGGGACCCCTCCTACCCCAAGGACCCCAATCCTGACCTTCCCGGCCCAGAGTGGTCCTTCGACTGCCATGCAACTTGGACCCAAAGCATCCAGGCCCCTTCTCTGCCGCGAATGTGACGGACCTCAAGCCCCCTCTGCCAGCCCCCGGGGCCGGAAGGGGCCTGGGAGGTCCCGGGGGGTCCTGGAAAATCCTGGGGAACCGTGGGGGGGGGGGAGCCTAGTTCACTGGCTCTACAGCTCCGCTCTTGCTCGCTAAATTGAATTTGGGCCTCTCAAGAGCATGAAACTGCAAGCAGCCAAACGTGCTTGGCTCCAGGTAACTGAGGTTAAGGGTAATAGTGCTGAGTTCTCAACGAAATAATAATAATCACAATAATTACGGTATTTGTTCAGCGCTTTCTACGTGCCGGGCACTGTACTAAACGGTGGGGTGGATACAAGCAAATCGGATTGGACACAGTCCCTTGTCCCACGTGGAACTCGCAGCCTCAATTCCCATTTTCCGGATGAAGTAACCGAGGCACAGAGAAGTTAAGTGACTTGCCCAAGTGGTGGAGCTGGGATTGGAACCCATGGCCGTCTGACTCCCAGGCCCGTGCTCTATCCACTCGGCCATGCTGCAGCAGGCTCCCAGTCAGGAAGCGTGGCTTTTAATCTCCAGAAATGTCAAAGCCAACCAGGAATAATCCAGTCACCAAGGATGTGTCCCTTCTTCCCTGTGGGGCGGAGGGGAGGGCCTTTCCTCCTCCTGGGGGTCATCGCCTCCCACCTCACCCCTTCGACTCAACCCACGGGGGGAGACGATCCAGATTTCTCGCCCGAGAGAAAGGGGGTTGCGGGGAATCTCTGGAGGATGCTAGTGGACCAAACCCACCCACCCAGCCTGCATCGGAGGACCCCCACGGCCCTCGCCGACACCCCTCCTGTCACGAGACGGGGCTACCAAATCAAGATGGTGCCACAGTCCCTGCCAGCACAAGGTGGAAACCACTGGTTCCAAGAAAATGGGTCCATCCATCAAGAGTATTTACTGAGCCCCGACTGAGGGTCAAGCCCTGTACTGAGCACTTGGGAGACTACAGCAGTGTGAGCCACATGTTTCGCGCCCTCACCTAGGTCGCAGTTCGATCGGGGAGGCCGACGGATGATGCGAGGGAAGTTTCCATACCTTGCAGCCATCCTGAAGCATCCATTCGATGACGTGGCAGTGGCCCCCGTCTGCCGCCCAGTGCAAGGCCGTACACCCGCCGAGATCTCGGGCCTCCCAGGACGCGCCGTGGGCTCTCAGATACTGAACGATGTCCAGGTGTCCGGAATAACAAGCGAGCATCAGGCTGAAACGTAATAAATAATAATTGCGGTACTTCTCAAACGCTTACAACGTGCCAGGCACTGTTCTAAGTGCCGGAGTAGATACAAGGAAATACGGCTGGACACAGTCCTTGCCCCACGTGGGGCTCACAGTCTCAATCCCCATTTTAAAGAGGAGGTCACCGAGGCACAGAGAAGTGAAGTGACATGTTCAAGGTCACACAGCAGACGAGTGGCGGAGATGGAACTCGAACCCATGACCACCCGCAACATCTGGAAACGTCTGCAAGAGCAAGCGTTTGGCTACAGTGGCAGAGAGGAAGTCGCTTCAGTCCTCTGGCCTTCAGTGACCGCCTCTGTAAAAGGAGCTCTCCTACTGAGAGCTCACCTCCTCCAAGAGGCCTTCCCAGACTGAGCTTCCCCTTTTCCTTCTGCTGCCTCTCTGCCCCCCTCTTCACCTCCCCTCAGCTAAGCCCCCTTTCCCCCCCCTTTCCCCCTGCTCCTCCCCCTCTCCCTTCCCCTCCCCTCAGCACTGTGCTCATTTGTCTATATTTTTATTACCCTATTAATTTTGTTAATGAGATGTCCATCCCCTTGATTCTATTTATTGCTACTGTTTTTGTCTGACTCCCCCCGATCAGACCGTAAGCCCGTCAATGGGCAGGGATTGTCCCTATCTGTTGCCGAATTGTACATTCCAAGCGCTTAGTACAGTGCTCTGCACATAGTAAGCGCTCAATAAATACTATTGAATGAATGAATAAAATGGGGAGTGCGACTGTGAGCCCCATGTGACACATGGACCGTGTCCAACCCAATTTGCCTGTATCCACCCCACCACTTAATAGAGTGCCTGGCCCATAGCAAGTGTTTAACAAATATCGTAATTGTTTACGGCGCCGTATCTGTTGCGGTGGGGAAATCCATTTGCGTTCTTGATGGAAAATGTAAATGGGAGCAGTCTCTTAAGTCTGACTGATCCCGGGGAAAGGAAGCCACTGCAGAGGAACACCCTTACTGTGCTCAGTCAGTCAATCGAAGGAATGTAGTGAGCGCTTACTGTGTGCGGTGCACTGTATTCAGCGCTTGAGAGAATACAATACCATAGAATAATAATAATAATAATATTATAATTTTGGTATCTGTTAAGTGCTTACTCTGTGCTGAGCACTGTTCTAAGAGCTGGGGGAGATGCAGGGTAATGAGGTTGGCCCACGTGAGGCTCACAGTCTTCATCCCCATCTTACAGAAGAGGGAACTGAGGCCCAGAGAAGTGAAGTGACTCGCCCACAGTCACACAGCTGACGAGTGGCAGGGCTGGGATTCGAACCCAGGACCTTCTGACTCCCAGGCCCGGGCTCTATCCACGACTAGCCACGTGCTACTTCTGAACCAGCGAGGACTTCTCTTCCCTTTGACACGAGCCAGGATGGAATTCCCTTCGAGAAGAATGGCAGCCAAGAAGCCCGGGATAAATGATGATGTTGGTATTTTTTAAGCACTTACTCTGTGCCAAGCACTGTTCTAAGCGCTGGGGGGGAATACAAGGTAATCGGGTTGTCCCATGTAGGGCTCACAGTCTTCATCCCCATTTTACAGATGAGGGAACTGAGGCCCAGAGAAGTGACTTGCCCAAAGTCACACAGCTGACAGGGGGCGGAGCCGGGATTAGAACCCATGACCTTTGACTCCTAAACCCGGGCTCTTTCCACTGAGCCACGCTGCTTCTGATGTCTGCCTCCCCCTCTAGACTTGTATACTGGTTGTCGGCAGGGAACGTGTCTGTTTCTTGTCGAAGCGTACTCTCCCATTGACAGTGTATAGATCCAGCGGGGCTCAGTGGAAAGAGCCCGGGCTTGGGAGTCAGAGGTCATGGGATCGAATCCCGGTCCTGCCACTTGTCAGCTGTGTGACTGCGGGCGAGTCACTTCATTTCTCTGGGCCTCAGTGACCTCATCTGGAAAATGGGGATGAAGACTGTGAGCCTCACGTGGGACAACCTGATTACCCTGTATCTACCCCAGCGCTTAGAACAGTGCTCTGCACATAGTAAGCGCTTAACAAATACCAACGTTATTATTATTATTATCCAAAAGGTGGACAGTGAAAAAACAGAATAGAAAGAGCATCGATTCATTTGAAATGTGGTATTAGAGAAAGCTTTTGCGAATAATAATTATAATGATGGCATTTGTTAAGCGCTTACTATGTGCAAAGCACTGTTCGAAGCACTGGGGGGAGGGATATAAGGTGATCAGCTTATCCCATGCAGGGCTTACGGTCTTCATCCCCATTTTACAGATGAGGTAACTGAGGCCCAGAGAAGTGAAGTGACTTGCCCAAAGTCACACGGCTGACAGGTGGCAGGGCCGGAATTAGAACCCACGACCTCTGACTCCCAAGCCCGGGCTCTTTCCACTGAGCCCCGCTGCTTCTCTCTGTGTGCAGTCTCTACACCGTGCACTGCCCGAAAAACAAACAAATGGATTTGGGAGCAAATTAAACCAAAAGTGGTGTTCGAAGGCCAAATGACTCGACTTAGATTAGCATGTTTCGGACACTTAATCAGGAAGACTGATTCTCTGGAGGAGACAATAATGCTAGGAAAAGTCCAGGGAAAACGTGAAAGAGGCAGACGGGCAGCTAGATGGATAGAGACCTTAACAGCGATAATGGAAGAATCCTTAGAAAGGTTTCCGTTTCTGGCAGAAGACAGGACGTTCTGGAGAAAACATATCCGTAGAGTCACTATGAATCGGAAACGACTTGACGGCACTTGATAATAACCTTGGTATTCGTTAAGCGCTTACTATGTGCCGAGCACCGTTCTAAGCGCTGGGGGATACAAGGTGATCAGGTTGTCCCACGTGGGGCTCATGATCAATCCCCATTTTACAGATGAGGTAACTGAGGCACAGAGAAGTGAAGTGACTTGCCCAAAGTCACACAGCTGGCAAGTGGCGGAGCCGGGATTCGATCCCATGACTTGATAATAATAATAAAACTCTCCCAGGCGCTTAGTACAGTGACCACAGGCAAGTCACTTCAATTCTGTGTGGCTCAGTTCCCTCATCTGTAAAATGGGGATTAAAAGTGTCAGCCCCGCATGGGACAACCCGATTATCCTGGATCTACCGCAGTGCTCGGAACAGTGCTTGGCGTATAGGAAGCGCTTAACAAATCCCATCGTTATTATTATTATTATTACAGTGCTCTGCACACAGTAAGCGCTCAATAAATACAGGTGCCTGGGCACCTAAACTTGCTGGGGGAGGGGGAGGAGGACCAGGAGGAAGAAGGGGCGTCCTGGGCACCTGTCCTTGCCGCTGCTGTTCCTCCCAGACACGTCCGTCCCATTCTGAACCAGGATCTTCACGAGGCTGTGAGGGAGACGACATCGGGCCAACGCTGGAGAGCCGCGACACCCTGCCGGGGTGGGGGGTGAGGGCCGGGGGCCCGGAGGGCCAGGGATGGAGCTGCCCGGGGGAGGGGTCAAAGGGCACGGGGTGGGGACATCAGGGTGGGACCAGGGGGCAGGGGCAGGTAGGCCTGTCGGGCCGGAGCTCGGTCCCGCCGTTGCGGCCGGCCCGGGGTGGGGCCGGGGTTCGGGGGATGGGGCTGGGGGGCCGGGGAGGGGGGCCGGAGGTCGGGGGGCAGGGCCGGGGTAGGCTCTCCGGTCCCCCAGCCGAGGCCAGTCGGCCGAGGTGTCCACACCTGGTGAATCCCTTCTGCGCCGCGACCATGAGGGCGGTGAACCCCAGCCGGTTAGGGGCGTCCACTGGAACGTGCCTGGTGGGAGAGGACGGGGGGGGGGGGGGCCGGGCCGACCACGGGGCATGGGGAGCCGAGGTCCGAGGGGACCGTGGGGCAGGGGCAGGAGCGGGCCGGGAGGAGCAGGGGGCCGGGGGGAGCCGGGGCCCGGTGGGACCACACTGGCCAGTGTGGACGGTGGGGCTAGGGCAAGCCTGGAGCTGGAGGGACCTCGGGGGAGGGCAAGCTGGGGTGGCCCCAGGGGCGCGGGGACGTCATCTCACCGTCCCTGGAGGACACGGACGAGCAGCTCCTCGTCGTTCATGGTGACGGCGCGGTGCAGGTGCTCGCTGCTCAGCGGCTCCCCTGGGACCCGGGACGGGAGCGGCGTCACCAGGCCCGAGCGGGGCAGGGGCTGGGGAGAGCTGGGGGCGGTGCGCCGCGGGGAGGGCGGCCGGGCTCCGCGGGGTCGTCTCCCCACTCCCCTCCCCTCCCCTTCTCCACTGGGGCAGGGGCCCGACCGCGGCCTGCGGCCTGCGGCCTCCTCCATCCACTGAGGGGCCCGGCCGGACCGCACGACGCCTCCCCAGTCCCGGACGCCCGCTTGGCACCTCGGCGGTGACCCTTCCCTCGGGCCTAGCCGTCTTTGCCATCTCTGGGAGGAGTTGGAGCCGCTCCGAGACCACCTTCCCCACGGTAGTGAACACTCTAGAGATCAGCGGGAGCGAGGGCAGACTCCCCGCTGTCCTGAACGCTCAGGAGAGGTCAGCGGGAGCCGAGGCAGAGTCCCCACGGGACGGAGAGCTTGGGAGAGGTCAGCGGGAGCAAAGGTGGAGTCGACGCTATACTGAACGCTCGGGAGAGGTCAGCGGGAGCAAAGGCGGAGTTCCCAGGCGCCCAGCCCTCCCGGTCTACGTACCCGGCTCTGGGTTCCGGGGAGGAGGCAGGGAGGCCGGGAGACTTTGAAGGGAAGGAGAGGAGGCGATCACGAACAGGGAGGCCCGGGCAGGCCGGAGAGGAGGCCGGGAGGCAGACACAGATGGGCAGGAGGGAAGGCAGGCAGATAGGCAAGGAGGTCGGAAGGGAGGCAGATATAGATGGGCAGGCCCAGGCACGCGGAAAGGAGGCAGACATAATAATAATAATAATAATTGTAGTATCTGTTAAGTGCTTACTATGTGCCCGGCACTGTACTAAGCGCTGGGGTGGATGCAAGAAAATCGGGTTAGAGACAGTCTTTGTCCCTCGTGGGTCCCTCACTTTCGGTCCCCATTTTACAGGTGATGGAACTGAGGCAAAGAGAAGTGAAGATCACACAGCAGACCGGTGGCAGGGCCGGGATTAGAACCCAGGACCTTCTGACTCCCAGGCCTGTGTTCTATCCACTAGGCCAGGCTGCTTCTCCTAGACAAGGAGGGGCAGGAAAGGAGAAAGGGAGGCAGACTTAATAATAATTGTGGTACTTGTTAAGTGCTTATTATGTGCCAAGTGCTGTTCTAAGGTAATCAGGTTATCCCATGTGGGGCTCACGGTCTTCATCCCCATTTGACAGATGAGGTAATTGAGGCACAGAGAAGTGAAGTGACTTGCCCGAGGTCACGCAGGAGACAGGTGGCGGAGCCGGGATTAGAACCCACGACCTCTGACTCCCAAACCCGGGCTCTTTCCACTAGGCCACGCTACAGACCTAGACAGGGAGGCAGGGGAAGAGAGAAGGGAGGAAGAGGGGCGAACATAAAGCAGCAGAGAGGGAAGCGGGCGGGTAGTCTCTAGACTCTAAACTCGTTGTGGGCAGGGAATGTGTCTGTTATATTGTTCTACTGCACTCTCCCAAGCGCTTAGTACAGTGTTCTGCGCACAGCAAGCGCTCAATAAAAATGATTGACTGAGGGGGCAAGGAGGCAGGAAGGGAGGCAGACACAGACAGGCAGAAATGATTTCCAAAGACGGTGGCGGGGGCCGGGGGAAGCGGAAAGAAGAGGAAGGAATTAAGAGGGAGTCACGCCAATGTGTGCGGCTGAGAGCACGATCAACTGTCCATATGTACGGAAGTGCCGAGGAGACGGATAAAATACAAAACCGTGTCCCAGGCTGACTCGCCCACGCCAGGAGAGCCTCGCTCCCAGGACACATTAGAGGAGCACTGTGGCGGTGCAGCCGGAAGAACCCGGCCCTAGAGGTCGGAGGACCTGGGTTCCAATCCCGGGCCCGACACGTGTCTGCTTGGGCAAGTCCGCTGCGCTTCTCTGGGCCTCAGAGAAGTTGCTAAACGGTTATTAGTAACGAGAAGCGCCGGGGCTCAGTGGAAGGAGAACGGGCTTGGGAGTCGGAGGTCGTGGGTTCCAATCCCGGCTCCGCCACCTGTCCGCTGTGTGACTTTGGGCAGGTCACTTCACTTCTCTGGGCCTCAGTTACCTCATCTGGAAAATGGGGTGTGAGCCCCACGTGGGACAACCTGATTACCTTGTATCAACCCAGTGTTTAGAACAGTGCTTGGCACATAGTAAGTCCTTAACAAATACCATCATCATCATTATTACTATTATTAAATCCTCCCCACCCTGACTTGGCCGGTAAGCCCCATGTGGGACAAGGGTTGCGCCCAACCTGATGATCTTGTAACTACCGCAGTGCTTATTATAGTGCCTGGCACATAGTAAGTGCTTAATGACTACCATAATTTTTTTTTTAAAAAAAACAGGCTTGAGCTTGCAATAAATAATGAGCCTAGCGGTCCCCTGGGGTGTCAGCCATCTGCCAAAAAAAAAAAACAAAAACCCTAAACCACAATGAGCTGCGTTACCAAAATTAAATTCAGGAACACTCCCCCGCACCCTGGACCAATTAAAAATGCATTTTTATGAAGTCGTAGGCTTTCCGACCGCCTCGGCGCCATTTAAGAATCCACTGTAATCTATTTCCCATTGACCGTTTCGATAGATATTAGTATCGACAGCTCCGGCACGATGGTCGTCCCCCAGCTCTTTACAATTCGCAGTTACCCTCTAAGATCTTGCTGTAGACGCAGGCCTCTTCCAGGAAACCGACCTCGTTTTCTGAGGCGGGAGCCGGGAGGGGAAGGGGGCCGTGAGCCGAGATGATTATTGGGGGGCTACAGGCAGGAGAGGGACCCGGGGAGCAGCCAGAGGCAGAGAAAGACAGGGAAGATGAAGGGAAAAGGAGACAGGGACAGACAGAAGAGGACGAAGGAATGGAGAGGGCGGGAGAGACAGAGAGCGAGTGGTCGCTAAGGTCACCCGGCGACCTTCTTCTTGCCAAATTCCACGGCCTCCACTCCATCCAAACGCTCCCCGGCCTCTCAGCTGCCATCGACACTGCGGACCACCCCCTTCTCCTGGAAACATTATCCAACCTTGGCTCCGCTGACACTGTCCTCTCCTGCTTCTCCTTCTACCTCTTTGGCCGCTCCTTCTCAGTCTCCTTATTGGGCTCCTCCTCTGCCTCCCTCCCCCTAACTGTGGGGGGTCCCTCAAGGCCTACTTCTGGGTCCCCCTCTGTTTTCCATCTACACCCACTCCCTTGCAGAACTCATTCGCTCCCACGGCTTCAACTACCATCTCTATGGGGATGATTCCCAAATCTACCTCACTAGACCTGACCTCTCTCCTTCTC
The DNA here is from genome assembly GCF_004115215.2 of Ornithorhynchus anatinus. Taxonomy (NCBI): domain Eukaryota; kingdom Metazoa; phylum Chordata; class Mammalia; order Monotremata; family Ornithorhynchidae; genus Ornithorhynchus; species Ornithorhynchus anatinus. Next base: position 140,889,270 of record NC_041730.1, read on the forward strand.
TGCAGGCTGGCATTTCCTCCTACCTTCGGGACATCTCTGATGTCTCGCTGACACCTCCATCTTAACATGTCCAAAACAGAGCCCCTCCTCTTCCCACCAAACCCTGTCCTCCCCAAGACTTTCCCATCGCTGTAGAGAGCACCACCTTCCTGTCTGTCTCACGAGCCCGTAGCCTAGGCGTTATCCTCCACTCATCTTTCATTCAACCCGCATATTCAGTCGTCAAATCCCGTCGCTTCTACCTTCACGACATCATTAAAATCCACTCTTTCCCCTCCACCCGAACTGCGACCACGTGGAGCCAAGCGCTTCTCCTAGCTCATCTAAACTACTCCATCAGCTTCCTTGCTGACCTCCCCGCCTCCTGTCTCTCCCCACTCCAAGGGATCGATCATATTTATTGAGTGCTTACTGTGTGCAGGACACTGTACTAAGTGCTTTGGAGAGTACAGTCTAATAACAGACACATTCCCTATCCACGATGAGCTTACTCCAATCCATACTTCACTCTGCTGCCCGGATCATTTTCTAATAAACCATTCAGTCCACAATTCCCGACTCCTCAATATCCTCCGGTGGTTGCCCATCGACCTCCGTATCCAACAGCAACTCCTCACCGTTGGCTTTAAAGCAGTCAGTCACCTTCCCCCATCCTACCTTACCTCCCTGATTTCTCACTACATCCCAGCCCGCACGCTTTGCCCCTCTAACACTAACCCACTCAGTGTACGCCAGTCTCCTCTATTTCGCTGCTGACCCCTCACTCACATCCTACTTCTGGCCTGGAACTCCCTCCCCCTTCGTATGAGACACCACCACTCTCCCTACCTTCAAAACCTTATTAAAAGCCCATCTCCTCCAAGAGGGCTTCTCCGCCTAAGCCCTCGTTTTCTCTTCTCCCACTCCCTTCTGTGTCACCTTTGCCCTCGGATCTGTGCCTTTTCTTCACCTCCTCCTGAGCCCCGCAGCGTTTCTGCGCATTATCTTTCAGGGCATTTGTTTAGCGCTTACTAAGTGCCAGGCACTGTACTGAGCTCTGGGGTGGAAGGAAGCAAATCGGGATGGACACGGTCCCCGTCCCACATGGGGTTCACAATCTTAATTCCCATTTTACAGATGAGGGACTGAGGCCCAGAGAAGTGAAGTGACTTGCCCCAGGTCACACAGCAGTGGCAGTGTGGGGATTAGAACCCATGACCTTCTGCCTCCCAGGCCCGGGCTCTACCCACTAGGCAATGCTGCTTTTCTAAATAGTACTTCCCTAAGCCTTTCATCCAGTGCTCTGCACACAGTAAAGATTCATAAAATGTCTCTATTTTGTTTGTGTGTTTGTCTCTGTTGCCGAATTGTCCATTCCAAGTGCTTAGTACAGTGCTCTGCACATAGTAAGCGCTCAATAAATACTATTGAAATACCATTGAATGAATAAAATCCCTTGGATGGAGAACTGGAAGGGCAGCCCCGGGAAACAGTCTCCAATATCCCGATGGAAAACCAGGCCTCCCTGTCTGCCTTTCCCTTCCTCTCCTAAAATGGGTCCCCAGATCCCATCTCCGTCCCGGAAACCTTGGGATTTCCATTAACTCAGTGATACTTGTACAACCCCGCAGTTCATTGATTTCTATTAATGCCTGCCTCCCCCTCTGGATTGTAAGCTCAAGGTGGGCAGGGAATGCGTCTGTTATACTGTTAGCGTGTACTCTCCCAAGCGCTTAGTACAGTCTCCGCACGCAGTAGGCGTTCAATAAATACAACCGAATGAATGAATGGGGTGACAGAACCTGGAATTTCCCACGCCGCAGCTCAGCGGTACACAGGGGTGTCTTTCTGTACGTGCCCTCTGGGCACCTGAGATTTCGGGGACCTCAAGACGGGGCGGGGCCCTCTGGGCACTCACTGGTGGTAGACACGGCGACTACCGGACTGTATTCGGACTCTCCGGTGGGGCTGGTGACCTTCAGCCGGAATCTATATAGGGTCCGGGGCTCCAGGCCCTCGACGACGTGCTGAGTGGCATAGCCCCTGCCAGGAACAGAGAGGGCACACGTTCTGATGCCTGCTGTCCAATCTGTCAATCTTTCAGTGGTATTTATTATTATTATTAATAATAATAGTGATGTTGGTATTTGTTAAGCGCTTACTACGGGCAGAGCACTGTCCTAAGCGCTGGGGGAGATACAGGGTACTCAGATAGTCCCACGTGAGGCTCACAGTTGTCATCCTCATTTTACAGATGAGGTCATTGAGGCCCAGAGAAGTGAAGTGACTCGTCCAAAGTCACACAGCTGACAGGTGGCAGAGCCGGGATTCGAACCCATGCCCTCTGACTCCCAAGCCCGGGCTCTTTCCACTGAGCCACGCTGCTTCCCGTTAATAATAATATAATAATGGAACTCGTTAAGCGCTTACTGTGTGCCAAGCACCGTTCTAAGCACTAAGGTAGATACGAGTTGACCCGATCGGACCCAGCCCCTCTCTACATTGGGCTCCCAGTCTTGATCCCCGTTTTTTACAGATGAGGGAACTGAGGCCCAGAGAAGTGAAGGGACTTGCCCAAGGTCACACAGCAGACAAGTGATGGAGCCGGGATTACAACCCGTGACCTTCTCACTCCCAGGCCCGGGCTCTACCCTTGCTGCTTCTCCTACCGAGTGCTCACATTGTGCAGAGCACCGGACTGAGCGCCAACAACCAGATAGTCTGCATTTATTTGGCAAACACTTCTTTCCTGCTCCATATTCCAGGGAAGCAGCATGGCCCAGTGGAAAGAGCGCGAGCCTGGGAGTCAGAGGATCTGGGTTCTAATCCCGGCTCTGCCACTTGACTGCTGGGTGACCTTGGGATAGTCGCTTCCCTTCCCTGGGCCTCAGTCGCCTCACCTGCAAAATGGGTATCAATACCCGGTCTCCCTCCAACTCCCCCGTGTGGAACCTGATTACCTCATATCTATCCCAGCGCTTAGTACAGTGCTTGACACATAGTACGCGCTTAACGAATACCACGGTTATTATTATGATTCCTTTCTCAAGCCTTACCGAAGGGAACCTTTTACAGACATAACAATGGGCCTGGGAGTCTAGGGGTCTGGGTTCTAATTTCAACTCTGCACTTGCCTGTTGTGTCACCTTGGGCAGGTCACTTCCCTTCTCTCTGCCCTAGCTTCCTCATCTGTTCTCAAACGTTGTTTTCCCTCCCCGTTAAACTGGGTGCTCTGATGTAGGATGGGGACTTTTTTATGATATTCGTTAAGTTCCCACTATGCGCCAGGCACTGTACTAAGCGCTGGGGCGGATACCGGCCAATCGGGTTGGACACGGTCCCTGTCCCACATGGAGCTCCCAGTCTTAATCCCGTCTGACAGATGAGGGAACTGAGGCACAGGGAAGTGAAGTGGCTTACCCAGTGTCACACAGCAGACCGGTGACAGGGGCAGGATTAGAACTCCGGTCATCTGACTCCCAGGACCAGGGTCTTTCCACCAGGCCACACTGCTTCCCATGTTTTTATGAGATGTTCTTCCCCTCGACTCTATTTATCGCCACTGTTCTCGTCCGCCCGTCTCCCCCGATCAGACCGTGAGCCCGTCAAACGGCAGGGACCGTCTCTATCTGTTGCCGATTTGTCCATTCCAAGCGCTTAGTACAGTGCTCTGCACCTAGTAAGCGCTCAATAAATACTATTGAATGAATGAATGAAGCAGCATGATCGGGCTGTGGGTAGACCAATGTATTTTGCACCTACTTCATGTGGAAAGCTATATTGGGTACCTAATACAGAGTGCTCTCTGGGATGCTGCTGTGTAGAAACCACTGTACTGGGTGCCTACTGTGGGCAGAGCACTGTAACTTCACAGAGAGGGCCAGCAATGGGACCCTGTGAAATTCGGCCGTGTCAGTGGCTCTGCCCCACCCCAGCCTCTGCCCATCCCATTCATTCATTCATTCAAGGGTACTTATTGAGCTCTTAATGTGTGCAGAGCACTGTCCTAAGCGCTTGGAAAGTACAATTCAGCAATAAAGAGAGACGATCCCTGCCCACCCCGGGTTTACAGTCTAGAAGTGGGGAGACAGACATCAAAAGAAGTAAACAGTCATCGATATAAATAGAATTATAGATATATATACACGTCAAAGCAAGTAAATAGGCATTAATATAAATAGAATCATAGATATATACATATATACACAAGCGCTGTGGGGCGGGGAAGGGGGTAAAGGGAGCGAGTTGGGGCGATGGGGAGGGGAGGAGGAGCGGAGGGAAAGGGAGGGCTCGGTCTGGGAAGGCCTCCTGGAGGAGGTGAGCTCTCAGGAGGGCTCTGAAGAGGGGAGGAGAGTGAGTTTGGCGGAGGTGAGGAGGGAGGGCGTTCCGGGACGGCGGGAGGACGCGGGCCGGGGGTCGACGGCGGGACGGGCGTGAACGGGGGACGGCGAGGAGGCGGGCGGCGGAGGAGCGGAGCGTGCGGGGTGGGCGGTGGAAAGAGAGAAGGGAGGAGAGGTAGGAGGGGGCCAGGGGATGGACGGCTTGGAAGCTAAGAGTGAGGAGTTTTTGCTTCGTGCGAAGGTTGATAGGCAACCACTGGAGGTTTTTGAGGAGGGGAGTGACATGCCCAGAGCCTTTCTGTAGAAAGATAATCCGGGCAGTAGAGTGAAGTATCCCAACCCAGCCCCCCCGACCCTGCCCATTTTTTCCCCCGGGCGGACAGTCGGCCTGTCCCAGCCCTCAAACGCCCAAGTCCTGGAAGTGACGGTCAGAGACTCTGATGCATTATGCGACCCACTAAATGAGAGAGGGAAAAAAAAAAAACCCAGCAACTAGGCCGGTGTTGATTTTATTTCACTAATTAATGATGCGCCCTCTGTGTTTCAAAGGCTGCCTGGATTAATAGGATGCTCCGTGGCTTGGAAAACCCCTCACAGTCATCCGTCCACAAGGACCGCAGAAACCGGCAGCCGTTATCTAACATCCGCGTGTCAGCGTCGAACCATATTTATTGATTCGTCCCGAGGTGTGAGACCGTGGACGAGAAGCTGTCATATTATTCTACCGCTCTATGAGTCGTAGCAGCAGGAGGAGGAGGAGTAATCACATTTCTTGAGGGTTGGTCAGCTCTCCCCTTCTACCTCTCCCTCCTCCTCTCACAGCACAGCCAGGCCTGCCCTCTTCGATCCTCTATTGCCAATCCATCAAGCAATCGATGGTATTGACTGCACGCTTGCTATGAGCAGAGCATTGGACTAAGCACTTAGGAGAGACGGTACAACTGAGTTGGTAGACACGTTCCCTGCCCACATTGAGCTTACGGTCTAAACGATTTTAGACTGCCTAACAATGACAACCGTAGTATTTATTAAGCCCTTTCTATTTGCCGGACACTGTACTAAGCGCTTTCTACAGCCCACCCCGCACTCCGCTCCTCTGCCGCTCACCTCCTCACGGTCCCCCGTTCACCCCTGTCCCGCCGTCACCCTGGCCCACGTCCTCCCGCGGTCCCGGAACGCCCTCCCTCCTCACCTCCGCCAAACTAACTCTCTTCCCCTCTTCAAAGCCCTCCTGAGAGCTCACCTCTTCCAGGAGGCCTTCCCACATTGAGCTTCCCCTTTCCCTCTGCTCCCCCTCTCCTTCCCTCCCCAACCCTCTGCTCTTCCCCCTTCCCCTCCCCTCAGCACCGTGCTCATTTGTATATATTATTTATTACCTTATTTATTTTGTTAATGAGGTGTACATCCCCTTGATTCTATTTATCTGGATGATGTTGTCTTGTTTTACTTTTTTCTGTTTTGCTTTGCCGTCCGTCTCCCCCGTTTAGACTGGGCAGGGATGGTCTCTTTCTGTTGCCGAATTGTCCATTCCAAGCGCTTAGTACAGTGCTCTAGCACATAGTAAGCGCTCGATAAATACTACTGAATGAATGCAAGCAGCAGAAGCAGCGTGGCTTAGTGGAAAGAGCCCGGGCTTGGGAGTCGGAGGTCGTGGGTTCTAATGCCGGCTCTGCCACTTGTCGGCCTGCCTCGTGTCAGCTGTGTGACTTTGGGCAAGTCACTTAACTTCTCTGGGCCTCAGTTCCCTCATCTGTAAAATGGGGATGAAGACTGTGAGGCCCACATGGGGCAACCTGATAACCTGGTATCTACCCCAGCACTTAGAACAGTGCTTGGCACATAGTTAGCAAATACCATCATTATTATACAAGCAAGTAGGGTTGGACACAGTCCCTGTCCCACGTGGGGCTCATTTTACAGAGGAACCTGAGGCTCAGGGAGGTGAAGTGACTTGCCCAAGGTCACACAGGATTGTAGACAACCTACTCACTATGACTCCATCTGTTCTCTCTCATCGCCGACCCCGCGTTCACTTTCTCCCTGTGGCCTGGAACGCCTTCCCTCTTCATATCATAATAATTAATAATTATGGTATTTGTTAGAGAAGCAGTGTGGCTCAGTGGAAAGAGCCCGGGCTTGGGAGTCAGAGGTCATGGGTTCAAATCCCGACTCTGCCACTTGTCAGCTGTGTGACTGTGGGCAAGTCACTTCACTTCTCTGGGCCTCAGTTACCTCACCTGTAAAATGGAGATTAACTGTGAGCTTCACATGGGACAACCTGATGACCCTGTATCTTCCCCAGTGCTTAGAACAGTGCTCTGCCCATAGTAAACACTTAACAGACACCAACATTTTTATTGTTATTATTACTATGCTCCAGGCACTGTACTAAGTGTTGGAGCGGATACAAGCCATCAGGTCGGTCACAGTCCCTGTCCCGGGTGGGGCTCACAGCCTCAATCCTCATTTTATAGCTGAGGCAACTGAAGCACAAAGAATAATAAGGTTGGTATTTGTTAAGCGCTTACTGTGCGCAGAGCACTGTTCTAAGCGCTGGGGGAGATACCGGGTAATCAGATTGTCCCACGTGAGGCTCACAGTCTTAATCCCCACTTTCCAGATGAGGTAACTGAGGCACCGAGAAGTGAAGTGACTCGCCCACAGTCACCCAGCCGACAAGTGGCAGAGCTGGGATTCGAACTCATAACCTCTGACTCCCAAGCCCGTGCTCTTTCCGCTGAGCCACGCTGCTTCTCGGTGACTCGCCAAAGGTCACGCAGCAAATGGCGGAGCCGGAATTAGAACCCATGACCTTCTGACTCCCAGGCCCGGGCTCTATCCGCTACGCCATGCTGCTTGTCTAACGTATCGTATCCAACGGACCGGGCCTCTCCCCACCTACAGAGACTTATTAAAATCACCTCTCCTCCAGGAAGCCTGCCCCAACTAACCTCTCACCTCCCCACCCTCCTCACCCTCCCTTCTTCGTCACCTATGCGCTTGAGTCTGTCCCCGCCGAACACGGTGATACTCACCCCATCCCCACCATCCCCTCAACACGTACGTCCACGTCCTCTCACTCTGCCCTTTCCCCGGCCTGTACCTTATTTTAATGTCTGCCTCCCCCACTAGCCTCTAAACTCTTCAAGAGCAGGGGTCGCGAACACCAACGCTACTGTATCGCACGCTACCGAGCGGTTAGTAGAGTGCTCTGCACACAGAAGGCGCTCAATAAAGACCACTGGCAGACTGATGGATCAGAGCCATTGCCCGCAACAGACGTTCAGGGAGGCGCTTGTCCAAATCTGAATTAAAATCCGAAGGATTTTTTTCCCTCTCGACACAGAAGGTAGCCGGTAATAATAATAATAATGTTGGTATTTGTTAGGCGCTTACTATGTGCAGAGCACTGTTCTAAGCACTGGGGGAGATACAGGGTCATCAGGTTGTCCCACGTGAGGCTCACAGTTAATCCCCATTTTACAGATGAGGTAAGTGAGGCACCGAGAAGTGAAGCGACTCGCCCACAGTCACGCAGCTGACAGGTGGCAGAGCCGGGAGTCGAACCCGTGACCTCTGACTCCGAAGCCCAGAGGTAGAGTGCTCTCAGCACAGTAGGCATCCACTTCTGCGCTCTGCATAGTACAGTGCTCTGCCTGCAGGAGGTACCGTCCAGTACAGGGCTCTGCATGCAGAAGGCACCATCTAGTATAGTGCCCTGCGAACAAGAAGCGTCATCCGGCATTCTGCGGGCAGGAGGTGTGGTCCAATACAGCGCTGCTTTGTGGGAAGGAGGTACGGTCCCGGACGGTGGTCGGTACGGTCTGGTAATAATAATAACGATAATTATAGTACTTGTTAAGCGCTTACTATATGCCAAGCACCGTTTTAAGCACCGGGGTAGATTCGGGTTAGGTTGGCCAGAATCCCCGTCCCACCCAGCGTTCATTCTCTTGATCCCCATTTTCTAGATGAGGTAACTGAGGCCCGGTGAAGCGACTTGCCCAAGGTCACAGAGCAGATGGGTGGCGGAGCCGGGTTTGGAACCCGTGACCTTCTGACTCGCAGACTCGGGCTCTATCCACTGAGCCATGCTGCTTCTCCCTCTCGTCAGCAGGCCTCACCACGATTTTGTCTCTTTGGTTGGGGATTTTTAATAGGAACAATTAGGACTGCGAAGGATAGAAAGTTTCCAAGCTCCGGGTTGGGGAAACCTGCAGCCGGTAGCCCCGATCCACCCTGAGCACCCATCGGTCCCTTTCTGCCCGAAACCAGAGTCGGGCCTCCTTCCCCTGGAGGAGACCGGTCCGGCTCGGCCACCATTAAAGCCACCCGCGCGGACATAAACCCGACGCTAAAGTGACCTGCTCGGACAGAAAGCCCAGGGTTCGAGCGGTTGGTTCAGACACAAATCTGCCTTTAAGGAGGCAGCACGGCCTGGTGGGAAGACCTCGGACCTGAGATCTAATTCCGGCTCTGCCACTTATCGGCGCCGCGACCTTAACGATGTTGGTATTTGTTAAGCGCTTACTATGTGCAGAGCACTGTTCTAAGCGTTTAACCTTGGCCAAATCACTTCATGTCTCTGGGCCTCCGTTATCTCATCTGTAAAATGGGGATTAAGACTGGGAACCCATGTGGAAGAGGAAAGGTTTCCAGGGATCATCTTACATCTACCCAGAACTTAGTACAATGCCCGGCACATAGTAAGCACTTAACAAATACCAACATCATTATTATTATTATTACATTGTGGTATCTGTTGAGTGCTTACTATGTGCCGAGCACTGTTCTAAGCGCTGGGGTAGATACAGGGTAATCAAGTTGTCCCTCGTGAGGCTCACAGTCTTCATCCCCATTTTACAGATGAGGTCACTGAGGCCCAGAGAAGTGAAGTGACTTGCCCACAGTCACACAGCTGATAAATGGCAGATCCGGGATCCGAACCCATGACCTCTGACTCCCAAGCCCGGGCTCTTTCCACTGAGCCACGCTGCTTCTCTATCATCATCATCATCATCATCAAAGTGGCCCGCTCGGACCTAAACCCGGCATCCAAACAGCCGGCTCGGGCACAAGCCCAGCATCAAAGCGGCCTGCCTGGACAGAAGCCCGGTGTCCGACCGGTCGGCTCGGACACAGGCCCGGGATTTCGAGAGGCCGGCTCAGAGACGAGTCCGGCAACAGAGCGGCCGGCCGGGACGCCGGCCTGGGCTCAGGGCGGCCGGCTCGGCCCGCGGCCCGGCGGAAGAGCAGCGAGCAGTGCACCTACGTATATATGATACCGAAAGTGTGCCTCTTGGCATCCTCCTCTTCGACGGAGAAGCGCAGCCACCGCTCCTGGGGCCCGCTCCTCTGGGCCGGCCGCTCCGCCTCCCAGCACAGCTTGATGCTGTGGTGGTTCACCTCGCCCACCACCGGCGGCCGCGGCTTCGGGAGCGCCGGGGAACCTGGAAAGGGACAGGGACAGGTCAGAGGCGAGCACGCAGGGGGAGTCTGGGGAGGAAGAGCAACAGGTCAGAGGCAAGAGCCCGGTGGGGGGGGGGGGAACCAGTCCGCCCGTCCAGCTGCCTTGCCAGATGCCGGGCCTTCGCGGAGCCCCTCGGCCTCTCGCCCGGCTCCCAGGCCGCCCGACCATCTGAAGCCACCGGAAATTGGGAGGTAGCCAAGCGGATGACTGAGCCGACTCAGAATCGATCAGTCCACGGGTCAGCGGCATTTACCGACAGCCTCCTGCGGGCAGAGCGGCAGCGTGGCTTAGTGGAAAGAGCCCGGGCTTGGGAGTCAGAGGACGTGGGTTCCGATCCCAGCTCCGCCACTTGTCTGCTGTGTGACTTTAGGCGTCACTTCACTTCTCTGTGCCTCATTTGCCTCACCTATAAAATGGGGATTAAGACTAGGAGCCTCACGAGGGACACTGGTAAGCACCGGGGTAGGTACAGGTTAATTAGGTCGGACACAGACCAGGGTGTGTGTCCTGCTTGGGCTTCTCAGTCTAAGGAGGAGGAAGAATGGGTATCCCAATTTATAGTTGAGGTGACTGAGGCCCAGAGAAGTTAACTGACTTGCCCAAGGTCACACAACAAGCAATTGGCAGGGTCAGGTTTAGAACCCGGGTCCGTTTGTGTCCCAGGCCGGTGCTCTCCACTAGCCTGTGGGCTGGTGCTTCTTCAACTGGGCAACTTCGTAAGAAGATGGGTTTCGCAGAGGGTGTGGAGGGCTTGGGCCCCTGGCCAGGGGCACCTTCGGGTCACGTGTGGGGTCTTTGGCAAGAATAAGGGGAGAGGAGGAAGCAGCGAGGCCTAGTGGATAGAGCCCAGGCCTGGCAGTCAGAAGGACCTGAGTTAATAATAATAATGATTAATAATGATGGTATTTGTTAAGCACCTACTTTGTGACAGGCACTGTTCTAAGCGCAGGGAAATCAGGAAATCAGGAAATCAGGAAATGATATAAGGAAATCAGATTGTCCCACACGGGGCTCAGTCTTAATCCCCATTTCACAGATGTGGGAACTGAGGCCCAGAGAAGTTAAGTGGCTTGCCCAGGGTCGCACAGCAGACAAGTGGCGGAGCCGGGATTAGAACCCACGTCCTCTGACTCCCAAGGCCGTTCTCTTTCCACCAAGCCCCGTCCTGTGCTACAGATGAAGTAACTGAGGCACAGAGAAGCTAAGTAGTTTGCCCAAGGTCAACCAGCAGACAAGAGACGGAGCCGGCATTAGAACCCAGATCCTTCTGACTCCCAGGACCGGGGTCTATCCACTAGACCACACTGCTTCTCTTTTGACCAAGACAGTCAGATGTGACCACAGGGAGTGAAGAGTCCACGTGAAACAGCGACTCTCGTCTGACCTGACTCCCTCCTATCTTCCCCAGCGCTCAGTACTCGGCTTGGCATACAGCAAGCACTTAAAAATACCACAGTAGTAATAATAATAATAGTAATGCAATGATGTTATCATTATCATTAGCCATTCCCCTGCATTTTCTACAGAATTCAATGCAGAGTCAAGAACCCAGAATGAAATACAGGAGATGGTGTTGAACATAGTTTAGCTATGAATGTTTGCTCAAGAAAATGATCGCAGGACTTAAATTCCACCCATCTCCCAAACCAAGCTAAGAAGAGACCTGAAAATAAGGGAAATTCAAAGGGAGGCTCACGGCTTGCTCCATTCCAGCTTCAGGAGATTATTTAACTGGGAAAGGCTTCCAGGGGTTTCCTACTCTCTAACTCCAAAACAAGGGGCCTATTGATAATAGCTTTTATTGAGTATTTATAGAGTGTGAAGCACTCTACCAAGGCTGTGAAGACAAGCAGTTACTTGTTAGAGAAGGCCTGTGTCTGGAAGAAACTCAGTTACGGTTTCAGGAAAGCAGATATATATTAGTTCCACTGGTATTTCGTTAACCTACTTTCTGAAAGTTTCATTCATTCATTCAATAGTATTTATTGAGCGCTTACTATGTGCAGAGCACTGGACTAAGCGCTTGGAATGGACAAATCGGTAACAGATAGAGACAGTCCCTCCCCTCTGACGGGCTCACGGTCTAATCGGGGGAGACCGACAGACAAGAACAATAGTACCAAATAGAATCAAGATAGTAATAAATAGAATCAAGATAGTAATAAATAGAAAGAGCTATGGACTCGGAAGATCCTTGGAAAACTCAGAAATAGCCTCATGCTCTTAATAGTACTTGTTAAGCGCTTACTGTGTGTCAAACACTGTTCGGAGCCCTGCGTTAGGTACAAGATCATCAGGTCAGACACTGCCTCTGTCCTACAAGGGGCTCACATTCTAAGTAGGAGAGCGAATAGGTATTAAAACCCCAATTTACAGTTGAGGAAACTGAGGCAAAGAGAAGTGATGAGAAGTGAGCTCCCCTTTTCCTCTGCTCCTCCTCCCCTTCCCAACCCCGACTCCCTCCCTCTGCTCTGTCCCCCTCCCGGCCCCACAGCACTTGTGTACAGATGTACATATTCATTATTCTATTTATTTTATTAATGATGTGTATATATCTATAATTCTATTTATTTATATTGATGCTATTGCTGCCTGTCTGCTTGTTTTGTTGTCTGTTTCCCCCTTCTAGACTGTGAGCCCGTTGTTGGGTAGGGATTGTCTCTGTTTGTTGCCGAATTGTACTTTCCAAGCGCTCAGTACAGTGCTCTGCTCACAGTAAGCGCTCAATCAATAAGAGTGAATGATTGAATGAATGAAGGGACACTGCCCAAGGTCATACAGCAAGCAATGGGCAGAGCCGGGATTGGAACCCAGGTCTTCTGACTTCCAGGCTCTTTCTTTGCACTAGGCCATGCTGCTTCTTTTAATAACAATAATTATGGTATTTGTTAAGCGCTTACTATGTGCCAAGCACTGTTCTAAGCACTAGAGCAGATACAAGGTGATCAGGTTGTCCCACGTGGGGCTCACAGTCTTAATCCCCATTTTACAGATGAGGTCACTGAGGCCCAGAGAAGTGAAGTGACTTGCCCAAGGTCACACAGTAGACAAGTGGCGGGGCTGGGATTAATAATAATAATAATAACAATGGCACTTGTTAAGCGCTTATTATGTTCAAAGCACTGTTCTAAGCGCTGGAGAGGATTAAGGCCATCGGTTGCCCCAAGTGGGGCTCACAGTCTTAATCCCCATTTTACAGATGAGGTCACTGAGGCACACAGAAGTTAAGTGACTTGCCCAAAGTCACACAGCTGACAAGTGGCGGAGCCAGGATTAGAACCCGTGTCCTCTGACTCCCAAGCCCGGGCTCCTTCCACTAGGCCATGCTGCTTCCTTGTGTCTCTACTGATGAGACTGAGCACAAAGATAGGGCAGCTGAAAATGGGAAACACAAAAAACAATTGCTGGAGTGTCCTTTTTTTTCCAACTTGTATTTGTTAAGTGCTTACTACATGCCAGACACTAAACTAAGCGCTGTGGTAGATACAAAATAATCTGGTTGGACACAGTCCCTGTCCAAAATAGGATTCACAATCTTAATCCCCATTTTACAGATGCAGTAACTAAGGTACGGAGAATCGAAACGACTTGTCCAAGGTCACACAACAGACAGGTGGCAGAGTTGGAATTAGAACTCACGTCCTTCTGACTCCCCGGCCTGTGCTCTTTCCACTAGGCCATCTCGGTCCCAATCTGCTGGTGTTCTTAATCTTGTATGTATATATTTTTATTCCCCGATTTATTTTGTTAATGAGGTGTCCATCCCCTTGATTCTATTTATCGTGATTAAGTTGTCTTGTTTTTGTCCGTCCGACTCCCCCGATTAGACCGTAAGCCCGTCGATGGGCAGGGACTGTCTCTATCTGTTGCCGAACTGTCCATTCCAAACGCTTAGTACAGTGCAGAGCACCTAGTAAGCGCTCAATAAATACTACTGAATGAATGAATGATTATAATTATAATCTGCTCTGAGCTTATCTTCTGTTACTTCAAGTGTGTCTAACCAAATCTAATGGCATCTTCAAAACCTCCTGAAATCCCTCCCTTTCTGGGAACCCTCTTGGAAGCAGTGTGGCCTAGTGGATAAGGCCCGGGCCTGACAGTCAGAAGGACCCGGGTTCTAATCCCAGCTCCTCCATTTGTCTGTTGTTGAGAGCTTGGGCAAGTCACTTCACTTCTCTGGGCCTCAGTTACCTCATTTGTAAAAATGGGGATTAAGCCTGGGAGCCTTATGCTTAGAACAGTGCTCTGCACATAGTAAGCGCTTAACAAATACCAACGTTATTATTATTATGTGGGAAATGGATTACACGTCCAACCTGAATAGTCTGCATCTACCCCAGAGTTTAGACGAGTACCTGGAACATAATAAACGCTAAACAAACCCCATTTTAAAAATAAGTCTCACCCAGGTACAACAGGGGGAAACAGTCAGTCGACTGTATTTATTGAGTGCTTACCGTAATAATAATAATAATGTTGGCATTTGTTAAGCACTTACTATGTGCCGAGCACTGTTCTAAGCACTGGGGTAGACACAGGGGAATCAGGTTGTCCCACGTGGGGCTCACAGTCTTAATCCCCATTTTACAGATGAGGTAACTGAGGCACAGAGAAGTGAAGTGACTTACCCAAAGTCACACAGCTGACAAGTGGCCGAGCCAGGATTCGAACCCATGAACTCTGACTCCAAAGCCCGTGCTCTTTCCACTGAGCCACGCTGCTCCCAAGTACTGTATTAAGCGCTTGGGAGAGTACAAGACAATAATAAGCAGACATTTCCTGCCCACAAGGAGCTCACAGACTAGACTGGGAGAGACAGACATCGACACAAATAAATAAATTACAGATACGGATATGAGTGCTGTAGGGTGGGAGGAGGGATGAACAAAGGGAGCAAGTCAGGGTGATGCAGATGGGAGTCGGGGAAGAGAAAAAGAGGGCTTAATTCATTCAACAGTATTTACTGAGCGCTTACTATGTGCAGAGCACTGGACTAAGCGCTTGGAATGGACAAATCGGTAACAGAGACAGTCCCTGCCCTCTGACGGGCTCACGGTCGAATCGGGGGAGACGGACAGACGGGAACAATAGCAATAAATAGTTTCAGGCCAGAGGCAGGACGTGGGCGAGAGGTCGGTGGCCAGATGGGACAGATTGAGGTACAGGGAGCCACATGAAGAACAGGGTCTTGGTACAGGGCTTGGTACACAGTAAACGCTCAATAAGCATTCACTCAATAGTATTTATTGAGCGCTTACTATGTGCAGAGCACTGGACTAAGCGCTTGGAATGGACAAATCGGCAACAGATAGAGACGGTCCCTGCCCGTTGACGGGCTCACGGTCTAATCGACGGCAAGAAGCAGCACGGTGTAGTGGATAGAGCCCGGGCCCGGGAATCCGAAGGTCATGAGTTTTAATTCTAGCTCCGCCACTTGTCCGCTGTGTGACCTTGGGCAAGTCACTTCGCCCTCTCTGTGCCTCAGTTACCTCATCGATAAAATGGGGATTGAGATCAGAGAAGGCCTCTTGGAGGAGACGGGCCTTCGATAAGGCTTTAAAAGGGGAGACTGATTGTCGGATTTGAGGAGGGAGCATTGGACGGGACAGACAGGAGTCAGATCAGGTACAGTGAGAAGGTTAGCATTAGAGGAGTGAAGTGGGAAGGCTGGGTTGTAGAACAGGATTTCTCCCCCCCAAAATAATAATAACAATAATAATGATGGTATCTGTTAAGAGCTTACTATGTGCCAGGTACTGTTCTAAGCACTGGGGTAGACACAGGTTAATCAGATTATCCCAAGTGGGGCTCACAGTCTTAATCCCCATTTTCCAGATGAGGTAAGTGAGGCACAGAGAAGCAAAGTGACTTGCCCACAGTTATATCCCGGCTAGACTACTGTGTCAGCCTTCTCTCTGACCTCCCTTCCTCCTCTCTTGCCCCGCTCCGGTCTATTCTTCACTCTGCTGCCCGGCTCATCTTCCCGCAGAGACGCTCTGGGCCTGTCACTCCCCTTCTTAAACACCTCCAGTGGTTGCCTATCGACCTCCGCTCCAAACAAAAACTCCTCACTCTAGGCTTCGAGGCTCTCCGTCACCTCGCCCCTTCCCACCTCTCCTCCCTTCTCTCTTTCCACCGCCCACCCCGCACACTCCGCTCCTCCGCCGCCCGCCTCCTCGCCGTCCCCCGGTCTCGCCCGTCCCGCCGTCGACCCCCGGGCCGCGTCCTCCCGCGGTCCCTGAACGCCCTCCCTCCTCGCCTCCGCCAAACTGATTCTCTTCCCCTCTTCAAAACTCTACTTAAAACTCACCTCCTCCGAGAGGCCTTCCCAGACTGAGCTCCTCTTCTCCCTCTACTCCCTCTACCACCCCCCTTCACCTTTCCGCAGCTAAACCCTCTTTTCCCCCTTTCCCTCTGCTCCTCCCCCTCTCCCTTCCCATCCCCTCGGCACTGTACTCGTCCGCTCGACTGTATATTTATTTTGTTAATGAATTGTACATCGCCTCGATTCTATTTAGTTGCCATCGTTTTTACGAGATGTTCTTCCCCTCGACTCTATTTATCGCCATCGTTCTCGTCTGTCCGTCTCCCCCGATTAGACCGTAAACCCGTCAGACGGCAGGGACCGTCTCTATCTGTTGCCGACTTGTTCATTCCAAGCGCTTAGTACAGTGCTCTGCACATAGTAAGCGCTCAATAAATACTATTGAATGAATGAATGAATGACAAGTGGCGGAGCTGGGATTAGAACCTACGACCTCCGGAGGAGGAAACTGAGGACTCTGAGAGATTATGCAACTTGCTCAAGGTCATTTGACGGGTTTGTGGCTGAACTGGTTGCAGAACCTGGGGCTCCTGGCTCCCGAAACCCAGGCTCTTTCCAGCAGCCCAAGCTGGGCATCACTGTCCAACGCAACAATAATAATAATAATAATGTTGGTATTTGTTAAGCGCTTACTATGTGCAGAGGACTGTTCTAAGCGCTGGGGTAGATACAGGGTAATCAGGTTGCCCCACATGAGGCACACAGTCTTAATCCCCATTTTACAGATGAGGGAACTGAGGCACCGAGAAGTTAATCATGATAATAATAATGTTGGTATTTGTTAAGCGCTTACTATGTGCAGAGCGCTGTTCTAAGCGCTGGGGGAGATACAGGGTCATCAGGTTGTCCCACGTGAGGCTCACAGTCTTCATCCCCATTTTACAGATGAGGTAACTGAGGTACAGAGAAGTTAGGTGACTTGCCCGCGGTCACACAGCCGACAAGTAGCAGAGCCGGGATTCGAACCCCCGACCTCTGACTCCCAAGCCCGGGCTCTTCCCGCTGAGCCACGCAGCTTCTCAATGGGATCCAATCACCATCCCCAAGACTATCGCATCCGTAGGCCGCGAAAATGACCGCAGCCAAGTCCCTCTCTCCGACGCTGACTTCCTTCACGCCCCTTTGATTTCTTCCGTGATAAAGGAACCTCCCCTATCATTCCATAGGATAGAGAGCTACTGCCCGGGGAAACAAAATCCAATTCGGAAGATGACACGCTCCACGGGGGAGAAGCATATTCCGATCGCCCGGATGGTTGCGGGTGAGTGAAGGGGAAAATGTGAGCAAACGATTTCAATGACCGCTTTGGACTGTTCTGTCAATATTCTGTCAGACCCACCCGAAAAGCCCCAATCACCATCATCGATCCCCGACGAGGGGGTCTTTAGATGCCCGCGTCCGGCCGGCCTGCCGGTCCGACCGGTAATTGGACGTTTCCCCCTAGGTCACTTCCCATCCTAAGGAGCGATCGCTACTCTTCCCTCAGCCTCGCGGGAGAGTTAAGGGCTGGGCCGGGGCTGTGGACGGGCTCCTATTTTACGATCGGATTATAATAATGTTAATCACGTTGGTACTCGTTCAGCGCTTACTATCTGTTCTAAGCGCTGGGGGAGATACAGGGTCATCAGGTTGTCCCACGTGAGGCTCACGGTCTTCATCCCCATTTTACAGATGAGGGAACTGAGGCACAGAGAAGTGAAGCGACTTGCCCACAGCTGACAGGCGGCAGAGCCAGGATTTGAACCCATGACCACTGAGTCCCAAGCCCGGGCTCTTTCCACTGAGCCACGCTGCTTCAAATAAATGGCAGATACGGACATAGATGCCGTGGTGCTGAGGGTGGGGAGAACAGCAAGTGCCCGGGTAATAATAATAATAATGTGGGTATTTGTTAAGCGCCTACTATGTGCCGAGCACTGTTCTAAGCGCTGGGGGAGACACAGGGGAATCAGGTTGTCCCACGTGGGGCTCACGGTCTTCATCCCCATTTTACAGATGAGGGAACTGAGGCACCGAGAAGTGAAGTGACTTGCCCAAAGTCACACAGCTGGCCAGGGGCAGAGCTGGGGTTCGAACCCATGACCTCTGACTCCAAAGCCCGTGCTCTTTCCACTGAGCCACGCTGCTTCTACTAGATGATACAGAAGGGAGAGGGAGTCGCAGAAAAGAGGGAGGGCTTGATCGGGGAATCACGCTGCTTCATTATACCCAAAGTGGCCCTGACAGTTCCGTGAAGGAAGTCCTGGTGGTGAGGTTCGCCCGTAGACTGTGGGTGAAATCTCAAAAAACAGCCTCACACTCTGCAATTCCCCCTATCTGGAAGTTACAGCATTGCTCAGTGGAAAGAGTCCGGGCTTCGGACTCAGAGGTCATGGGTTCGACACCCGGCTCTGCCACTCGTCGGCTGTGTGACTGTGGGCGAGTCACTTCACTTCTCTGGGCCTCAGTTCCCTCATCTGTAAAATGGGGATTAACTGTGAGCCTCGCGTGGGACAACCTAATTACCCTGTATCTACCCCAGCGCTTAGAACGGTGCTCTGCACATAGTAAGCGCTTAATAAATACCAAGATGATGATGATGATTGTTTTGAGGATCGTCTTCTCCTCTAGACCGTAAACTCCTTTTGGACAGGGATCGTGTTTATCCAAGCCATTTGTATCCTTCTCTCCCAAGTGCTTAGTACAGAACCTTTGAGCGAATGATTCCCCGATCAAGCCCTCCCTCTTTCCTGAGACTCCCTGCCCCTTCTGTATCGTCTCCACGGGCACTTGCTGTTCTCCCCAATCTCAGCACCGCGGCATCTATGTCCGTATCTGCCATTTATAATAACGTTGGTATCTGTTAAGCGCTTACTATGTGCAGAGCACTGTTCTAAGCGCTGGGGGAGATACAGGGTCATCAGGTTGTCCCACGTGAGGCTCACGCTCAATCCCCATTTTACAGATGAGGTAACTGAGGTACAGAGAAGTTGCGACTCGCCCACAGTCACGCAGCTGACAAGCGGCAGAGCGGGGAGTCGAACCCATGACCGCTGACTCCGAAGCCCGGGCTCTCTCCACTGAGCCAGGCTGCTTCCCCAGTTGACCTCTGTCTCCCCCGCTAGCCTCGAAGCTCTTTGTGGGTAGCGACTCCATCATCTCTCACGATCATCTCTATCATCTATCATTGAGAAGCGGCGTGGCTCAGTGGAAAGAGCCCGGGCTTGGGAGTCAGAGGTCATGGGTTCTAATCCCGGCTCCGCCGCTTGTCAGCTGTTCCCTCATCTGTAAAATGGGGATGAAGACTGTGAGCCCCACGTGGGACAACCTGATCACCTTGTACCCCCCCCCCAGCGCTTAGAACGGTGCTTTGCACATAGTAAGCGCTTAACAAATACCATCATTATTATTATCTCTCCAGTTGCACTACTGACTAAAACGGGTACAGCCCCCTCGACCCTTCCAAGGCCCAGGAATTTCAGAAGATACAGAGAGAAAAACCTCAGACGTTTCCAAATCGACAGAACGTTGCCCCAGAGCAACAAGTTTTTCAGTGGTGTTTGTGAAGCACTCACTCTGTGCCAGGCGCTATACTAAACGCTTGAGTAGAAACGAACTAATCAGGTGGGACACAGTCCCTGTACCACATGGGACTTTCCATCTTAAACGGCATTTTCCAGATGAGGTAACTGAAGCACAGAGAAGTGACTTGCCCCGGGTCTCACAGCGGACACGTGGTGGGGCCGGGATTAGAACCCAGGTCCTCTGACTCCCAGTCCCGTGGTCTTTCCACAGGCCGTGCCGCTCACCCATCCCAGTGCCAGAGCCCGGGCTGCGATTTTCACGCTGGTGAGACGTTGGCCATTTTCCTGGCCTAAAAGTCGGAGCATAAATGCCACCTCCCGATCACTTCCTGCTGTGCTTCGTCTGCGCTCTCCCCACATTGACGGTGATGATGGCATTTGTTAAGCGCTTACTATGTGCAAAGCACCGTTCTAAGTGCTGGGGGGATACAAGGTGATCAGGTTGTTATTCAATAGTATTTATTGAGCGCTTACTATGTGCAGAGCACTGTACTAAGCCCTTGGAATGAACAAGTCGGCAACAGATAGAGACGGTCCCTGCCGTTTGACGGGCTCACGGTCTGATCCGGGGAGACGGACGGACGGGAACGATGGCGATAAATAGAGTCGAGGGGAAGAATGTCTCGTAAAAATGATGGCGACTAAATAGAATCGAGGCGATGCACAATTCATTAACAAAATAAATGGGGTAAAGAAAATATATACAGTCGAGCAGACGAGTACAGTGCTGAGGGGACGGGAAGGGAGAGGGGGAGGAGCAGAGGGAAATGGGTCCCACGTGGGGCTCACAGTCTCCATCCCCGTTTTAGAGATGAGGGAACGGAGGCTCAGAGAAGTGAAGTGACTTGCCCGAAGTCACACAGCTGAAAAATGTTGGTATTTGTTAAGCGCTTACTATGTGCAGAGCACTGTTCTAAGCACTGGGGTAGATACAGGGTAATTAGGTTGTCCCACGTGAGGCTCACAGTTAATCCCCATTTTACAGATGAGGCACAGAGAAGTTAAGTGACTTTCCCACAGTCGCACAGCTGACAAGTGGCAGAGCTGGAATTCGAACCCAAGACCTCTGACTCCCAAGCCCGGGCTCTTTCCACCGAGCCACGCTGCTTCTCACAGCGTGAAAAGTGAGGTTTTGCCTACGTCGGGGAGGACGACAAACCGACCTCTCCACATAAAATTTTCCCAGCTTTAGATGCCCAAGTGACCTGACGCCGTCCGCTGGCACAAAACACCCGCTCGATTGCCCGCTCCAGAATCAACCTCCCCCGTCCAGGTCCGGCAAGTCACTCAATCATTCATTCCACTGTATTTCATTCATTCGATCGTATTTATTGAACCCTTACTAGGTGGAAAGCACTGTGCTAAGCGCTTGGGAGAGGACACTAGAACAACAAACGCACACATTCCCCGCCCACAACGAGCTCGCGGTCTAGAGGGGGCGACGGACATTAATGTAAATAAATAAACGATGGCTATTAATTGTGGTATTTGTTAAGCGCTTACTATATGCAAAGCACCGTTCTAAGCGCTGGGAGATACAAAATAATAGTGTTGGTATTTGTTAAGCGCTTACTATGTGCCGAGCACTGTTCTAAGCAGTGGGGTTGATACAAGGTAATCAGGTTGTCCCACGTGGGGCTCACGGTCTTCATCCCCATTTTACAGACGAGGGAACTGAGGCACCGAGAAGTGAAGCGACTTGCCCAAAGTCACCCAGCTGACAAGTGGAGGAGCTGGGATTCGAACCCATGACCTCTGACTCCCAAGCCCGGGCTCTTGCCACTGAGCCACGCTGCTTCTCTATGGCCATCAGTGGTGTGGGGCTGGGGAGGGGGATGAATAAAGGGAGCAAGTCAGGGTGATGCGGAAGGAAGAGGGAGAAGAGGAAAGGAGGGCTCAGTCAGGGAAGGCCTCTTGGAGGAGACGGGTCTTCAAGACGGGCTTTGAAAGGGGAGAGACTCATTGTCGGATCTGAGGAGGGAGGGCGTTTCATTCATTCATTCATCCAACAGTATTTATTGAGCGCTTACTATGTGCAGAGCACTGGACTAAGCGCTTGGAATGGACAAATCGGTAACAGAGACAGTCCCTGCCCTCTGACCGGGCTCACGGTCGAATCGGGGGAGACGGACAGACGGGAACAATAGCAATAAACAGTTTCAGGCCAGAGGCAGGACGTGGGCGAGAGGTCGGTGGCCAGATGGGACAGATTGAGGTACAGGGAGCCACATGAAGAACAGGGTCTTGGTACAGGGCTTGGTACACAGTAAACGCTCAATAAGCATTCACTCAATAGTATTTATTGAGCGCTTACTATGTGCAGAGCACTGGACTAAGCGCTTGGAATGGACAAATCGGCAACAGATAGAGACGGTCCCTGCCCGTTGACGGGCTCACGGTCTAATCGACGGCAAGAAGCAGCACGGTGTAGTGGATAGAGCCCGGGCCCGGGAATCCGAAGGTCATGAGTTTTAATTCTTGCTCCGCCACTTGTCCGCTGTGTGACCTTGGGCAAGTCACTTCGCTTCTCTGTGCCTCAGTTACCTCATCGATCAAATGGGGATTGAGACTGTGAGTCCCATGGAGGACCTGGGCTGTGTCCAACCCAAGTTGCTTGTAATAATAATAATAATAATGTTGGTATTTGTTAAGCGCTTACTCTGTGCCAAACACTGTTCTAAGCACTGGGGTCAGATACAAGGGAATCAGGTTGTCCCACGCGGGGCTCACAGTCTTCATCCCCATTTTACAGATGAGGGAACCGAGGCAAAGAGAAGTGAAGTGATTTGCCCAAGGTCACATAGCTGACACGGGGCAGAGCCGGGATTAGAACCCACGTCCTATGACTCCCAAGCCCGGGCTCTTTCCATTGAGCCACGCTGCTTCTCGTGTATCCACCCCAGCGCTCAGTACGGTGCCTGGCGCATAGTAAGTGCTTAACAAATGCCATTATTATTAGAAATACCATAGATTAATAATAATGTTGGTATTTGTTAAGCGCTTACTATGTGCAGAGCAACGTTCTAAGCGCTCTGAGGCTCAGAGTTAATCCCCATTTTACAGATGAGGTAACTGAGGCCCAGAGAAATGAAGTGACTTGCCCACAGTCACACAGTTGAGAAGTGGCAGAGCCGGGATTCAAACCTATGACCTCTGACTCCCAAGCCCGGGCTCTTTCCACTGAGCCACGCTGAGGCACTACTCTGGGGGGGCAGGGTTTTGGTTAAGCACTTACTATGTGCCAGGCACTGTACTAACCACCGAGATAGATATGAGCTCACTTCCTGTCCCATGTGGGGCTCACCGTTTTCATCCCCCTTTTACAGATGAGGTAACTGAGGCAACTGAGGAATTGAAATGACTCGCCCAAGGTCACGCAGCAGACATGTGGGGGACCCGGGATTAGAATCCAGGTCCTTCTGACTCCCAGGGCCGGGCTCCAGCCACTGGGCCGCACCGCTTCTCCCTACCCTTGCCATGGGACTTTAAGACCCTCTGCTCCTCCCTGTGCTCATCTGCTCATTTGTATGTATTTTTATGACCCTATTTACTTTGTTAATGAGATGTACATCCCCTTGATTCTATTTATTGCTATTGTTTTTGTCCGTCAGTCTCCCCCGACTAGACCGTGAGCCCGGCGATGGGCAGGGACCGGCCCTATCTGTTGCCGAATTGTCCATTCCAAGCGCTTAGTCCGGTGCTCTGCACATAGGAAGCGCTCAGTAAATACTATTGGGTGAACGAATGAATGAATTTAAAATGTGGGCTCTCGTTAAGAAATGTGACATTTCCGGATGCCCCCTTTTCTCTGGATGCTGTGCTCACTCAGAGTAGGTCGGTGTCAGAAAGTTGGCCTGCTGAGGCGGGCTGGGCCGATTTCAGGAGTCTTACGGCCCCGGGGGAAATAGCTGTATTTTTAGAACAAAGAAGCCATTGCTTTAAAAAGAAGTTGGCCCTGAGATTTGGAAGACACAAGGAGTTAGGTCACATATTCCACTCTAACACCTGCCCCATCCTTTCCTCACACTCCCTCACGGCCTATTTTGCCTCCCTCCATCCCCCTCATCGCCTCCTCCCCCTTCCCCTCAACTTATTCCCTTCCCAGATGATCAGAATCAGGAACACCTCACCCTGGGCTTCAATGCAATCACCTCGCCGCTCTCCTAACGTTGGTATTTGTTAAGCGCCTACTATGTGCCCAGCACTGTTCTAAGCCCTGGGGTAGATACAGGGTAATGAGGTTGTCCCACGTGAGGCTCACAGTCTTCATCCCCCTTTTCCATTTGAGGGAACTGAGGCCCAGAGAAGCGAAGCGACCTGCCCACAGTCACGCAGTTGAGGTGTGGCGGAGCCGGGATTGGAACCCACGACCTCTGACTCCCAAGCCCGGGTTCTTTCCACTGAGCCACGCTGCTTCTCTCTCCTAGCGCAAGCCAGTCCGCAGACTTGGTTCCTCTAATGCCAACCGTGCCTCCGTCGCGGTGATCTGGACGCCCACCCCTCGCTCCCATCCTGCCTCTCTTCTGGAACGCTCTCCCTCGCCCGTCCCGCCGTCGACCCCCGGCCCACGTCCTCCCGCCGTCCCGGAACGCCCTCCCTCCTCACCTCCGCCAAACTTTCTTCCCCTCTTCAAAGCCCTACTGAAAACTCCCCTCCTCCAGGAAGCCTCCCCAGCCTGAGCCCTCCCTTTCCCTCTGCTCCCTCTCTGCCCCCCCCTTCACCTCCCCTCAGCTAAGCCCCCTTTTCCCCCCCTTTCCTTCCGCTCCTCCCCCCTCCCTTCCCCTCCCCTCAGCACTCTGCTCATTTGTGCATATTTTTATTTCCCTATTTATTTTATTTAATGAGGTGTACATCCCTTTGATTCTATTTATCGTGATTGCTTTTGTCCGTCCGTCTCCCCCGATTAGACCGTAAGCCCGTCGATGGGCAGGGACCGCCTCTATCTGTTGCCGAATTGTCCATTCCGAGCGCTTAGTCCAGTGCTCTGCACATAGTAGGCGCTCAATAAATACTATCGAATGAATATCCGACAGGCGATGGCTCTCCCCAGCTTCAAAGCCTTATCGAGAAGCAGCGCGGCTCAGTGGAAAGAGCACGGGCTTCGGAGTCAGAGGTCATGGGTTCGAATGCCGGCTCGGCCACTCGTCAGCTGTGTGACGGTGGGCGAGTCACTTCACTTCTCGGTGCCTCAGTGACCTCATCTGTAAAATGGGGATGAAGACCGCGAGCCCCACGTGGGACAACCGGGTTCCCCTGTGTCTACCCCAGCGCTTAGAACAGTGCTCGGCACAGAGTGAGCGCTTAACAAATACCAACATTATTATCGAAGGCTTCCTCCCGGCCAAGCCCTTGTCTTCTCTTCTCCCACTCCCTTCCACGTTGCCTCTGCACCTCGTTCGGCTCCCTTCATTCACCTCGGCCCCACTGCACTTATTCATTCAGTGGTATTTATTGAGAGCTTACTGTGCGCAGAGCACTGGACTAAGCGCTTGGAAAGTACAATTCGGCAATCAAGAGAGACAATCCCTGCCCACACCGGGCTTACGGTCTTGTTGGGGGGGAGACAGATATCAAACCAAGTAAACGGGCAACAATATAAAGAACTAGAATTACGTACTCATCTCCCCCTCTAGACTAGAAACTCCTTGTGGTCTGCTAATTCTGCCGTATTGCGCTCTCCCAAGCACTTAGTCCAATGCTCCGCACAGAGTTAAGTGCTCAATAAATGGAGAAGCGGTATGGCTCAGTGGAAAGAGCCCGGGCTTGGGAGTCAGAGGTCGTGGGTTCTAATCCCGGCTCCGCCACTTGTCTGCTGTGTGACCTCGGGCAAGTCACTTCACTGGGCCTCAGTGACCTCATCTGTAAAATGGGGATGAAGACTGTGAGCCCCACGTGGGACAGTCTGATTACCTTGTATCCCCCCAACGTTTTGAACGGTGCTTGGCACATAGTAAGCGCTTAACAAATGCCATTATTATCATTATTATTAAACTGGGGATTAAAACTGTGAGCCCCATGGGGAACAACCTGATTACCTTGTGTCTACCCCAGTGCTTAGAACAGTGCTTGGCACATAGTAAGCGCTTAACAAATACCATAATTATTATTATTAATAAACCCCATTCCTTGACTACTGATTGATTATGTACAATATCCACGGTTCATCATGGCCGTTAATGTCCGCCTTCCCCTCTAGACCGTAAGCTCACTGTAGGCTGGGAGCGTGTCTACCGGCTCTCTTATACTGTACTCTCCCGAGAGCTAAATAAGATTAATCGATCGATTGATTGGCTTGGGTGACACCCTTCACTGGCCCTCTCTGGTCCTTCCGAATCCTGCTCCCACGGGGGTCTGGAGCCCAGCGAGCCGGCACGGGGATGGCGTGGGAACATGAGCAGCGTGGCTCAGTGGAAAGAGCCCGGGCTTGGGAGTCAGAGGTCATGGGTTCAAATCCCAGCGCCGCCACTCGTCGGCAGTGTGACTGTGGGCAAGTCACTTAACTTCTCTGTGCCTCAGTTCCCTCATCTGGAAAATGGGGATTATGACTGTGAGCCCCATGTGGGATAACCTGATGACCTTGTATCTCCCCCAGCGCTCAGAACAGTGCTCTGCACATAGTAAGCGCTTAACCTATACCAACATTATTATTATTATGAGCCAGCTACTGGAGAAGCAGTGCGGCCTCATGGGAAGCACCCGGGCCTTGGAGTCCGAACACCTGGGTCCTCATCCCGGCTCTACCACTGATTCATTCATTCATTCAATGGTATTTGTTGAGCGCTTACTCTGTGCAGAGCACTGCACTAAGCGCTTGGACCGTACAATTCGGCAACTGATCTAATCCCGGCTCTGCCGCTTGCCTGCTGTGTGATCTTGGGCAAGTCACTTCACTTCTCAGGGCCTCAGTTCCTTCATCTGGAAATTGGGGATCGAGACCGCGAGCCCCACGTGGGACGGGGACTGTGTCCGGCCTGATTAACTTGTACATTTCCCAGTGCTTAATACAGGGCTTGGCACATAGTAAATAACAAAGACCAATCAATGGTATTTATTGACTGTTTACTGTGTTCGAAGCTCTGTACTAAATGCTTGAGAGAGAACAGTACCACCGATAACTAGAGAAGCAGCGGGGCTCAGTGGAAAGAGCCCGGTCTTGGGAGTTGGAGGTCGTGGGTTCGAATCCCGGCTCTACCACTTGTCAGCTGTGTGACTGTGCGCAAGTCACTTCACTTCTCTGTGCCTCAGTGACCTCATCTGTAAAATGGGGATGAAGACTGTGAGCCTCACTTGGGACAACCGGATGACCCTGTACCTACCCCAGTGCTTAGAACAGTGCTCTGCACCTAGTAAGCGCTATTACTATAATAATAATTATTATTATTATTAGACATGTTCCCTGCCCACAAGGAGTTTACATTCTATAGTGGGAGACTGACATTAATAGAAATAAGGAGGAGCAGAGTGGCTTACTGGAGAGAGCACGGTCTTGGGAGTCAGAGGACCAGGGTTCTAACCCCCACTCCACCATGTGCCTGCTGTGTGACCTTGGGCAAGTCACTTAACTTCCCTGTGCCTCAGTTACCTCACCTGTAAAATGGGAATTAAGAGGGTGAGCCCCACACGGGACATGGACTGTGCTCAACCTGATTAGCTTGCATCTACCCCAGCTCTACTACATAGTGAATACTTAAATACCATTTTAAAAAATGAAGAAATCAAGGATGTGTATAAAAGTGCCCCGGGGCTTCGGATGCGGGGGGGGGGACTATCAGGTGTTTAAAGGGTACAGATCTAAGTGCTCTCAATCAATCATATTTATTGAGCTCTTACTGTGTGCAGAGCAGGGGACTATGTGCTTGGGAGAGTGTAATAGTTGGAAGACACATTCCCTGCCCAAAGTCAGCTTAGAGTCTAAGTGGGAGAGATAGATATTAATATAAATACATTGGGATGAGGGAGGGGAGAATAAAAGGAGAAAAATCTAATTAGAAAGGGTGTGGGAGGAGAGGAGACGAGGGCTTAGTCGGGGAAGGCCTCTTGGAGAAAATGGGGCTTTAATAAGGATTCAGAGGTGGGGAGGAGAGTGACGGTCTGCTGTATAGGAAGAGGGAGGGGGCTCCGGGTCACAGAGAGGACATGGGCGAGGGGTCAGCGGCGAAAGAGATGACATCAAGGTACAATAAGTAGGTTGGAGTTAGAGGAGCAAAGTGTGCGGGCTGGGCTGGAGTAGGAGAGCAGCCAGGTGAGGTAGGAGGGGGCGAGGGGATCGACTGCTTGAAAGCCAATGGTGAGGAATTTCCGTTTGATGCGGAGATGGACGTTCTTGAGGAGGGGGTAAAGTGGACTGAACAGTTCTGTCGAAAAATAATCCCGGTAGCAGAGTGAAATGTAGACTGAAGTGAGGAGAGACAGGAGGCAGGGAAGTCAGCAAGGAAGGGGATGCATTAATCAAGGCAGGATAAGTGCCTGGATCAACATGGAAGCAGTTTGGGTGGAGAGGAAAGGGCGGAATTTAGTGATGTCGTGAAGGTTGAACTGACAGGATTTGGTGACGGATTGAAGGTGTGGGTTGAATTCATTCATTCATTCATCAGTATTTGTTGAGCGCTGACTACGGTGCAGAGCACTGGACTAAGCGCTCGGAACGGACAATTCGGCAACAGATAGAGACCATCTCGGCCCAATGACGGGCTCACAGTCTAAACGGGGGAGACAGACAGCAGAGCATAACGGAACGAAACAAAACCACATCATCAAGATAAATAGGATCAAGGAGATATACACTTTATTAACAAAATAAATAGGGTAATAAATAATATATATAAATGAGCACAGTGCTGAGGGGAGGGGAAGGGGGAAGAGCAGAGGATGGGGGAGGGGGAACAGAGAGAAAGGGGGGCTCAGTGTGGGAAGGCCTCCTGGAGGAGGTGAGCTCTCAGTAGGGCTTTGAAGAGGGGAAGAGAGTTAGTTTGGCGGAGGTGAGGAGGGAGGGCGTTCCGGGACCGCGGGAGGACGTGGGCCAGGGGTCGACGGGGGGATAGGGGTGAACAGAGGACCGTGAGGAGGTGAGCGGCAGAGGAGCGGAGTGTGTGGGGTGGGCTGGAGAAGGAGAGGAGGGAGGAGAGGTACGAGAGGGGAGAGAAATGACTCAAGGATAATGCCAAGGTTATGGGATTGTGAGACAGGGAGGATGGTGTTGCTGTCTACTGTGATGGGAAAGTCATGAGCAGAACAGGGTTTGGGTGGGAAGATAAGGAATTCTGTTTTGGACATGTTAAATTGGAGGTGTCCACAGGACATCCTGGTAGAGATGTTCTGAAAGCAGGAGGAAATGCGAGACTGCAGAGAAGGAGAGAGATCAGAGCTAGAGTGGTAGATTTGGGAATCATCTGCTTAGAGATGGGACTTGACGCCAAGGGAACGAATGAGTCCTCCAAGGGAGTGGGTGGAGATGGAGAATAGAGGGGGACCCAGAGCTGAGCCTTGAGGGACCCCCACAGTTAGGGGGTGAGAGGCAGAGGAGGAGTCTGCAAAAGAGATGGAGAATGAATAGAAAAGAGAGATATGCAAAGAGATATGAGGAGAACCAGGAGGAGACAGTGTCAATGATCGCTTTTAATATTAATGTTATGATTAATAATTATTATTACCGGCAAAACGGGGTTTGGAACCGAGACCTTTATTAATATCATCAGGACTGATCGAGTCATGTGCCCGATCTCGGTTCTCACAATTTGGGGCAGGGAATGTGTCCGTTTATTGTAGTACTGCAGTCTCTCAAGTGTTTAGTACAGTGCCCTGCACACAGTGAGTGCTCAATAAATACGATTGGCTAATCGATTGTCAGACGGTTCAGGCCAGGGCCATCCTCACGGCTTATTTTCCACGTCGTCCCTGCTTCTGCACGTAACATGCAGGGTGGCCGCTGACCAGCATTGAGCCAAAATGACAAACGGAAAGCAGATTTATTCATTCTAATCTGAGGAAGGGGGGAAATTATCTCAATGTTTCCTATCTTTTCCCTGGGCAGACAATATGTATTCCTATACAATGACTTTCCCCCGCTTCAAAGCCTTATTGAAGGCCCATCTCCTCCAAGAGGCCTTCCCTACCTAAGCCCTCCTTTCCTCTTCTCCCCCGCCCTTCTGCGTCACCCTGACTCGCTCCTTTCATTCATTCCCCTCCCAGCCCCAAGCACTTGTGTCCGTATCTGTCATTTATTTATTTATCTTGATGTCTGACTCCCCCTCTAGATTGTAAACTCGTTGAGGGCAGGGAATGTGCCTATTGTATTGTTCTATTGTATTCATTCATTCAATAGTCTTTACTGAGCGCTTACTACGAGCAGAGCACTGGACTAAGCCCTTGGAACGTACAATTCGGCAACAGATAGAGACAATCCCTGCCCGATGATGGGCTCACAGTCTAAACACTCTCCCAAGTGCTTAGTACAGTGATCTGCACACAGTAAGGTTTCAATAAATCCGACTGACCGACTGTGCATCCTTTCAAAATGTGCAGAGCCTCTCCTCAAACAGAAAAGCTCCTTGCGGGCAGGAAAAGCATCTACCAACTCTGTTCTATCGTCCTCTCCCGGGCACTGATTACAGTGCTGGGCACACAGTAAGCGCTCAGTACATATCCCTGCTCTACACATAGAAGCGCTCAATAAATACTGTTGAATGAATGATGAATCGATCGATTGACAGACAGGTGGAAAGGCTCGCTGTAGGAACTTTTCTTCTGGGGTTGATTTAGGGGGCAGGAGCCAGGTGGCCAGGGAATGCTTTTAGCCCCTTCTGTTGGACTTTTCCCAAGGAGGTCCAACAGGGAAAGAGCACGGGTCTGGGAATCAGAAGACCTGGGTTCTAATCCCAATGCGGCCCGGAGCTGGCTAACCCGGGCGAGGAGCGCATGTGCACTCCGCAATGTGCTGCAGCCCTGCCCGCCTTGTTGCGCTCCGGACCCCAGCAGGAACCCACCTGGCTGAGAAGAGAAAGGGTGAGAGGTCCCTAATAAACCACTAGCACTGTCACCAGATCCTCAAGGACTGAGATTTCTCTGTCCTTCCTGCCGGGACGCTCCATCCATCCCCTTTCCCAACCGCTTAGTACGGTGCACCCAGATTTTACTGTCCGCCTCGGAGCGGACCATCGACTCCCTACCGTGCGCTTTCGTGGAACTCCTGGGATCAAATCATCCTGTGAGCTTGTTCGGCAGGACTTTCTGAGGTGGAAAGGGCGGGGAGGAAAGGAATTGGGGGGGGGGCGCGGGTGAAAGGGGAAGGTGGGGAGAAGGGGAGTTGTCGCTGAGGGTTTTTCTGTTACCACAGAAGCTCCAATCCGGGATAGGGGGATACTTTCGGGAAGGGTGAGCAGATAGTAATAATAATTACGGTACTTGTTAAGCGCTTACTGTGTCCCGAGCACTGTTCTAAGTGCTAGGGTAGATAGAAGTTAATCAGGTTGGTCCCAGTCCCTGTCCCACACAGGGCTCACACTCTTAATCCCCACGAAGAATGGGGGAACGTCACCGTCTGTATAGGAATACAAATTGTCAGCACAGGGAAAAGAAAGCAAGCGGCACTGAAATGATCTCCCCCCCTTTCTCGGATCAGAATTCATAATTCTGCTTTCCGTTTGTCACTTCTCTGGAGCCCAGAGAAGTGACTTGCCCAAGGTCACACAGCAGACATGTGGCAGGGATTAGAACCCATGACCCTGGGATCAGAAGACTCCCAGGCCGGGGCTCCGTCCACTCAGTCCCGCTGCATTTTTCAGCCTCGCCAACGGGTGTTCCCCGACTCGGCGGCGGAGGCCTGCTCCGGCCCCTTCCCGCTCCCGGCCTCATTCCTTTCCTAGCTCCCTCTCCCCGCCCTCCACACTCTACCCCTCATCCCCCCCATCTCCCACACGACCCCTCAACCCCCCCATGTCCCCAAAAGGCCTCCCTGCCCTTCCTCCCCCTCGCTGCTCCCGGGTCCCGGGGCCCTTACTGCAGGTCTCCATGGTCCCGCTGCTCGGAGGAGGCGGGAGGTGGAGGAGGCTGCAGGAGGCTGCAGGAGGCTGGGCGGGGAAGGTTGCAGGAGGAGGAGGCTGGAGGAGGCTGGAGGTGTCGAAGTAGTAACTGGAGGAAGAGGAGGAGGAGGCCGGAGGAGGAGGAGAAGGCTAGAGGAGGCTGTGAAGGAGCGGTCTGAAGAAAGAAGAGGAGGAGGCAGAAGGAGACCGGAGGAGGAGATTGGGGGAGAATGGAGGAGGAGGAGAGAGTTGGAGGAGGTCGGAGGAGACTGGGGGAGGAGGAGAAAGTTGGAGAATCTGGAGGAGGTTAGGGGAGGCTGGGGGAGGAGGATGAAGGAGGAGGCTGGAGAAGAGGGAGGATGTTGGAGGAGGCTGGAGGAGGCTAGGGGAGGAGGATAAAGTTGGAGAAGCTGGAGGAGGTTAGGGGAGGCTGGAGGAGGAGGAGAAAGATGGAGAAACTGGAGGAGGCTGGAGGAGGAGGCTGGAGAAGAGAGAGGTTGGAGGAGGCTGGAGGAGGAGGAGGAGAAAGTTAGATTGGCCGGAGGATGTTGGATGAGGATGAAGGAGGAGGCTGGAGAAGGGAGGAGGAGGAGAAAGTTGGAGAAGCTGGAGGAGGAGGCAGGAAACGTTGGAGGAGGCTGGGGGAGGAGGAAGGAGGAGGAGGCTGGGGGAGGAGGAGGCAGGAGGAGGTTGGAGGAGATGGAGAAGATGGAGGAGGAGGCTGAAGGAGGAGGAGACAGTTGGAGAAGGTGGAAGAGGAGGCTGGAGGAGGAGAAGACAGTTGGAGAAGCTGGAGGGGGAGACTGGAGGAGGAGGAGGAGGAGGAGGCTGGAGGAGATGGAGAAAGTTGGAGAGGCTGGAGGAGGAGGAGACAGTCGGAGATGCTGGAAGAGGAGGCTGAAGGAGGAGGAGACAGTTGGAGAAGCTGGAGGGGGAGGCTGGAGGAGATGGAGAAAGTTGGAGAGGCTGGAGGAGGAGGGGACAGTTGGAGAAGCTGCAGGGGGAGGCTGGAGGAGGAGGAGGAGGAGGAGGCTGGAGGAGATGGAGACAGTTGGAGAGGCTGGAGGAGGAGGCTGGGGAAGTGGGAGGAGGTTGGAGGAGATGGAGAAAGTCGGAGAGGCTGGAGGCCGTTGGAGGAGGAAGAAGGAGGAGGCGCAGAGGCCTAGCGCGGTGGAGGCCTAGCGCGGTGGAGGCCTAGCGCGGTGGAGGCCTAGCGCGGTGGAGGCCTAGCGCGGTGGAGGCCCTGCGGCCATGGGGGCCCGCGTCCCCCCGCACCCTCCGTCGTCCTGGCAACCCCGGGGGCGGGGCCCGGGGGGGCGGGGCCGGAAGCGGCCGCGGGGGAGGCAGCGCGGGGCGCGGCCGCCAGGGGGCGCGCTGCGGCGGGGGCGGGGCCGGCGGGGGGCGTGGCCGGCAGGGGGCGCGCTGCGGCGGGGGGTCGGTTGCCGGGCGGGCCGCCCGCCTTGCGCCGCCGCGGCTCCGCACGTCCGAGCGGTGGGCCGGGCCGGGCCGGGCCGGGCCGGGAAGGACGGACGGACGGACGGGTCCGGAGCGCGGACAGCGGCCTCCGCAGGTGCGGGGAGGCCGACCGGGGGGTGGGGGGGGGGGAGGGGGGAAGGGCCCGGCGCCGGGCGGGCGGGCGCGCATGCGCGGGAGGGGTGTGCGCGCCGGCGGGTGGGGGGGCGGCTGGCGCGCATGCGCGGGAGGGGGCGGGCGCCGGAGCGGGTGGGGGCGGCGGGCGCGCATGCGCGGGAGGCGGTGTGAGCGCGAGCGGAGGAAGCGTGCGGGTGGGTGCGCATGCGCCCTGGGGGCCGGGCCCTCAAAAATCATCATCATCATCATCATAATTGGTATTGGTTAAGCACTTACTATGTGCAGAGCACTGTTCTAAGCGCTGGGGGGAGATACAGGGTCATCAGGTGGTCCCTCGTGGGGCTCCCAGGCTTCATCCCCATTTTCCAGAGGAGGTCACTGAGGCCCAGAGAAGGGAAGCAGTAAAAATAAACAAATAAAAATGGTATTTTGTTAAGCGCTTCCTCTGTGCCGACCACTGTTCTAAGCGCTGGGGGAGACCCAGGGGAATCGGGTGGTCCCCCGTGGGGCTCCCAGGCTTCATCCCCATTTTCCAGATGAGGTCACTGAGGCCCAGAGAAATGAAGGCATAAAAATAAATAAATAAAAATGGTATTTGTTAAGCGCTTACTATGTGCCGACCACTGTTCTAAGCGCTGGGGGAGACCCAGGGGAATCGGGTGGTCCCCCGTGGGGCTCCCAGGCTTCATCCCCATTTTCCAGATGAGGTCACTGAGGCCCAGAGAAGGGAAGCAATAAAAATAAATAAATAAAAATGGTATTTGTTAAGCGCTTACTCTGTGCCGAGCACTGTTCTAAGCACTGGGGAGACACAGGGTCATCGGGTGGTCCCCCGTGGGGCTCCCAGTCTTCATCCCCATTTTCCAGATGAGCTCACTGAGGCCCAGAGAAGTGAAGCAATATAAATAAATAAAAATGGTATTTTGTCAAGTGCTTACTATGTGCCGAGCACTGTTCTAAGCGCTGGGGGAAACACAGGGGAATCGGGTTGTCCCCCATGGGGCTCCCAGTCTTCATCCCCATTTTCCAGATGAGCTCACCGAGGCCCAGAGAAGGCAAGTGACTTGCCCACAGTCACCCAGCTGACAAGCGGTGGAGGTAGGATTAGAACCCATGACCTCTGACTCCCAAGCCCGGGCTCTTGCCCCTGAGCCACGCCGCTTCTCTGAATGAATTCGTTCAGTCGGTGGTGTTTATTGAGCGCTTACTAGGTGCAGAGCACTGGACTAAGCGCCTGGAATGGACAATTGGGCCACAGATAGAGACCATCCCGGCCCAACGACGGGCTCGCAGTTTAAACAGGGGAGACGGACGGACAGAGCAAAACAGAACGAAACAAAAACAAGAGAACATCATCCAGATAAATAGAATCCAGGGGATGGGCAGCTCATGAACAAAATAAATAGGGTAATAAATAATATATACAAAGGTGCACAGTGCTGAGGGGAAGGTCGTGGGTTCTAATCCCAGCTCCGCCACTCGTCTGCTGGGTGACGTTGGGCCGGTCACTTCGGAGCAGCGTGGCTCACTGGAAAGAGCCCGGGTTTTGGAGTCAGAGGTCGTGGGTTCGAACCCCGGCTCGGCCACTTGTCAGCTGTGGGATTTGGGCAAGTCACTTCACTTCTCGGTGCCTCAGTGACCTCATCTGTCAAATGGGGATGAAGCCTGTGAGCCCTACGTGGGACAACGTGATTCCCCTGTGTCTACCCCAGCGCTTAGAACAGTGCTCGGCACATAGTAAGCGCTGAACAAATACCAACATTATTATTATTATTCTCTGGGCCTCAGTTACCTCATCTATAAATGGGGATTTAAAAATGTGAGCCCCACGTGGTAAATCTGAGTGTCCTGTATCTACCCCAGCACTTAGAACGGTGCTCAGCATATAGTAAGTGCTTAATAATAATAATGTTGGTAATTGTTAAGCGCTTACTATGTGCAGAGCACCGTTCTAAGCGCTGGAGAGGATACAGAGTGGTCAGGTGGTCCCACATGAGGCTCACAGTCTTCATCCCCATTTGACAGATGAGGGAACTGAGGCCCAGAGAAGTGAAGTGACTTGCCCAAAGTCACACAGCTGACAGGAGGCAGAGCCGGGATTTGACACAGTTTAACAAATACCAATGTTATTATGTATTGAGCACTTACTGCGTGCAGAGCACTGTAATAATAATGATGGCATTTGTTAAGCGCTTACTATGTGCAGAGCACTGTTCTAAGCACTGGGGAGGATACAAGGTGATCAGGTTGTCCCACGTGGGGCTCACAGTCTTCATCCCCATAATAATGTTGGTATTTGTTAAGCGCTTACTATGTGCAGAGCTCTGTTCTGAGCGCTGGGGTAGATGCAGGGGAATCAGGTTGTCCCACGTGGGGCTCACAGTCTTCATCCCCATTTGACAGAGGAGGCAACAGAGGCAATAGAAGGGAAATGACTTGCCCAAAGTCACCCAGCTGACAAGCGGCTGAGCCGGGATTTGAACCCGCAACCGCTGACACCCAAGCCCAGGCTCTTTCCACTAAGCCATGCTGCTTCTCTAAGTGTACTTCGCTGCTTCACTATACTAAGCGTTTGGAAAGTACAATTGGGCAACAGATCCATTCATTCAAGAGTATTTATTGAGCGCTTACTATGTGCAGTACTTAGTACTATGTACTAAGCGCTTGAAATGATCAACTCGGCAACAGAGAGAGACCATCCCTGCCCAACACAGGGCTCACAGTCTAGAAGTGGGGAGACAGACAATGATACTAATAATAATGATAATTATTATTATAAATAATTATAGAGAAGCAGCGTGGCTCAGTGGAAAGAGCCCGGACTTGGGAGTCAGAGGTCAGGGGTTCGAATCCCAGCTCCGCCACCTGTCAGCTGTGTGGCCTTGGGCAAGTCACTTCACTTCTCTGTGCCTCAGTTCCCTCACCTGGAAGATGGGGATTAAGACTGTGAGCCCCACGTGGGACAACCTGATTCCCTTGTATCTCCCCCAGCGCTTAGAACAGTGCTCGGCACATAGTAAGCGCTTAACAAATACCAACGTTATTGTAATGGCATGGGTTAAGCGCTTACTGTGTGCAAAGCACTGTTCTAAGCGCTGGGGTAGATACAAGGCAATCAGGGTGTCCCCTGCGGGGCTCACAGGCTTCATCCCCATTTTACAGATGAGGGAACCGAGGCCCAGAGAAGTGAAGTGACTCGCCCAAAGTCACACAGCTGACACGTGGCAGAAGCGGGATTAGAACCTCTGACTCCCAGTCCCAGGCTCTTTCCACTAAGCCACGACACATTCCCTAACAAAACAAGTAGACAGGTCTCAATACCGTCAA
This sequence comes from Ornithorhynchus anatinus, assembly GCF_004115215.2. Lineage (NCBI taxonomy): Eukaryota > Metazoa > Chordata > Mammalia > Monotremata > Ornithorhynchidae > Ornithorhynchus > Ornithorhynchus anatinus. The sequence continues at coordinate 140,925,884 of NC_041730.1, forward strand.
AATAGATAAATAGAATCATAGACATCTACGCATCATTAATAAAATAGAGTAATAAATAATAGAGACAAATATAGACAAGGGCTGTGGGGAGGGGAAGGGGGAAGAGCAGAGGGAGGGAGTCGGGGCGATGGGGAGGGGAGGAGGAGCGGAGGGAAAAAAGGGGGAGCTCAGTCTGGGAAGGCCTCCTGGAGGAGGTGAGTTTTAAGTAGGGTTTCGAAGAGGGGAAGAGAGTGAGTTCGGCGGAGGCGAGGAGGGAGGGCGTTCCGGGACCGCGGGAGGACGCGGCCCGGGGGTCGACGGCGGGACGGGCGAGACCGGGGGACGGCGAGGGGGCGGGCGGCGGAGGAGCGGAGCGTGCGGGGTGGGCGGTGGAGAGAGAGAAGGGAGGAGAGGTAGGAGGGGGCCAGGGGATGGACGGCTTGGAAGCCAAGAGTGAGGAGCTTCTGGGGGCAGAGGACTGTACTAAGCGCTTGAGAGAACACAATAGGTGTAATTGACAGATCCGATTCTGCCCCCCAAGGTTTGGCTGAAGGGCCGTATCAGGGAGAGGCCGGGAGACGTTTGCTCCCAGCGGGAGGCACAGCCAGATCCCGGTTATCCTTGGCGGGACTGGCCGTCCTCACCTTCCTTCGGCTCTTGAGTTTTCGACAGTGGGGAGGCCGAGGGAAGAGTCGCGAAACCGTCCGACCCTCGGCCCTGAGGAGCCGAGAGTGCCCGGGATTCTCCGTCAGCGGGAGCGGGGCAAATCCCGGGATCGCCCAGAGCCAGAGGGGCCCCCTAACTGGGACGCTGGCGGAGGAAATAATAATAATAATAATGTTGGTATTTGTTAAGCGCTTACTATGTGCAGAGCACTGTTCTAAGCGCTGGGGGAGACACAGGGTCATCGGGTCGTCCCACGTGAGGCTCACAGTTAATGCCCATTTTACAGATGAGGGAACTGAGGCCCAGAGAAGTGAAGTGACTCGCCCACAGTCACACAGCTGATAAGTGGTGGAGCCGGGATTAGAACCCATGACCTCTGGCTCCTAATAATAATAATAATAATAATGTTGGTATTTGTTAAGCGCTTACTATGTGCCGAGCACCGTTCTAAGCGCTGGGGTAGACACAAGGGAATCAGGTTGTCCCACGTGGGGCTCACAGTCTTAATCCCCATTTTACAGATGAGGGAACTGAGGCACAGAGAAGTGAAGTGACTCGCCCACAGTCACCCAGCTGACAAGTGGCGGAGCTGGGATTCGAACTCATGACCTCTGACTCCAAAGCCCGTGCTCTTTCCACTGAGCCACGCTGCTTCTCTAAGCCCGGGCTACCGGAAGCCCGTGGTGGGCAGCCAGTGCGTCCGCCAACTCGGTCGTCCTTTTTTTCTTTTTAGGGTATTTGTTAAGCTTTCACTGTGTGCCAGGCACTGTATTGACTGCTGGGACTGATGCAAGCTGATCAGGTCCGACACAGTCCCTGTCCCACGTGGGGCTCCCTGTCTTCATCCCCATTTTCCAGATGAGGTCACTGAGGCCCAGAGAAGGGAAGCGACTAGCTCCCACTCTAGAGGAGAAGCAGCGTGGCTCAGTGGAAGGCGCCCGGGCTTGGGAGTCGGGGGTCACGGGTTCTAATCCCGGCTCCGCCCCTTGTCAGCTGCGTGACCGTGGGCCAGTCACTTCACTTCCCTGGGCCTCAGTTCCCTCCTCTGTAAAATGGGGACGAAGACAGTGAGCCCCACGTGGGACAACCTGATCCCCTTGTATCCCCCCCAGCGCTTAGAATAGGGCTCTGCACATAGTAAGCGCTTAATAATAATAATAATAATAATGTTGGTATTTGTTAAGCGCTTACTATGTGCCGAGCACTGTTCTAAGCGCTGGGGTAGACATAGGGGAATCAGGTTGTCCCACGTGGGGCTCACAGTCTTAATCCCCATTTTACAGATGAGGGAACTGAGGCACAGAGAAGTTAAGTGACTCGCCCACAGTCACACAGCCGACAAGTGGCAGAGCTGGGATTCGAACTCATGAGCCCTGACTCCAAAGCCCGTGCTCTTTCCACTGCGCCACGCTGCTTCACATTAACTTAACAAATAACAAATAATACATTAGCTTAACAAATACCACCATTATTATCAGCGCTTAGAACAGTGCTTTGCACAGAGTGAGCGCTACACAAATGCCGTCATTATTATTATTATTATTATTATTATTTCCACTAGGCCACACTGACCCCTGCTGGAAAATGCAGCGGCGGAAGACGCCGCTGAAACGGGGACGTGAACTTTCCTTTTCGCCGTAAATCGGAATTTATTGAGCGTCGGCTGCGTGCGGGGCTCTGGACTGACCACTCGCGATAGTCCGACAGATCTTCCAGTCCTCAGGGAGCTTCCAGTCCGGCAGGGGAGGGAGACCCACAATATGTTACGGACAGAAGGAAGGCGAGGAAGAAACAATAAATATATGAATGAGTAAGTGCTTAACTAGCAGAACGTAGAAATCTGTTTGTACAAAATTGCTGTGGTTAGCAGTAATAATAATAATAATAATAGTTATGGCATTTGTTAAGCACCTACTATGTGCTGAGCACCGTTCTAAGCGCCGGGATAGATACAGGGTCATCAGGTTGTCCCACGTAGGGCTCACGTTTTTTTTAAATCCCCATTTTTACAGATGGGGGAACTGAGGCACCGAGAAGCGAAGGGACTTGCCCAAAGTCACACAGCTGGCAGGTGGCGGAGCCGGGATTAGAACTCGTGACTCCTAAGCCCGGGCTCTTTCCAGTGAGCCACGCAGTAGTAGTACGTGGCTCAAGAGAAGCAGCCTGGCTCAGCGGCGAGAGCCCGGGTTTAGGAGTCAGAGGTCGTGGGTTCTAATCCCGGCTCCGCCACCTGTCAGCTGGGTGACGTTGGGCAAGTCCCTTCGCTTCTCGGTGCCTCGGTGACCTCATCTGGAAAATGGGGATTGAGACTGTGAGCCTCACGTGGGACCGCCTGATAACCCTACGCCTACCCCACCGCTTAGAACAGCGCTCGGCACATAGTAAGCGCTTAACAAATGCCAACATTATTATTAGTGACAAAAATTGTGGTGTTTGTTAAGTGCTTACTCTGTGCAGAGCACTGAACTGAGTGCTGGGAGAGACTACCCAGGTGGGAAAGTATGGAGCTGTTGAGGAGGGAGGTTTTTTTATGACATTTGTCAAGCGCTTACTATGTGCCAGGCACTCTTTTATGGTCTGGGGTAGATACAAAGTAATCACATCGGACCGTGTCCTAGATGGGGATCACATTCTTAACCCCCATTTTACAGATGAGCAAGCATTTTACGAGAAGCAGCGTGGCTCAGTGGAAAGAGCACGGGCTTTGGAGTCAGCGGTCATGGGTTCGGATCCCGGCTCGGCCACTTGTCAGCTGTGTGACTTTGGGCGAGTCACTTAACTTCTCGGTGTCTCAGTTACCTCATCTGTAAAATGGGGATGAAGACTGTGAGCCCCACGTGGGGCGACCTGATCCCCCTGTGTCTACCCCAGCGCTTAGAACGGTGCTCGGCACATAGTAAGCGCTTAACGAATACCAACATTATTATTATTATTATTATTATTAGATGAGGTCACTGAGGCACAGAAAAGTGACTTGCCCGAAGTCACACAGTAGACAGATGGCCGAGCCAGGATAACAATAATAATAATAGTGTTGGTATTTGTTAAGCGCTTACTAGGTCAGAGCACCGTTCTAAGCGCTGGGGGAGATACAGGGTCATCGGGTGGTCCCACGTGAGGCTCACGGTCTTCATCCCCATTTTACAGATGAGGTCACTGAGGCCCAGAGGAGCGAAGTGCCTTGCCCACAGTCACACGGCTGACAAGTGGCGGAGCTGGGATTCGAACCCACGCCTTCTGACTCCGCTTGGATGAGAACCCAGGCCGCTCGGACTCCCGGGTCCGGGCTCTAACCACCAGGCCGTGCTGCTTCTCCACGGGGGAGACGAAAATTCATTCAGGGAAGGCCTCCTGGAGGAGGTAGGACTTCTGAAGGGCCCTGAAGATGCGGAGAGGGCCGGCAGGACGGTGGGGCCGAAGGGGGACCCAAAGACAAAATAAATTAGAGAAGCAGCGTGGCTCAGTGGAAAGAGCCCAGGCTGGGGAGTCAGAGGTCATGGGTTCTAATCCCGGCTCTGCCGCTTGTCAGCTGGGTACTTTTTGGGCGTGTCACTTACCTCTTCTGTGCCTCAGTTCCCTCATCTGTAAAATGGGGATAAAGACTGTGAGCCCCACCTGGGACAACCTGATCACCTGTATTCTCCCCGGTGCTTAGACCAGTGCTTTGCTCATAGTAAGCGCTAAACAAATGCCATCGTCATTATTGTTATTATTATAAATTAGTGTGAGTTTCACCAGGGAGAGACTGAAGATCTCTGACGTACACTTTAAGCTTTGGTTATCGGTCAGCCCATCGGTCCCACCCCAGCCCTGTAATAACGCACACATTTACTCCGTTAAAAAAGTATCCGTTCAGTCGTATTTATCGATTGTTTACTTTATGCAGAACGCTGTACCAAGTGCTCGGGAGAGTACGACCTGACAGTAAACAGACGCGTTTCCTGCCCAAAACCGACTTTCAGTCTAGAAGGGGAGACAGGCATTAATATAAATAAATTACAGAAATGTACATAAGTGCTGTGGGGCTGGGAGGGGGGCGATGAATAAACTGAATATATCCGGAAACTAGCTCTCCACAAACACAACCTCAATCCCCTTTTCGACTGGGAGCCCGCTGTCGGGTAGGGATCGTCTCTCTTGGTTGCCGAATTGTGCTTTCCAAGCGCTTAGTACAGTGCTCTGCACACAGTAAGCGCTCAATAAATACGATGGAATGAATGAACGAATAATTCAGAGATCCATAATGAAGATTATTGAGCAAAGCTTTGAAGTAGTCTGTTCGTTCCAAATGCACAACCATAACCCGCAAGTTGCAACCGATTTGTCATCCCCGGAGATTGATCGTGTTTCCCGGCCTCTTTGGGTTTGCAGAAAAGCCATTTAAGGAACACGAGCAGCAGCGTGGCTCGGTGGAAAGAGCCCGGGCTTGGGAGTCAGGAGTCATGGGTTCAGATCCCGGCTCCGCCGCGTGTCAGCCGGGTGACCGTGGGCGAGTCACTTCACTTCTCTGGGCCTCAGTTCCCTCATCTGGAAAATGGGGATGAAGACTGTGAGCCTCACGTGGGACAATTGAGTCCCCTGTATCTACCCCAGCGCTTAGAACAGTCCTCCGCACATAGTAAGCGCTTAATGAATAGCAAATACCAATGTTGTTACGATCAGTCATATTTACTGAGCGCCTACCGCTTGTGGAGCACTGTACTAAGCTCTTGGGACAGTACAGTACAGCAGAGTTGGTAAACACGTTCCCCGCCCAGAATTCATTCAGTAGTATTTATTGAGCGCTTACTATGTGCAGAGCACTGGACTGAGCGCTTGGAATGAGCTTAAAGGCTAGAGGGGGAGACATTAATATGAGTAAATAAATTGTGGATGTGGACAGAGGTGCTACTTTACTGGGGGAGGAGTGAATAAAGGGAGCAGATTCGAGGGCAAGGGGGCCGCAGAAGGGAGTGGGAGGAGGGGAAATGAGGATTTTGGAGGAGAAGGCTTTGGGCGGGAGATGTGCTTTTAATCAGGCTTTGAAGGGGAGGGAGAGCGATCGTCTGTCCGATATGAAGGGGGAGGGAGTTCCAGACCGGAGCCGGGACACGGGCAAGAGGTGGGTGGTGAGATAGTTGAGATTGAGGTAAGGTTAGTAATAATAATAATAAATAAAATAATAATAGTAGGTTGGCACTGGTGAAGTGCGTGGCCTGAGTAGGAAAGGAGCGAGGTGATTGTTTTTAGACAATTAGACTGTAAGCCCATCGGTGGGCAGGGACTGTCTCTATCTGTCGCCGATTTGTACATTCCAAGCGCTCATTACAGTGCCCTGCACATAGTAAGCGCTCGATAAATACTATTGAATGAATGGCGAGGAATTTCTGTTGGACGCGGAGCTGGATGGGCAACCGCTGGAGGTTAGACCGTAAGCCCGTCAAAGGGCAGGGACCGTCTCTATCTGTTGCCGACTTGTCCATTCCAAGCGCTTAGTACAGTGCTCTGCACATAGGAAGCGCTCAGTAAATATGAATGAATGAATGAATGAATGAATGAATGAATGAATGAATGAATGAGGAGCAGGGAAACGTGGACTGAAAGGTTTTGGAGACAAATGATCCGGACAGCCGAGTGAAGTGTGGACCGGAGTAGGAAGAGAAAGGAGACAGGGAGGTCAGCGAGGAGGCTGATGGAATAATCAAGGCAGGAGAGGAGAAGTGCTTGGACGAAGGTAGCAGCGGAGGGTGGAGAGGAAGGGGCGGATTTTAGTGAGGTCACGAAGGTTGAACCGACCGGAGTTAGTGGCAGATTGAATATGCGGGCTGATGGAGAGAGATGAGTCTAGGTTAATGCAAAGTTTTGGGCTTGCGAGGCAGGGAGGATGGTGTCTTTTTCCCTCTTCAAAGCCCTACTGAGAGCTCACCTCCTCCAGGAGGCCTTCCCAGACTGAGCTTCCCCTTTTCCCTCTGCTCCCTCTCTGCTCCCCCTCCGCCCTCTGCTCTCTCGCCCTTCCCCCCTTCCCCTCCCTTTCAGCTAAGCCCCCTTTCCCTCCGCTCCTTCCCCTCCCCTCAGCCCTGTACTCATTTGGTTCTATTTTTATGACCCTATTTATTTTGTTAATGAGGGGTCCATCAACTTGATTCTATTTATCATGATGACGCTGTCTTGTTTTTGTCCGTCTGTCTCCCCTGATTAGACGGTGAGCCCGTCACGTCTCTATCCGTTACCAAATTGTCCATTCCAAGCGCTTAGTACAGTGCTCTGCACACAGGAAGCGCTCAGTAAATGCGACTGAATGAATGAATGAATACAGTGATGGGAAAGTCTTGGGGAGGACAGGGTTTGGATGGGAAGATAAGGATTTCTGGTGTGGACGTATTAAGTTTGAGGCGTTTGGGGGACGTTCGATTAGAGGTGTCCTGAAGGCAGGAGGACATGCTGGACTGCGGAGCAGGAGGAGAGAAAGATCAGGGATGGAGAAGGGTGATTTGGGGAACACTAGTCAGAGACCTAGCTTCTAGACTCCGAGCTCATTCTGGGCAGGGAATGTGTCTGTTCATTGTTTTATCGTACTCTCCCAAGTGTTCAGGACAGTGCCGGGTAGCCAGTAGGCGCTCAATAAATACGCCCGCCTGACTGAGTGAGAGCGTCGGTCTACGTGGGTGCGGGTAAGTGTCCGTCGCTTGGGGTTGGCCGGTGCTTCCGCCCTGCCCCCGTCTGACTTTGACTTCTGGAATAGCCGGTTATTTTCCCGGCGGTTGGGTGGAGGGCTCGGTTTGTTTGCCAACCCATCTGCCGGCACGAACTAGAGCGAGGGAATTTCCTGCCTCCGCCTCGGGAAAAAGCCAAATAGCAAGACGCGGAGAGATTGATTTGCTTCAACCTCATCCTCGTCAGTGCCACAGATTGTGACGTCTGTTTAGCTCCACCTAAGTACAAGGTCCTGTGCTCTGTGTCGAGGTCAGACATAGCTCCTTTCCCACAAGGGGGGAAGGAGAATAGCCACTCCGTCCCCATTTCACAGATAAGGAAACTGAGGCCCGGGGACGTTAAGTGAGTTGCTCAAGGTCAATCAGTAGGTCGTATTTTTTTGAGCTCTTACTGTGTGCAGGGCGCCTTACTGAGCACTTGGGAAAGTACAGTATAATGGAGTTCATTCATTCAATAGTATTTATCGAGCGCTTACTACGTGCAGAGCGCTGTACCGAGCGCTTGGACGGGATCCCGGCTCGCCCGGAGCTTCACATCCACAGCATCAATCGATCCGTGGCATTTATCGAGGGCTAAGTGTGTGCGGAGCACTCGACCAAGTGCTTACGGTACAGTTCAGTACAGAGGCGAGGGGAAGGAAGAGATGCGGGAGAAACAGAAAAATGAGAAAGTAACCAAGGCTAAGTGCGTGCGGAGCCCTTTTCAATAGTATTTATTGAGCGCTTACTATGTGCAGAGCACTGTACTAAGCGCTTGGAATGAACAAGTCGGCAACAGATAGAGACGGTCCCTGCCGTTTGACGGGCTTACGGTCTCTACTAAGTGCTTACGGTGCAGTTCAGTACAGAGGCGAGGGGAAGGAAGAGATGCAGGGGAAGCAGAAAAATGAGAAAGTAACCAAGGCTAAGTGTGTGCGGAGCCCTCTACTAAGTGCTCACGGTGCAATTCATTACAGAGGCGAGGGGAGGAGGGGAAGGAAGAGATGCGGGAGAAACGGAAAAATAAAAAAGTAGCCAGGGCTAAGTGTGTGCGGAGCCCTCTACTAAGTGCTCACGGTACAGTTCAGTACAGAGGCGAGGAGGGGAAGGAAGAGATGCGGGAGAAATGGAAAAATGAAAAAGTAGCCAGGGCTAAGTGTGTGTGGAGCACTCTACTAAGTGCTCACGGTACAGTTCAGTACAGAGGGGAGGAGGGGAAGGAAGAGATGCGGGAGAAACGGAAAAATAAAAAAGTAGCCAGGGCTAAGTGTGTGCGGAGCCCTCTACTAAGTGCTCACGGTACAGTTCAGTACAGAGGCGAGGGGAGGAGGGGAAGGAAGAGATGCGGGAGAAACGGAAAAATGAAAAAGTAGCCAGGGCTAAGTGTGTGCGGAGCCCTCTACTAAGTGCTCACGGAACAGTTCAGTACAGAGGCGAGGGGAAGAGGGGAAGGAAGAGATGCGGGAGAAACGGAAAAATGAAAAAGTAGCCAGGGCTAAGTGTGTGCGGAGCCCTCTACTGAGTGCTTACGGTACAGTTCAGTACAGAGGCGAGGGGAAGAGGAGAATAAATGTTCGTATTTGTGAAGCGCTTACTATGTGCCGAGCACTTTTCTAAGCACTGGGGTAGACACAGGGGAATCAGGTTGTCCCACGTGGGGCTCACAGTCTTAATCCCCATTTTACAGACGAGGTAATTGAGGCACAGAGAAGTTAAGTGACTTGCCCACAGTCACACAGCTGACAAGTGGCAGAGCCGGGATTCAAACCCGTGACATCTGACTTTAAAGCCCGTGCTCTTTCCACTGAGCCATGCTGCTTCAGATGCGGGAGAAACAGAAAAATGAAAAAGTAGCCAAGGCTAAGTGTGTGCGGAGCACTCTACTTTTTATTTTTCCGTTTCTCCCGCATCTCTTCCCCTCTTCCCCTCCCCTCTGGTACAGTTCAGTACAGAGGCGAGGGGAAGGAAGAGATGCGGGAGAAACGGAAAAATAAAAAAGTAGCCAAGGCTAAGTGTGTGCGGAGCACTCTACTAAGTGCTTATAGTACAGTTCAGTACAGAGGCGAGGGGAAGAGGGGAAGGAAGAGATGCGGGAGAAACGGAAAAATGAAAAAGTAGCCAAGGCTGTGTGTGTACGGGAGCACTCTAAATAAAAATAAATAAGTAAATGGTGGTATTTGTTAAGCACTTACTATGTACAAAGCGCTGGGGGATACAAGGTAATCAGGTTGTCCCACGTGGGGCTCACAGTTTTAATCCCCATTTTACAGATGAGGTCACTGAGGCACAGAGAAGTGAAGTGACTTGCCCAAAGTCACACAGCTGGCAAGTGGCGGAGCCGGGATTCGAACCCATGAACTCTGACTCCCAACCCCGCGCTCTTTCCACTGTACCACGCCGCTTCTCTCTCTCTAAGTGCTTACAGTCCAGTTCAGTACAGAGGCGAGGGGAAGGAAGAGATGCGGGAGAAACGGAAAAATGAAAAAGTAGCCCAGGCGACGAGGGTGACAGAGGAAGAATAATAATAATGTTGGCATCTGTTAAGCGCTTACTATGTGCCGAGCACCGTTCTAAGCGCTGGGGTAGACATAGGGGAATCAGGTCGTCCCACGTGGGGCTCACAGTCTTCATCCCCATTTTACAGACGAGGGAACTGAGGCACGGAGAAGTGAAGTGACTCGCCCACAGCCACACGGCCGACAAGTGGCGGAGCTGGGATTCGAACTCATGAGCCCCGACTCCAAAGCCCGTGCTCTCTCCACTGAGCCACGCTGCTTCTAAGAAGCACAGGAAGAGAAGGCCGGAGCGGGGGCTAGGGGCTGGCGGAGACCGTCGGAGAAGACGAGGCCTTCGGGAGGGCGCAGATGGGAACCTCTGGACCTGGGGGTGACCCCGGCGGCAGGGGCGTTCAGGAAACGCCCACCGGTGACCGGAGAGAGCCCCCGTCCCACGCCCGGCACCTCCCGGGCTCCGGTGAAAAGGCCAAGGGGCTCGGTCCGGTCACGGGGGAAGCTTTTCTCACCCGGGCCCCTCCCTTCGACCCAGTTTCCCTCCGTCCCTGGATGGGCAGCTCCCACGGTCACCAGTGCGGCCAGAGGATTCCCCGGGGCTCTGCCCCGCCCAGCCTCCCCGGCCCATCCTCCCCCGCGCGGCCCCGCTCTGCGGAGGCCGCCGCCGTTGTCCCTCGCACCCCCGGCCTCCCCCACCGGGCTCCTCTAGTCCCTGCCGCCTCCCTCTCCTATCCCACCCACCACTTCCCAAGGTTGGGATCCTTCCCGGAAGCGGGAAGGAAGGGCGGGCTGCAGGGCGCCGCTGCCCGGGAGAAGGCCCGTCCGGCCCAGAGACACCTCACGGCCGTCGGCCGTGTCCGCTCGCCGCCCCGCGGCCCCGCTGGCCCGGAGGCGACGGGGCCCCCCCCCCCTCCGGGCCCCGGCTCGGACGCCGCAGGGCCCGATCCCGTCGATCGTAATCGTTCGTCCGGCTCGATCGTCGTGGCTCGGTGGAAAGAGCCCGGGCTTTGGAGTCGGAGGTCACGGGTTCAAATCCCGGCTCTGCCACCTGTCAGCTGTGTGAGACCGTGGGCAGGTCGCTTCACTTCTCTGGGCCTCGGTGACCTCATCTGGAAAATGGGGATGAAGACTGGGAGCCCCACGTGGGACAACCTGATGACCCTGTGTCTACCCAGCGCTTAGAACGGTGCTCGGCACATAGTAAGCGCTTAACAAACGCCAACATTATCATTACTGATTGAACGCCTCCTGTGTTCAAGGCGCCGTACCGAGCGCTTGGGAGAGCGCGGCGCAATAAACAGACGCGTTGCCTGCCCGCAACAAGCTTACCGTCTAGTGGTGGGGGTTTTTTAGGCGCTCACTATGTGCCAAGCTACTGTTCATTCAATCAAGAGCCCGGGCTTGGGAGTCAGAGGTCGTGGGTTCGAGTCCCGGCTCTGCTACTTGTCAGCTGTGTGACTGTGGGCGAGTCACTTCACTTCCCTGGACTTCAGTTCCCTCATCTGTAAAATGGGGATGAAGACTGGGAGCCTCAGGTGGGACAACCTGATGACCCTGTATCTCCCCCGGCGCTTAGAACAGTGCTCTGCGCGTAGTAAGCGCTTAACAAATACCAACGTCATTATTATTATTCTTCTTTATTAAGGGCTTACTGTGAGCAGAACTATACTATACTAAGCACTTGGGAAAGTACACTTCAACAGTAAACAGTGACATTCCCTGCCCACAACGAACTCGCAGTCTAGAGACGGGGAGGCAGACATAAATACAAATAAATAAAATTACAGATGTATGCGTGAGTGTTGTGGGGTTTGGCGGGGAAGAAGAATGGGAGCAGGTCGGGGACGCAGAAGGGAGTGGGAGATGAGGAAAAGGGGGGCTTAGTCAGGGAAGGCCTCTTGGAGGAGATCATTCAATAATAATATTGTTGGTATTTGTTAATAATAACAATAATAATAATGTTGGTATTTGTTAAGCGCATACTATGTGCAGAGCACTGTTCTAAGCGCTGGGGTAGACACAGGAGAATGAGGTTGTCCCACGTGGGGCTCACAGTCTTCATCCCCATTTTCCCGATGAGGGAACTGAGGCCCAGAGAAGCGAGGTGACTTGCCCACAGTCACGCAACTGACAAGCGGCAGAGCCGGGAGTCGAACTCATGACCTCTGACTCCGAAGCCCAGGCTCTTTCCGCTGAGCCACGCTGCTTCTCAATTCAATAGTATTTATTGAGCGCTTGCTTTGAAGAGGGAGAAAGTAATTGTCGGATTTGAGGAGGGAGGACGTTCCGGGTCAGAGGCGGGACGCGGGCCGGGGGTCTTACGTGGGGTAGATACAGGTCTGTGGGATCGGACACCCCCCGGGGGCTCCCAGGCTAAGAGCGAGGGAGAACAGGCAGCTCATCCCCCTTTTACAGGGGAGGAAACAGAGGCCCAGAACACTCAAGCGATTTGTCCGAGGTCACCCAGCGGGCAAGCGGCGGGGCCGAGATTAGAACCCGGGTCTCCTGACTGCCGCTTCTCCAGTTGGCAGGCCGCCTAAATTTGGGTGGTTCTGCGGGTGCCCGGAGCCAAAGCCAGGGGCGGCTCCTCGCCCGCCTCCACCTCCCCTCCTCCTCGCGCCCTGCCCGCCCCGACCGGCTGCTGACCGCACCCAGATCCCGCCGCTCCCGGCGAGCAGACGCGGAGCGGACGGGAAGGAGGAGGTGAGCGTCCGCCTGGTGCCCCGGTAGGCAAGGGCCCGGTGGGGCGGAGGGGCGGGGAGGAGGAGACGAGAGCCCGCCCGCTGCCCCGCTCGGGCCCGTGGGCAGCGACGGAGGGAGCAGACGTGGAGGGGCAGGAAGGAGGAGGTGGGCATCTGCCCGGTGCCCCTTGGCGGCGGAGGCAGGCGCGGAAGTGGAGGGGCAGGAAGGAGGTGGCATCTGCCCCGTGCCCCGGTTGGGGCCCGGGGGGGGGGGGGGATTCTTGAGTCACAAGCTTCGGGGAGTGTTGAATTTCCAGTTTCTGGGTGTGGCGGGGCAGGGAGGCGCGGGCAGAGGGTGTTCGGAGGGGGGCAGAAGGAGGGCGGGTTTCCCAGCTGGTCCTCCCTCCTGGGGGTGACTTTCTGCTGTGGGGATTGTCTGGGGGGGTTTTTCTGCGGGGGAGAGGAAAAGAGAGACACAGAGAGTCTGTCTGCCTGCCTAACGGGCCCGAGTCCCGGTCCGGGAGGAATCCTTCCCAAACCGAGCCGACTCAGTGAAAGGGAAGTTTATCCGGAGCCTCTTGCGACCACAGGGGGTCTATGACGCTCCCCTCCACCCCGCCACCGCCCCGGGACGGGGGGCTCCTTTCCAGCCCCCTCCTCGGCCCTGGTCACCGTGTGTTTCCTTACCGGGGGCGGGGGGGGATGTTCATCTCTCGCTTCTGACGACTCTAGACTCTGAGCTCGCTGTGGGTGGGCTGTGAGTCCACCAACTCCGTCCTGTTGTACCTTCCCGTGCGCTTAGTATATTCATTCAGTAGTATTTATTGAGTGCTTACTATTCATTCAGCAGTATTTCATTCGACAGTATTTATCGAGCGCTTACTATGTGCAGAGCACTGTACTGAGCGCTCGGAATGAACAAGTCGGCAACAGGTGGAGACGGTCCCTGCCGTTTGACGGGCTCACGGTCTAATCGTGCAGAGCACCGGTACTAAGCACTTAATGATAATAATGATGTGGGTATTTGTTAAGCGCTTACTACGTGCAGAGCACCGCTCTAAGCGCTGGGATTGATACAGGGTCATCGGGTTGTCCCACGTGACACTTAATTACAGTCTTCATCCCCATTTTGCAGATGAGGTCACTGAGGCACAGAGCTGTCAAGTGACTTGCCCGCAGTCACACAGCTGACAGGTGGCAGGGCCGGGATTAGAACCCCTGACCCCCGACTCCCGGGCTCCCTCCGCTGAGCCACGCTGCTTCTCTACCGCCGAGAGCGCCGCAACGAGAAGCAGCGTGGCCCAGTGGCTGGAACGTGGACCCGGGAGGCCGAGGGATCTGGGATCTAATCCCGGCCCCGCCCCTTGTGTGCTGGGTGTCGCTTCACCTCTCGGTTCCCACATCTGTAAAATGGGGAACGGAGACCGTGAGTCCCAAGCGGGACAGGGACCGGGTCCAACCCCACTTGCTCGCATCCACCCCGGCGCTCAGTACGGCGTCCGGCACGCGGTAGACGCTCGGCACGCCCCACGGTCGTCATTACGAGAAGCCGCGTGGCTCAGTGGGAAGAGCCACGGCTTGGGAGCCGGAGGTCATGGGTTGGACCGCGACCGTGGGCAAGTCATTTAACTTCTCTGTGCCTCAGTGACCGCATCTGGAAAATGGGGATTCACCGTGAGCCTCACGTGGGCCAACCCGATGACCCCGTATCTCCCCCGGCGCCTAGAACAGCGCTCCGCCCGTCGCAAGCGCTTAACGAACGCCAACGTCGTCATCGTTAGGAGGGGCCGGCACGCCGGGCCTCGGCTTGGCCCGGAGCGGGGGACGGGGACGGCGCGGGGCCGGACCGGCTGACGGGGCTCTGTCTTGCGTCCGTCCGCAGGGCGGCTCGATGGAAACGCCCTGGCCGGGCCCCGACGACCCCGTGGCCGGAAGGAACGGACGAGGACGGGATGGACGGGCCCGCCGCGCTCCCCGACTCCTCGGGCTCCAGTGACGGGGAGGGCGACGGCGGCGACGGGGCCGCCCCGGACCGCGACGGGTTGGAGCTGAACCCCTTCGACGGCCTGCCCTTCTCGTCCCGCTACTATAAGCTCTTGAAGGAGAGAGCGGCCCTTCCCGTGTGGAAAGAGAAATATTCCTTCCTGGAGACGCTGCTCCGGGACCAAGTGGTGATCGTGTCGGGGGAAGGCCGGTGCGGGAAGAGCTCACAGGTCGGGGGGCCTGGCGGGGACGGGGGGGCGCGGGGGGGGACACGGCCGTCTGGTCGGTCACCCTGGGGGTGAGCGGGCGGAGCGGGGGACCCGCCTCCTTGCCCCTCCCGCTGGGCCGCACTTCCTGATCCCGCATCCCCCAGCGGTTGGGCGGGACTTCCCATCTCCTGGACCACCTGGCGGGAATCGGTTGGGCAACCTCTGGAGGTCCTCGAGGAGTGGGGAAAGGGGGACCCGACGGTTTGGTAGTAAAATAATCATATTGGTGGTATCTCTTAAGCGCTTACTCTGTGCAGAGCACTGTTCCAAGCGCCGGGGGAGACACAGGGTCATAATAATCATAATGTTGGTATCTCTTGAGCTCTTACTCTGTGCAGAGCACTGTTCCAAACGCCGGGGTAGATACAGGGTCATAATAATAATGTTGGTATCTGTTGAGCGCTTACTCTGTGCAGAGCACTGTTCCAAGCACAGGGGTAGATACAGGGTCATAATAATAATGTTGGTATCTCTTAAGCGCTTATTATGTGCAGGGCACTGTTCTAAGCGCTGGGGTAGATACAGGGTCATAATAATGATAATGTTGGTATCTCTTAAGCTCTTACTCTGTGCAGAGCACTGTTCCAAGCGCTGGGGTAGATGCAGGGTAATAATAATAACGTTGGTATCTGTTAAGCGCTTACTATGTGCAGGGCACTGTTCTGAGCGCTGGGGGAGATACAGGGTCATCAGGTTGTCCCAGGTGGGGCTCACAATTAATCCCCATTTGACAGATGAGGGAACTGAGGCACAGAGCAATGAAGTGACTTGCCCACAGTCACAGAGCTGACGAGTGGCAGAGCCGGGATTCGAACCCATGACCTCTGACTCCCCAGCCCGGGCCCCTTCCACTGAGCCATGTGAGGCTCCCAGGCTTCATCCCCATTTTCCAGATGAGGTCACTGAGGCCCAGAGAAGTGAAGTGACTGGCCCACGGTCACACAGCTGACGAGTGGCAGAGCCTGGATTCGAACCCATGACCCCTGACTCCCCAGGCCGGGCTCTTTCCACTGAGCCACGCTGTGGGCAGCAGGGTGAAGTCTGGACTGGAGGGAGAGAGGCGGGAGGCTCGGAGGTCAGCGAGGACGCTGAGGCAGTAGTCAAGATGGGAGAGAATAAGTGCTTGGATCAGTCTGGAGGGAGTCTAGATATTTAAATTAATATTTATAGATACTTATTAATATATTAATATTTATAGATATTTATATTAATGTCTGTCTCCCGCTCCAGACTCTATGTAATAAGGTCACTGTGGGCAGGGAGCATATTCATTCATTCATTCAGTTGTAGTTATTAAGCGCTTACTGTGTGCAGAGCACTGTACTAAACGCTTAATAAACGCTTAGAGAAGCAGCGTGGCTCAGTGGAAAGAGCCCGGGCTTTGGAGTCAGAGGACATGGGTTCGAATCCCGGCTCGGCCGCTCGTCAGCTGTGTGACTGTGGGCAGGTCACTTCACTTCTCTGGGCCTCAGTTACCTCATCTGGAAAATGGGGATGAAGACCGTGAGCCCCACGTGGGACGACCCGATTCCCCCGTGTCTACCCCAGCGCTTAGAACGGTGCTCGGCACATAGTGAGCGCTTAACGAATACCAACATTATTATTATTATGTGCCGGGCACTCTATGAAGCGCTGGGGCGGATACCAGCGTGACTCAGTGGAAATGACCCGGGCTTGGGAGTCAGAGGTCATGGGTTCTATTCCGCAAAGTGCGCAGGCTGGGCTGTAGTAGGAGATCTGGGAGGTGAGGTAATAATAATAATAATAATGTTGGTATTTGTTCAGCGCTTACTATGGGCAGAGCACCGTTCTAAGCGCCGGGGTAGACACAGGGTCATCGGGTTGTCCCACGTGAGGCTCCCGGTCTTCATCCCCGTTTTCCAGATGAGGGAACTGCGGCCCAGAGAAGTGAAGTGACTCGCCCACAGTCACCCAGCTGACGAGTGGCAGAGGCGGAATTCGAACCCACGACCTCCGCCACCCAGCCAGGCCGCTTCTCTAGTCCTACTACTCCTCCGCTCCGCTCCGGTAGAGATGGCCTGAAGGCAGGAGGAAATGCAAGAGTGGAAGGAAGAAGGGAAGGTAGGGCTGGAGGTGGAGATGTGGAAATCCCCTGCGGAGAGGTGGTGATTGAAGCCGTGGGAGCAGATGAGTTCTCTAAGGGAGGGGGTGTAGATAGAGAATTGAAAGGGACCCAGGGCTGAGCCTTGAGGGACCCCCACAGTTAGGGGGCGGGAGGCAGAGGGGAAGCCCATGAAAGAGACCCTCCGGGCTCAGATCTCCTCACGCCTCTGGGAGGTCTCCACATCCGGCCCACCTAAAACTCAACATGGCCAAAACTGAGCCCCTCATCTTCCCTTCCAAACCCTGTCCCCTCCCTGACTCTCCCATCGCCGTGGACGGCCCGACCATCCTTCCCGCCTCACGGGCCCGCGACCTCGGTGTCGTCCTCGACTCGGCTCTCCCCTTCACCCCACGCATCCGATCCGACACCAGAACTTGCCGGTCTCACCTTTATGACATCGCCGAGATCCGCCCTTCCCTCTCCATCCAAACTGCTACCTTGCTGGTACGGGCTCTCACAGTATCCCAGCTGGATTATCGCGTCAGCCTCCTCTCGGATCTCCCTTCCTCCCGTGTGTCCCCGCTCCGGTCTGTTCTTCACTCCGCCGCCCGGCTCATCTTCCCGCAGAAAGGCCCTGGGCCCGTCACTCCCCTTCTTGAACACCTCCGGTGGTTGCCCATCGACCTCCGCCCCGAACAAAAACTCCTCACTCTGGGCTTCGAGGCTCTCCGTCGCCTCGCCCCTTCCCACCTCTCCCCCCTTCTCTCTCTCCCCCGCCCGCCCCGCACGCTCCGCTCCTCCGCCGCCCGCCTCCCCGCCGTCCCCCGGTCTCGCCCGTCCCGCCGTCGAACCCCGGGCCGCGTCCTCCCGCGGTCCCGGAACGCCCTCCCTCCTCGCCTCCGCCGAACTCACTCTCCTCCCCTCTTCAGAGCCCTCTTGAGAGCTCCCCTCCTCCAGGAGGCCTTCCCACACTGAGCCCCCCTTTCCCTCTGCTCCTCCTCCCCTCCGCATTCCCCCTCGTCCCACCCTCTGCTCTTCCCCCTTCCCCTCCCCTCAGCACTGTGCGTATTTGTATATATGATTTATTACTGTATTTATTTTGTCAATGAGGTGTATATCTCCATGATTCTATCTATCTTGATGTCGTCTGCGCTGGACTGCTCGTTCTGTTCTGTTTCGCTTCGCCGTCCGTCTCCCCCGTTTAGACCGTGAGCCCGTCACTGGGCAGGGATGGTCTCTATCTGTTGCCGAATTGTACACTCCAAGCGCTTAGCCCAGTGCTGTGCACATAGTAAGCGCTCAATAAATACTACCGAATGAAAAGAGACTGACAAGGAGCCATCAGAGAGCTAGGAGGAGAACCAGGAGAGGACAGTGTCAGTGAAGCAGAGGTTGGATAAAGTTTCGAGGAGAAGGGGGTGGTCTGCAATGTCGAGGGCAGCCGAGAGGTCGAGGGGGATCAGGATAGGCACATAGTGAGCGCTTAGCAAATACCGTAAAAATACATGAAAATAGAGTAGTGGCCATCATGTCGTCATCATATCGAGCAGCAGCGTGGCTCAGCGGAAAGAGCACGGGCTTGGGAGTCGGAGGTCATGGGTTCGAATCCCTGCCGCTTGTCAGCTGCGTGACTGTGGGCGAGTCACTTCGCTTCTCTGGGCCTCAGTTCCCTCATCTGTAAAATGGGGATGAAGACCGTGAGCCTCACGTGGGACAATCTGATTCCCCTGTGTCTACCCCAGCCCTTAGAAGGGTGCTCTGCACATAGTGAGCGCTTAACAAATGCCAACGTTATTATTATATTTGGCGAGAAGAAGGTCATTGGTTACTCGAGAAGAAGGTCATTGATTCATTGATTCCCTTACCAGTTGCCTGCTGTGTGACCCTGGGCAGATCACTTCATCGTACCTCGATTTCCTCTGTCAAATGGGGATTCGATCCCTGTCCTCTCTCCTCTGTAGACTGTGAGCCCCATGTAGGGCAGGGACTGTTGCCTCCAAAATTAATTTCTATCTCCCCCAGCACTTCAGACTTTTCACGTAGAAGGCGCTTAACAAATAGGTACCGTCATCGAAAAATGTTTTTTACCCAGAGGACCCCAGAGAACCAGGCCGACCCGGGGACTCCGTGTCGCTCTGGGTTCCCGTTGAACACGTTAAAACAGTAACGGGTGACCGGAGCGAAAAGCGTTCTGCTCACTGTCGTATTTCTTGAGCGCCCGCTGTGTGCAGAGCGCTGTACTAAGTGCTCTGTGTGGGTGTCTCTCTGTGTCTGTGGACTAAGTGGGGAAGCGGCGTGGCTCAGTGGAAAGAGCCTGGGTTCGGAGTCAGAGGTCATGGGTTCGAATCCCGGCTCGGCCACTTGTCAGCTGTGGGACTGCGGGCGGGTCACTTCACTTCTCTGGGCCTCGGTTCCCTCATCTGTAAAATGGGGATGAAGACTGTGAGCCCCACGTGGGACGACCCGGTTCCCCGGCGTCTCCCCCAGCGCTTAGAACAGTGCTCGGCACGTAGTAAGGGCTTAACAAATACCAACGTTATTATTATTATTATTATTATTACTAAGCGCTTAAAAATGAGCCCCGAGCTAATCTCCCTCGGCTCCTTCCCGCCGTAGATCCGCTGGGCGGGAGCGCGGGGTTGGCGGGGAGGGAGGGGTGCGGCGTACGCGCGTCCCGCTCTGATCTCTCCCGGCTCCTTCCCGCTGCAGATCCCGCAGTGGTGCGCCGAGTTCTGCCTGTCGGAGCGTCCCGAGGCCGGGAGCGTGGTGTGCGCCCAGGTGCACCGGCAGGCGGCCGTGGCCCTGGCCCTGCGGGTGGCGGACGAGATGGACGTCAGCCTCGGCCAGGAGGTGGGCTACGCCGTCCCCTTCGAGAACTGCTGCTCCAGCGAGACCATCTTGAGGTGGGTGGCCTCGGGGCTGGCGGGGGGTGGGGCGTCTCCTCTCCCGGGGGTCCGGCCTAGCCGATCCGCGACCCCCGAGCTGACCGGGGGTGGCCCGTCTCCTCGGCCCGCCCCCTCTGCCCGCGCACTTCGCTCCTCGAATGCCAGCCTGTTCGGTGTACCTCAGAGGAGCAGCGTGGCTCAGCGGAAAGAGCCCGGGCTTGGGAGTCAGAGGTCATGGGTTCGAAGCCCCGCCGCTCGTCAGCTGTGTGACTGAGGACAGGTCACTTCTCTGGGCCTCGGTTCCCTCGTCTGGAAAATGGGGATTAAGACCGTGAGCCTCACGTGGGACAACCTGATCACCCTGTATCTACCCCAGCGCTTAGAACAGTGCTCTGCACCGAGGAAGCGCTTAACAGATACCGACATTATTATTACTACCTTGATCTCATCTCCCTCACCACTGACCCCTTGCCCGTGTCCACTCTGTTACCCGGAAACACCCTCCTCCTCCTCCTCCTCCCTCCCCTTTCCTATTCGACAGACCACACCCTCCCCATCTTCAAATCCTTTTGAAAACTCCCTCTCCTCCAAGAGGCCTCCCCTGACCGAGTCCTCATTGCCTCTTTTCCCACTCCCCTCTGCGTCGCTCTTGCATTGGGATTTTCTCCTTTTATTTCCTCAGCACTTGGGTCCACATCCATCATTTATTCATCTCTGTACTTAATGTCTGCCTCCCCCTCTAGACTGTAAGCTGGTGGTGGGCAGGGAGTGTGTCTACTAACTGCTGTGGGGTACTGTTGGAGAAGCAGCGGGGCTCAGTGGCAAGAGGCCGGGCTTGGGAGTCAGAGGTCGTGGGTTCTAATCCCGCCTCTGCCGCTTGTCAGCTGTGGGACTTTGGGAAAGCCACTTCACTTCTCTGGGCCTCGGTCACCTCATCTGGAAAATGGGGAAAGTGTGAGCCCCACGTGGGACAACCTGATTACTCTGTATCTTCCCCAGCGCTTAGGACAGTGCTTGGCACATAGTAAGCGCTTAACAGATGCCATCATTATTATTATTATTATTACTCTCCCAAGTGCTTTGTCCAGTGCTCTATCAATCAATTAGACTGAGCATTTGTTACGTGCAGGGCACTGAACTAAGCCCTTGGGAGAGTTCAATATAACAATAAAACAGTTGGTAGGCACATTCCCTGCCCACAATGAGCTGACAGTCTAGAGAGGGAGACTGACATTAATATAAATAAATCAATTATGATCATTCACTCCACAGTATTAATAATAACGTTGGTATTTGTTAAGCGCTTACTATGTGCAGAGCACTGTTCTAAGCGCTGGGGTAGATACAGGTTGTCCCACGTGAGGCTCACGGTTAATCCCCATTTTACAGATGAGGTGACTGAGGCCCAGAGAAGTGAAGTGACTCGCCCGCAGTCACCCAGCTGACAGGTGGCAGGGCCGGGATTCGAACTGACGACCTCTGACTCCCAAGCCCAGGCCCTTTCCACTGAGCCACGCCGCTTGCGCTTACTATGGGCGGAGCGCTGTACTAAGCGCTTGGAACGAACAATGCGGCAACAGAGAGAGACCCTCCCGGCCCAACGACGGGCTCAGGGTCTAAACGGACGGAAGCGGTGCGGGGCCGAGAAGGGGGTGAATAAAGGGGACGGGACGGATCAGGGCGGTGCGGAAGGGAATGGGAGAAAGGGAAGCGAGGCCTCTTGGAAGAGGGGTGCATTCGATAAGACGCTGAGGGCGGAGACAGTCATTTTGTCCGTCGGCTATGAGGAGGGAGGGCGTTCCAGCCCAGATGCGGGACCCGGGTGAGAGTCCGTGGCGAGAGATAGACGGGATCGGGGCCCAGTGAGAAGGTTGGCATTAGAGGAGCAAAGCGTGCGGGCTGGGATGGAGTAGGAGAGTAGCGAGGCGCGGTAGGAGCGGGCGAGGGGATCGACCGCTCTGAAACCGAGGGTGAGGGGTTTCCCTTTGACGTGGAGGTGGACGGACAACCGCCGGAGGTCCCCGAGGACCGGGGAGACGTGGCCTCGGCGTCTCTGTCGACCGGGCAGCGGAGCGACGGCGTATGGGGAGAGGCGGGGGCCGGGGGGGGCGGGGGGCGGAGCCGAGCCCCCGGGCCTTCGGCGGGGGTGTCGCGGGGCCGTGACCCCCGCGCCCCGCCGGCCCAGGTACTGCACGGCTGAGGTGCTCCAGCGGGAGATGCGGTCGCTGCCGCTGCTGAGCCGCTACGCGGTGGTGGTGCTGGACGACGTGCACCACAGGAGCGCCGCCACGGACGTGCTGCTGGGCCCGCTGCGCGGGGTGCTGCGCGCCCGCCCGCGGCTCAGGCTCGTGCTGGTGCTGGCCGACTCGCCGCCCCTGCTGGCCGAGCTGCGGGCCTTCTACGGGCCCGCGCCCGTCCTGGAGGTCGGCGCCCGCCGGACCCCCGCCCGGGTCACCTACCGCGGGGACGCGCTCGGCGACCCTTTCGGCTCCGCCGTGAGGCTGCTGTTCGACATTCACCGGACGGGAGAGAGCGGCGACGTGGTGGTCTTCCTGGCCTGTGAACAGGTGCCGGGGGAGAGCGGGGGAGGGGGCGGGGGGGGGGAGAGCGGCTCCGACCCCTGACCCCCGGGCCTTCCCTCCGGGGCGTCCGAGCCCATCCGACCCTCGGCGCGGAGCCCCAGCCCGGCAGACAGTGTGGCTCTCGCCACACCTCCCGGCCGGATCTCCGAGACCGGAATGAGGAAGAGGAGGAGAGAGGGGAAAAAGAGGAGGAGGAGGAGGAGGAGGGTGGTCAGGTGTTTCTAGGGCCCTGTGGGAAATCCTCCCACGAGGCAGCCCAGCAGCAGGAGACAGATGGGGTCAGGGCATTTCTCTCTCTCTCTCTCTCTCTCTCTCTCTCTCTCTCTCTCTCCTTTCTTCTTTCCCCCTTCTCCTCTTCTCCTTCCTCTCTCCCTTCTCCTCTCTCCTTTCCCCTCTGTGCTCTCCTCTCTCCCACCTCTTCTCTTTTCTCTCCCTCTTCTATCGTCTCTCTTTCCTCTCTCCCTCCCCTACGTCTCTCTCTCCTCCCTCTTTTCTCCTCTCTCTTTCCTCCCTTCTCGCCTGTCTCCTCTATCTCCCTGCCCTCCTCTTTCCCTGTTCTCCCCTCTCCTCTTTTCTGTCTCACCTCTCTTCTCCTCCTCTCTTCCCTCCTTTTTTTCTCCCTCTCCTATTATCTGTCTTTCCTCTCTTCTTCCCCTCCATCTCTCTCTTCTCACTACTTTCTCCTCTCCTCTCCTTTATCCTTTATCTTCTTTCTTTTCTCCCCCTCACCTATCTCCTCTCCTCTTTCTCCCCGTCTCCTCTCACTCCTTGTCGTCCTCCTCTCTTCTCTCTCCTCCCTCTTTCCTCTCCTCTCCCCTCCCGTCTCCCTTATCCTCTCTCCTTTCCCTTCTCTCCTCTCTTTTCTCTTTCTCCTCTTTCTCCCTCTTTTATCAGCTGTCTTTCCTCTCTCCCTCCCCTCCATCTCTCTCCTCCCTCTCCTCTTTCTCCCACCTCTCCTTTCTTTTCTCTCCTCTCTCCTCTCATTTCTCCCCTCTCACCTGTCTCTCCTCTTTCCCTATTCTCCTCTCCTGTCTCTCCCCTCCTCTCTCCTTTCTCCTCTCCTTCTCTCTCCTATCTTATCTCCCTTCTCTTTCTCCTCTCTTCCCTCTTTTTTCTCCCTCTCCTATGATCTTTCTCCTCTCCTCTCTTTATCTTTTTCTTTCTTTTTTCCCCTCTCGCCTATCTCCTCTCCTCTTTCTCCCTGCTCTCCTCTTTCTCCCTGCTCTCCTCTCTCTCTCCCTGTTCTCCTCTCTCCTCTCTCTCCCTTCTCCTCTCTCCCTCCTCTCACCTGTCTCCCATCTTGTCCCTCTCCTCCCTTTCCTCTCCCCTCTCTCAGCCAGTCCGCAGCGATGGTACCAGTTGCACTGGGCTGCGCCGTTAAGAGGTGGAAATAGCTCCCTCGGCCAGGAGGCCGGTGTGCCAGAGAGGCCGCCAGGCACACGGCGGGAACGGTTCCACGAAGGAGAGACAACCACCGGCTTCTCGTGCCGTGACCGCCCCCGCTCACGGGGATACCCTTCCCTTCCACCGCAACCCCGACTGGGAGTCGGAGCCGGATCCCTCACGTCCACGGCGGCCCCCTCCCGGCTCCGGGCTCGGCCGCGTCCGGAGTTGGGGTGGGGGTGGGGGGCCGGCGGTCTCGCGGCGTCGACGGCGAGGACGAGGAATCCGGGAGAGATATCTCTGAATCGGACGCGTTTCCAATTTCAGGAGATCAGGAGAGCCTATGAACTGATCTGTGAGGAAGGATCGCGCCTGGGCCCAGAAGCCGGAGAGCTGGTGGCCGTTCCTTTATATCCGAGGGAAAAGTATAAGATGCTGAGGCCAAACGACGAGCCGGAAGAAGGTTCTCGGGCCCCGCGGAGGAGAGTGGTGCTGACCACCAGCTCGGGAGAGGCCCTGATCGGACCCGACGCCTTCAGATTCGTCATCGACGTGGGTCTGGAGAGGAGGAAGGTGGGCGCCTGCTGGGGGCTTACGGGAAAACCGGTGACCGGAGGGAGGGCTTGGTGTCGAGCGGCCGACTGGCAGCGGCGATCGGCCGGTCGGCGGTATTCACCGAGCGCTTATTGTGTGCAGAGTACTGTATTGCCACCTGCTGCTCTGTCTTTTGGAGAGAGAGTCGTTCCCGAGCGAGGAGAACGGTTAATTGAGGCTCCAGAATCCATCTGTTGGAATCGGTCGATAAATCAATCGTTTATTGAGCGCTTACTACGTTAGAGAAGCAGCTTGGCTCAGTGGAAAGAGCCTGGGCTTCGGAGTCAGAGGTCATGAGTTCGAATCCCGGCTCTGCCACTTGTCAGCTGTGTGACGATGGGCGAGTCACTTCACTTCTCGGTGCCTCAGTTGCCTCATCTGTAAAATGGGGATTAAGACCGTGAGCCCCACGTGGGACATCCTGATTCCCCTGTGTCCACCCCAGCGCTTAGAACAGTGCTGGGCCCATAGTGAGCGCTTAACGAATACCAACATTATTAGTAAGCGCTTGGGAGAGTACGGTACGACAGAATTAGCGGTCACGTTCCCCGTGCTGGTTTTAACCACTTGGGCCAGTCGATCGGTCCGTCAGTCAATGGGTGGCATTTACCGAGTTCCTGCCGTGGAGTGAACACTGTGCTGTCAGTGGATGAGAAACAGCGTGGTTTATCAGTGAATCGTATTTATCGAGCGCTGACCGTGTGCAAAGCACTGTACTAAGCACTTGGGAGAGTCCAACAGAACATTGTAACAGAGTTGGAGGACACGTTCCCCGCCCCCAGTGATCTTACAGTCAAGAGAGGAGCTTACAGTCTAGAGGGGACAGTGGATAGAGCACAGACCTGGGAGTCAGAAGGACCCGGGTTCTAACTCTTGCTTGCGGTGTGACCTCGAGCAAGTCATTTCCCTTGTCTGTGTCTCGGGTCCCCTCCCCCCCCCCCCGTAAAATGGGGATTCGATCGATCCATCGATCAGTGATATTTCTCGAGTGCCTGGGCAGGGCACGGTACTAAGGGCTTGGGAGAGCCAAATTCGACAGAGTCGAGAGACAAGTTCCCTGCCTACGACGAGCTTGCAGTCTAGATGGGGAGACAGACGTTTACTAGAAATTATGCATTTATTACGAATAAATATTATTTTATACGAGTAAAGGAGTCAATCCCCATTGTCCATCCGTCCTCAGACTGTGAGCCTCATGTGGGACAGGAACCGTGTCCGGCCTGATTAACTTCTAATTACCCCAGCACGTAGAGGAGTCTTGGGCACGCGCTAAGCGCTTGCTAATTTGTACCGTACTCTCCCCGAGCGCTTAACTCGGCGCTCCGCACACCGTCAGTCTTCAGTCAATACGTTTGATCGGTTGACCACCCCGCAGTTGTTTTTCTTGTGGTGGTTATCAGGCCTGGGAGTCAGAAGGAGCTGGGTTCTAATCCCACCTCCACCACTGGTCTGCTGAGTGACCTCAGACGAGTCACTTCATTTCTCTGTGCCTCAGTTACCTCAGCTGTAATAATAATAATCGCTATGGTATTTGCTAGGAGCTTATTATGCGCCAGGCACTGTACTAAGCGCTGCGGTAGATATAAGCAGATCAAGTCGGACACGGTCCCCGTCCCACGTGGGGCTCACGGTCTCAGTCCCCATTTTCCGGAGGAGGGAACTGAGGCCCAGAGAAGTGACTCGCCCAAGATCACACAGCAGACAAGTGGCAGAGCCGGGGTTAGACCCCACGGCCTCCTGACCCCCAGGTCCGGGCTCCGTCCCCTGTGCCGTACCTGTAGAATGGGGATGGAGACCGTGAACCCCCCGGGGGACAGGGACCACGTCGGACCCCATCCGCCTGCGTCCGCCCCAGCGCTTAGTCCGGTGCCCGGCGCGTAGTGAGCGCTTAAGAAGCGCGACCGTCATCGTGGTTAACCGGAAGCCGGCCCCGGCGGGACCCCCGGGGCCCCGCGTCTCTTCGGGCAGGTGTACAACCCGTGGATCCGGGCCAGCGCGTGGACGACGCGGCCCATCAGCGAGGGCCGGGCCCGGGAGCGGCGGTGCATCCCCGCGGCCCCTGCAGGTAATCCCTTTCCCCTCCCCCCCCGGACCCCCGGGGTCGGGGGCGCTGCGGACCGGAGCCCGGGGACGCCCGGCTTCCCTCCCCCCACCCTTCCTTCCAGGCCAGGTGTTCTGCCTGTATTCCGAAGAGTGGAGGCGCAGGCACGTGCAGCCGCTCGCACCCGTGCAGCTGCAAGAATGCAACCTGACCGGCACCGTGCTGTTCCTCAAGAGGATGGACATCGCCGGCCTGGGCCACTGCGACCTCATCACCAAGCCAGGTAACGCCGGGGCCCCTTCTCCGCTGCTAGAGAAGCAGCGTGGCTCGGCGGAAAGAGCCCGGGCTTGGGAGTCAGAGGGCGTGGGTTCCAGTCCCGGCTCCGCCGCTTGGCAGCCGGGTGACTGCGGGCGAGTCACCTCACTTCTCTGGGCCTCAGTCCCCTCATCTGGAAAGTGAGGGTTAAGACGGCGAGCCCCACGGGGGACAACCTGATGACCCCGTATCTCCCCCAGCGCTTAGTGATGGTATTCATTAAGCGCTCACTACGTGCCGAGCACTGTTCTAAGCGCTGGGGCAGATACGGGGTCATGAGGTTGTCCCACGTGGGGCTCACAGTCTTAATCCCCATTTGACAGATGAGGGAACTGAGGCCCAGAGAAGTCAAGTGACTTGCCCAAAGTCACACAGCTGACAGGTGGCTCTGCACACAGGAAGCGCTCAACAAATACCAACATTATTATTCTCCAGGCGCCTGCCTGGCCCCGTCTCTGCCTGCCCATTTCCCCGTCCACCTGCCTGGCCCCCGTTCCCCGGCCCGTCTCCCCGTCCGCCCGCTGCTCCGACGGTGAGCTCCGGCGCCCCGCTTAGAGGAGCCGGCTGCCGCAGCGAAGACGGCGGGGCGCGGACCCCCGAGACCAACGGGCTCTGGGCCGTGGTGGAGGCGGAGCACACCCTGGAACGGGAATCTAAGCCGGTCGGCTCGAAGGATAATCATTCGTTCATTCGATCGTACTTATCGAGCGCCTACCACGTGCAGAGCACCGGACTGAGCGCTCGGAATGGACAGTTCGGCAACAGCTAGAGACCAGCCCTGCCCAATGACGGGTTCACAGTCTAATAATAATAACGATGGCGTCGGTTAAGCGTTTACTATGTGCCGAGCCCTGTTCTAAGCGCTGGGGTGGACACAAGGTAATGAGATGGTCCCACGGGGGGCTCACAGTCTTCAGAGAAGCGGCGGGGCTCCGTGGAAAGAGCCCGGGCTCGGGAGTCAGAGGTCACGGGTTTGAATCCCGGCTCTGCCGCTTGTCAGCTGTGTGACTGTGGGCGAGTCACTTCACTGTGCCTCAGTTCCCTCATCTGTAAAATGGGGATCAAGACTTTGAGCCCCACGTGGGACAACCTGATCACCCTGTATCTACCCCAGCGTTCAGAGAAGCAGCGCGGCTCAGTGGAAAGAGCCCGGGCTTCGGAGTCAGAGGTCATGGTTTCGACTCCCGGCTCTGCCACGTGTCAGCTGTGTGACGGTGGGCGAGTCACTTCACTTCTCGGTGCCTCAGTTGCCTCATCTGTAAAATGGGGATTAGCTGTGAGCCTCACGTGGGACCACCTGATTACCCTGTATCTACCCCAGAGCGTAGAACAGTGCTCTGCACACAGTAAGCGCTGAACCGATACCAACGTTATGTTTAGAACAGTGCTCTGCACTTAGTAAGCGCTGAACCAATACCAACATCGTTATTCGTCCCCAATTTACCGACGAGGGAACCGAGGCCCAGAGAAGTGAAGTGACCTGCCCGACGTCGCACGGCTGACAAGTGGCGGAGCCGGGATCGGAACCCACGACCTCCGACTCCCAAGCCCCGGGCTCTTGCCACTGCGCCAACGCCGCTTCTCTGCAAAAAGATGATGACCGTTTTACGGGTCGTTCCCCCCTCAGCTGGGCCGGGCAGGATCCGGGGCAAGGGGCGGGGAGGGTCCCGGCTCCCCGGGCCGTCCCCCGAGTCCGGCCCCGTCGGCCCCCGTCCCTGCGGGAAGTCCGGACCGCCGGGAGCGGGCCGGGGCCGGGGCCGGGCCGGCGGGCGAACCGCGAGCCTCCTCGCCGACGCCGTCCGCCCGTCCTCCCCGCGGGGTCTCCCCCCCCGGCCCCGGCAGCCCCGGCCAGCCTGATGCAGGCGCTGGAGGACCTGGATTACCTGGCGGCCCTGGACGACGAAGGGAACCTGTCCGAGTTCGGGATCATCATGTCGGAGTTCCCGCTGGAGCCGCAGCTGGCCAAGGCCGTGCTGGCGTCCTGCGAGTTCGACTGCCTCTCGGAGATGCTCACGGTGGCTGCCATGGTGACAGGTACCCTTCCCTCCCCCCCCCCCCCCCCCCCCCCCCCCGGGGTCCCCGCAGCCCACCGGGCAGCGCGCCCGTCCGGGCCGGGCGGCTCGGCGGGCCGGGGGGCGACGACCCCCCCGACGGCCGAGTGAGATCGCCCGTCGGCACGGGGGGAGCGACGCCGCTCGTGGGGACTCAGAGCGTTAGTTGGTGTGAGAAGCGCCGTGGCCTCGGGCTGGGGCCCGGGCCTGGGAGTCAGACGACGTGGGCTCTGCCGCGAGTCTGCCGAGCGACCCTGGGCAAGTCACTTCGCTTCCTTTCGGCCTCAGTTCCCTCATCTGCGGAACGAACAGCGCTCCGCACGTAGGAAGCGCTCAATAAATACTACTGAGTATCTGTGGTCCTTCGTGATTAGGCTGTGACCCCCACGTGGGACCCTTTAGCGGCTTGGCTCCCTGGAAAGAGCCCGGGCCTGGGAGTCAGAGGATGTGGGTTCTAATTCCAACTCCGCCACCTGCTTGCTGTGTGACCTTGGGCAGGTCGCTTCGCTTCTCTGTGCCTCAGTGACCTCATCTGGAAAATGGGGATGAAGACTGTGAGCCCCACGTGGGACAACCTATCTAACCCAGCGCTTAGAACAGTGCTTGGCACCTAGTAAGTGCTTACCGAAGACTATTAGTATTGTCCTAGCACTTAGTACAGTGCAGGGCATCTAGTAAGCGCTAACAAAAAACAAAATTCTTTTGTTTCAGTGTAAGGTATCTAGTAAGCGCTAACAAAAAGCAAAGTTTCTTTTTTTTTTTTTAGGAACCATCAATCTCATTTATTGAGCACTCCCTGTGTGCAGAGGACTGTACTAGACACTCGGGAGAGTACAATGTAACAGACACGTTCCCTGCCCGCAACGAGCTTACAGTCTAGAGGGGGAGACAGACATCAATATAAAAAATGAATTATGGATATGTAAATAAATGCCATGGGGTAGAGGGAGGGGTGAATAAAGGGAGCAAATCCAAGAACGTTATTATGAACGTTCTTGGGAAGCAGCGCGGCTCAGTGGGAAGAGCCCGGGCTTCGGAGTCAGAGGTCATGGGTTCGACTCCCGGCTCTGCCACTTGTCAGCTGTGGGACTGTGGGCGAGTCGCTTCACTTCTCTGTGCCTCAGTGACCTCATCTGTAAAATGGGGATTAACTGTGAGCCTCACGTGGGACGACCTGATCGCCCTGTATCTACCCCAGCGCTTAGAACAGTGCTCTGCACATAGTAAGCGCTTAACAAATACCAGCGTTAAACATTAAACGTGAATAACCATGGTATTTTTTACGGTACTAAGCGCATACACGTCTAGCACATAGTACAGTCCCTGGTACGTAGTAAGCGCTTAACAAACCCCATACACAGTGTTAAGCCCTGGACTAATTATAAGCTGTCAGATCAGAATTCTCTAAGTCAGACTTCTCTAGAAAGTGGCAATTTTGACTTTTCATCACTTGAGAACGCTGCCAAGCTGAATTTATTTTTGTCGAAACCCTCCGACATCAGCTCCCCGATAATAATAAAAACAATGACGGTTTTTGTGAAGCGCTGACTACGTGCCGAGCCCTGTTCTGAGCGCCGGGGTGGATACAGGGTAAGCAGGCTGTCCCACGTGGGGCTCGCGGTCTCAATCCCCATTGTACAGATGAGGTCACCGAGGCACGGAGAAGTGAAGTGGCTTGCAACAAGTGGCGGGGGCGGGATTAGAACCCGCGACCTCTGACTCTCAAGCCCGGGCTCTTTCCACTGAGCCACGTGCTGCGATGCTAATCGATCAATAGGATTTATTGAGCGCTTATTTATTGAGCAGTCAAATCCATCGGGGGTAGTTATTGAGCGCTTATGCGGAGCGCTGTAGTAAGTGCCTGGGAGAGGACCGTAGAACAGAGTTGACTGACTCGTCCCCCGCCCACACGGAGCTTAAATCTAGAGGGGGAGACGGACGTGAATAGACATAAATAAATTATGGATGGGTACAAAAGTGCCGTGGGGCTTAGAGAGGCGAATAAAGTGAGCCCGTCGTTGGGCAGGGATGGTCTCTGTTGCCCGACTGTCCATTTCAAGCGCTTAGTACAGTGCTCTGCACAGGGTGAACGCTCAATAAATACCACTGAATGAATGAAAGGGTGCAAGTGAGGTGAACATCCCCTTGATTCGATGGGTCTTGACGATGTTTTTGTTCTGCTCTCATTCGCTCTGCCGTCCGTCTCCCCCGTTTAGACCGTGAGCCCCTCGTTGGGCAGGGATGGTCTCTCTCTCTTGCCAAACTGTACACTCCAAGCGCTCGGTACAGTGCTCTGCACCTAGGAAGCGCTCAATAAATACGATTGAATGAATGCAGAAGGGGGTGGAAAAAGAAGAGATGAGACCTTATCAACCAGTCATTCAGTCATTGGTATTTATGGAGCACTTGCTAAGTGCAGAGCAGTGTATTAAGCGCTTGGGAAAGTACAGCAGATTTAGCGGACACATTCCAAAGCAAGCTTACCGTCTAGAGTGGGAGACAGACATCAGTAGAAGTAATCCATATTATAGAATTCATTCAATGGTATTTATTGAGCGCTTACTATGTGCAGGGCACTGTACTAAGCGCTTGGAGTGGACAAATCGGCAATAGACAGAGACAGGATATACATTAAGGGCTGTGGGGTTGAGGGTGGGGCAAACGTCAGATACCCAAAGGTCACAGAAGACGATGCAGAAGGGAGAGGGAACACTGTTCTAAGCACTTAGGAGAGTACAATAATAATAGTGGTGGTATTTGGTAAGCACCTACCCTGTGCCAAGCACTGTTCTAAGCACCGGGGTAGATACGAGGTCACCAGGGTGTCCCACGTGGGGCTCCCAGTCTTCATCCCCATTTGACAGATGAGGGAGCTGAGGCCCAGAGAAGTCAAATGACTTGCCCAGAGTCACACAGCTGATAAGTGGTGGAGCTGGGATTAGAACCCACCACCTCTGACTCCCCGGCCTGCTCTTTCCACTAAGCCACGCAATACCACTGGTAGATATAGTCCCCGTCCTCAAGGAGTTTACGGTCTAACTAATAATAATAATGTTGGTATTTGTTAAGCGCTTACTATGTGCAGAGCACTGTTCTAAGCGCTGGGGTAGACACAGGGGAATCAGGTCATCCCACGTGGGGCTCACGGTCTTAATCCCCATTTTACAGATGAGGGAACTGAGGCACAGAGAAGTGAAGTGACTCGCCCACAGTCACACAGCTGACAAGTGGCAGAGCTGGGATTCGAACTCCTGAGCCCTGACTCAGCCCTAACTGGATACAGACAATCCGTCGGTTGCATTTATTGAGCGCTTACTGTACTAAGCGCCTGGGAGATTGCGGTATAGGAGTCGGTAGGCATTTTGCCTGGCCGCCAGCCGGTTATTAGTCTAGAGCTTGCAGGGACCCCGTGCTGGTCCTTTTACAGCAGCTGCTGGGGCACGGCCTAGTGGCAAGAGCCCGGGCTTGGGAGTCGGAGGACGTGGGTTCCAGTCGCAGCTCCAGCACCTCTGCTGCGTGACCTTGGGCAAGTCACTTTACTTCTCTGGGCCTCAGTGACGTAAAATGGGGCTGAAGACTGTGAGCCCCACATGGGACAACCTGAGAACCTTGCATCTACTCCAGCGCTTCGAACGGTGCTTGGCACATGATCAGCGCTTAACAAATACCGTCGTCGTTATTATCATCAGCGGGGGAGGCAGACAGGTGTCCATTCCAAGCGCTTAGTACAGTGCTCTGCCCATAGTAAGCGTTCAATAAATACTACTGAATGAGTGAACGTGAAGATAAATTACGGCTATGTACCTCAGGACACCCTGACGACCTTATATCTACCCCGGCGTTTAGAACAGTGCTCGGCACATAGTAAGTGCTTACCAAATACCACATTATTATCATCATCATTGTATTGTACTAGGAAGCGGCGTGGCTCGGTGGAAAGAGCCCGGGCTTTGGAGTCCGAGGTCATGGGTTCGAATCCCGGCTCCGCCACCTGTCAGCTGTGTGACTGTGGGCGAGTCACTTCACTTCTCTGCGCCTCAGTGACCTCATCTGTAAAATGGGGATGAAGACCGTGAGCCCCACGTGGGACGACCTGATTCCCCCGTGTCTACCCCAGCGCTTAGAACAGTGCTCGGCACAGAGTAAGCGCTTAATAACATTTAAAAAAAAAAAATTATACTGTCCTAAGTGCTTAGACCAGTGCTTCCTCTCCCTTTTGCTGGGGCTGAGGGGGAGGAAAATAGCCACGACTTCCAGGGTACAGATAGGAGTACAAGGGCGTTGCAGAAGGAAGGGGCATTTGGAAAGGAGGGCTTACTCTGGGAAGACCTCTTGGAGGAGTTGCCATTTCAGGAAGGTTTTGAAGACTTACTCCTCTTCCAGACCGGTCCACGAGCGCGTTGTGGGCAGGGAACCTCTCTCCCGACTCCCTTCCGTTGCACTCTCCCAAGCGTCGAGTACAGTCCGCTGCACAGGGCAAGCGCTCAATTAATATCCGCGGGGAAGCGGTGTGATCTCGTGATGACGGCGTTCATCCAGCGCTTTGGGGCTGCCAGTCTTAATCCCCATTTTCCAGATGAGGGAACTGGGGCCCAGAGAAGTGACGTGACCGGCCCCAGGTCGCACGGCCGATAAGTAGAGGGAGCCGGTTTGGATGGAGGGGAAAGGGAGGATTCTAGAGATGCGAGGGTAGAAAGAACAAGATCTGGTGACATCGAATGCGTGGGTTAAACGAGAGAGACCAGTTGAAGACGTCTGAATCAACTTTCAGTATCGGTATTAAATTACAGGTGGGGAAGCGGTAGAGCCGAAAGACATCCGGATAAGTGCTCCGGGGGGGTTGGACATCCAAGCGTTTCTACCTAGGCGGGGCGGAAGGGAGGACAACTAGGGAGGGGAAATGAGACACTCGGTCGGGGGAGACCTCTTCGAGGGGGTGATGATAATAATAATAATAATGTTCGTTAAGCGCTTACTATGTGCCGAGCACCGTTCTAAGCGCTGGGGTAGATACAGGGTAATCAGGTCGTCCCACGTGAGGCTCCCAGTTCATCCCCATTTTACAGATGAGGTCACTGAGGCACAGAGAAGTGAAGTGACTCGCCCACAGTCACACAGCTGACCAGTGGCAGAGCTGGGATTCGAACTCATGACCCCTGACTCCCATGCCCGTGCTCTTTCCACTGAGCCGGGGGTGATTGCAGTAGGGCTTTGAGAGAGGGGTGGCGGTCCGGTCCGTCAGAGACGAAGCAGGAGAGAGTTCAGGAGGAGAG
The DNA here is from genome assembly GCF_004115215.2 of Ornithorhynchus anatinus. NCBI lineage: Eukaryota > Metazoa > Chordata > Mammalia > Monotremata > Ornithorhynchidae > Ornithorhynchus > Ornithorhynchus anatinus. The sequence continues at coordinate 140,959,832 of NC_041730.1, forward strand.
TGGAGGCGGAGGCTCCAAAACTGAGCCGGGCAGGAGAGCGAGGTGCGGACCGGAGAGGGGAGAGACAGGAGGCGGTTCGGCTGGAGCGGAAGAGTCGGATTTATTAATAATAATAATAATAATAATGTCGGTATTTGTTAAGCGCTTACTATGTGCCGAGCACCGTTCTAAGCGCTGGGGTAGACACGGGTATCAGGTCGTCCCACGTGGGGCTCACAGTCTTAATCCCCATTTTACAGATGAGGGAACTGAGGCACCGAGAAGTGAAGTGACTTGCCCAAAGTCACACGGCTGACGAGTGGCCGAGCCGGGATTCGAACCCATGACCCCTCTGACTCCGAAGCCCGGGCTCTTTCCACCGAGCCACGATTTAGGCCCGGCGGGCGGCACGGGCGCTTGGGAATCGTGCCGCCCACCCGCCCCTCTCCCTCTCCGACCTCCCAGCTCCTCCGTGCTTCTCCCACCCGCCCCGGGGGCAAGAGGAAGCCGCGTGGGCCAGCCGCCACAGGTTCGTGCACCCGGAGGGAGACCACTTCACTCTGGTCAACATCTTCAACGCCTTCCAGGAGGCCGGCGAGGGGCCCCGCGGCCGAGGTGAGAGGGCCGGGAAGCCGGAGGAGAGGAGGGGAGAGGAGGGAGGAGGGAGGAGGAGGAGGGAGGAGGAGGAGGGGCCCCGGGAACCCCGCGGTCTGTGGCGCCACCGGTTCCGCCCGGGCACCGGCCCTCTCGGCCGCCGTCCCCGAATCCGGGAGCTCGGCCTCCGGGGAGACCACGGTGTCCGCGCGGGCCCCGGCCCCGCGCCCTCCGCTCTCGCGCAGGCCGGGTGGAGCAGTGGTGCCGGGACCGCTTCCTGGACTGCGGAGCCCTGCGGGCGGCGGCCGCCCTGCGGGCGGAGCTCGTGGAGATCGCCAAGCGCGTCGAGCTCCCCTGGTCTCCGCCGGCGTTCGGCTCCCGGGAGAACGCCGTGAACCTCAAGAAGGCCCTGCTGTCCGGGTTCTTTATGCAGGTAGCGGGGAGCGGGGGGCGGTGGTCCCGCCACCCTCGGAGAGCGGCCGGGGGCCCGGCCCCCGGCGGCTGGCCCTCCTCCGGCTCCCGGGCGCTTCCGGCCCCCGTTCCCGCCCAAGCCCTGGCTTCTCTAGGTCCCCCGCTGAGGGAGGGGAGGCGGGGGACACCCTCCAACCCGAAAGACAACCTCAAACCTGGCGGCGCGGAGGCTGGAACCCCCAGGCCTGGCTCCTCTCCGCTTCCCCGAGGACCCCTCTCCCGGGGATCCGGCCACGACCGACTCCCTGGGGGCTTCCCGCCCCGCTGCCGGCCCTCTGTCGGTCCCTGCCCGCGCTCTCCGCGCCGCGTGCCTCCCTCCGCAACTTTTAAGACGGCACCGCCCGCCCCGGCCCTCCCGGATAGCCAGAAGATCACCCTTCCGCCCGTCCCCAGCCTCGCCCGCTCCCGGAAGCGAAAGAGCGGAGCGTCGGGCCGGGGCCGGGGCCGGGGCCGCGCCGACCTCTCCGGGTGGAGCGGGGGAGTGGAGCCCCGGGAGGGAGGAGGGGAAAGATTCCGGGCCCTAAAGCTCGGGTGGCCGGCTTTAGGTCACTTTCGGGGTCCAAACCCGCTCACGCGGAGGCTCTCCGTCTCTCTCCCTCTCCCCGCCGGCCCCAGACGGCCCGGGACGTGGACGGAGCGGGTAACTACCTGACGCTGACGCACCGGCTGGTGGCCCAGCTGCACCCCCTCTCCGGCTACCGCCGCCGCCGCCGGATGCCCGAGTGGGTTCTGTTCCACGAGTTCCGCCTGGCGGAGAGGAACTACATCCGCGTCGTCTCGGCCGTCACCCCGGAGCTGTGAGTTCCGGCGGAGGGGGAGGGCGCCCCGGAGGCTGGCGGCGGAGGGTTCCTCCGGCGGCCGAGCCTGCCGACCGTCCCCCCGGAGCCGGGGCGGAGCCGGGTCCGGTCCCTTCCCCCGTGCCCCGTCCAAACGCGGCGGTCCGACCGTACGGCACTCGAAGGACCGGCCGCTCCTCTCCGACCTGGCTAAGGTGCTCCGGGCCAACAGGTCGAGACGGGGGCGGCTCCGGGAAGCAAGTCGGGAAGCGGCGTGGCTCAGTGGAAAGAGCCTGGGCTTCGGAGTCGGAGGTCATGAGCTCCACTCCCGGCTCTGCCGCTTGTCGGCTGCGTGACCTTAGGCAAGGCGCTTCGCTTCTCTGTGCCTCAGTTCCCTCATCTGTAAAATGGGGATTAACCGTGAGCCTCACGTGGGACGACCCGATGACCCCGTATCTCCCCCAGCGCTTAGAACAGTGCTCTGCACATAGTAAGCGCTTAACAGATACCAACATCATTATTATTATCATTTCCACCCCGGAGCCGGAGGAGATGGGGGAGCGGAAGCGCGGCCCCGGGGACGGGGGACGGGGGACGGGGGCGGTCCGGTACTGGCGCGTCTCCGCGGCTGAGGTCCTCCCCGCCTCTTCCTCTCCCCCCCCCCCCCGCCGGCCCGCGTCCCCCCCCCCCGGCTCCCAGCTTCGTGCAGCTGACGCCGCAGTACTACTTCAGCAACCTGCCGCCCAGCGAAAGCAAGGACCTCCTGCTCCAGGCCTCCGGCCGCTCGGCGGCCCCCGCCACGCCCGAGCGGGACCCCGACCCCGGCGCCGCGGCCCCCGCCGGACCCCGCTGCAGCGTCCAGTGACGCCCGGACCCGGGCGGCGGGCGCGCGCCGCCGCCCGCCCTCCGCCGGCGCGCGGGAACGGGGGCGGAAAAATTCCAGACGAGAGCATTAAGAGGAAAACACCCTGTACCGCTCTGTCACTGAGAAAAGGCAATAAATAGTCTCTCGGCTTCGTTTCCGAGATCTGAAATCCACGGGCGGAGAGTTCGCGGTGGACGGCGGGGCCTCTAGCGCCCGACCAGTCGGTCCCTCCCCGGGAAACGAGATGGGCGTTTCCCCGCCCCGTCCTCCCCACGGGTCAGACGGCCAGATGTTCTTTCAGCTTGTCCATGATGGCGTCCATCTCGGCGGCGGCGACGAGCATGACCGTCCGCATGGGCTTCATGGGCGTGTCGGCGAAAGACCACCTGCCGCCCAGGCACGAGTCGCTCTCCTCCTGCACCGAGTAGCTGAACTTCAGGAGGGCTTTCTGCGGGACCGAGAAGACCGCCGCCTCGGGTCACGGACCGCTCCGGCTCGGGGCGCCGGGGCGGGAGGCGGGCACGGGCGGACCGGACTAAAGCGCTCCCACGGCACGGGGCGCCATCCTCAGACCGGACCCCCCCCGAAGTCCTTTCCTGAGATGGGTGGGGTCCCGGGCCCCTCACCCTTCGCCCCCGCAGGGGGTCGGGGAGGGCCATTTCTAGGGGACTCGGCTCCCCAACCTAACGGGAGCCTCGTGTAATGACACGCTAAGCTCGTCTCTGGGCCGGGGACGTGTCGACCAACTCCGCTGCACTGTGCCCTCCCCGAGCGTCTAGTGCAGTGCTCTGCGGACGGGAAGCGCTCAATAAATACCACCGATTACCTGACTGAAAAGCGGAGGATCCCCGAGACGAAACCGAGAGGCAGCGTGGTCTGGTGCCAAGAGCGTGGGCCTGGGAGGCGGAGGACCTGGGTTCTAATTCCGGCTCTGCCGGGCGTCCGCTTTGTAACCCCGGGCAAGTCTTTTATTTATTTTTTTTTAAGTGCTTACCATGGGTCGCACGCCGTTCTAAGCACTGGGGGAAGTACAAGTGAACGAGGTCGGACGGACTCCCTGTCCCACTCGGGGTTCAAGGACTGAGTGAAAGGGACAGCAGGATAACCGAGGCACGGAGAAGTTACGTGACTTGCCCAAGGTCACCCAGCCAGCATTCGGCAGACCCGGGAAGAGAACTCAGATCCTCCGGGCCTCAGTCGCTCCCTCTGTAAAATGGGGATTCGATCCTTCTCCCTTCTACTTACACCGTGAGCCCCAGGTGGGACGGGGACCGTGTGCGACCGGATGAACTTGTATCTTCCCCAGCGCTTAGAACCGTGCCTGGCACATAGTAAGCGCTCAACGAGTACCGTTATAATAACGGGGGGCGGGGCCCGGGTCCAACCTGATGAACTTGTTTCCACCTCGGTGCTCAGAAGAGCGCTCGGCACAGAGTGAGCGCTTAACGAGTACCATAATGATAATACAGAGAAGCAGCGTGGCTCAGTGGAAAGAGCCCGGGCTCGGGAGTCAGAGGTTGCGGGTTCTAATCCCCGCTCCACCACTTGTCAACGGTGTGACCTCGGGTAAGTCACTTCGCTTCTCTGTGCCTCAGTTCCCTCATCTGTAAAATGGGATGAAGCCTGGGAGCCCCACGTGGGTCAACCTAATTCACTTGTATCTACCCCAGCGCTTAGAACGGTGCTTGGCACACGGTAAGCGCTTAACAGATACCAACGTTATTATTAGGGGTTCGAATCCCAGCTCTGCCACTTGTCAGCTGGGTGACTGGGGGCAGGTTACTTCACTTCTCTGTGCCTCAGTTCCCTCACCTGGAAAATGGGGATTAACTGTGAGCCTCACGTGGGCCTACCCGATTACCCTGTATCTACCCCAGTGCCCAGCGCTCAGAACAGTGCTCTGCACATAGTAAGCGCTAAACAAATACCAACATTATTATTATCATCATTAGAACAGTGCTCTGCACATAGCACTTAACGAATACCGACATTATTATTATTACTATTATAAGAGCAATAAGACCAATCCCCCGAGGGATTTGCCGGCGGCACCAGGGGCCGGCCCTGGGAGCTGCCCGGTGCCCTCGCCCTAAGCGAGCCGAACAGCTGGGCGACAAAGATGGCAACCTTCTCACTGGGACCGTCCCCGCGAGGGGCCGGACCAGCCGGGCGCAGCCTCGGCCCGCACGACGGACGCGGCCTGGGCGGAGAGGGCAGCGACCGGCCCCCGCTCCGTCCCCGGGGCGGCACTCGTGCCGACCGCGGGGGAGGCGATGGGAGGCGGGGGGCGGGACGGGATGGGGCCCGGGGGGCCGAGGCAGGCCGCGCCGCGCTCTCTCACCTCATAGAAGAACTCCTCCTCCGCGTTGGCAAACATGAGGTCCGGGGTCCGGCGGGGACCCCCCCGCTTGCCGTCGCCACCGGCCCGGCCCGGAGCCGGGGCCACGAACGTCTTGCTGAGGAGGAGGAAGTACGCGCACCTCCCGCACGGCTTGTTGGTCTTCTGCGTCTCCGCCAGCTCTTTCCTGGAAAACGGGCCCAGGGCGCCGTTGGGGACGCGCTCCCGAGGCTCGCCGGGGTCGCCCGACTTCTCCCGTGCCTCGGTCTCTCCGAGCGGCGGCCGGGGGGCCGCTCCCCCGGGGGGACACTCACCGGAGCTGCAGGTGGAGGGGCAGGGCGACCTGGGGAGGCATGTTGAGGAAGCGCTCGCTGAGGATCAGCCCGACGGGCCGGGAGGCGTCGGCTAGGAAGTCCTGGAGCCGCGCGGCCGCCTGCCGCTCGCCGCTCTTCCGGCACAGGTCCAGCAGCAGCGCTTCGATCTGCTCCGCGCACGGCGTCCCCTGGAAGCCGAGGCCGGGGCGGTGTGGGACGGGAGGCGCCCCGCGGCT